>NC_086106.1:111035879-111683129 GCF_963921235.1 Mobula hypostoma | reverse complement strand
CAGTAAGCCAAGCAGCGTCTGTGAAGAATAAAACATTTTCAACATTTCAGGTTGAAACCTTGCATCACAACTGAGATTAACCCATAGTAACACATACAAAATGCTGGAGAAACTCAGCCGGTCAGGTTGCATCTATGGAGCAGCAGAAAGAGCTAATGTTTCGGGATGAAACCTTTCCTCAGGACTGTGAAAGGAGGGGGGAAGAAGTCAGAATAAGCAAGTGGGGCCAGGGGAAGGAGTACAAGCCAGAAGGTGATTGGTGAAACCAGGCGAGGGGGAAGGTAGATGGGTGAGGGAGAGGAGATGATGTGAGAGCTGCGAGGTGATCAGTGGAAAAGGTGAATGGCTGAAGAAGATGCATCTGCAGGAACTCTTGTGTTTCAGATTAATCAATTTCTTCAGAATGTTATCAGATAATCAGATGCTGAATTCTCATTATCAATATGGAATAGATCATGATCAGATGCTTTCAGTTAATGCTTCAAAGTGGTGATGATTCAACATGGAATTTATCTTATCAAGTTCCATTCAGAAAATACTTGTTTTTCAAACAAGTAGCACTGATTAAAAAAAACAGTACTATGTGTATGAATTTTTAGACTATCTTTCTTTCTTTTTATCATTTCATAAGTATAACTTTTATAATGTTTAATTTCCCACTCATAACAGAAAATATGGCTACTTGCTTTTCTTTGCAGGTATTTCTCACAACAACCACAGGAATGTAGGAACTACATTCAGCAGGGTGGCTATAACTTTGGATGCAATTTCTCGGCCGATGGCATTATACAATTCAAAGACTTTCACATTTTCATAAATGGATCCAGTGATTCAGGAAACATTACAACAAAAACCAAAACGTTTCAGCTCCAGGACCAAGGTAAGAGTATTTGTTAACAAAGCACTGGCTGAGATTGGTAAAGCCAAAATCACACAAGAAGTTGACTTTGGAGAAGATTATTCTATTTATTTATATTAATGTTCAGTGACTGAAGAAGTGTGTCAAAAAAAAAGTTCCAGCTCAGATTAAAGCTGAGAGAACTCAGAACTAGTATAACACTTGGAGCCAGTGATGTCAATATAAATTAACTGATGGGTTTCTGTAAAGTACTTAGGTCCTGGCAGTATTATTCTTGTAGGGCATGGTGCTGTTAAAGATATCGTAGATTGAGTTAATTGGGCATATTACACATAAATCTTCAAAGGTGATCATAGATGTTGTTGACTTGCATGTCATCACATTAATTTCTGCTGATAGCATTCTATTATGTAATGGTTTGCTCTGAATTTTAAGGCAATCTATCCTCAAATAATCAATGGTGAGCTCAGTTGCAAAACTAGAGTTTTTGCTGGTTTGGATTTCAATATTTGGCTGATTTGCCAGTTAACTTGATTCTACCCAATTCTCTTAATTTTATCAATGGTTTCTGATTTGTTATTGTGACTCTGAATTGCTGCACTGGGTCTGACCCCAGCAATGACCATGGCGTTAAAACCAGTAATTTACATTCAAAAAGTAAGTCTGTTATTTATTTAGTAAGAAAATAATTCAATATAAATGATGAACTAATAGTTACACATAATTTAATAATCAGATGAAGAAATGAATCTTTGTGAAAAAGCTTCAAAGAGATGTCTTAGGCAAGTTAATTTTGAGTTTTAAATCTCTGATCAAAGAAGGACCAGCATTTAGTTTGAAAGTTTCAGGTGGGATGGTAGAGTACTGCTCAACATAACACTTTAGAGGGCAAACAACCCACATATAATTTCCTCCACTGTCTGTAAGAGTTTGTACATTCTCTCTGTGGCTGTTTGGGTTTTCTCCAGGTGCTCTGCTTTCCTCCCACATTCCAGAGACATATGGTTAGGGTTAGTGAGCTGTGGGCATGCTAGCTTGGCACCAGAATCACGGTGACACTTGCAGGCTGCCCAGAACAATCCTCGCTGATTTGATTTGATGAAAAGTACACATTTCACTTTGTGTTCGTTGTACAGGTGACAAATAAAGCTAATCTTTTATCTTTTGAACGTTTCATGATCACCATTGTTGACTCCAGCTTTTTATTTCAGATTAATTCATATCATCTGGACAGTATGCAATCAAATATGTCTACAGATCTGTAACCAATGTGTCTAGATATTTAATAATGTAGCAAATTTTCTTCCATATCCTACAGATGAGGAAATTGCAATATCCAATCTTTGGATTGAATTTGAACTGATGCCCAAATTCTTCTGAAGAAGCTCCACTGTGATAATCTTGGATTAAGCTCCTTTTCTAACAGGACTAAAATTCTTTGCTACATTTCAGTGCAACCCTTTCCACCTGCAAACCTGATAGTGAATACTACAGAAAACAATGGTCTCCTCCTGGAATGGGATGCTCCAATGGGAACAGCGAGATGTTTGGAATATGAAATCAGGCACCAGAATAATAAGGACAAGGAGTGGCAGGTACAGAGTGGCAGTGACTACATGATGAACATGAGTTTCCTATCGAGGCTAATAACTAACTTTTAAGAGTGGGTTAGAGCAGCAGAAGTGGTGTAACACCTTCCACTGTCAATTAAGATGAAGGACTCCTCCCTCTGGCAACTTGATTGGATCAAGCTCCCCTCTGTTGGTCTTCCCTCACACTGAAGGAAATCTGGTTTTCAGCTGGTAAAATAGACATAGAGCTATAGGATAATGCACATAAATCAGCCATGATGGAATGGCAGAGCTGATTCAATGGGTGAATGTTCTTATGTCTTATAGTCTTATGGCTCAGCTTGTACATGGCAACCAAGATATCTTCCTAAGCTGGTTCCATATGCCTTATTTTGGTCATATGCCTTTGTAACTTTCCTATACATGTATGAACCTGTCCAAATGTCTTTCAAATGTTGTCATTGTTCCTGCCTCCCTCACTTTCTGTGGAAGCTCATTCCATATATCCACCACCCTCTGTGTGAAAATCTTGTCCCTATTCCAACTGAAATGATATCAGTTTAAAGCTGTTTCATGGAAAAAAAAGACTTGGGGAAAGATCTTGATATCCTGGTCTCTCTGCCTGGAATCACCACATTACTCCATGAAACTGAAAGGAACATCTGTATCTATATATGTCTGAACTGGTTGTCCATCTTAACATTTCACTTGTTCATGATAGTTTTTTTTTTCATACTTCCTTGTGCTATTTTCAGTAGCGTTTTCTATTTTCTTATACAACACATATGGATTGAATGAGTTTTCAGTAGTTCTCAATACTATTTTATCACTTCCCTAAGTGTCATTCATCCTCAAAGGCAATGCATTTCCACAATATCATTATCTGCTCAGTCATAAGGGTTTAGAAAATGAAGTATTTTCCGATTATTTTCAAAATGCAAGTAAGAATACTCCCAACGTTGAGTTTGAGTGAAGGGAGATTTATTCTACATCCAGCTTCCCAATTTCACTTGGAGCACCTGATTATTAACTTTCTTTCAGCAGCCTGTCATTGCATAATGCCATTAAAGTATGTGACATAAATGTTATTAAACAAAATTTGACTGATTTAATGAAAATTAAAAACAAAACTGTATGAGCTGGAAATTAAAATAAAAGAAAATTCTGGAACTTCTTAGAAGGTCAGTCTGTCACTGTGGGAACGTTTCACAAAGAAGCCCTTGCCTTAGACCTGGGAGGGAGAGAAAAGACGCAAACACCAGGAATTCTGCAGATGCTGGAAATTCAAGCAACACACATCAAGGTTGCTGGTGAACGCAGCAGGTCAATATACCCTGAGGTGTTGGAGCCGGCGAGATCAATGGCAGAGGCTTCAATCTGAAGTTCAATGCCTGCTAGCACCCGGGCCAGCAGGCTCTGGGGTCTGCAGATGTAGGATCTTGCGATCTTTGTTTAACATGACAAAGTCAAAAAAACGGCGATTGCAGGCATGGATCTGACAGCTGCAATCTGAAATTCGTGCCTGCTAGCGTCTGGGCCAGGCCGCAATCTGAAGTTGACCTGCTGCGTTCACCAGCAACTCTGATGTGTGTTGAAGGAGAGAAAAGAAGTTTGTTAAGCTGCAGGAAAGAGAGGGGATGGAAGATGTCTCCAATAGGGTAAAACTAGGGTGGCCATGGAGTTAAGCTGTAAACAGGGTATCTAGTTAATGAGTGAATAGTTTTCTGGTCACTCATTGACCGTTTTCTGCATTTCGTGATAATAATGTGGCCTTCTCTAACTTACTGAAACCAAGTATAAACTAAGCATCTGTTTTGCAGAGCCCCTGTGCTTTGCGATGGGCATCTTGAGTTCCTGACTGCATACAATTTCAGCTCCC
Organism: Mobula hypostoma; assembly: GCF_963921235.1. Lineage (NCBI taxonomy): Eukaryota > Metazoa > Chordata > Chondrichthyes > Myliobatiformes > Myliobatidae > Mobula > Mobula hypostoma. Next base: position 111,678,820 of record NC_086106.1, on the reverse strand, counting down.
CTACTCACTCCCATGTTGCCCTAGTGTTCTTGCCCCATGCACACTCATGCATCCATGATGAAGGTTCTCGAATTGAAACATCAGTTGTCCATTTTCATCCATACATGTTGCCTGACTTGATGAGTCCTTCCAGCATTTTATGTGTTGTGTCCATCCACCTTAATTTTCCACTTCTTTTTTTCACCTTTCCTAGTCCCCTCAATCACCTGATCCCCCCTGCCCATCATCCAATCCCCACCTGATTCAACCAGCTTCTATCCCTTGCACTAACCAATCATCTCTCCATTCCATCCCGCTTATGGTTATACACTGGCAGTCTTTCCTCTTCCATCCCAGAGCTGATGTAGGATCTTGATCCTAAATATCAGCTTTTAACTTTTTGCCTCCACAGATGCTACCTGACTTGCTGAGTTCTTCCAGCATTCTGTTCTTTGTCCTAGGTTTCAGCAGTCTCATTTGTCTTCAGGCTATAACTGATAACATCAGAATCAGGTTTATTATCACTGGCATGCGACGTGAAATTTGTTAACTTAGCAGCAGCCATTCAATGCAATACATAATATAGAAGAGAAAAAATAAAATAAAAATAATAATATATGAATAAGTAAATCAATTACAGTATACTTATATTGAATAGATTAAAAATGTGCAAAAAAAACCCAGAAATACTGCATGTTAAAAAAAGTGAGGTAGTGTCCAAGGGTTCAATGTCCATTGAGGAATCGGATGGCAGAGGGGAAGAAGCTGTTCCTGAATCACTGAGTGTGTGCCTTCAGGCTTCTGTACTCCTACCTGATGGTAACAGTGAGAAAAGGGCATGTTCTGGGTGCTGGAGGTCTTTAATAATGGACGCTGCCTTTCTGAGACACCGCTCCCTGAAGATGTTCTGGGTACTTTGTAGGCTAGTACCCACGATGGAGCTGACTAGATTTACAACCCCCTGCAGCTTCTTTCAGTCCTGTGCAGTAGCCCCGCTCCCCGCCCCCCCCCCCCCCACCATACCAGACAGTGATGCAGCCTGTCAGAATGCTCTCCACAGTACATCTATCGGAGTTTTTGATTGTATTGGTTGACATGCTAAATCTCTTCAAACTCCTAATGAAGTAAAGCCACTGTCTTGCCTTCTTTATACCTACATCGATATGTTGGGACCAGGTTAGATCCTCAGAGATCTTGACACACAGGAACTTGAAACTGCTCACTCTCTCCACTTCTGATCCCTCTATGAGGATTGGTATGTGTCCCTTCATTTTACCCTTCCTGAAGTCCACAATCAGTTCTTTCCTCGTAGTGACATTATGCCAGGTTGTTGCTGTGGTACCACTCCACTAGTTGGCATATCTCACTCCTGTACGCCTTCTCGTCACCACCTGAGATGGTTGTATTGTCAGCAAATTTATAGATGGTATTTGAGCTACACCTAGCCACACAGTCATGTGTATATAGAGAGTAGAGCAGTGGGCTAAGCACACACCCCTGAGGTGCGCCAGTGTTGATCGTCAGCGAGGAGGAGATGCCATCACCAAACCACACCGATTGTGGTGTTCCGGTTAGGAAGTCAAGGATCCAATTGCAGAGGGAGGTACAGAGGCCCAGGTTCTGCAACTTCTCAATCGGGATTGTGGGAATGATGATATTAAATGCTGAGCTATAGTCGATGAACAGCATCCTGACGTAGGTGTTTGTGTTGTCCAGGTGGTCTAAAGCCATGTGGGGAGCCATTGCAATTGCATCATTGAGACTGAGAACACATTGTTAAGTTCTGTATTTTGATATTAAACTCATCATCACATTTGACTACATTCCACTTTTTCATGATTCCTCCATGTAGAAAGCATCAGTCACGATACAGACAAAGTTTAATTTGGCAAGTGTGGATCCAGAGAAGTTCTACACCTTTCAAGTGAGAAGCAAGATTAACATGTATTGTGGCACAACTGAACTGTGGAGTGAGTGGAGCCTCCCTGTTCACTGGGGTAAAAGTGATACCCAAACAGGTAAATTAAACATGCAAGTAAAACCGTTGACAAGATCTTGATAAAACGTGTCTTAAGGATGTTCTATTCTAAAGTTGCTTCTGATGACGTGGGCTTTCCACCTGCTGGGAGTCAATAGCAAGTGTTATTTGGAGTTGGAATGGTTGGGAGGAAAGGTATGCAACTTTTAGAGCCAAAGAGCACTGCAGCACATAGACAGAACTTTCAGCCCATCTAGTCAGTGCCACCCTGATCTTTTGCCTCGTAGAATTGCCTGCACGCAGACTATAGACCTTCACACCTCTCTTATCCATGTACCTATTCAAACTTCGCTTAAATGTTACAATTGAACCCACCATCTACTGGTTAAATGAATGGTACTAAATGAGTTGAAAGAAACCCCTCCTCCAAAAAAAATCATTCCAGGCGCTCCTCTTCATTTCATTATAGTGTGAACCAACTTAACAAAATCCAAGATTCCAAGACAGTTCATCATGGTGATTCTCAATGAGTGAATCTGGCAAGGCAGATAATTCTCACATGGTGATGGGGGTTTGTTGTGAGTAGGTAGAGGTCCACTGGCCCAGTTCTAAAAATCCCTTCATTAACAATAGTGCTCAGATCTCCCAATATCTCCCAAAGCCTGCCCAACTGGATAAACCAGCAGGTGGCATTAGTGATACCAATTCAGAACTCTCAATTAGTACTATACACCTTCTAAAGTTTCTTAATTTCACGTGAGATGTTCACATGGTGTGGCAGTAAGAATTGTTAGCATACAGAACAGACACAGACAGGGAGAAAACGTGTTTCCTGGTGAAATGTATAGTCGATCAAATAGTGATCAACAAATGGGGCGAAATACTTATTTAGGGATGGAGCTAAAGCATTGTAGGTGGCAGGGAATTTTAAAGATAATAACAGAATTATAAAGAAAATCTGAAATAATGAAAAGTATGCGTTGTTTTATCTTGCAGAAAATTCAAAAGAGACTTTCAAAACCTACATCACCGTGGTTTCCCTATCGGTATTAATTTTACTTGTAATCTGTCTCATAAGGATAGAAAGGTAAGGTCCCAAAGATTAGCATACATATAAAATACTACCTCATGCTGTGCTGCATTCCTCTGCTACTTGTACATTATCAGGGGCATGCTGCTCCACGATAGGCCACAGAATGCACACAATATTATAGCCACCTTACCTGGCATAGGGTCCATTTCTATGAAGGGCTGCTCTTAGAAACACAGTCAGTGAAGCTCAATAGATAGGCGTGACTCTACAGTTCCTTTGGATCAAAGCTATGTAATTTTCTGATGTGATTGAGGGGAGGTCAAGTGGTGGGATGATGTTACACCAGACTAGGAGCCTATGTAGTAATATCCTACTGGTCGGGACCAAAATCTGAAGAAACATGAACTTTCAAAGATAAAGATTTAAAGATTACTTTATTTGTCACATGTACATTGGGTAGGAAGATGGAGGTATGTCTCTACCAAAGGAGGTGTAAGGTGTTCCTTCCCTCCGTAGCCTGCAAGTCGTTTTTGGGCAAGATGTAGCACCTGCTTAGCCCCCCCGCCGATCAAGGTCAGGTGAAGTCATGGGAGCAGCTGGTGCACATCACAAGTCCTGGCTAGGGTCACTTGTCTTGTAAAGACACTGCCCAGAATGGGAAGCCACTTCTGTAGCAAAATTTGACAAGAACAATCATAGTCATGGAAAGTTCATTTTCGCCAACATCATACGACATGGCACGTAATGAATGAATGAATGTACACTGGAACATTGAAACATAGAGTGAAATGCATAGTTTTTGTGTTAACTCCCAACACAGTCCAAGGGTGTGCTGGAGGCAGTCCACAAGTGTTGCAGTTATTACAGAGCTGACATCCTACCAACCTTAACCCATATATCCTTAGGATGTGGGAGGAAACAAGAGCTCTTGGAGGCAACCCATGTGGTCACCAGGGAGAATATACAAACCCTTTACAGGCTGTGGCAGGCATTGAGTCTGGGTCACTGGGGTTGTAACAGCGTTAGGCTAGTGGCAACGCTGCCACACCACTCTAATGCTGAGAAGACTCCTAGGGGGAGAAATAAGCAATGTTCAGATTCAGATTTATTTGTCCCATGTACATCGTAAAATACAGTTTGGGTTAACATCCAGTAGACCAAAGAAAGTGCTAGGGCAGCCCGCAAGTATTGCCACACATTCTGGCACCAACATAGCATGCTCAGTTCTTGGTTTATCTCCATCGACTCTTGTCTGTTTGAACTTTGCTCTTTTTCCTCTCACTTTATGCTTTCTTTCTCGCCTCATTCATCCTTTCCTGTCGGTCAGATTTGGGAACTGGTATTGCTGCCTCCCTTCTGTCACAACTGCGTGAATCAAACAAAGGGGTTGCTCGGTACGGTACTTCTCAGTTAAAACAACAGCAGGACACCCAAGTATCTGATGAAGGGTCTCAGCCCGAAACGTCAACTGTTTATTCCTTTCCGTAAATGCTGCCTGACCTGTTGAGATCCTCCAGACTTTTGTATGTGTTACTTTAAACGTCCAGCAACTGCAGAATCTCTCGTGTCACAGATATCTGTCCTTGCATTTGCAGTATATAATTATCTTGATCAATAGAATGTTTATTCAGTTCTGTTACTCCTTCTATGGAACATTCAGGCAAATTTTCGGCAGAGAAGTCTTGCACTAGAAAAGCCAGGTAAGATATTAGGCACAATTGTATATGCATGCATGTAAGTGCCATCACAAAAAGGGCACAACAGAGCCTCTACTTTGTTAAAAATTTGCATAGATTTGGCATGCTATTTGAAATTTTGACAAGCTTCTCTTGATGCACAGTGGAGAGAGTCCTGACTGGTTGCATCACGACCTGGTATGGAAACACCAGTGGTCAGGAACAGAAGAAGCTACAGAAAGTGATGGATACAGCCCAGTTCAACATGGGCAAAGCCCTCCCCACCATTAATCACATTTACAAAGAAGGAAGCAGCATGTATCATCAAGGACTCCCTGTATCCAGGCCATGCTCTTGACTCACTGCTACTAGCAGACAGGAGGGTCACACACCACTAGGTTCAGTAACAATTATTACACCTCAAACCACAGGCTTTTGTAACAGTGTGGATAACTTCATTCACCTCAAATCCAAACTGATTCCACAGCCTACAGGCTTCCTTTCAAGGACTACAAATCATGACCTCAATATTATTTATTTATTTTTCATTTGCACAATTTGTCTTCTTTTGCACTTTCATAATAAATTGACTTGGATTTTCCTTAATGCAACCCATCTGGTATTCCATCAGCTGAAGTGAATGGTTGGATTCTGGGCAAAGTCTTTCTTCAATTCCAATATTCTGCTTGATGCTCCCTGCACACACTGTTTCGCAGAGAATTTATTTTTATCTTTTTTGCTCTAAGCATATCCCATAGTACTTTATACAAAATGAAGTCCTTCAAATTGCGATCATTAATGTAGAAAATTGTCTTCCATTGTTTTGTTTTTGCAGGGTATTTGAAGGAATGTCTTCTTTTTCAATACTCCATATTCAATATTAAGAATAATTATATATAGTATGTGCCAATTTACAGAAAGAGAGATCAATATTTAGTACCATGCCCAAATGCTGTTGTTTAAGTTCAAAGTTCAAAGTACATTTATTATCTAAGTATGTATACTATATACAACCTTGAGATTCGTCTCCTTACAGGCAGCCGCAAAACAAAGAAACCCAATAGAACCTATTAAAAAAGACTGCCAAACATCCAATGTGCGAAAAGCAAAGCGTGCAAACAATAAAAATTAAGAGAAAGCATTCTGTACTAAAGTTCACGAAAGTGATTTCACAGCCATGAATCCAGTCATTACTGCAGCCGGTCCAGGAGCCTGTTAGTTGTAGGCCACAGACCCAGTTCAGAGCGGAGATGAGTAAATCTCTCTGAGCTCTGAGTTGAACGCTAGCCCGTCCATCTCCTCCAGCCCTGACACACTGACCTTTACAATCTGGCCTGATGCTTAAACTGGCCAAACACCGGGTCGTTCCTTGCTCTCAGACCTGGGCCTGCCTCTTCAATACACTCTTGAGCCTGGGCCACATCACCTCATTTCGGCCCAACTTTTCCAATCTGGCCTGGTACTTCATTTGGTCTAACATCACTCGTTCCTCACTCTCGAGCCTAGGCTCTGCCACCTTGACTCTGCCCTGCCTTGGCTCCCCTCACTTGTAGTCTACCATTTCGAATCGGCTCCCAGTCTGCTCCAGCAATGGCCAAACATTGGCTTATTCCTCGCTCTCTGACCCAGGGCCCGTCACCTAGATTCAGCTTATACATACCACACCATAACTGTTCTGCACCTTTGAGACTTCAGTTCACACTGCAAAGATGCCAGGCCGTAAGGGCCATTTCAAAAGCTCAACTCCAAAAGGGAAGTTACAGGCTATTGATTGCAGTGATCATTGTCCAGAAAAAAGTGTGACTAATTAGTTAGTAGTTTTGTTTGCTGCCAGTAGGGCATGGCTGTGTTTCACCAGCATCATCTTGCACCCTTCAGAATTTAACTTTCAAAGAAATTTTCTCAACTCCAGTGAAGCAAACCTAATTGAACTAGACAAAATTCAAAGTTCAAAGAAAGATTTGAATTTCTGCTGTGTGCCTTTTTTAAAATCTCAGAATGTTCCAAGTATCGTTGTGGCCAAGGATACTGTGTTTGGAAGTACAATCTTTGCTGTCATCTAAAGGATGTTCAAAGTTCAAATTAAATTTATTATCAAAGTGTGTATATATATATATTGCCAAATGCCTCCTTGAGACTTATTTGCTTGCTGGCATTTACAGTAGAACAAAGAAGTACAATAGAATCAGTGAAAAACTGCGCATTCCAAAGACTGACAAGCAACATGTGCAAATTAATTTTGCCAACACACAAAAGAAACAAACAAATAAATAAATAATAGAGGTTGGTTTGTACATTAACTAGATAACCTATTATAATGACATTGATTATTTATTAATGTTATGCTTCAGTTTGTGGTTCCCACATTGGCCTCACCAGATACATCAGAATCAACAAATCCAGAATGGAAGCATCCTCCCTGATTCCATGAGACTGTTAAAGAAGGAAAATAATCTCATCACAACCCAGTCCATCACAGGAAAAGCCTTCCCCACTATTGACCACATCTACACAGAGCACTGCTGTGGAAAATCAGCATTCAGCATCAGGAGCTTACACCATCCAGAGGCACGCTGTCTTCTCACTGCTGCCATCAGGAAGGAGGTACAGGAGTCTTAAGTCCCACACCACCAGTTTCAGAGATAGTTATTATCCCTCAACCATCAGGCTCCTGAATCAATGTGGATAGCTTCACTCACCACAACACATCACCCATGGACTCACTTTAAAGGATTCACATTCTCAGTACTTATTTATTTATTTGCACAGTTTGTGTTCTTTTGCATACTGGTTGTTTGCCAGTCTTTGAGCGCAGCTTTTCATTGATTCTATTGCATTTCTTTGTTCTACTGTCAATGCCTGCAAGAAAGGTTGCACATGGTGCACACTGTATAAGAACTTTGTTAATAAATTTACTTTGAACTTTGGGATGGCGTGGGTCTCCAGGCACAAAGCAAGAGGAAACACGAGGAAATCTGCAGATGCTGGGAATTCAAGCAACACACAAAAAATGGTGGTGGAACGCAGCAGGCCTGGCAGCATCTCTAGGAAGAGGTACAGTCGACGTTACAGGCCGAGACCCTTCGTCAGGACGCTAGGATAACTACACAGTTCTTCAAAAGAAGTTCAAAAACAGGTTATAGCTGGCACTGGTCACAGTTTATCATCTAGGTCAAAGCATGTTATCTCAAGAAAAGAAAATGTGTAGCTTTGCAGTTAATTTAATTGTTCCACTCCCTTACAGGATCAAATATTCTACTACTGGAGTCATTTAGTAAGCCCAACTGAAAAATATGGATAGTTGCATTTTGACCATCAGTTTGGTATCAAAATTAACAATGGCATTGCCTATTCAGTGTCTGATTGTCTGCTCTGGGCAATGTGTGATAATGTCCATTTTAATTTTTTTATTTGCAGGTTTAAGGTGATTATCATCCCAAAAATTCCAAATCCAGGCAGAAACTTTGACCCTCTTTTCAACAATCACAATGGAAATTTCCAGGTAAGCAAGAAAAGAAATTGTTTTCCATTCATGGAAGCAAAATCATTTTCAATCTCTTGGCATTTTGGCCAGTAGCGATTGGATGCATAGCTGACAGTGATGAAGAAAGAAACAGTGGAGCAACCATCCTAATCAACTCCCAGCTCTCCACTGAAAATTAGGGTAGATCCTGTTCACTCTCTAAAGTACAAAATAGTGAATAGATTCGATGAGTATTGGGTGGAAATGTAGGGATAGGTTAGGAGCAACGCCTGAACAGATGGAAGCAATGGTAACAAGAAACAGTGGTAAACTGTTCATTAGTCATGTAAAAGTCTGCAACACACACAAAATGCTGGAGGAACTCAACAGGCCAGGCAGTATCAATGGAAGGAAATTAACAGTCAATATCTCAGGCTAAGGCTCTCAACTGTTGTTTCCCTCCATAAATCCTACCTGACTTGCTGAGTTCCTTTGTGTGTTTTGTGTGTGTGTGTGTATGTGTGTGTGTGTGTGTGTGTGTGTGTGTGTGTGTGTGTGTGTGTGTGTGTGGCAGAATCCCTTGTGTCTCAGGTTTGATTTTATAATTGGAAGCATGATACCGGTGTTATTGTGATCTGGTGTAGAGTTAGTTAAGTTAACCTAAGGCTGCAGTGTTGAATGCCTGAAAGCTCTTAAGGTCAGTAAGAGGCTGATTAGTCTTAGGATGATAGGTTAGACTATGACCTAGAAGGCCACAGATCTAATGTAGGTTACTGTGATTAGTACAGCTAGGTAAAATGGTCATAGTAGGCCAAAGAGACGTTTCCGCATGATACAACTTTATGGCTTTGTAGCTTTCTTAATGTATGCTGAGCTTAGAATGTGACATAGGAGTGTTGTTGTGGATATACTGTAGCTTTAAACCCCTTTGTCTTTTCTTAACTTTTGAAGATGATGATTTATCCTGAGGAATGATTCCTTAAGTTCATCATAATTACTCTCAGATGAGCAGAGGACAGTTTGTGCCATATACAGTTCTGACCTCAACATCTTCTACTGAGAGAAATTATAGTGACTGTAGCAGAAATTATCATTACTATTCAGGGATGTTAAGGCCAGTGGTAATCAATCTGCCATCATCAGTCTTTTTCGCAGTGAGTATCAGAGATCAAAGCTGGGATGGTCAAGATGGGAAGAATAGTTGTCAAATAGTCTTTGAAAAGTTTATAAACTGAATCAGTAAATAACAGTTTCAATTGGTAGAAGTTTGAGTAGCAAAGCAAAATTGGACAAAAGGAAAAAGGAAATAGTTGATAGTAGTTTAACACGTGGTTTGGTAGGCTGGGAGAAGTGCTCAAGGAAGCATGGTAGGCAGATGAAAGGAAAGCAAGCAGGCTTACTCTCCAAGGATTCAATTCCCTCACTAGTCTGGCATTCTGACAGATGTTCTCCATCCCAAACATCATCTCAGCACCTCGATTCCCAAAAGCAAGCCCATTCTGTATTGTAAGTTCTATCCTGTTTAGAAAGTAAATCATAATTAAGATTGGAAGTTATGAAGATTAACATCAGGGCAAGAATCACAAATTGCTTGGGATTCATTGGAAAGTTGCCAAAGGCTGGACTGGAGGTAGAGAAATAATCTCTAGATCATAGCCGTAGTGTTGAAAGCGGGCCCTTTGGCTTACCAGTCTGTGCTGAGCAACAACTACCCATTTAAGTGAATCCTATGATAGTCCCTTTTTTATTCGTATCAGCTCACTTACAAGCTAAGCACAATTTACAATGACCTACAATGTCGGATGGTGGTGTAGTGGTATCAGCACCAGACTTCGAGACGAATGGTCCCAGGTTTGAATCTGGCTGGCCCCTTGCAGACTGTCCCTTGCTAGCGACTCAGTCTCGTAAAAAACAGATAACTGCTAACGAAACGGCAAAAAAAAAGGCCCCCAATGCACGACAAGGCTGAAAAGGAACAACAACAATAATAATTAGTCTACAAAGCTGCAGGAATATGGGAGGGAGCCACAGCACCCAGGAGTAACCCATGTAGTCACAGGGAGAATGTATAAACTCCACAATGTCAACACCAGAGATCAGGATTAAACCCATGTCACTGAAGCTGTAACACAGCAGCTCTGTTAGCTGTGCCATTATGTCACAGGGGGTAAGTGACACAAATCATAGTGTGGCTTGTGGGTGTGACAGAGGTGTCAATGAATCAGCATTCAGTTTTCCCAAGTGTGCACAGTGACAAAAAAAAAATGTGTAGTCTGACACAAAATGAAATTCTGCTTGGAATTTCCTTCACTTATAGCAAATACGTCCTCCCCAGACCTCAGCTGAATGCAACCATTGTATGTGGTTTTGGTACTAGACAATATGAATGTCAGATGCTTTTACAGACAAGATTCTGTGGACGTGATAGAGACACCCAGAGAGTTTGTTGCCTCCCAGGTGCCAGGGTCAGAGACATCTCGGATCAGGTCTACGGAATTCTAAAGGGAGAAGGTGAGCAGCCTTGGTACATATTACATAGGTAGGAAAAGGGAGGAGGTCCTGAAGAGAGAATTTAGGGAGCCAGGTAGAAAGATGAAAAGCAGGACCTCCAGAGTAGTAACGTGGTTGAGGAACTGGTGCAATGGGTAGGGTTTCAGATTTCTGGGTCATTGGGGAAGAAATTACCTTTACAAAAGGGACAGGTTACACTAGATTCTGAGGGGGACCAATACCTTGTGGGAAGGTTACCAAGGGCTGCTAGGCAGCATTTAAACTAAGTTGGCAGGGGATGAGAGTGTATGTGATGGGGCTGAGTATGGGGCACTTTCCATACAAGTACAGGCAGCGTGTTGTGGAACTGTCAGGAAGGACAGGCAGATGATGAGGCAAAATTGCAGGCGGTGGGATGAGTTGCAATGCAACGTGGGGACAAAATCAAAAATGGTGATGAATACCTACTGAAGGTGTTATATTCAAATGCACGCAGTATACAGAATAAAGTAGATGACCTTGCAGCACAGTTAATGATTGGCAGGTAAGATGTTGGAAGCATCACTAAGTTGTGGCTCAAAGAAGATCATAGCTGGGAGCTTAACATCCAAGGATACACTTTGTATCAAAAGGACAGAAGGGTACCCAGGGGAGGGGTGGTGACTTTGTTGGTAAAAAAAATTGAAGTAAAATCCTTAGAAAGAGATGAATAGGACTGGAAGATGTAGAGTCCTTGTGGGTATAGTTAAGGAACTGCAAGGGCATAAAGACTTTGATGGGAGTTATATACAGACCTTTGAACAGTAGCACGGATGTGGGCTACAAATTACAGCGGAAGATAGAAAATGCACGTCAAATAGGCAATGTTAAAATAATCATGGGGGAGTTTCAATATGCAGGTGAATTGGGAAAATTAATTTGGTGCTCGATCTCAAGAGAGGAAATTTGGAGAATGACTGCAAGATGGCTTTTTAGACTAGCCCACTTGGAGATCAGCTATTCTGGACTGGGTGTTGTGTAATGAATTGGATTTGATTAGGGAGCTTAAGGTAAAGGAACCCTTAGGAGGCAGTAATCTTAAAATGACACGACACGACCCACCCAGTCAACACAATTTTCGTCCCTCTTCCCTCTGGGAGAAGGCTCGGGAGCTTGAAGACTCATACGGCCAGATTTGGGAACAGCTTCTTTCCAACTGTGATAAGATTGCTGAACGGATCCTGACCGGATCTGGGCCGTACCCTCCAAATATCCGGACCTGCCTCTCGGTTTTTTTTGCACTACCTTACTTTCCCTTTTCTATTTTCTATTTACGATTTATAATTTAAATTTTTACTATTTACTATCGATTTGTACTCCAGGGAGTGCGAAGCGCAGAATCAAATATCACTGTGATGATCGTACACTCTAGTATCAATTGTTTGACAACAATAAAGTAATAATAATGATAAAATTCACCCTGAAAATTGAGAAGGAGAAGCCAAAGTCAAATGTATCTGTATTGCAGTGGAATAAAGGGAACTACTGAGGCACGAGAGAGGAGTTGGCCAAAATTGACTGAAAAAAAAACACTGGCAGGGATGATGGCAGAGCAGCAATGGGTGTAGTTTCTGGAAGCAATTCGGAAGGCACCAGATATATACATCCCAAAGAGGGAAAAGTATTCTAAATGCAAGATGACATAACTGTGGCTAACGAGAGGAGTCAAAGCCAACATAAAAAGCCAAAGAGAGGACATATAATAGAGCAGAAATAAGTGGGAAGTCTGAGGATTGGGAAGCTGTTAAAAACCAACTAAAGGTAACTATAAAAGCCATAAGGAAGGAAAAGATGAGATATGAAGGTAAACTAGCTAATAATATCAAAGAGGATACAAAAGGTCTTTTCAGATATGATATACAGTATAAAGAGTAAAAGGGAGGCAAGAGCAGATATTGGACCGCTGGAAAATGATACTGCAGGGATAGTAATTGGGGACAAGAAAATGTCAGATGAACTGAATTAGTATTTTCCATTAGTCTTCACTGTGGCAAACACTAACAGTAAGCCAGAAGTTCGAGAGAGTCAGGGGGCAGAAGTGATGGCAGTTGCTATTACTAGGGAGAAGGTGCTCGGGAAGCTCAAAGATCTGAAGGTAGATAAGTCACGTCGTCCAGATGGACTACTCCTGAGGATTCTCAAAGAGGTAGCTGAAAAGATTGTGGAGGCATTAGTAATGATCTTTTAAAATCATTAGGTTCTGTCATTGTTCCAGAGGATTGAAAAATTGCAAGTGTCACTCCACTCTTCAAAAAAGGAGAGAAGCAGAAGGAAGGAAACTATAAGCCAGTTAGTCTGAGCTCAGTGGTTGGGAAGGTGTTACAGTCGATTATTAAGGATGAGGTCTCAGGGTACTTGGAGGCACACGATAAAATAGGTCATAGTCAGCATGGTTTCTTTAAGGGAAAATCTTGCCTGACCAATCTGTTGGAATTCTTTGAGGAAATAACAAGCAGGATTGACAAAGGTGAATCAGCGTTTGTTGTGTACTTGGATTTTCAGAAGGCTTTTGACAAAGTGTAATGTTGAGGCTTTATAAGGCACTGGTGAGACCTCACTTGGAGTATTATGAGCAGTTTTGGGCCCCTCATCAGAGGAAGTTCACGAAAATTATTCCAGGATTGAAAGGCTTATCATATGAGGAGCGCTTGATGACTCTTGGCCTGTACTCACTGGAATTTCAAGAAATGATATGGATCTCATTGAAACCTATCAAATGTTGAAAGGCCAAGGCAGAATGGATGTGGAGCGAATGTTTCCTACAGTGGGGGAATCTAGGACCAGAGGGTACAACCTCAAAATAGAAGGATGTCCATTTTGAAAGGAGATGAGCAGGAATTTCTTTAACCAGAGAGTGGTGAACCTGTGGAATTCATTGCCACAGGTGGCTGTGGAGGCCAGGTCATTGGGTGTATTTAAGGTGGAGGTTGATAGGTTCCTGGTAGGACAGGGTGTGAGAAGGTATGGTGAGAACGCAAGAGAATGGAGTTGAATGGGTCAGCTGTGATCACACGGGGAAACAGATTCAATAGACCAAGTGGCCTAATTCTGTTCCTAAGCCTTATGGTCTTATGGTCTAAAACAAATAATTCAAAGTGATATACAATCCTTCCCCTTTTCCCTCTCTGCCATTAACTCAGGATTTCTGATATTGCATTGAACTGGTGAAAAACTTTCTCAAAGATACATTTTGCAAATGCCTGTGGAGTTAATAGAATGCACTTTGTCTTTATTTGATTGGACATCCTTGACACTCTGGACATCAGGTCTCAATTGGGGTATTTCCAAGGGACAATAATTGCTTTTAAAAGTACAAATGATGGTCAAAAGGTTACGCGTTGGTCTTTCCAAATAGTCTTAAGGGATTTTAGAGGAGATAATAGCTCCCTTCCTTCAGATAAGGATGGGATCAAAATGGGGGATTACTATTTAGCTTATCACTTCTGATCCCTATTTTTGCAGTGGCTCTCTGTTGGTAGCCTAGATTTCTATCTGAATCAGTCCAATTCTTGCCAGACTCAATAATCAAACCAAAATGGGACCTAAAAGTTAGCCTCAAAACCCTCTCATAATTTTAATTGTCCATGGAGCAGACGAATGTTATACATTGAAAGACCCTAGATTAGGGCCAATGGATTAAATTACATTATTAATTGCCAAATCTCTGAATTTACAAACAGAAACATCTTGAGCCCAAAACTCCATTGGCCGGTCTATCTATTTCCAGCTGGAATGGGCTTCTGTCTTCCTGCTGTTAATTTAGCCTGAAGCAACTGCTCTGGGATGCCCATTTATTTGGAATGACAATATCCACAGGTTAGGTTTCTTTAGGACATATTTTATTTATTGATTTTTTGGGATAGGAATGTCACTGGCAAGGCAAATAAATATTCTTATCATTACTTGGAGTACTGTGTCCAGTTCTGGTCGCCTCACTATAGGAAGGATGTGGAAGCATTGGAAAGGGTTCAAAGGAGATTTACCAGGATGGTGCCTGGTTTAGAGAGTATGCATTATGATCAGAGATTAAGGGAGCTAGGGCTTTACTCTTTGGAGAGAAGGAGGATGAGAGGAGACATGATAGAGGTGTACAAGATATTAAGAGGAATAGATAGAGTGGATTGCCAGCGCCTTTTCCCCAGAGCACCACTGCTCAATACAAGAGGACATGAATTTAGGGTAAGGGGTGGGAAGTTCAAAGGGGATATTAGAGGAAGGTTTTTTACCTGGAGAGTGTTTGGTGCATGGGATGCACTGCCTGGGTCAGTGGTGGAGGCAGATACACTAGTGAAGTTTAAGAGACTACAAGACAGGTATATGGAGGAAATTAAAGTGGGGGGTTATATGGGAGGCAGGGTTTGAGGGTCGGCACAACATTGTGGGCCGAAGGGCCTGTAATGTGCCGTTCTATTCTATGATCTTTCATCATGTGCTGTGTTGTATGACATCATCATTATGTGCCAAGTCATTTGACGAAAGCGATCATGGTCTATCCATGTCCCTGATTGTTCTTGGCAAATTTTTCTAAAGGAGTAGTTTACCATTGCCTTCATCTGGGCAGTGTCTTTCCAAGATGGGTGACCCCGGCCATTAACCAATTTCCCCCGGGATCAATAAAGTGTGACTATGACTATGACTACTATCAACACTGTTCAGAGATTTTCTGCCTGACATCAGTGGTCACAAAACCAGGACTTGCAATAGGCACCAGCTGGTCATATGACCTTCCACCACCTGCCCCCATGGCTTCATGTGACCCTGATCAGGAGGCTAAGCAGGTGCTACACCTTGCCCAATGGTAACCTGCAGGCTAGTAGTGGGAAGGAGAACATTACATCTCCTTTGGTAGAAACATATCTCCACCCACCACCCAAAAACACATGTTGCCCATCCCAAGATGCCTCAGAGAGTGGTACTGAGCTACCTTTTGGAACCATTGCAGACCACCTGACAAAGATCTTCCTACTGTGCTAATGGGCAGGAAGTTATAGGATTTATACTTCACAACAGAAAATGGATAGTATGTGACTTGAAGTAGAATCTGCAGATGTTATGGCTCCCAGTCACCTGTGAGGCTTTTCTTTCTCTTGGGTTAGAGGTCACAGATTTGGGAAGTGAGAATGTAATAACCAAGGCAAGTAATTTCAGAGTATTTTGCAGACGATACACACTGCAGTCAGAATGTACTGGTGCTGGAAGCAATGAAACTTTACAGTGAGCCAATCAAGCAACCTCAGCATCTTCCTTTGTGCAAGTACATTCCAAACCTTGGAGTATCTTCACTTTGATGTCCATTGACTCAAGTTTTACCAGTGCTTATGGAATGTTTTATTTAGGGTTTCAGTCTAATAAGACTGAAAATTAGACATGGGTTGCTAGACAGTGTTTCAGGATACTTAACCATGGGTTTGAAAAAAACTCGCAGCGAAGAGAAAGCAAACATATTGGAGCAATATACACAATATTTTGGAGGAATTCAGCAGGTCAGGCAGCATCTATGGAGAAGAATAAACGGTCAGTGCTTCGAGCTGAAATCCTTCACTAGGACCGGAAAGGAAGAGGGGAAGAAATCAAAATAAGAAGGTGGGGAGAGGGGAAGGAATACAAGCTGGCAAGAATATTGGATGAGTATCGTACCAGCTGTTAGAAACTGTAATCCAAGCAGCTGGAGTTTCAATATTCCATGAGCAAACTAATTGGTTTTTACTGTGCTGTGATCATCTAGTTATCCTACCACTCAAAAGCAAAGAATGTAAGCACTTTACATGGTCTGCAATCTCTCATTCATTATAGGATTGGCTTGGCGTCTCAAAGGACACACTGGACGGCTTCAAATCAAGCTACTATGAGAACGTGTGCATTGTGAGTGAATCCCCACCTGATTCCATCCCGAGTAGCATGCACGATGGGTCCTATGAGCATCTTGGAAGGACAGAGATCCCGGGAAAGACCTTCAATCCTGACAATAAGGGAGACGCTCTTCCGAAATTCACCTCTCCTGCAACGATGTTTTCTGATATTACCGATTTTGTAGAGAATAGTAGGTATGACATTAATGAAAACATTTACGTGAGGGTCTAGTCCTTGTGATGTTACAACATGGGGAAATTCCCAATTATAGCAGAGAAAGGTCTATCGTTCAGGAATAAAATCAACACGATTATCAATTTTCCAGCAAACTCCCTAAAAAATTAAAAGGATATATCTTAATAAGTTCAGTTTGTATCTGGAAGAGAAAGCTGCCAATATTTTATCTTAGAGATCTTATGGTCCTTTTTGTTCTTTCCCAAGATTTTATACTTATGCTTTAGATTTGTGACAAAGTATGTATTTTCTATCAGTCTCTCAAGTACACATAATACTCAGAGAGATGGACAAGATTAAAATACTTTGTGTGTCAGGGGACAACTTTTCCCTTCCTCAGATACTTAAGATTTTTAGGATTTTTTTGTCTTTATGTTTGCATTTCCAGGCTTAGCAGCATTTTGATTCTGGACAAATTAAATACCATTTTACTTTCCATTTTGCAGTTGAAGGTTGAGTTGCAAACTGAAGGCTGTTAAGGAGAAAGGAACAATGGTCTTGGGATCTGTTGATCCAGAATTGCTAGGCCCAAAGCCTCAAAAGCCTTCAACTATTTATTTAGATAGTCTGCTGGCCAGTGACCGATTGCTCACTGTTCTCTGTGACTACCATCAATTGCTAAAAGTTACCTAGTGGGAAATCTGCCATTTGCCTTCAAAATATTGAATGAGTATTTTATTGTCTCTTAATAGACTTAAGTATAGAATAGACACCTTAATGGAGCGACTTATACTTCATCTTTCCTGTTATAAAAACATGGAAAGTGGGACCATAGTGGATTAAATATAAAGTAGCAAATAGTATGCTTCTAGGCTACACCATATCTCACTATCTGAGCAACCTTCTAAGCTATGTGAAGCTATCAAATATTTGGTTTGATTCATGAAATGTGTCACAACCTCAAAACATACTGGTACTGTTCTGTCATAGTGTTTGTATGTAACGCTTATACAAAACTGATCTGAGAGTGTTGTTTTTGCTTTATTTCATTCTTTGTTGAGGCTATAGCAACACCAGGTCTGGCTGAGGAGCAAAAGAGTGAGCAAGAACTGGCCGAAGGCAGAGAGAGAAAGAGAGAGTGAGAGGGAGAAAGACAAAAAGAGTGACCAGCAGCCTGAACATTTATAGCATGAGAGTCATTTGATTGTTACTGTGTTGTGGTGTCACAAGTGACTTACAATGGGCTGTTGCAGCTTTTAACATATAATTTGATGTTAAATTAAGAAAGCTTTTGTTTTGCATTTTTTATTTTTCTGTATTCATTATACTTTAAAAATGATTATGCATTTGAATATAATTTAATTTCCACCTGAGCTGTGATCATAATACTTTTAAAAATTTGCTTTTGAATAAGCCATTAGTTGATGCGTTGTCGCTAATTTCCATGTGACATAGATGTTAGCTTATAGAATGGGAAACAGTGAGAAATTTTTATTTGCATTGACTTCAGGAAAGTTTATAGCTTAAAGCCCAAAGTAAACTTATTATCAAAGTACATATATGTCACTATATACTGTCCTGCCCTGAACTTTATTTTCTTGCAGGCATTCACAGTAAATACAAAGAAACACACTAGGATCAATGAAATACTGCTCACAACATACCAAATTAGCAATCTTGATCAAGTATAGGGAGAATTCAGATCAAGAAAACTGAATTTGTTAAAATAGTGATTGTAAATAGAAGCAATCATTTTAAAAGTTGATTGTCATCATAAATCACTAAAAATTACACTATTTTCCTCAACTATATCACCTTCATTGAATTGGAAAAATTGCTTGAAATTACTGGAGTCCAGATTTTCGAGTTTGTACTTAAATCTCACAGGCACGCCATATCACTGAGTAAAGCTGAGTAATGAGGCAGATTTGTTCTACGTTTCCACAATCAGCTTAAGGAAGAGGTTTGGAGAATCATAACACACACCAACCAGGCAGGCAGCCAACAATGTTCCATATATTAAATTACTCTTTCCCTTCCAATAGTCACCTTCCATAGACTTTACCTGGCATAGTACAGAAAGAGAAGTCGGTGTGTATTGACAAGAGGGTATGAATGACATGCTTAAGCTGAGAAGAAAGCAATAGAACCTGCTGACTAAACAAATTTTCAAATGCCTATAATGACAAAGGATAGGTTGAGAAAATGTGTTGACGTACTATTAATCAAAAGCCCTTGTCAGAAGTCTTACTTTTCCTATGACTGTGTATTTTTACCTAACACAGAGAACAGAACTCTGTTATGATCAGAAGAATAATTCTTTAGATGTCATCTTCCTTTTGCGGTGATTATTTTCTGTGTTTTGGATTTCCCCTGCCCTGTGTCTTTCTAACTGTGATCATGGTAATTGACTAATTCAATACTGTGGTGAACGGAAGGACTTATGTTTATATAATTTTGATGTAGGGTTTCAACCCAAAGCATCAACAATTCCTTCCCTCTCAAAGATGCTGCTTAATCTCAAAGTTAAAAGTTCAAACGTTGATCTTTTTAGTCCGTCCACCAAACCTCTTCTTACATTTATATATCACCCTATATATCTTTCAAAGAAACTTCACAACAAAACGTGTGATGAAGTATTTATCTACTTGCAGTTCCAAGAAGTTGTGGGTGGGTAGATCACTCTTTCTTTCTACGTCACTACCATTGTACTTTCTAAGCTGTTCAAAGCACTAGGGTCATTTATTGACACTCCTTGTTAACAAATGTTGAGCTTTAACCATTCATTTTCTGGGAAATTACCTTTGAGAAGCACATTCCGTTGAAGCTAAAAGCTGCTGTCTCACCACACCTCTTCTTTTGAACTGCCAGCTGCACCACATCTTTTTCCGCTATTTTGTTAACAAATTAATTCAAGTATTGTGATCTAGTTTTTTTAATCACATAAACTGTGTTTGTGTTATGGCTTGAGAGAAGGTTATGAGTTTTTAAATAGATTCCACATCCAAATCAAGCCCCTGTCAAGGTGCCAAACCTTCAACTGCCCCAGATATCACAGAATCTGCTTGCAGACACTGCTCAGTTGTTTCAACTGGATCGGGGCAAGGGCCGAGATGAGGAAAGCCAACTTGACTCTTCCAGACTGAAATATGACCCTGATAGTTCTGTTTTTGCTCCAGGCTATATTTGTGAGTATATCCTATAGACATTGACAATTACATTAATGAATTCAATTGCAAATGCCTATGATTATTTTCTGGTGTTTCTCTCCTTGAGGTAAATCAAGGATTACACTAGTTCACTGCTCTGCGTTGTACTTGGATTATACTGTATTCTGTAATGAATAAATAAATAAAGACACACAAAATACCAAAGTCTTGCTTATTGGTTTGCTACTCACCCACAGGGATTACAACTGATCAGGAAGACAGGACCTTTTTTTTTATCTTATTCAGAAATACATTGGGGATCAGGCCCTTCTGTCCCAAAGAACAGCATTGCCCATCCAGCAGTCCAACTACTTAACACTAGCCTAGTCACAAGACAATTTACAATAACCTATTAACCAATACGTCTTTGGACTGTAGGAGGGAACTAGAACGCCCAGAGGATAACCACGTGATTATGGGGAGAATGTACAAATCCTTACAGACGGCTCTGGAATCGAACTCTGAACTCCGATGCCCGGAGCTGGGATAGCGTCATGCTAACCTCTACACTACCATGGCACCAGAGGGATGTTGCAGACAAGGATAGATAATAAATTTCCACATAAAAATAATGGAAAGGGAACATGCAGGGAAGTTTCATAATTGAAAATGTTAGTTTATAGTTCAGCAGAGCACTAGGTTAACAGAGGCAGCTTTGGCAGCATTGGAGATAAGGAGCTGCCGGGATTTGGCTGAGTGGTGTAACATGGAGCTGAATGGTCTGGTATTGTTTATGTCTGATGTGCCTCAGGAATTATAAAGCTTAGTAGCCTTTGTTGGACTTAACATCAACCTTCCTAAACTTCTAAAGCAGGAACTGAAATGATCTGTATGAAATATTTTTTCACTATACCTCAAAACATGTAACAATAAAAAACTAATGCCAGTTCCAATTTCTGCAGAACGTATTTTCTTATCAAAAGCATCCAAAAAAAAAGGAAAACCCTGCATTATAAACACAAAGGATTCTACAAATGCTGGAAATCCAGAGCAACACACGCAAAATGCTCAGTAGGTCAGGCAGCATCTATGGAGGGGAATAGTCAACTCTGCATTATGGTCTTTTTCATGATTTCCAAAATGCTTTACAACCAAAGTTTATAATGAGTCCTGATGAAGGGTCTTGGCACAGAATGCTGGCTGTTTATTCCCCTCCATAGATGCTGCCTGACTTGCTGAGTTGCTCCAGCATTGTCAAGGTTTCCAGCATCTGCAGAACCTTTTGTGCCAATGATTATAACCATTGACGTGATGTAGGAACTGCAGCAATTGAACACAGTGCAACAATGCCCCTAGTAATGTCGTAAAGACCAGTTAGCATGATGCTAATACAGCTCAGGGCATTCCGGAGTTTGGAATTCAGTTCCGGCGCCATTCTGTAAGGAGTCTCTGTACGCCCTCCCTGCAGAATGTGTGGGTTTTCTCCTGGTCCTCCAGTTTCCTCCTACAGTCCAAAGACACGTACCATGTAAGTTAAATGGTCATTGTAAATTGTCTCGTGATTAGTTTAGATTAAATTGGGTTTGCTGGGCTGGCGTGGTTTGAAAAGCCAACTCTGTGCTGTATTGCTAAATGAAATAAATTAAATTAAATTAAATTAAAACTAGGAACTAAAATAGGCTTGAACTTTGTGAAGTGTTCCTCTACTTTTTGTCCAAATAGAGCCAGGCGGAATGACAAACAGGTTTATTACTTTTGATGATGCACCTCTCCCTCACGACAATACACATTATGGAGATTGCCTCTCTGGGCAAGTCTCTGAGGTGAGATCTGAACCCAGAACTTCAGCTTTGAAGGCAGAACAGGCAATCAGAATCAGTCAGAGGAAATAGTCTCAATTTATAGATTGGATGACAATATTCAATTCCAATCAATTTAATGGTGGAAAAATATCTGAGATTAACTTCCCTTTGCCAATACTTATAACGTATGAGAAAGCTCAGAAAATGACAGCTTCTTGTTTCAGAAGAATTGGAATGAGTGTTACAGAGTTTAAGTGCAAGCAAGCCACATCACTGATGCCAATGTCAACGTAAATAACTGGCACAAAGGGTTGCACAACAACACTGATGGGCCCATTACATGTTTTGTTCAAAAGATTAAGTATATCAGATAGAACAACTGCTGATTTAACTTAATGCCACAGGAAGTTTGAGGGACTTGAGGTCTGTTCACAGTTGCGAAATCAAAGAAGATCTCACAATCCCGTTGGTTAGTACACCTGTATCGTTCACTTCTTTAAAATGTTCTTTATTCTTGTTAGAGACCTAGTTAAGGGGGGCAGTTACTCTTTACGGCAGAGATTGGCTCATTATTGGAAAGAGTTACAGGACCAGTTTGCAAGCAATAGGAATGCCACTGAACAGGGTGCACTATATATACCAACAACATTTCATATACGTTTTCACTTCCTGCCAGAGCTCCTCTGTGCCATATCAATTTGGCTTACTTTTATAACTGAAGAGGTGGCTGTCCATTGTGTCTGACGATGACAGGAAAGCTATGCAGGAGGGGCCTTAAAGTGGAAAAGCCATTGCACTAGGGTAGTTCCACCCTCTTGACCTCGGAAGTCCAGGAACAGACGTCACAAACTGGGGTCTTCCTTAGTTGCAGTGGATGACCATGACAGCTTCTGTGGCTTGCATTGCCCTTCGCTGTCCACAGAGCATGGCAGTATCACCTTCCTAGCCACTGGATTTCACTGTAGATCTCACCTGCCCAGTCTGCTGGAACCAACTTCATTAGCTGGGACAGGCACGTCCCCATTTCACCGGGGCATGAGGCCGCCGGCTACCCTCACCCAGTTTAGCCCACCCGTCAAAGCGGTGTACCGGGGTGTGGCCGCTGTTGCATGCAGACACCGACTTGGAGCCACAGGTGAGAGCTGAGTGTGTGGTGGGGACCAAAGGTGAGTGAACTGCCCAGGTATGGACACGAAAAGCCCCCTCCCTGGACACCCCATGCATCCCATAACTGAACTACTATATTATTAAAATATGATGAAAACTTGCTGCTGTCTTTTGTCCAAACCTCAGATATGCCATAAGACAAGGAGGGCATTCACTTTGCATTTTTCTATCCATTCTACACTCTATTCAGATGAACGAAAAACATTTGCCTTAACATAATTACAAAAATGTTATTCCAACCCTTAGATATCAGTCTTAAAGCCTCAAGCAGTTTTTCCTCTACAACTAACCACAAGCTCCATATCCTGTCATGCAAAACACAATTAGCTGCAGCTCGAGGTTGATAACCATCTTTGAAACAAAACCATTGCATGTTGTGCCTCGGTGTCAAGTTCTCATGGAGGAATTATTTTAATCAACTCCCACTAACTTCACATATCAGATCTCTGACCCTAAAACATCCCGGACCCAAAACATTAACTGTTTCTCTTTCCACAGATGCCGCCTGACCGGCTGGGTATTTCCGGCAGCGTTTTCTGCTGTTATTTCAAAATCAGGTTTACTATTACTGACATACGTTGTGAAGTTTGCTGTTTTGTGGCAGCAGTACAGTGCAATACATCAAAAACACTGTAAGCTTCAATAAACATGAAAAAAGCTAAGTAGTACAAAAAGAGAGCGAAAAGAGAGGTAGTGGTTCAGATTCCCAGCATCTGTGGTTTGTCTGATTTTCTTTCTACATCTCAATAACTCTTTCCTATGAAGCAGCTTCATTCAGCCATTTTATGTACTTGTGTACTCCTGGTGCCCTTTGTCCGTCAAATTGGTACCACGGTAACTTACAGTTCTTCATCCTTCTGAGCACCACTGGGTCACGAGATAAGGGAAAAATAAGACACTAGAGTGAGGTGACTCTTCACAAGCTGCCGCTTACTTCTATTATAAACTTTCTACACTTCTAAATCTAAATTTAAAAGGCCCAGCACGTAAGTGCAATTCCAAAGAAAGCAAGGCAAGAGCCTCTACTTCCTTAGGAGTTTGCAAAGATTCAGCTTGACATCTAACACTTCGACAAACTTCTATAGATGTGCAGTGAGTATATCGACTGGTTGCATCGCAGCCTAATATAGAAACACCAATGCCCTTGAACCGAACATCCCACAAAAAGAAGTGAAATCGGATGACCTAGTCCATCTCAGGAAAAGACCTCCCCACCACTGAGCACATCTACATGAAACGCTGTTGCAGGAAAGCAGCATCCATCATCAGGGACCCCCACCACCCAGGACATGCTCTCTTCCCACTGCTGCCATCAGAAAGAAGGTACAGGACCCTCAGGACTCACACTACCAGGCTCAGGAGCAATTATTACCCCTAAACCTTGAACCAAAGGGGATAACTTCACTCAACTTCACTTGCTCCATCATTGAAATGTTCCCACTACCTATAGACTCTCTTTCAAGGATCCTTCATCTCATGTTCTCAATATTTATTGCTTATTTATTTATTAATATTATTTCTTTCTCTTTGTGTTTGCACAGTCCATGTGTTTTGCACTCTTGTTGAACGTACAAGTTGAAGCACCTTTCATTGATTCTATTATGGTTACTATTCTAGTATAGATTTATTGAGTATGCCCAGAAGAAAATGAATCTCAGGGTTGTATATGGCAACTTACATGGAATAAATTTACTTTGAACTTTAAATTCTCTGTCTCAAAGGATACACTTTATTCTGCACTGTTATTGCTTTAACTTGTTCTACCTAAATACACTGTGTAATGACCTGATCTCTATTAACAGTGTGGAAGACAATCTTTTCACTGTATCTCAGCACATGTGACAATAATAAACTAATTCGGATCCCATTTCCAAATTCACCCAGTTAACCACCTCGACTCTAAACACTAATCAGCCATTATTCCTGCTGTGATTACCAATAGGGTAACAGTTCTACTTAAGAAAATGTTAATTAAGTTCCACCATCCTGTGGGCTTCAGTATTTATCCATGACTAGATATTGCTTATTTATCTATTTTTTATTATTAAGGTACAGCGTGAAAGAGGCCTTTCCAGCCCTTCCAGCCATGTCATCCCAGTAACCCCAGCCTAATCAGGGGACAATTTACAATGAACAATTGTGTGGGAGGAAACCAGAGCACCTGGAGGAAACCACACAATCGCGGGGAGGACCTACAAACTCCTTACAGGAGGCGACGGGAATTGAACCTGGGTCATCTGTACTGTAAAGCATTGTGCTAACCACTATGCCTCCGTGCCGCCCAGGAGCCATCAGAAATCATTGTTCTTTCTCCACGTCCAACACTTAACACTTACTGTTGCAAAAACGCAAGGCTGAGGCTGATTCAGCTGATCAACTCACTTCTACTCTTTCAGGGACTGCACCCCATCACTACAACACCACATGGCAGACTTTCCTTTGATTATTGACACAGAGTGGAGATGAGGGTCTCAAACACTGACTGTACATTCTGCTCACTGTGCATTTAATTCCATATTGGTTACTGTCATATGAATACTGTCTATTGAAGTGAATGAACATGAAATGACTGCTCCTTCAAGGACTTTGCATTGGAAACCAATGAAGAATTCTCCCAGCACACAGGTTTGCAGGCAATCATACAAAATTATAATATGCTTATCCATTGCTTTCTAATTTCTCGACAGGGGAATGTTGGAAGTGCTCAGCAGATTAGGCAGCATCTATGGAGAGAAATTAAACACTTCAAACTCAGAAATACAAGAGATTCTACAGATGCAGGAAATCTAGATGAACAAACACAAAATGCTGGAAGATCTCAGCAGGTCAGGCTGTATCTACGGAAAGGAATGAGCAGTTGAGGTTTCAGGCTGAGCCCCTTCATCAGGACCGTCCGTTCATTGGCACTGACCATTTCCCAGAATTTTCTGTTGTTACTTCAGGTTTGAAACAAATATAGCGTTTTGCTTTGATGTCCATCATCATCACATGTCCTGGGTTGCTGAATATTTATCTAGCAAGGCTGGTCTGGCATCATTCTTCAACTGAGCTGGTTTCTCCTGAACATTCCTCAACATTTGCTGAGTTAATCAATGGACCACATACACACAGTGACACCTGTTGGAATGCTTGGTTATTTAAGTTACAGTCACCTTTCTTGTCAGTTTGAAACAGTCTGGTCATTCTCCTCTGATCTCTCTCATTGACAAGGCATTTCTGCCCACAGAACTGCCACTGACTGGATGTTTTTATTTTTCTCACCATCCTCTGTAAACTCTTGGGACTGTTGTAATGTAATTCCTACGAGGAATATCATTCCTACCATTTAGAGAAGAGACGAGAGCACAGTTTTTTTGGAATTAAAGACATTTACTTCACCCAGCTGAAGTCTTTTTACCCTGGTTTTGAAACTAGGGTGAATGGTGGTTAAGGCTCAAGGTTCAAAAAAGCTGAAGGTAAGAGTCAAGACCACATTGCAGTTGTGTTTTTCCAGTATGATGTGCTTTG
Source organism: Mobula hypostoma (assembly GCF_963921235.1). Lineage (NCBI taxonomy): Eukaryota > Metazoa > Chordata > Chondrichthyes > Myliobatiformes > Myliobatidae > Mobula > Mobula hypostoma. The sequence goes on along the minus strand of NC_086106.1, from coordinate 111,652,513 downwards.
TCAACAAACAGGAAACCTCAAAAGTAATTTGATTACACTTATTTTTGCAGCCTTGCAGGCTAAACACCACAGGTTTTGTGCTAGAAACTACAGCACATGTTATCCTTTTTCCAGCATGCTACACAGAAATTGGAGTAACCTGGCCATTTGGCCCCTCAGGGGTCTGCTCTATCATTCAGCATTTTCTAATCCTCCTTGAACGGGATCACGGTGCTGAATGGAATGATTGGTCAATTAATTCACTACCCTGCTCCTGGCATCTCTTAATATCCATTAATCCCTTTAGCATTACAAAATAGATCTACTGTGTTGCTGAATATAGTGCCCTTAATTACTTGGCCTCCATTGCCATCTCAGATAGAGGTTTGTACAGATTCACTATGCCCTGGACGAAGAAATTTCTCATAAAAGGCATTTTCATTATCTTGAAACTGTGACCCATGGTTCGAAACTCTGCAACCTTCAGGAACATCTTCCCACCTTCAGGAACATCTTCCCAGTATCTTGTCTGAATGGTTCTGTTTGAATTTTATAGATTTCTGTGTGATGCCATCTCCTTCTGGTAAATTGCACCAACTATAGGTCTAATCAACCCAATCAGTGGAATAAGTCCTCAGAGAACGAACCAATAAGTGCGCTCAAAACTCCAGTCCTGATGAAGGGTCTTGGCCCGAAATGTCAGCTGTTTCATAGGTACTGCCTGACCTGCTGATTTCTTCCTGCATTTTGTGTGCATTGCTTTGGATTTCAAAGATTTCAAAGGTTTCAAAGGTACATTTCATGTCAGAGAAATGTATACAATATACATCCTGAAATACTTTTTCTTCGCAACTATCACAGTGGAGCGCCCCAAAAAACAAATGAGAGTTAAATGTTAGAGCCCCAAAGCACCCCCCAGCTCCCCCCTCCCACGCATAAGCAACAGCAAAGCAATGATCCGCCCTTCCCCACCAGCAAAAAAAAGTATCGGTGCCCCCACCGAGCACTCAAGCATGCAGCAAAGCATCAATAAAGACACAGACTTGCAGTACCCCAAAGACTACTTGTTCACCCAGTATGCGACACACCACAGGCTCAGAACCCTGAAAAGGAAAAATAGAGATATTAAAGATAGAAATAGAGTTGTTTCCAAAGATGCAAGCAAAGGAATCGCCGTTAGGCGCCATTGTCTCTCCTGAGCTCCAGTATCTGGATGGATCTCACCAAAGTCCTGTACAGTTGCAGCCAGATGTGCAGCTTCTGCACTCAAATCCTCTTGCAGTGAAGACCAACTTGTATGAACTGTTGTAAGAGCTGCAAATCAAAAAAAGCCGCTGATGCAGTTTAAACCAACTTGATTTTCTCTTTCCCATTTCTAACAAAGGGACTGTAAACTAAACCGTTCATCTCCACAGATGTTGCCTGATCAGCTGAGTGTATTCAGCATTTTCTGTTTTTGACTCATTAGACCATAAGACATAGGAGCAGAATTAGGCCTATTTATGGAGTCTGCTCTGCCATTCCATCATGGCTTATTTATTATCCCTCTCCAACCCATTCTCCTGCCCTTCTCCCCATAACCATTGACATCCTTACTAATCAAGAACATAAGACCATAAGACAAAGGAGCAGAAGTCAGCCATCCGGCCCATCGAGTCTGCTCCGCCATTTTATCATGAGCTGATCCATTCTCCCATTTAGCTCCACCCCCCCCCCACCTTCTCACCATAACCTTTGATGCCCTGGCTACTCAGATACATATCAATCTCTGCCTTAAATACATCCAATGACTTGACCTCCACTGCCGCCCGTGGCAATAAAATTCCACAGATTCACCACCCTCTGGCTAAAAAAATTTCTTCGCATCTCTGTTCTGAATGGGTGCCCTTCAATCCTTAAGTCATGCCCTCTCGTACTAGACTCCCCCACCATGGGAAACAACTTTGTCACATCCACTCTGTCCTTGCCTTCAACATTCGAAATGTTTCTATGAGGTCCCCCCTCATTCTTCTAAACTCCAAGGAATACAGTCCAAGAGCGGACAAACGTTCCTCATATGTTAACCCTCTCATTCCTGGAATCATTCTAGTGAATCTTCTCTGAACCCTCTTCAACGTCAGCACATCCTTTCTTAAATAAGATGCCCAAAACTGCACACAGTACTCCAAGTGAGGTCTTACCAGTGCCTCATAGAGCCTCAACATCACATCCCTGCTCCTGTACTCTATTCCTCTATAAATGAATGTCAACATTGCATTCGCCTTCTTCACCACCAACTCAACCTGGAGGTTAACCTTAAGGGTATCCTGCACGAGGACTCCCAAGTCCCGTTGCATCCCAGAACTTTGAATTCTCTCCCCACTTAAATAATAGTCTGACCGTTTATTTCTTCTACCAAAGTGCATGACCATACACTTTCCAACATTGTATTACATTTGTCACTTCTTTGCCCATTCTCCCAATCTATCCAAGTCTCTCTGCAGACTCTCTGTTTCCTCAGCACTACTGGCCCCTCCAGCTATTTTTGTACCATCAGCAAATTAAGCCACAAAGCCATCCACTCCATAATCCAAATCATTGATGTACAATGTAAAAAGAAGCAGCCCTGTGGAACACCACTAGTAACTGGCAGCCAACCAGAATGGAATCCCTTTTCAAGATTCAAGATTCAAGATTCAAAAAACTTTATTGTCATTCTAATCCTACATCAGCTCTGCAGGGCAGAATGAGACAGCGTTTCTCAGGGGCAGTGCAATCATAATGTAACAAACGCAACACTAAATAATAAACATAACAATAAATAGTAAAACACAATAGCCACAAGTCAGTTAAATCAGTTATAAGTGTCCAGTGCAAGTTAAAAGTGTCCAAAGCAGAGTCAGGTGGAGCAGCTATTTAGCAGTCTGACTGCCTGTGGGAGGAAGCTGTTTAGTAGCCTTGTGGTTTTAGCTTTGATGCTCCTGTAACGTTTGCCTGATGGCAGAAGAACAAACAGTTCATGGAGAGGATGTGAGGGGTCTTTATTCCCACTCTTTGTTTCCTGCCAATCAGCCAATGCTCTATCCACGTATGTAACCTTCCCATAATTCCATGGGCTCTTATCTTGTTTAGCAGCCTCATGTGAGGCACCTTGTCAAAGGCCTTCTGAAAATCCAAATACACAACATCCACTGCATCTCCCTTGTCTAGCCTACTTGTAATTTCCTCAAAAAATTACAATAGGTTTGTCAGGCAGGATTTTCCTTTAAGGAAACCATGCTGAGTTCTGCCTATCTTGTCATAAGCCTCCAGGTACTCTGTAACCTCATCCTTGACAATCGACTTCAACAACTTCCCAACCACCGACGTCGAGCTAACAGGTCTATAATTTCCTTTTTGCTTCCTTGCCCCCTTCTTAAATAGCAGATTGACATTTGCAATCTTCCAGTCCTCTGGAACCATGCCAGAATCTATTGACTTTTGAAAGATCATCGCCAATGCCTCCGCAGTCTCCACAGCTACTTCCTTCAGAACACGAGGGTGCATTCCATCTGGTCCGGGACATTTATCTACCCTTAGACTATTCAGCTTCCTGAGTACTTTCTCTGTCGTAATTATGACTGTGCACACTTCTCTTCCTGCCACCCTTGAGTGTCCGGTATACTGCTGATGTCTTCCTCAGTGAAGACTGATGCAAAATACTCGTTCAGTTCCTCTGCTATCTCCTCATCTCCCATTACAATTTCTCCAGCATCATTTTCTATCAGTCCTATATCTACTTTCACCTGTCTTTTACTCTTTATATACTTGAAAAAGCTTTTAGTATCCTCTTTGATATTATTTACTAGCTTCCTTTCATATTTCATCTTTTCCCTCTTAATGACCTTCTTAGTTTCCTTTTGTAAGCTTTTAAAAACTTACCAATCCTCTGTCTTCCTACTAATTTTTGCTTCCTTGTATGCCCTCTCCTTTGCTTTTACTTTGCCTTTGACTTCTCTTGTCAGCCATGGTTGCATCCTTTTTCCACTCGAAAATTTCTTCTTTTTTGGAATATATCTGTCTGCACCTTCCTCACTTCTCGCATAAACTCCAGCCACTGCTGCTCTGCTGTCTTTCCCGCCAGTGTCCCTTTCCAGTCAACTTTGGCCAGTTCCTCTCTCATGCCACTGTAATTTCCTTTACTCCACTGAAATACCGACACATCGGATTTCGGCTTCTCTTTCTCAAATTTCACAGTGAACTCAATCATGTTATGATCACTGCCTCCAAAGGGTTCCTTCACCTCAATCTTTCTAATCACCTCCGGTTCATTACTCAATACCCAATCCAGTACAGCCGATCCCCTAGTGGGCTCAACAACAAACTGTTCTAAAAAGCCATCTTGCAGACATTCTACAAATTCTCTCTCTTGAGATCCAGTGCTGACCTGATTTTCCCAATCCACCGGCATGTTAAAATCCCCCACAATTATCATAACACTGCCCTTCTGACAAGCCTTTTCTATTTCCTGTTGTAATTTGTAGTCCACATCACTGCAGCTGTTAGGAGGCCTGTATATAACTACCATCAGGGTCCTTTTACCCCTGCGATTTCTTAGCTCAACCCATAAAGACTCTGCACCTTCCGACCCTATGTCACCTCTTTCTAATGATTTAATATCATTTCTTACCAATAAAGCCACACCAAACCCTCTGCCTACCTGCTTACCCTTCCAATACACTGTGTATCCTTGGACATTCAGTTCCCAGAGACATGCATCCTTTAGCCATGTCTCAGTGATGGCCACAATATCATACCTGCCAATCTGTAGCTGTACGACAAGATTATCCACCTTATGCTTCGTGCGTTTAAGTATAACACCTTAAGTCCAGTATTTGGTACTTTTTGTTTTGATTGCACTGCAACTCATCCCCATGGTTGCAAATTTGCTCCATCACCTGCCTGTCTTTCCTGACACCTTTACTGCTCACTATCTTAGATTTATGTCTGTTTTCCCCGTCCTCCGCTCTACCATTCCAGTTCCCAACCCCCTGCCAAATTAGTTTAAACCCTCCCTAACAGCTCTATTAAACCTCCCCGCCAGGATATTGGTCCCCTTTGGGTTCAGGTGTAACCCATCCTTTTTGAACAGGTCATACTTCCCCCAGAAGAGATCCCAATGATCCAAGAATCTGAAGCCCTGCCCCCTGCACCAGTCTCTCAGCCATGCATTCGTCTGCCTGATCCTACTATTCTTGCCCTCACTAGCACGTGGCACAGGTAGCAATCCTGAGATTACTACCCTGGAGGTCCTGCTTCTCAGCTTCCTTCCTGTTGTAACTATATGTTATAATTATGTGGTTTTGTTAGTTTTTTCAGTCTTGGTTTGTCCTGTGTTTTGTGATATCACACCGGAGGAAATATTGTATCATTTCTTAATGCATGCATTACTAAATGACAATAAAAGAGGACTGCGTGTCTTCGTAATCTAAAAAAAACTCCCGAAAATCTCTCTTCAGGACCTTCTCCCTTTTCCTATCTATGTCATTGGTACCAACATGTACCAAGACAACTGGCCACTCGTCCTCTCCCTTCAGAATATCCTGGACCCGATCCGAGACATCCCGTACCCTGGCACCTGGGAGGCAACGCACCATGTGGGTATCTCTATCAGGCTCACAGAATCTCCTGTCTGTTCCCCTGACTATGGAATCCCCTATGACTACAGCATTCCTCTTCTCCCTCCTTCTCTCCTGCACCACAGCGCCAGGCTCAGTGCCAGAGACCTGGTCACCGTGGCCATCCCCTGTCAGGTCATCCCCCTCAACGGCATCCAAAATGGGATACTTTTGCTGAGGGGGACAGCCACAGGGGTGCTCTCCACTATCCAGGAATATCAACCTTTGCTTTAAATATACTCAATGATGACCTCCACACCCATCTGTGGCCATGAATTCCACAAATTCATCACCCTCTGGCTAAACAAATTCCTCCTCACCTCTGTTTTAAATTGGCATCCCTCTTTTCTGAGTCTGTGTCCTCTGGTCCTAGACACACCCAGTGTAAGAAACATCCTCTTCACGTCCACTCTATCCAGGACTTTCAATATTTGGTAGGTTTCAATGAGATCCTCCCTTCATTTGCCCGAAATTCGGTAAGTACAGACCCACAGCCACCAAATGCTCCTCATATGTTAACCCTTTCATTCCCAGGATCATTCTCATGAACCTCCTATGAACCCTTTCAAATGCCTGCACATCCTTCCTTGGATAAGGGAGCCTTTTTTGTTGTACTTTTGATCTAGAGACTTGAGTTCCAAAAGGATTAGCCAACGAGTGCCAATAATGTGACAGACAATGGCTATAGCCCCTGGTCAGCCTTACCTTATGTTGTTTTATATCCTAAAGCTTCAAAACCTGCGAGTGGAAAGTTCTTGTGTTTTCTGTAATGACATCGTGATGCTCATTTCCAGAGGACTAGAATTCAAAATCAAAGATATAATGCTGAAACTTTATAGTGTACTTGTCAGACTGCACTTGAATATTGTTAGCAGTTTTGAGCCTCTTAAAGTATGTGCTGGCTTTGGAGAGGGTGCAGACGAGGTTCCCATGAATGATCCCAGAAGTGATAGGGTTAATGCATGAGGGGCATTTGGTGGCTCTAGGCTGGTACTCAGTGGAGTTTAGAAGAATGGGAAGGGTTTGAGCTGAGATAAGTAGCTTTGTTATTCAGCTTAGGAATGTGGTGTCAGCCAATCAGGATGGTAGATTTGGGAGGAGGTTCTAGAGGACGCCAGCGGCGAGGTCTCTATTGGCAGGAGCTGGAAGAGGAGAGAGGGAAAAAGATGGCTGAGGATGCTGACCCTGTTGCACAAGGTGCTTTGTGCAGATGAATGGCTTCAAGAAGAAAGAACCAGTACTCCCGTGGGAGACCTGTTTGATCAAGATGGATTTCAAGCGACGTTCGGAAGGTGATGTGTACTTTCATGCAGACCGAGTGAGTGACAGACAAGTTCAAGATGAGCTCCAACTTAAGTGTACATTTGACTGCTGAAGAGCAATGGGCCCTTTTTTTCCATTTCTTTCATTAAGTAACTGTTTGCTTAAATTAACATTATTAAATAATACTTCTTTTTAATTGTATGCAGTGAACAATCTGTTACATCTTGCCGAGGGCAGTAAATCACACAGCATTCACAATAACCGGGGTTTGGGTGGGCGAGACATCGTAACCCCACGGGTTTAGCGGGACCAAATTTGTACACACCCTAGATGTACGAAACCGGAGAAAGGTGGGTTTATCGGCGCGGAACCCAGAGGCTCTTAGTTAGGGGCTAACAAGCCGGTTTTCCAGAGACGCCCAGTATAAGGGGGTTTCACTATCAAACATTGAAAGACCTAGTGCAACGGTCCCCAACTACCGGGCCGCGAGGAAACTATATGATCCGGCGATACGAGTCCGCTGCACCTTTCCTCATTCCCTGTCACGGCCACTGTTGAGCTTGAACGCACGCGAGGTTATTACGCACGTCATCCATGTCAGCGCGGGAAGGAGATCAACTCCTCGAGTTTGCAAATGACCGCGGGCTGAAAATTATGTTTGCCATAACATCTCTGCCGGCATTCTGGATCAAGTCAAGGGCGAATATCCTGAGATAGCCACGGAAGCACTGAAAACGTTGCTTCCATTTCCAACTTATCTCTGCGATGAATGTAACAAAAACTAAATTGCGGAATAGACTGGACATAAGGAACCCATTCGAGTATCGCTGTTTCCCATCACCCCTCGATGGGGCCGTCTTGTTGCAGGGAAACAAGCCCAGGGCTCCCACTGATTCAGCGATATTGGTGCGTTGCAATGACTTTATATGTTCATACGGGGAAAATATGTGCTGCGTGTTTAATATCCAAACATTACTTAAAATGTTATGATGCCATTGACTTATATAACCATATAACAATTACAGCACGGAAACAGGCCATCTCTGCCCTTCTAGTCCGTGCTGAACGCTACTCTCACCTAGTCCCACCGACCTGCACTCACCCCATAACCCCCCCATTCCTTTCCTGTCCATATACCTATCCAATTTAACTTTAAATGATAATATCGAACCTACTTCTGCCACTTCTACTGGGAGTTCGTTCAACACGTATTTCAAGCCCCCCTGTCTTCCCCTGATAATTGACTTATCGCTATATTCATGCGAGGAAAATATGCGCTGTGTGTTTAATATTAAATTCGTTAGATAAACCCTTTTAGAAACGAAATTGAGTGTATTAGCCACTTATCACCGATATTCCGGTCGTGATTAACAGCGCTCCCCTCCCGAACAGAATCGCCAAAAACAATTTATAGCAAAAAAAGGCACGTGCGCGCATACGCAATCACGCATGCGCCCTGGTGCCCGCGCAAGGCTTCATGGTCATTGTAGTCTTTTGGTAAACACAACGTGTTTGACTTCTACTGTACTCTTGTCCGTTGGCAACCCCCCCCCCCCCCCCCCCGGTCGGCCGGTCCGCAAGAATATTGTCAATATGAAACTGGTCCGCACTGCAAAAAAGGTTGGGGACCCCTGACCTAGTGGACGTATACAGAGGACATTTCTTATAGTGGGGGAGTCTAGGACCAGTGGGCGCGGCTTCAGAGTACAAGAATGTCCCTTTAGAAAACAGATGAAGTGGAATTTCTTTAGCAGGAGGATGGTGACTCTGTGGAATCAATTGCCCTGGATGGCAGGATATCGGGTATAATTAAAGTAGAGTTTGAAAGGTATTAAAGATTATGGGGAGAAGACAGGAGAATTTGGATGTGTTGGATAATAGAACATCCATATTGGAATGGCGGAGCAGACACAGTAAGCCATATGGTCCAATTCGGCTCCTATGTCTTATGGTCTTATGGTTCTGTTCAAAATGTCCTGTCCCCATGTGTTCTGTCACTGGAGCAGAAGTCAAAAGTCAAGTTTACTGTCATCTGCCCATATATACTTATGCACAGGTGCAATGAAAAACTTACTTACAGCAGCATCACAGGCACATAGCATCAGAAATGCAACATGCACATTTTATTTTCAAGAAACAACACAATGAGAACAAAACCAAATACAGAAATTTTTCCAGTCATCATCATCATTGTGTGCCATGTCTTGTGACGTAAGCGATCGTGGTCCTACGACCATGGTTGCTCTTGGAAAATTTTTCTCCAGAGCTGGCTTGCCATTGCCTTATGGGCAGTGTCCTTACAATTCAGGTGACCCCAGCCATTATCGATACTCTTCCAAGATTGTCTGCCTAGGTTAATGGTCACATAACCAGGACGTGCGATATATACCAGCTGCTCATATGACCATCCACCACCTCCTCCCATGGCTTCACATGACCCTGATGCAGGGGGGATAAGTAAGTGCTACTCCTTGCCCAAGGGTGGCCTGCAGGCTAGTGGAGGGAAGAAGCACCTTACACCTCCTTTGATAGAGACGTATCTCCACCCCACCTCCCCTTTTTCCCATTGTTTCCATATTATTGCTGATCTCCTGATGTAAGCCTGGGCTCCTGGATTATCACGCCCACAATGAAACAAAGGACGTGACTGCATCATAGTTAAATGTCATTGACAGTAGACTCTTATCTTCACTCCTGTCACACTGGTCGCTCACCAATATGCTTACCGATAGAATTGCTGTACAGCAGATGCCATAGCATCTGTCCTGCTCCTGGCCCTGATGCACCTAGAAAACAAGGACACTTATGAATTGCTGTTTCTGGATTTCAGTTCGACATTCGCACTATTGTCCCACGGACCATGGTGAACAAACTCCTACTCCTAAATACACCACTGTGTTGGACTCCCTAACCAGCTGACCTCAGGCAGTCAGGATGCAAAACTGATCCTCCCTCCCCATCATCCTCAACACGGGCACCCTCCATGGTGGTGTGCTGAGCCCAATGCTGTACACTCTGCTCATACGTGACTGCACGGCTAGACACCTGAGCAATCACATTGTAATGTCTGCTGGTGACACGACAGTGGTGAGGTTCATCAGCAGACCCACTCATAGCCATCCTTGGAGCAACAAGCTCTCTACCTTCAGCCAGTATGTATGAAAAAATGGCTGTATTGTTTGGAATGGTGATTGCTAAGAAGTTAATCCTGCAAATGTGGAAAATGGACTCTGTGCCTACGTACGATCTGTGGCTGAGAGAACTGGCAACTACTTTACTTTTGGAGAGACTGAGACTATGTAATGAGGACAGAGGGGACATCTTTGAAAGGATATGGGCCCCTGTAATGGACTTTCTCACGGGGTGAAGACTGAGGTTTTCTGGTGTGGTGCACCTCTGCTATGTATGTTTACTTTTGCCTTTATATTTTTCTCCCTTTTGCTGCTCAATATTTAATCTGATTTTGTTATGGTTGTGGTTTTTGATGTGCTGCTTTTTTTTGTTTTTTTGTTTGTCATAAATAAATAAAAATGTGATTTAAAAAATATATAAAAAACCAATCAGATGGCCAATAGAAAGGAAATGGAAGAGCTTGAGGCCTGGTGCTGGGCAAATAACCTCTTCCTTAACGTCAACAAGACAAAGGAGATGGTTATCGACTTCAGGACAACTCGCATCACTCACACCCCCCTTTACATTGGGCGGTTCAGTAGTGGAAACTGCAAGCCGTTTCAAACTCCTGGAAATGCACATTATATACAACCTCTCATGGTCTCACAACACATCCTACACAGTCAAGAAAGCTCATTAATGTCTCTATTTTCCAAGAAGGCTGAGAGAGCCGGATTTTGCACATCCATTGTCATGAAATTCTATAGATGCGCAGTAGAGGGCATCTTAACAAGCTGGGTCATTGTTCAGTATGGAAACTGCACTGTGGCAGACAGGAAGCCTCTACAACAGGTAGTCAAAACTGCCCAACACATCACTGACACCAGCCTAACCACTATCAAGGATATATATACAGAAAGGTGCCAGAAAAGGGCCAGTAACATCATGAAGGATCCCTCACACCCTACTCATGGACAGTTTGTCCCACTCCCATCAGGGAGGAGGCTACATAGCATCCAGGTCAGGACCACCAGACTCAAAAACAGTTACTTTCACCAAGCAGTAAGGCTGATCAACACCCCACACACTACTTTATCATTTCCTGCCAGTCACCTTCCACCCTAGCGTTGCTTTATGGGCGCAGAATCAGTCTATGTATATAAGCTATCTTATGTATTTATATTTATTACCTTTTTCATTATTCCTGATGTTTTGTAGGTTTTTTGGTGTTGCATTGGATCCAGAGTAACAATTATTTCATTTTCCTGTACACTTGTGTGCAGGAAATGACATTAAACAATCTTGAATCTTATTCTCCCACTATAATGGAAGAAAATGTGATTTGCATTTGCTGCCATCTACAGGTAATGCTCATACTGCAGCTTGCAACATTAACAAGGACTGAGAATAATGCGGTGTAGGGGGACAGACTAGGAAGAATGGGGAATAGGCTAATGAGGGGAAACAAAAATGAAGGTGTGCTTGTCAACTTGTGTGTCCTCAGGTGGGTCCGTCCTCAACTGAGTGCGACGACTTTGTTTGCATAAGACCATGAGGCAGAGGAGCAGGATGAGGCCATTTGCTCTAGCGAGTGTGCCCTGCCATTCCATGCTTGCGTATGCGTGTGCACACACTGGATATGTGTGCATCTGTGTATGTTGGGGGTACCTTCATGTGTGATGTCTACTAAGGCCATGTAGATGGGCCAGATCTGTGTACATCTTGGAACCTTCTCCCTTTGGGCCCTGACCTTACTCTGTTAAGTACCTGTGGTAGGCGGCATACAGTGATCACCTCAGTCTGGAAGCACAAACAAGTAATGAACCCCACGGGATTGCCTAAGGTGAGATTCTTTTGTTGCATGATTTAAGGTGAGAATTTTGATAGAGTATCAGCCTACAGTTCTGAAACGCTGACATTTAGGATGATCGACTTATTTTCACATTATTTGGTTCTAAGTGTGAGGCTCATAAGAACCATTTTGTAATAAAAGATTAGGTCAGAAACTAAACTGATGATGTGGCAAAATAGAAATGCTATGTACTCAAAAAAAAGTCCTTAATATAGGAGTTCAAAGTTCAAAGTAAATTTATTATCAAAGTATGCCTATGTCACCAGAAACAGCAAAACAGAGACAAAAGCATTTGATTTATTTAAATTCTGTTACTAGTTAATTGTTACATTAATACATTTAAGATCAACTTTAATCACCGCATCCATTTACATGTATTAGTAATTTGCTGTGACATTGTAAACACAAGAGATTCTGCAGATGCTGGAATTCCAGAGCAACAGCCACAAAATTCTGGAGGAACTCAGCAGGTCAGGCAACAACAATAGAAAGGAATAAGCAGCCAGCATTACGATGATGGTAATCATCAGGTCAATGATGCGTCTTGGCCAAAAACTTCGACTCTTCATACCTCTCCAGAGATGCTGCCTGAGCTGCCGAGTTCGTCCAACATTTTGTGTGTGTCACTCTGTGACATTGTGTCCTTTTCATTTTTGAAATGTACATGCTTGTGGCTGGAGAATATTGACCCCCATCATGTGAATGTACTACTTGGATAAAAATCACCAAAAGATATAAGATAAGCAATGTTAGAACTTTCAACTTCAGCTGCCTGTAAAGGATAAACACCAGCAAGTTTCTGTTAGACCAAAAAAAAGTTGTGATCATGGTCTGTGCAGGTATGTTAAAAATACAAGGATTCATCACAGTGATTACAGAAATAAAGTCATTGTGCTGAGAGAAATGCCAGCTTTGTTTTTAGTTGCTAATATCTATCATGTGAAGCAATGGCCTTCTGAACTGTAAATGCAGAGAGATGGTTGTTCTTTAATACCAACATCCATTATCCTTTGGAAGCCTGTTGAAGTGATGCCCTTTGAAACCCTTCAGGTGCGAGATTGGATCATTTCTCAAGGTTCCTGTGGAAAACAACACAGGAAACGTTCAGTTGGTAACAAAGTGGTGTGGGATTCATCTCAAGATGGCATCCTGGCTCCAGGATTCTATCGCAATTTCTTTAAATTCTAGTTTTCACTTCAGAATAGTTTTGGCGAATCTTGAAGCTTAAAGATCCACTTTATTTGTCACACGTACATTGAAACATACTGCAAAATACGTTATTTGTGTCAATGATCTACACAGCCCGAGGATGTGCTGTGGGCAACCCATGAATGTCACTATGCTTTTGGCTTCAACATAGAGTATCCACAACTTACTAATCGGTATACTTTGCAACGTGGGCAAAAGCCAGAGTCCCCAGAGGAAACCCATGCAGTCACAGGGAGAATGTACAAGTACCTTACAGGCAGCATCAGGAATTGAGCCCTGATTGCTGGTACTGTAAAGCATTATGCTAACATCTCTGCTATTGTGCTGCCTATGTATCTTACCTGAACCAATAAAGCAGCTTTGTTCCAAAATTTGCATTTGAGTGCTTGTAAGTTCAATGGGGAGTGTGCAGAAAAAGAACAACCCTTTTTGGAGAGAATGGAAGGATGAAACTAGACCCATCAGAGCATGGAAGCAAGCTCTTCAGCCCAGCAGGCTGCTGCTGACCCAGGTGCCCCATTTTGCCCATATTCTAATCCTTTCCTACCCATGTCCCAACCACTTCATCTGGCTCATTCCATATAAACACTGCACTTTGCGTTAAAAAATTGCTCAAATTCTTATTAAAATTTTCCACTCTGGCCTTAAAACAATGCCCTGTAGTTCTTGATTCCCTAATCCTGGGATAAAGACACTGAATTGACCCTAGTTATGTCCTTCATGATTCTAAGATTATCTCAGACTCCTATAGTACAAGAAAGAACAGGCCTAGCTTATCTAACCTCCCTATAGCTTAATTCTTCAAGTACTGATAACATCATTATAAATCTCTTCTCTACTCTTTCTAGAGAAGGGGTTCCCAACCTTCTTTATACCGTGGACCAAAACCATTAAGCAAGAAGTCCATGGACCCCAGGTTGGGAACCCCTGTTCTTGATAAATAAATACTCCATGTACAGCCTTGCCTGTGCCCTGTACAGCTGCACCACAATCTCTCAAATTTATACTCAATGCCCTGATCACTGATTCACCTTCTACCTAATTTTTAACATTCAAGAGAAAACGGTCCTAGACACAATTGTTCACGACGGTTCTTGGGGTCCAAGTCCATGGGGTGCATGCAAGTAGAAAGGGTGGCAATGAAGGTTTATGGCATATTTCCCTTCATTGGTTGGGTCAAACTGAGGGTCAGAGCAAGGAAATCATGTCACAACTATATAAAACATTGGTCAGGCCACACTTTGAGTATTATGTGCGGTTCTGCTGGCCCTATAACAGGAAGGATGTGGACGCTTTGCAAAATGTCCAGAAGAGGTTTTGCCAAGATGCTGCCTCAGTTAGAGGGCATTAGCTATAAAAAGAGGTTGGACAATACTGGGATGTTTTCTCTGGACCATCATAGGCTGAGGGAAGAAATGATCATTTATAGAATTATCTGAGGCATAGATAGTGTAGACCAGGGATCCCCAACCTTTTTATACCATGGAACCCCTACCATGGACCTCAGGTTGGGAACCCCTGGTGCAGACAGTCAGAATCTTACCCCCAACCCATGTCAAGTTCTAGAGGACATACATTTAGGTGAGAAGAGGGAAGTTCAACTGAGATCCACGTTGTTGTTCTTTATTTAGGAACTGGTGCCTGGAGCAGGTCGCCAGGGGCAGTGGTGGAAACAGATATGAAAATGGCAAGTAAGAGGCTGTTACATAGACAACATGAATATGCAAGGAGTGGAGGGATGTGGGTTGTCCAAGCAGAAGGGATTTAGTTTAATTCAGCAGAATCAGAGCACTACAGCCAAGAAGCAGGCCCTTTGGCCCATCTAGTCTGAGCTGAAATATTGATCTGCCTAGTCCCATCGACTGGCACCCGGACCATACTCCTCCATACCCCTCCTATCCACGTACCTGTTGAAATTTTTCTTAAATTTTGAAGTTGAACCCACATCCACCTCTTCTACTGGCAGCTCATTTCACACTCTCACCACCCTCTGAGTGAAAAAGTTTCCCCTCAAGTTCCCCTTACAGCAGTTCACCTTTCACCCTTAACCAATGACCTCTGGTTTTAGGCTCACCTAACCTCTGTGGAAAATACCTGCTTGCATTTACCCCATCTATCCCACTCATAATTTTGTATACCTCTATCAAATTTCCCCTCAATCTTCTATACTGTAGGGAATAAAACCCTAACCAATTCAGACTTTCCCAGGAACTCAAGTCCTAAAGTCCCAACAACATCCTTGTAAATTTTCTCTGCACTCTTTCAATCACATTGATATCTTTCCTGTAGGTAGGTGACCAGAAGTGGACAGAACACTCCAAACTGAGCTTCACCAACATTTTATACAACTTTAACATAGTTCAGAGTAGTCATTGCTCTGAATATTCTGAGGTATGAAGAGGGCATACCACATTTGCAAAAGATCTATACACGCTGCCAGATATAAGAAGGCTGGAAAATCATTGATATTATTAAAATTTCCAAAATATTTTTCAGAATTACTAATGTCACTCAGACCTTGAGATCCAACTTCTTAACTTTACCATAGGCAGCTGTAAGAGTGAACCAAACCAAATTAACCTCTATTCCTCTGGAATTAAGAAAGGTGGATTTATAGTGAGTCACATGAATAGATGGTGACACTAGATACTGCTATCCGTTGTGAACATCCTTGACTGAGTAAGAACTGTTCTATTGACAGATCAATAACCAGTCATCACAGATTTAAGGTAAATCACTAAATTTAGGAGGCACTTAAACAGACAAGGCCTAGATAGATAGTGCCACAATGTTAGCAAATGTGATTAGTGTGCATGGGTATAAAAGCCCGTACAAATGTGATGGGCCCAAAGCCCTGTCTCTGTGGTATATGATCCTATGACTCTGTGACAAAAGAACCAGAGTGATGAACTACAACCTCAGTTCCCCAATCCCACATCAAAAGGCCGAAGTCTGTGAGCCAAAAGACCACCCCACTTAAACTTAGTAACATACACAGAACGCCCGAGGAACTCAGCTGGCCCTGCAGTATCTATAGGAAGGAATAAAGAAGTGACATTTCAGGCTAAGACCTCCATAAGTCCCGCTGAAGGATCATGGGCCAAAACATTCTCTCTTTATTCCTTTTCATTAATGCTGCCTGACCTGCTGAGTCCCTCCAGGTGTTACTGTTACTCTGGATTTCCAGGATCTGCAGAGTCTCTTGTGTTCACTTAACCTTACCTGCCTTTTTATTGGACAAAATTCCCTCCGATTATCCAATCAGTGAGACTGGTCTTTTCAAAGTCCCCGCTCTCTCCCCAAGAAACTGGGCCGTTAACCCAACCTTTACACTGAACCCTCTCCACTCCTAAACTGGTCCAGTCCAAAGTGACCACTCCAGCTGATCCAGCCTTCTTTCTATAGGCTGCTAATAATTAATTAGCCAATAACCTATTAACTAACAATTAGTTTCTTGCTGCTTTTAAAGTCCCATATAGTGAAAATCGTAAGCAAGCACCGGGACTCACCATTTTTAAAAACCTCTCCGGTTTCTGCTGGAAACACCTGCAAAGAGAAACTCAGAATTAAGTTTATTTGAGCAAATAAAATATGAATATTCCAGTCTTTGGGGAGTTATGCTTTAAATCAGAAAACAAAACTTTCTGAACTTGTGAGAAAATTCAGTTTAAAAAAAAGTTAAATCATATTCAGTAAAACAAAGCAGACACCCTTCATTACCCAAAACATTGACTGTACTTTTTTCCATAGATGCTGCCTGGCCTGCTGAGTTCCTCCAGCATTTTGTGTGTGTTGCTCAGATTTCCAGCATCTGCAGATTTTCTGTTCTTTGTGACCCTTTATTACATATTTAAATATGTCAAAGGTTTCAAAACATGCTTGTACTGGAGGGCAGGAAGCCATAAACAGATTGACCACAGTGGTTAGTATATAATCTTAGCTGGGTCATCTTTTTAAAAAGGAAATGTCAAAGGTCTAGCTGACACAGAAGATTCAACCACAGGTCCTTCATCACACAATGTTGTGCTGACTTTTTAACCTACTTCAAGATCAATCTAACTCTTCCCTCCCACACAACTCTCCATTTGTGTTTCATCCATGTGCTAGGTGTTAAATGTCATTAATTTTCTGAAGGTGAATTGTAAATTGATTATGTGCCACTGAAACAAATGCTGTAATTCTCACCTACCTGGGGAGAAGGGTTCCTTAGCCATGAAGGAAACAAATACAGACATATAGAAGAATTAAATTGGAGCAGATATTAAGGAAAGACGTAATTAATTAACATTAGAAGAGGAAGAATGTGCTAGTAGACAGAGGGAGCAGTGGAAGTATATCCGTATTTCAACACCTTTAAAGAGCAGGAATGAAAGATAGCAAATGGAATATAGTGCAGGGAAGCGTAAAGTCATGCACTTTGGTTGAAGGAGTGAAGGCGTAGACCATTTTCTCAATAGGAAGAAAATTCGGAAATCAGAGGTGCAAAAAAAAACTTGGGAGTCCTTGTGCGGGATCCCCTAAAGGTTAACTTGTAGTTGAGTCGGTGGTAAGGAAGGCGAATGCTATGTTAGCATTCATTTCAAGAGGACTAGAACATAAAAACAAAGATGTAATGCAGAGGCTTCATAAGGCATTGGTCAGACCACACTTCAGAATCAGGTTTACTATTACTGGCATGTAACGAGAAATTTGTTAACTTAGCAACAGCAGTTCAATGCAATACGTAAGTATGAGTATACTTATACATGAGTATAAGAGCAAAGAGGTCCTTCTGCAGCTGTACAGGGCCCTGGTGAAACCACACCTGGAGTGCTGTATGCAGTTTTGGTCTCCAAATTTGAGGAAGGACATTCTTGCTATTGAGGGAGTGCAGCGTGGGTTCACAAGGTTAATTCCCGGGATGGCGGGACTGTCATATGTCGAAAGATTGGAGCGACTGGGCTTGTATACTCTGGAATTTAGAAGACTGAGAGGGGATCTTATTGAAACATATAAGATTATTAAGGGATTGGACACGCTGAAGGCAGGAAGCATGTTCCCGCTGATGGGTGAGTCCAGAACCAGAGGCCACAGTTTAAGAATAAGGGGTAGGCCATTTAGAACGGAGTTGAGGAAAAACTTTTTCACCCAGAGAGTGGTGGATATATGGAATGCTCTGCCCCAGAAGGCTGTGGAGGCCAAGTCTCTGGATGCTTTCAAGAAAGAGATGGATAGAGCTCTTAAAGATAGCGGAATCAAAGGTTATGGGGATAAGGCAGAAACTGGATACTGATTGTGGATGATCAGCCATGATCACAGTGAATGGCAGTGCTGGCTCGAAGGACCGAATGGCCTACTCCTGCACCTATTGTCTATTGTCTATAATCTAGCAAAAAGAAAAAAGAATAAAATTTAAAAAATAAATCCATAAAATTTTAAAAAAATAATAAATAAACAAGTAAATCAATTACATATATTGAATAGATTAAAAAAGCGTAAAAACAGAAATACTGTATATTAAAAATAAACTGAGGTAGTGTCCGAAGATTCAATGTCCATTTCGGAATCGGATGGCAGAGGGGAAGAAGCTGTTTCTGAATCGCTGAGTGTGTTGTGAGCAGCTTTGGGCCCATTGTATGAGAAAGGAGAGGGTTCATAGGAGATTCACAAGAATGATCTCGGGAATGAAAGTATTAACATATGAGAGTGTCTAATGGCTCTGAGCCTCTACTTGCTGGAGGTTAGAAGAATGAAGGGGGATCTCATTGAAACCTACCAAATATTGAAAGGCCTAGAAAAAAATGGACGTGAGGAAGTTATTTCCAAAAGTGAGGGACTCTAGGACCAAAGGGCACAGTCTCAGAATAGAGGGGCATCCATTGAATACAAATGAGAAGGAATTTCTTTAGCCAGGGGAATTTATTGCCACGGAAGGCTGCGGAGGTTACGCCATTTAGTATATTTAAAGTGGAGGTAGATAAATTCTTGATTAATAAGGGTTATGGGGACAAGGCAAGCAAAAGGTGCCAAGAGGGATATTACATCAGCCACGATTGAATGGTGGAGTCAGCTTGATTGGTTGACTGGCCTAATTCTGCTCCTATGTCCTATGGTGTTATGGTCTTATATAAGCAGTTCTTGGTCTCAGGAAATCACTACAAGCTCATTTGCCGTGTAAACATTTTAAGCAACCAATTTGTGCATAGCAAGAAATCACATCCAACAGTAGCAATAACAAAGTTTTAATTTGTTTATACAGCATTGATTGAAGGATAAATATTGGCCAAGTTCCGTTAGGGTGTCCCTTGGCATCTCCTCTCTACAAATGTTAATGTTTGCTTTGAAATATGTCCAATGTGTGTTTTATGATTTAACTCAGCACTGAGCATTTCCATCACTATTTTGGAGCTGTAGTATAGAACTGTTGTAAAACAAATTCAACATTGTGGAATGCAAGCAATTTCAGTAAACTTCATATTCTTGGCACTGATGTGTTTGGTCACCTCTCCCTTGAGAGTGAGTGGGGTTAGAAGTAGCCCATAAAGGATAAAATGTAAACGCCTGGACAGTGAAGGGGCCTGTACATGAATTGTTGGTTCCCTTGTCCTCCTCACATCTATCAAACTGAAGTGCTGACTTTATTTTACCTACTGTATTTTAGATAAATTTGTTCAGTGTTTCAAGTGCTTCCATTCCCAGATTTCTTATGTTCTGTTCTAACATTTAGTTACTAACACCAGCAGTTTTTCTGAACTCTCACTAACTCTGCCTATTCACTGAAACTCTCAGAATTTATTGGAATAAACAGAATGATTCTATTCTTTGAAGCGCATCAAGAGATTGGGTCCTGTAATGCTTGAAATCTCAAAAGTTCAAAGTTTAAGGTAAACTTATCATCAAAGTACACATATGCGACCATATACTACCCTGGGATTCATTTTCTTGTAGGCATTCACAGTAGATACAAAGAAACACAATAGAATCAATGAAAAATTACACACCAAGACAGACAAGCAACGAATGTGCATAAGACAAACTGCAATGACAAAAAAGAACAAATAATAATACCAATAAATAAATATGTAATAAACACTATTGAGAACACGAGTTGAGTCCTTGAAAGTGAGTCCATATGTTGTGGAACAGTTCAGTGCCGAGGTGAGTGAAGTTATCCACTCTGGCTGAAGTGATTGCTGAAGTGTAAAAACTGTTCCTGAACCTGGTGGTGTGGGACCCAAGGCTCCTGTACCTCCTTCCCAATGGCAGCAGTGAGAAGAGAGTATGGACTGGATGGTAGGGTCCTTTGATGATAGATGCTGCTTTCTTGTGGCAGTACTCCTTGTAGATGTGGCCAGGTTATGAATTTTACGTGATTAATACAATTCTTAGAGATCCAACTAAGATGGAGGCAAAGGACAAAGTGCTTTGCTGTTAGGCCTTGCGTTTTCAATTTCCCTTTCCTTATTTTTTTTTAAGAATTATACTGGTCTAGGAAAAAAGTTGAGCAGGACTTAATCAAAACAGACAACATATTGTGAAAAAAATGCTGAAAACAAAATATTCGAGGATCAAGAATAAACTTTATTTGCGGTATACATTTACATGTGTTAGAAATTTGCTGGAGTGTTTTGGGGTAACATGCAACATCAAGCAACATTCAACACTTACAAAGAATTATATAAAAAATAAAGTTTGAGGGTAAAATACAGATATGAAATAAAATATGATTATATTCAGCAACTTCCAAGAGGACCACAAATGTCGTATGGTTTGGAGGCTTGCTTGCCTCAAAGACCCAGAGAGCTAGGGCCTTGTGCTTTGGATCTTGGTAGGGTTACCCATGCCAAACGGGTGAAAAGGTAGAGGCCAGAGTGGTCACATAGATAACAGCACATGCAAGAGAAAACTCAGTACCTCTGGTGAACAGGGTGGACTCAGAGTCAGCCAGGTAGAGACCGGGACCATGACCCTCAATGTCGAATCTCCTTCTCCCGTCGAGGCACATGGTGTTGACTGCCAGCACCAGCAGGTTCACCTGCCTGGGCAGCATCATTCGGCAGGACAGTGCGACCAAGAACAACATGCAGAGCAGACTCAGCAAGGCGAGAAACTTCTTCAGATCAATGAGCGACATATGGGGATCGACCAAGTACAGCGTCCACACCAAGGAGAAGCTGTACCAGAGCTGTGTAATGTCCATACCCTTGCATGACAGAGAGCGACCTTGTCAAGCTGATGTCATTCCACACTATGAGTCTCTGGAAGATCCTCCATACTTTCTGGCCAAGGAAGATCTAACCGTGCCCTACTCCTTCAGTGTCGTCAAGAAGACATGGCCACAATCACCATGAGGAAACATTGAAAATGGATTGGGCACATGATGAGAGGAGAGGCCGACTCCATCATCAAAACAGCACTTCATTGGACGCCTGAAGGGCAGAGGAAATATTGGAGGCCAATGGCAACTTGGTGCTGTGCTGTAGAAGCAGAAATGGAGACACCTGGGTCACAAAAGAGAAGATGGCTAAGGACAGACAGAGGTGGAAAAATTTCATTGCTGCCCTAAATGCCAGCGGCATAAGTAAATTCAGCAAGGTAAGTATCACCTATGAAAAGAAAAACAGAGTCAGTGCTTCTGATCTAAGGCCCTTTGTCAGAACTGAGTGAGTGAGAGCTTGTTTTAAGTTGCAAAGTGTACGGAATGAGATAGGACAAAGGAAATACCACCAGAAGGGTGAAATCAGGATTACCACGGTGATGTAGTTGATGAAGCCATCTGATAGATGGGTTAATGAGAGTGTGTCAAAAGAGAAGGCAGAGGAACATGTAAGCACTGTGAAATGTAGATCAAACATTAGGAAATATAAAGCAGATCAGAGAGAAGAGAGGAACTGCATTAATATGGTACAGATTCGATGGACCATATGGCCTAATTCTGCTCCTATGTCTTTTGTTCTAATATCACTGATAGATGACCACAGGCAGAAATGGCCAATTCTGAGATGAAAAAAGAAAGTGAGTTACTCAAAAATGTTGATATTTATTTTAGATCCAGAAAGCTGAAACATATCCAGATGGAAGATGACAAGATGTTTCTTGAGCTTGTGCCGTGCTTTGTTATGCAAACCCATGTCCTACTTTTGCTATTGTAACTTGTATTAACATTGCATGTCTTGTACTGTACTGCTGCCACAAAACAACAAATATGTTAGCGATAATAATCCTGATTTGATACTGCTTCTGACATCCTTTTAAACCTTTTCTATCCATGTATCTGCTCGAACGTCCTTTAAATGTGGTAACCCATCAGTTCTGCAGTAGGTTATTGATCTGCAATACTAACTGTTTGTCTTTCCACTGAACTGATCTGCCAGGCATTTCTTCCCCTTCCCCCTTCCCCTCCCCAGTCAAATATTTTGTTTTCACTCGAGCACAGATTGAGCTGATTGAAGCAAAAAGCATCTCACCATGAATCACAGAGCAAAACAACTTGGCACATTAAGTAGTAAACTAGTGCATTGTATCACATGAGGAAGCATCACAATATGTAACTATAGTACTAAATCAAACTAAACTTGCACTTACTTTTTATATATTAGGTATGTTGTCAATATGAATAAAACCAAAACTGGTACAGTGGCAAGTAATTCCAATGGATTGAAATTTCTTTGCTTAACTTCTGAAAAATAAGAGTCATCCATTCTTTCACAGTTTCAATCTAAGATTGTACCTCAATACGTCTGAATTGAAAACATCAAAATCAAGGTCTGAGTCGAGTTGATTTTTTATGCATATGTGTGTACAGATGCAATGAAACTCTTACTTGTAACTCTTTCACAGGCTCTTTCACAGCATCATATAAGCAGCATTCACAAGACAAACATACTGTATGTTAAATATAAACTGTACTCAATCATTACAAGACAAAACAGTTCATTTTAATCCAAATTGATTAAAGTAGTCCTAATATTGCTAAACTGTACAGATTAGGGATTTAAAAACACAAATACGAGGAAATCTGCAGATGCTGGAAATTCAAGCAACACACACAAAATGCAGGTGGAACGCAACAGGCCAGGCAGCATCTCTAGGAAGAGGTACAGTCGACGTTTCCGACCGAGACCCTTCGTCAGGACTAATTGAAAGAAGAGATAGTAAGGGATTTGAAAGATTAGGGTTTTTCTGGCTGGTTCGAGAATGGACTGGTCTCCGCCCGAAACGTCGACTGTACCTCTTCCTAGAGACGCTGCCTGGCCTGCTGCGTTCACCAGCAACTTTGATGTGTGTTGCTTGAATTTCCAGCATCTGCAGAATTCCTGTTGTTTGTGGTTGAAGGCAAGAAGCTATTCTTAAACCTGGTGGTGTGGGACCGCAGGCTTCTGTTCGTCCTGACTGTTGGTAGCTGCAGGTCCGGATGGTGAGGATCTTTAATGATCCTTTGCTGTTGCTGGGTCTAAATCCTGGAAATCCTTACCAAACAACACCATGCATCAGATTGGGACGAGAGGCTGGCCATGGCTCCTGCAAGACAGCAGAAAGCCTTCCAAAAGCGGGAAGTGAACCGTGGCCCCCGGCCAGACACCATGTCTTGAGGGGCGCTGTGGAGCCTGAACACATGTTGACCCATGAGTGTGGCAGTTTCACGAGCAGATGGGAGCTTAGGGAGGACAATGAAGTGGACAGCCTTGGAGAATCGATCCACAATGACTAAAATGGTGGTGTTTCCATCAGACAGGGGCAGCCCAGTGATAAAATCTACTGAGAGGTGGTACCAGGGCAGTGGGACACAGGCAGTGGATACAGCGGACCGCAGGATGTTAGCATGACGTCATGTTCCAAGTGCAGGTGGGACTGGCAGATACAAAGTCATGGAGATCCTGGGACATAGATGGCCATCAAAATTGTCTCTTTATAAACTTTTGAGTCCGTTGAATTCCTGGATGTCCAGCCAGATGGAAGAGTGACCCCACTCCAACGCTTTGGAAAGCACCGCAGCAGGGACAAACAGCCGGTTGGGAGGTCCCCCAACCGGGACTAGGTCTGACCCGGGTTGGGCTGCCCTCACCTCTGCCTTTTTCCCCCAGATCAAAGGAGCAGCAATAAACGAGCGAGGAAGAATGGGCTCTGAATTGGCATTGTCCTCAGATCCGTCGAACTACTGGGAGAGAGCGCCGGCCTTCGTATTCTTGCTGCCGGGACGGTAAGTGGGGATGAAATTGAACTGTGTGAAGAAGAGAGCCCGCTGGGCTTGACGTGAGTTGAGTCTCTTTACAACTTGAATGTAGGAGAGGTTCTTGTGATCTGTCCAGACCAAGAAAGGATGCTCTGCTCCCTCCAGCCAGTGTCGCTATTCCTCCAGGGCCTCCTTGACTGCCAGAAGTTCTCAGTTCCCAACATCGTAATTCCTTTCGGCTGGAGTCAAGCAATGGGAAAGAAAGGCACAAGGGGAGAGCACTGAGAGAGGACAGCTCCAATGCCAACATTGGATGCATCCACCTTGACTATGAATGGCTATGATGGGTCTGGGTGTTGCAGTAATGGGGCAGTGGTGAAACATCTCTTTAACTCCGAAAATGCTTGGTCTGCACCCTCTGTCCAATGCAATCCAACAGAGGCCGTTCTGGTGAGTGCATTTATGGGAGCTGCGATAGAGCCGAAATTCCAGATGAAACAGTGATAGAAGTTTGCAAACCTCATGAAGCGATGTACCTCTTTGACTGTAGATGGTTTGCGCCACTCTGAAACTGTCTGAACTTTACTAGGGGCCATTTGAATGTTGGATGGGGCAAGCATATAGCCTAAAATGACACCTGGTCTTTATGGAACCCACATTTATTTGAGCTTGACGTACAGGTTATTTTCGAGGATCCGCCTGAGAACTCTCCGGACATGCTGGACGTGTTCCTGATGAGAGCAGGAATAGATAAGTACATCACCTAAGTACACAAACACAAACTGGTTCAACATGGACCTGAGTACATTGTTAACCAAGGCCTGGAATACAGCCAGACCTAAAGGCATCACCAGCTACTCATAGTGGCCATTAGAGGTGTTGAAAGCTGTCTTCCACTCATGCCCTTCTCTCATGTGAACCGGATTGTAAGCATTGCTCAGATCAATTTTGGAAAACATGGTTGCTCCCTGGAGATGTTTGAATGCAGACGCCAATAAGGGAAGAGGGTAGCGGTTCTTCACAGTGAAGTTGTTCGAGGGCCGATAATCGAAGCAGGGATGGAGCTTGCAATATTTCCTGCTCACAAAGAAAGAGAAGCCTGCTCCTGCCAGCGAGGTTGATGGATGGATAAACCCCATGGTCAATACCTCCTTGATGTATTCTCCATGGCTACCGGTCAGGACGAGAGAGGGAAAAGAGCCGGCCCCGGGAGGACTAGTTACAGGTAAGAGGTCTATGGCACAGTCATAAGGCCGGTATGGAGGCAGGGTGGTGCTTCCTTTTACTGAAAACATATTCAGACCGAATCCCAGACAGGCAGACAGGTCCACATCCTTAGCTGGCACAGGAGGTGATACATGGGATGGAGCTTGAGCTGGACCCAGGCGGGTAGACAGGAATGCCAGTCCCCACACTTGGAGTGCTTTCAGAGACCAATTGATCTGTGGGTTATGTCGTGATAACCAGTGGAGACCAAGTACCAGTGACAGTTCAGGCAACTCAACCAGGTAAAAGGAGATTTCTTCACTATGGTTGCCTTTGAGCACCAGTTGGAGGGGTTGGGTGGAAAGATGGATCTGGCCAGAGCCCAGAGTTCGACCATCCTGCACCTTGAAGTTGATATTTTCGTTTAATTCCCAAGTCAGAATTCCTCATCTTTGAGCTAGAGAGATGCCCATGAGATTCCCAGCTGCACCAGAGTCAATAAACGCCTTAAGTTCATGGGTCTGAGACCTCCACGATAAGGAAGCTGTGAGCATTACACAATTAGGAGAAGCTGACTGAAGAGAGAACCGACCTGTCAAGATTCCCCTCCCTGCTGACGAGTACCCTCTTTCACTGGATGCTTGGGACATGCCGCCCAGAAATGTCCTGGATTGCCACAATAGAGGCAGGAACCTATTCTGTACCACTCTCGTACCTCCTGAGACAGGTACATGCGCCCTGCTTGCATAAGCCCCTCCATCGACTGGGTGCTGAGGGAGGGGGAGGGGGTGAGGAAAGACAGCAATTAGAAAGCGCGTAGGAAGTTTGAAACATTCTTTCCCTGTGCCATTCAGTCACCCGGTCATCAACTTGAATAGCCAGATTAATCAGGTCATCCAGATTTTATTTTTTCCTTTTCTTTAACTTTGTTGTACTTTCAAACTTGTGGATGATCTAATGTGTTTTCTTTTCATTCTGTAAAAGCAATAAAGAGATGTTTTGAGAAAAAATATTATTCTCAAGTGGAAAACGAAGCCAACCCTGCAGCTGAAAGGAATAACTAAATATAACATGAATACCACTCGTCTTCAGAGTTAGTTGACTCAACAGTCTCATTTCTCAGGCAAGGCTGAGTGTAAGTAGGCAGCGAAACGTTGCTATGTTTTGCTCAAGTCTCGACAAGTGCTACGTTGAAAAGAATGGAGTTAAATACCATCACAATGAAATAATTAATTCGCTGACACGTGCATTTTCATGAGTGCAATTGCCATACCTGCTGCGCTGCCGAATCCGTGGTTGTGACATCTTCTTTCAGAATCCCTATTTCCTGCAAGTTCCCATAGGTTACAGAGTTCTATATCAAGAGGCTTATGATTCCCCTGAACTTAACAACCTCACCAAATAATCACCTGTGACTCTCAATCTGTGCACTCAACCTTCCTGCAAGAACACCAATCACTGTCACCAAGCCGTTGCAGAAGGGCCAGTAACAAACCAGTGTGGACTTACAGGAGTTGCAAAGAGGTAAAGGGAAAGGATA
This sequence comes from Mobula hypostoma, assembly GCF_963921235.1. Classification (NCBI taxonomy): domain Eukaryota; kingdom Metazoa; phylum Chordata; class Chondrichthyes; order Myliobatiformes; family Myliobatidae; genus Mobula; species Mobula hypostoma. The sequence continues at coordinate 111,625,565 of NC_086106.1, read as the reverse complement.
TTTTTCTACATACCATTCTGGAACCTGGGCCTCTGTACCTTCCTCTGCAACTGGATCTTCAACTTCCTAACCGGAAGACCACAATCTTTACAGATTGGTGATAATATCTCCTCCTCGCTGACAATTAACACTGGTGCACCTCAGGGGTGTGTGCGTAGCCCACTGCTCTTCTCTCGTTATACCCATAACTGTGTGGCTAGGCATAGCTCAAATACAATCCATAAACTTGCAGATGATGCAACCATTGTTGGTAGAATCTCAGGTGGTGATGAGAGGGCGTACAGGAGTGAGATATGCCAACTAGTGGAGTGCTGCTGCAGCAACAACCTGGCTCTCAACATCAGTAAGATGAAAGAGCTGATTGTGGACTTCAGGAAGGGTAAGATGTAGGAACACGTACCAATCCTCACAGAGGGATCAGAAGTGGAGAGAGTGAGCAGCGTCAAGTTCCTGGGTGTCAAGATCTCTGAAGACCGAACCTGTCTTGCCTTCTTTATAGCTGCATTGATATGTTGGGACCTAACCTGGTCCCAACGTATCGTGCAGCTATAAAGAAGGCAAGACAGTGGCTATACTTTATTAGGAGTTTGAAGAGATTTGGCATGTCAACAAATACACTCAAAAAATTCTGTAGATGTATCACAGAGAGCATTCTGACAGGATGCATCACTATCTGGTATGGAGGGGCTACTGCAAAGGACCAAAAGAAGCTGCAGAGGGTTGTGAATTTAGTCGGCTCCATCTTGGGTACTAGCCTACAAAGGACCCAGGACATCTTTAGGGAGCAGTGTCTCAGAAAGGCAGCACCCATTATCAAGGACCTCCAGCACCCAGGGCATGCCTTTTTCTCACTGTTACCATCAGGTAGGAGGTACAGAAGCCTGAAGACACACACTCAGCGATTCAGGAACAGCTTCTTCCCCTCTGCCATCTGATTCCTAAATGGACATTGAACCCTTGAACACTACCTCACTTTTTAAATATATATATTCATTCTGTTTTTGCATGACTTTTAATCTCCAATATTCATATACTGTAATTTATTTATTTATGCTATATTATGTATTGCATCGAACTGCTGCTACTAAGTTAACAAATTCCACGACACATGCTGGTGATAATAAAACTGATTCTGATTCTGAATGCACTATTTGATTGCAGACTGCAGACCTACCAAAAGGGTTTGACCAAACAAATAAAGCACAGAACAGGCAAATGAACAGGGTTGTACGTTTATAAGATTCCAAGATTATACGGTAATGTTGTTTACCTGTGTTAAATTTTCCCCAGTAAACAGGGAGGCTCCACTCACTCCACAGTTGAGTTGTGCCACAATACATGTTAATCTTGCTTCTCACTTGAAAGGTGTAGAACTCCTCTGGATCCACACTCGCCAAACTAAACTTTGTCTGCACCGTGACTGATGCTTTCTACATGGAGAAATCATGAAAAAGTGGAATGTAGTCAAATGTGATGATGAGTTTAATATCAAAATACAGAACTTAACAATGTCTCCTCAATCTCAATGACGCAATTGCAATGGCTCCCCACACGGCTTTAGACCACCTGGACAACACAAACACCTATGTCAGGATGCTGTTCATCGACTATAGCTCAGCATTTAATATCATCATTCCCACAATCCTGATTGAGAAGTTGCAGAACCTGGGCCTCTGTACCTCCCTCTGCAATTGGATCCTTGACTTCCTAACTGGAAGACCACAGTCTGTGTGGATTGGTGATAACATCTCCTCCTCACTGACGATCAACACTGGCGCACCTCAGGGGTGTGTGCTTAGCCCACTGCTCTACTCTCTATATACACATGACTGTGTGGCTAGGTGTAGCTCAAATACCATCTATAAATTTGCTGACAATACAACCATCTCAGGTGGTGACGAGAGGGCTTACTGGAGTGAGATATGCCAACTAGTGAAGTGGTGCTACAGCAACAACCTGGCACTCAACGTCAGTAAGACGAAAGAGCTGATTGTGGACTTCAGGAAGGGTAAGACGAAGCAACACATACCAATCCTCATAGAGGAATCAGAAGTGGAGAGAGTGAGCAGTTTCAAGTTCCTGGGTGTCAAGATCTCTGAGGATCTAACCTGGTCCCAACATATTGACGTAGTTATAAAGAAGGCAAGACAGTGGTTATACTTCATTAGGAGTTTGAAGAGATTTAGCATGTCAACAAATACAATCAAAAACTCCTATAGATGTACTGTGGAGAGCATTCTGACAGGCTGCATCACTGTCTGGTATGGGGGATGGGGGTGGGTGGGTGCTACTGCTGCAGAAGGTTGTAAATCTAGTCGGCTCCATCGTGGGTACTAGCCTACAAAGTACCCAGGACATCTTCAGGGAGCGGTGTCTCAGAAAGGCAGCGTCCATTATTAAGGGCCTTCAGCACCCAGGGCATGCCCTTTTCTCACCGCTACCATCAGGTAGGAGGTACAGAACCCTGAAGGCACACACTCAGCGATTCAGGAACAGCTTCTTCCCCTCTGCCATCCGATTCCTCAATGGACATTGAACCCTTAGACACTACCTCACTTTTTTAAATATACAGTATTTTTGGGTTTTTTTGCACATTTTTAATCTATTCAATATAAGTATACTGTAATTGATTTACTTATTCATATATTATTATTATTTTTATTTTATTTTTTCTCTTCTATATTATGTATTGCATTGAATGGCTGCTGCTAGGTTAACAAATTTCACGTCACATGCTGGTGATAATAAACCTGATTCTGATGTTATCAGTTATAGTCTGAAGACAAATGAGGCTGCTGAAACCTAGGACAAAGAACAGAATGCTGGAAGAACTCAGCGGGTCAGGTTGCATCTGTGGAGGCAAAAGGTAAAAGCTGATATTTAGGATCAAGATCCTACATCAGCTCTGGGATGGAAGAGGAAAGACTGCCAGTGTATAACCATAAGCGGGATGGAATGGAGAGATGATTGGTTAGTGCGAGGGATAGAAGCTGGTTGAACCAGGTGGGGATTGGATGATGGGCAGGGGGGATCAGGTGATTGAGGGGACTAGGAAAGGTGCAAAAAGGAAGTAGAAAACTAAAGTGGATGGACACAACACATAAAATGCTGGAGAGACTCATCAAGTCAGGCAACATCTATGGATGGAAATGGACAACTGATGTTTCAATTCAAGAACCTTCATCATGGATGCATGAGTGTGCGTGTTATGGTCTGGTCCGTGAAGTCCACATTCTGATTCACGGTCCAGTCCGTGGACTCCGGACTCCGGGTCTTCTGGCTGTCCCTTGTTTCAGTTGGGTTTAATCATAGGCACTTGATGCTCGTCTTGGGACTGGGAATATAAGTGGCCCTGGGATCAAGTGTGGGGGCTGGGCTGGACTGGACTGGACTGGACTGGGCTGGGCTGTGGATTGGGTGGTTGATGTGGCTGTGGGGTGTTGTGGGGGACATTCTGTGGGAATATTGACTGACGGCCTGTATAGTTCCAGAACGATATTCGTACATGGTCCCTTGCAAACTCTGATAGGGTGGCAGAGAGAGAGACTGATGGTGACAGCAATAGCACGGAGTGTGAGTGGGAAGAGGTAGGGAGAGGGACTAAGAACAGGAAGGTGATGGGTCAGAAGAGAAAGGAAGGAGGTGGGTCTAGTGTAGGTGGATAGAAAAGTGAGGGAAGAGAAGTTGAGGAGAAGGGCTGGAGGGCAAAATTGATAAATGTAGTGGTAAGATTTGAGGGGGAAGGGGGAGTAAAGAAAATTGATCTGCTTAAGCTAACAAAAATCATTAGAGGACAAGTAGGGGAAGTGAGCCATGCGAGAATTTTAGGAGATGGAAACCTGCTAATAGGATGTAAAACTGAAGAGCAGATGGAGAAGGCAATGAAGGTGACTAATGTTGGGAAAGTCAAAGTGTCCAGGGTTGTAAGAGTTGGAGCACAAAGAGTCAATGGTTGCAAAGGGGTGATATCTGTGAAAGTATCCCAACCCTGCATCCTACAAAGGGTCCTGGCCCTGCATTCAAAGAACGAAAGCCTCGAAGAACCCAAGCCTCGTCATGTCCTCGCCTGGTTCCGGGGTCCGAGCCTGAGTCAAGACCCAGGTTCTGGGTCCTTGTCCAATCTCTGACTCGGAGTCCAAGCCCAGGCTCCTAGTTCCCCGTTCCTTGTCCTGGTCCTGCTTTCCTAGCCCAAGCCTGTGTTCCTGTCCCAGCTCCTAGTCTGTATCCAGTCTTGTCCCTAACTCTAGTCCAGTCCAGTTTCCAGTACTTCAGTGTCTGTGACTTGCATTGGGGTCCACTCCCAGTGCCTCCCTATGACAGAGCGTGTGACAAGAACACTAGGACAGCATGGGAGTGAGTAGGGGAGTTAAAATTGTATGCAGTTGGGAACTCAGGATGCCCATTGCAAAGCACAGGGGCTCTGCAAAACAGATGCTTAGTTTATACTTGGTTTCAGTAAGTTAGAGAAGGCCACATTATTATCACCAAATGCAGAAAACAGTCAATGAGTGACCAGAAAACTATTCACTCATTAACTAGATACCCTGTTTACAGCTTTTCTCCATGGCTACCCTAGTTTTACCCTATTGGAGACATCTTCCATCCCCTCTCTTTCCTGCAGCTTAACAAACTTCTTTTCTCTTCTTCCCAGGTCCCAGAAGCAAGGGCTTCTATGTGAAACGTTCCCACAGTGACAGCCTGACCTTCTAAGAAGTTCCAGCATTTTCTTTTATTTTAATTGCCAGCTCATACAGTTTTGTTTTTGATTTTCATTAAATCAGTCAAATTTTGTTTGATAACATTTATATGATATACTTTAATGACATTATGCAATGACAAGCTGCTGAAAGAAAATTAATAATCAAGTGCTCCAAGTCAAATGGAGAAGCTGGATGTAGAATAAATCTCCCTTCACTCAAACTCAACATTAGGAGTATTCTTACTTGCATTTTGAAAATAATTGGAAAATACTTCATTTTCTAAACCCTTATGACTGAGCAGTGGTCCTGGGTATGACTCTAAACTGCAACCGGTGATGAGGCTCTGACTGGGGACTTTCAGAGCTTTGGGGAAAGTGGAGTTACCCCTTAGTCATTCATTGCTCCCAGGGCCGCTCTGACCCGTAACGGTAGCACCTGCAAGGGTTCCTGCTCAGGATACAAGCAAAGGCCAACGGCAGATTCGGCAGGTTCAGTAACTGAACTTATGGCGGAGAAGGCGGATGAGCTACAACCTCAAATATCAACGGCTATAGTCCAGGCAGATGAACATTTAGGAAGAGAAATGGTGATTTCTTTAGTTCGCCCAATGGTAGGCAATAGCAAACCACCGCTGTTAGATACTAGGTTTCCTAGAATCTATTTGCTAAGAAAACCATGGTCAAAATCTCAAAATGTATCACACAACAACAGTGTCAAGAGTATCTTCAGGACAATTTTGAAGATGCTTCGCACGGTAGGGTTGATTCTGGTCAACAGGGGATCCCCGACCGTCGTCAAGCTACTGCTCATAAAATTCAAGTAACACAAAAGAAAATTATTGCCACTTGGAATATAAGAACCCTATATCAAGCAGGAAGATTGGACAATGTGATAAATGAAATGGAAAGACTAAAGATTAACATCATGGGAATTAGTGAAGTTTGTTGGGTAGTTGCTGGAACATGTCAGAATAGAAATAAAACACTAATTTATTCTTGTGGAACATCCCATACTAATGGAGTAGGAATTCTTATGGATGAAAACATGGCAAAAAATGTTTTAGGACATTGGGCAATATCAGAAAGAGTGCTCCTTGTTAGATTCAGAGGACAACCATTTGATTTAGCAATTATACAGGTATATGCACCAACAACAGATGGAACAAATGAGGATACAGATAAATGCTATGAAGAGCTTGAACAAGCAAAGAATGGATGCAAATCTCAAGATATTGTTATTGTCATGGAAGACCTAAATTCTACAAGGCGCTGATGGAAATACCATAGGAAAATTTGGACTAGGGGAAAGAAATGAAAGTGAGAAATGGGTAGAATGGTGCAAGATGAATAATCAGGTCATTATGAATACCTACTTTAAAGGCCATCCAAGACGCTTGTGGACCTGGAAAAGTCCAGGTGATAACACTAGAAATCAAACTGACTTTATTACTATAAACCAACGATTTAGAAACTCAGTGACTCGATGCAAAACATATCCAGGTGCAGACTGTAATAGTGACCATAACCCAGTAGTATGTCATGTAAAAGTAAAACTTAAAAAAACTAAAGCAAAATCCCTTGATTACTTGCAATTAATTAAAAAAGAAAACTTAAGACAAAAATTTACAATTGAAGTAAGGAATAGATTTCAAAGTCTAAAAATAGAATCTGTTGAAGATGATAGCAATCATGTAGAAATGAAATTTAACTCTCTAAAGGATGCCTTGGTAGAATCAGCAAAATCAGTGATTCCTAAAAAAAGAAAAAAGCACAAAGAATAAATGGATGACGGATGAAATCAGAAATCTAATGGAAGACAGGAGACGGAAGAAAGCGAATCCAATAGAGTATAAGTCCTTAGATAAAAAAGCTAAAAGCTTATGTCAAAAAGCCAAAGAAGAATGGTTAAACCAGGAATGTGATCAAATAGAAAGAATCCCTATTACTGATCCAAAAAGGTTACATCAACAAATCAAGAATATCACTGATAAAAAGCTCCTCTGTTCTTCAGGTGGATGTTTGAAAGCAAAGGACGGTACCATTATCATGGAAAAAGATAAGATTATGAACAGATGGACTGAGTATATTCAGGAATTGTTTGAAGACGATCGAGGTGAAAAACCAGAAATTAAGTAAAACATTGAAAGTCCAAGCATTTTAAAATCTGAAGTTTGTAATGCAATAAATAAGATGAAAGGCAGCAGGTCTTGATGAATTAGTAATAGAACAAATTATCACCCTTGATGATTATCGAATTGAGAAATTTACTGATTTAATCAATGACATTTATGAGACTGGAATAACACCAGAAGAGATGAAAAAAATCAGTATTTATCACTCTTTCTGAGGAGGAGGAGAAGATGGCGGTGTGACGGCAGCGCGCGCGGCCTCTCCAGTAAATGATATCTGTAATCTGTCAAGTAGGGGATCGTGCACAATTCTGATTTGATGGAGACGGACGTGAAAGTACAGAGGAACACCTGGAAAAGATTTTTGAAATTTTCGTTATTTTTTTTCTCCAACGGCTTTCTGAGAGGCGGGACTGCGCAGGCGTGTGACATCGGGCAGTGCAGCGCGGCAGATTTAAAAGGAACAGAGCCTCAGAGCGGGCAGCGTAGTTTGCGGGCGGCGGAGTGAGCCGGGAGCAGAGTGAAGACTTAAGGGCTTCGGCTCAACGGGCTTAGGCGGAAGCGGGCGAGGCGAGGAAGGTTTGACATTCATTTTCTGTTGCTATTTGAGGAGAGGGGCATTATGACTGTGAGGGCAGTTTGCTGTTCTCGGTGTCGGATGTGGGAGGCCCTGGAGTCTCCAAGCCTCCCGGACGTCTACATCTGCGCCAAGTGCATCGAGATGCAGCTCCTAAGGGACCGCGTTACGGAACTGGAGCTGCAGCTCGATGACCTTCGTCTGGTCAGGGAGAGCGAGGAGGTGATAGAGAGGAGTGGAAGGCAGGTGGTCACGCCGGGGCCACGGGAGGCAGACACGTGGGTCACGGTTAGGAGGGGGAAGGGGAAAAGGCAGGTGATGGGGAGTACCCCGGCGGCTGTGCCCCTTAACAACAGGTACTCCTGTTTGAGTACTGTTGGAGGGGACAGCTTACCCGGGGGAAGCGACAGTGGCCCTGCCTCCGGCACAGAGTCTGGCCCTGTAGCTCAGAAGGGTAGGGCAAGGAAGAGGAGGGCAGTTGTGATAGGGGACTCGATAGTAAGGGGGTCAGATAGGCGATTCTGTGGACGCAGTCCAGAGACTCGGATGGTAGTTTGCCTCCCTGGTGCCAGGGTCCGGGATATTTCTGATCGTGTCCAAGATATCCTGAAGTGGGAGGGTGAAGAGCCAGAGGTCCTGGTACATATAGGTACCAATGACATAGGTAGGAAAAGGGATGAGGTCCTGAAAGAAGAATATAGGGAGCTAGGAAGGGAGTTGAGAAAAAGGACCGCAAAGGTAGTAATCTCGGGATTACTGCCTGTGCCACGCGACAGTGAGAGTAGGAATGCGATGAGGTGGAGGATAAATGCGTGGCTGAGGGATTGGAGCAGGGGGCAGGGATTCAAGTTTTTGGATCATTGGGACCTCTTTTGGCGCAGGTGTGACCTGTACAAAAAGGACGGGTTACACTTAAATCCTAGGGGGACCAATATCCTGGCAGGGAGATTAGCGGGGGCTACTGAGGTGACTTTAAACTAGAATGGTTGGGGGGTGGGAATCAAATTAAAGAGGCTAGGTGTGAGGAGGTTAGTTCACAACAGAGGGATGGGAACCAGTGCAGAGAGACAGAGGGGTGTAAAGTGAGCGTAGAAGCAAAAAGTACAAAGGGGAAAAGTAAAAGTGGCAGGCCAACAAATCCAGGGCAAGCATTAAAAAGGGCTAAGAGAGTTGTAAAAGAGCGCCTGAAGGCTTTATGTGTCAATGCAAGGAGCATTCGTAATAAGGTGGATGAATTGAAAGTGCAGATTGTTATTAATGATTATGATATAGTTGGGATCACAGAGACATGACTCCAGGGTGACCAGGGATGGGAGCTCAACGTTCAGGGATATTCAATATTCAGGAGGGATAGACATGAAGGAAGGGGAGGTGGGGTGGCGTTGCTGGTTAAAAAAGAGATTAACGCAATAGAAAGGAAGGACATAAGCCGGGAAGATGTGGAATAGATATGGGTAGAGCTGCGTAACACTAAGGGGCAGAAGACGCTGGTGGGAGTTGTGTACAGACCACCTAACAGTAGTAGTGAGGTCGGAGATGGTATTAAACAGGAAATTAGAAATGTGTGCAATAAAGGAACAGCAGTTATAATAGGTGACTTCAATCTACATGTAGACTGGGTGAACCAAATTGGTAAAGGTGCTGAGGAAGAGGATTTCTTGGAATGTATGCGGGATGGTTTTTTGAACCAACATGTCGAGGAACCGACTAGAGAGCAGGCTATTCTGGACTGGGTTTTGAGCAATGAGGAAGGGTTAATTAGCGATCTTGTCGTGAGAGGCCCCTTGGGTAAGAGTGACCATAATATGGTGGAATTCTTCATTAACATGGAGAGTGACGTAGTTAATTCAGAAACAAAGGTTCTGAACTTAAAGAGGGGTAACTTTGAAGGTATGAGTCGTGAATTAGCTAAGATAGACTGGCAAATGACACTTAAAGGATTGACAGTGGATATGCAATGGCAGGCATTTAAAGGTTGCATGGATGAACTACAACAATTGTTCATCCCAGTTTGGCAAAAGAATAAATCAAGGAAGGTAGTGCACCCGTGGCTGACAAGAGAAATTAGGGATAGTATCAATTCCAAAGAAGTAGCATACAAATTAGCCAGAGAAAGTGGCTCACCTGAGGACTGGGAGAAATTCAGAGTTCAGCAGAGGAGGACAAAGGGCTTAATTAGGAAGGGGAAAAAAGATTATGAGAGAAAACTGGCAGAGAACATAAAAACGGACTGTAAAAGCTTTTATAGATATGTAAAAAGGAAAAGACTGATAAAGACAAATGTAGGTCCCCTGCAAACAGAAACAGGTGAATTGATTATGGGGAGCAAGGACATGGCAGACCAATTGAATAATTACTTTGGTTCTGTCTTCACTAAGGAGGACATAAATAATCTTCCAGAAATAGTAAGGGACAGAGGGTCCAGTGAGATGGAGGAACTGAGCGAAATACATGTTAGTAGGGAAGTGGTGTTAGGTAAATTGAAGGGATTGAAGGCAGATAAATCCCCAGGGCCAGATGGTCTGCATCCCAGAGTGCTTAAGGAAGTAGCCCAAGAAATAGTGGATGCATTAGTGATAATTTTTCAAAACTCGTTAAATTCTGGACTAGTTCCTGAGGATTGGAGGGTGGCTAATGTAACCCCACTTTTTAAAAAAGGAGGGAGAGAGAAACCGGGGAATTATAGGCCGGTTAGCCTAACGTCGGTGGTGGGGAAACTGCTGGAGTCAGTTATCAAGGATGTGATAACAGCACATTTGGAAAGCGGTGAAATGATTGGACAAAGTCAGCATGGATTTGTGAAAGGAAAATCATGTCTGACGAATCTCATAGAATTTTTTGAGGATGTAACTAGTAGAGTGGATAGGGGAGAACCAGTGGATGTGGTATATTTGGATTTTCAAAAGCCTTTTGACAAGGTCCCACACAGGAGATTAGTGTGCAAACTTAAAGCACACGGTATTGGGGGTAAGGTATTGGTGTGGGTGGAGAATTGGTTAGCAGACAGGAAGCAAAGAGTGGGAATAAACGGGACCTTTTCAGAATGGCAGGCGGTGACTAGTGGGGTACCGCAAGGCTCAGTGCTGGGACCCCAGTTGTTTACAATATATATTAATGACTTGGATGAGGGAATTAAATGCAGCATCTCCAAGTTTGCGGATGACACGAAGCTGGGTGGCAGTGTTAGCAGTGAGGAGGATGCTAAGAGGATGCAGGGTGACTTGGATAGGTTGGGTGAGTGGGCAAACTCATGGCAGATGCAATTTAATGTGGATAAATGTGAAGTTATCCACTTTGGTGGCAAAAATAGGAAAACAGATTATTATCTGAATGGTGGCCGATTAGGAAAAGGGGAGGTGCAACGAGACCTGGGTGTCATTATACACCAGTCATTGAAAGTGGGCATGCAGGTACAGCAGGCGGTGAAAAAGGCGAATGGTATGCTGGCATTTATAGCGAGAGGATTCGAGTACAGGAGCAGGGAGGTACTACTGCAGTTGTACAAGGCCTTGGTGAGACCACACCTGGAGTATTGTGTGCAGTTTTGGTCCCCTAATCTGAGGAAAGACATCTTTGCCATAGAGGGAGTACAAAGAAGGTTCACCAGATTGATTCCTGGGATGGCAGGTATTTCATATGAAGAAAGACTGGATGAATTGGGCTTGTACTCGTTGGAATTTAGAAGATTGAGGGGGGATCTGATTGAAACGTATAAGATCCTAAAGGGATTGGACAGGCTAGATGCGGGAAGATTGTTCCCGATGTTGGGGAGGTCCAGAACGAGGGATCACAGTTTGAGGATAGAGGGGAAGCCTTTTAGGACCGAGATTAGGAAAAACTTCTTCACACAGAGAGTGGTGAATCTGTGGAATTCTCTGCCACAGCAAACTGTTGAGGCCAGTTCATTAGCTATGTTTAAAAGGAAGTTAGATATGGCCCTTGTGGCTACAGGGGTCAGGGGGTATGGGTTCTGAGTTGGATGATCAGCCATGATCATAATAAATGGCGGTGCAGGCTCGAAGGGCCGAATGGCCTACTCCTGCACCTATTTTCTATGTTTCTATGTTTCTATGTAAAACTTCTGAAATGCCCACTTCACTGCCGCTGCTACTGTGTGATAACCAGAATCTCCGGAGCAGAAGGACCCGAAAGCCTCAGCTTTATGTGCTTCAGCAGCCGGGTCGAAGGCACTCAGCAGAGGATGGCGCTCGGGAGGCTGTATCGGAGGGGCTGGTTGGCGGCTTGAAGCTTTTGGACGGATGGACTCAGTGTCAGCTGTGGTTTGCTGCTTCCAAGGCATCGGCAAGTTGATGGTGCCTGGAGGTTTATGGCAGGGAATTTCTCCCTTTTGCCGCCTGCTATCGGGGGACTCGGGAGTCGATTGACGCGGGGACTTTGAGACTTTTTTTTACCGTGCCCATGGTTTGTTCTTCATCAAATTATGGTATTGCTTTGCACTGCTGTAACTATATGTTATAATTACTTGGTTCTGTCTTTGGTTTGTTCTGTTTTCTGTGATATCACTCCGGAGAAACATTGTATCATTTCTTAATGCATGTATGCATTTCTAAATAACAATAAAAGAGGACTGAGTATTCTCATAATCTAAATCGAAATCTAAACCTGGAGCAATAAAATGTGAATTACATAAGTCCATAAGTTTAAGAATTTTGATGACAAGAGCTGAAAGTGAGATACAAGCTGAAATAGGTAAAGAACAATGTGGTTTTGTGAAAGACAAAGGTACAAGAAATGAAATATTGATGTTAAGGATACTATCAGAACGAGCTATTCAAGTGCAAAAAGATTTGTTTGTTTTATCGACTACACAAAAGCATTTGATAAAGTGAAGCACAATAAGTTATTTGAAATATTACAGGAAACTCTAGATCTAGATTCGAAAGACCTTCGCCTAATCAGAAATCTGTACTGGGAACGAACCGCCGCTGTAAGAATAGATGGAGAAGTGAGTCAGTTTACGAAAATCAGGAGAGGTGTTAGACAAAGGTTTATTTAATGTGTACAGTGAAACAATATTACAAAAAATAAGAGACATCCTGGGAATCAAAGTTGGCGGTGAAAACGTCAATAATTTCAGATATGCAGATGACACTGTGTTAATTGCAAGTACAGAGAAAGAATTACAAAACTTAATTAGTCATAGTCATACTTTATTGATCCCGAGGGAAATTGGTTTTCGTTACAGTTGCACCATAAATAATTAGATAGTAATAAAACCATAAATAATTAAATAGTAATATTTAAATTATGCCAGGAAGTAAGTCCAGGACCAGCCTATTGGTTCAGGGTGTCTGACCCTCCAGGGGAGGAGTTGTAAAGTTTGATGGCCACAGGCAGGAATGACTTCCTATGACGCTCTGTGTTGCATCTCGGTGGAATGAGTCTCTGGCTGAATGTACTCCTGTGCCCACCCAGTACATTATGTAGTGGATGGGAGACATTGTCCAAGATGGCATGCAACTTGGACAGCATCCTCTTTTCAGACACCACCGTGAGAGAGTCCAGTTCCATCCCCACAACATCACTGGCCTTACGAATGAGTTTGTTGGTTCTGTTGGTGTTTGCTACCCTCGGCCTGCCGCCCCAGCACACAACAGCAAACAAGATAGCACAGGCCACCACAGACTCGTAGAACATCTTCAGCATTGTCCGACAAATGTTAAAGGATCTCAGTCTCCTCAGGAAATAGAGACGGCTCTGACCCTGCTTGTAGACAGCCTCAGTATTCTTTGACCAGTCCAGTTTATTGTCAATTCGTATCCCCAGGTATTTGTAATCCTCCACCATGTCCACACTGACCCCCTGGATGGAAATGAGTCACCGGTGCCTTAGCTCTCCTCAGGTCTACCACCAGCTCCTTAGTCTTTTTCACATTAAGCTGCAGATAATTATGCTCAGACCATGTGACAAAGTTTCCTACTGTAGCCCTGTAATCAGCCTCATCTCCCTTGCTGATGCATCCAACTATGGCAGAGTCATCCGAAAACTTCTGAAGATGACAAGACTCTGTGCAGTAGTTGAAGTCTGATGTGTAAATGGTGAAGAGAAAGGGAGACAAGACAGTCCCCTGTGGAGCCCAGTGCTGCTGATCACCCTGTCGGACACACAGTGTTGCAAGCACACGTACTGTGGTCTGCCAGTCAGGTAATCAAGAATCCATGACACCAGGGAAGCATCCACCTGCATCGCTGTCAGCTTCTCCCCCAGCAGAGCAGGGCGGATGGTGTTGAACGCACTGGAGAAGTCAAAAAACAGGACCCTCACAGTGCTCGCTGGCTTGTCCAGGTGGGCGTAAACACTGTTCAGCAGGTAGATGATGGCATCCTCAACTCCTAGTCGGGGCTGGTAGGCAAACTGGAGGGGATCTAAGTGTGGCCTAACGATAGGCCGGAGCAGCTCCAGAACAAGTCTCTCCATGGTCTTCATGATGTGGGAGGTCAATGCCACCGGTCTGTAGTCATTGAGGCTGCTGGGGCACGGCGTCTTCGGCACAGGACCCTCTGGAGACTCAGGCTCAGGTTGAAGACATGGCGAAGCACTCCACATAGCTGAGGGGCACAGGCTTTGAGCACGCTGGTACTGACACCATCCAGTCCTGCAGCCTTGCTTGGGTTGAGACGTTTCAACTGTCTTCTCACCTGTTCAGCTGTGAAGCCCACTGTGGTGATTTCGTGTGAGGAGAGGGTATAGTCATGAGAGCAGGGTGGAGGACTGTGAGGAGGGGTAGGAGGGGAGAGTGGAATATGTGTTGGTTGGGGGCAGACAACAGATGACTCATGTGGGGGCTGGGCAGGGGCCACAATGTCAAATCTGTTAAAGAACAGGTTAAGTTCATTGGCCCTGTCCACACTGCCTTAAGCTCCTCTGTTGCTAGTTTGCCGGAACCCAGTGATGGTCCTCATGCCACTCCAGACCTCTCTCATGATAATTGATATAATTGTTGAAGAAAGTGCAAAAACGTGTCTATCAATTGCAAAAAGACAGAATGTATGGTGATATCCACAAGGAAGGAGAATCCTATCTGCAGACTGAGAATAAACGGGGAAGATATAAAACAAGTACAGAACTTTTGCGACTTAGGAAGTTGGGTGACATCAGATGGCAGGTGCGACATGGACATCAAAAGAAGAATAGGGATGGCAAAAGGCACCTTTATGAGAATGAAGGGTATACTGACCAATACTAAACTAGGCATGACAACCTGCATTAAAGTACTGAAATGTTACGTTTATCCCAGTTATGTTATATGGCTCAGAATGTTGGACAATATCCAGTAACATGAGGAAAAGAATTGAAGCAGCAGAGACGTGGTTTTTGAGGAGGATGCAAAGAATATCATGGACAAAACGAATATCGAACGAGAATGTCATGAACAGAGCAAACACAAAAAGAGAAATAATGTATGAGATCATGAAAAGGCAACGTAACTTCATTGGACATGTGATTAGGAAAGAGGAGTTAGAATGCACAGTAATTATGGGAAAGATTGAAGGGAAGAAAACAAGAGGAAGACAAAGACAAATGATGGTGGAGACAGCAGCCAGAGAACTGGAAATGCTACCAATGAATTGATCCACTTGACCTGAAACAGGTGTGTGTGGGCCATGGCAGACAAAGCTCAAACTGGGCATGGCACCTGATGATGATGATGATGATGATGATGACTGAGCAGATAATGATATTGTGGAAATGCATTGTTTTTGAGGATGAATGGTACTTAAGGAAGTAATAAAATAGCATTGAGAACTACTGAAAACTCAATCAATCCATTCATGGTGTATAAGAAAATAGAAAACAGAAAACACTACTGAAAATAGCACAAGGAAATATGAAAAAAAACAATCATGAACAGGTGAAATGATAAAATGGAACAACCAGTTCAGACATATATAGATACAGATGTTCCTTTCAGTTTCATGGAGTAATGTGGTGATTCCAGGCAGAGAGACCAGGATATCAAGATCTTTCCCCAAGTCTATTTTTTTCCATGAAACAGCTTTAAACTGAAATCATTTCAGTTGGAATAGGGACAAGATTTTCACACAGAGGGTGGTGGATATATGGAATGAGCTTCCACAGAAAGTGAGGGAGGCAGGAACAATGACAACATTTGAAAGACATTTGGACAGGTTGATACATGTATAGGAAAGTTACAAAGGCATATGACCAAAATAAAGCATATGGAACCAGCTTAGGAAGATATCTTGGTTGCCATGTATAAGCTGAGCCATAAGACTATAAGACATAGGAACATTCACCCATTGAATCAGCTCTGCCATTCCATCATGGCTGATTTATGTGCATTATCCTATAGCTCTATGTCTATTTTACCAGCTGAAAACCAGATTTCCTTCAGTGTGAGGAAAGACCAACAGAGGGGAGCTTGATCCAATCAAGTTGCCAGAGGGAGGAGTCCTTCATCTTAATTGACAGTGGAAGGTGTTACACCACTTCTGTGCTCTAACCCACTCTTAAAAGTTAGTTATTAGCCTCGATAGGAAACTCATGTTCATCGTGTAGTCACTGCCACTCTGTACCTGCCACTCCTTGTCATTATTCTGGTGCCTGATTTCATATTCCAAACATCTCGCTGTTCCCATTGGAGCATCCCATTCCAGGAGGAGACCATTGTTTTCTGTAGTATTCACTATCAGGTTTGCAGGTGGAAAGGGTTGCACTGAAATGTAGCAAAGAATTTTAGTCCTGTTAGAAAAGGAGCTTAATCCAAGTTTATCACAGTGGAGGTTCTTCAGAAGAATTTGGGCATCAGTTCAAATTCAATCCAAAGATTGGATATTGCAATTTCCTCATCTGTAGGATATGGAAGAAAATTTGCTACATTATTAAATATCTAGACACATTGGTTACAGATCTGTAGACATATTTGATTGCATACTGTCCAGATGATATGAATTAATCTGAAATAAAAAGCTGGAGTCAACAATGGTGATCATGAAACGTTCAAAAGATAAAAGATTAGCTTTATTTGTCACCTGTACAATGAACACAAAGTGAAACGTGTACTTTTCATCAAATCAAATCAGCGAGGATTGATCTGGGCAGCCTGCAAGTGTCACCATGATTCTGGTGCCAAGCTAGCATGCCCACAGCTCACTAACCCTAACCATATGTCTCTGGAATGTGGGAGGAAAGCAGAGCACCTGGAGGAAACCCAAACAGCCACAGAGAGAATGTACAAACCCTTGCAGACAGTGGAGGAAATTATATGTGGGTTGTTTGCCCTCTAAAGTGTTACGCTGAGCACTACTCTACCATCCCACCTGAAACTTTCAAACTAAATGTTGGTCTCTCTTTGAGCAGAGATTTAAAACTCAAAATTAACTTGCCTAAGACATCTCTTTGAAGCTTTTTCTCAAAGATTCATTTCTTCATCTGATTATTAAAGTATGTGTAACTATTAGTTCATCATTTATATTGAATTATTTTCTTACTAAATAAATAACAGACTTACTTTTTGAATGCAAATTAATGGTTTTAACGCCATGGTCATTGCTGGGGTCAGACCCAGTGCAGCAATTCAGAGTCACAATAACAAATCAGAAACCATTGATAAAGTTAAGAGAATTGGGTAGAATCAAGTTAACTGGCAAATCAGCCAAATATTGAAATCCAAACCAGCAAAAACTCTAGTTTTGCAACTGAGCTCACCATTGATTATTTGAGGATAGATTGCCTTAAAATTCAGAGCAAACCATTACATAATAGAATGCTATCAGCAGAAATTAATGTGATGACACGCAAGTCAACAACATCTATGATCACCTTGGAAGATTTATGTGTAATATGCCCAACTAACTCAATCTACGATATCTTTAACAGCACCATGCCCTACAAGAATAATATTGCCAGGACCTAAGTACTTTACAGAAACCCATCACTTAATTTACATTGACATCACTGGCTCCAAGTGTTATACTAGTTCTGAGTTCTCTCAGCTTTAATCTGAGCTGGAACTTTTTTTTTGACACACTTCTTCAGTCACTGGACATTAATATAAATAAATAGAATAATCTTCTCCAAAGTCAACTTCTTGTGTGATTTTGGCTTTACCAATCTCAGCCAGTGCTTTGTTAACAAATACTCTTACCTTGGTCCTGGAGCTGAAACGTTTTGGTTTTTGTTGTAATGTTTCCTGAATCACTGGATCCATTTATGAAAATGTGAAAGTCTTTGAATTGTATAATGCCATCGGCCGAGAAATTGCATCCAAAGTTATAGCCACCCTGCTGAATGTAGTTCCTACATTCCTGTGGTTGTTGTGAGAAATACCTGCAAAGAAAAGCAAGTAGCCATATTTTCTGTTATGAGTGGGAAATTAAACATTATAAAAGTTATACTTATGAAATGATAAAAAGAAAGAAAGATAGTCTAAAAATTCATACACATAGTACTGTTTTTTTTAATCAGTGCTACTTGTTTGAAAAACAAGTATTTTCTGAATGGAACTTGATAAGATAAATTCCATGTTGAATCATCGCCACTTTGAAGCACTAACTGAAAGCATCTGATCATGATCTATTCCATGTTGATAATGAGAATTCAGCATCTGATTATCTGATAACATTATGAAGAAATTGATTAATCTGAAACACAAGAGTTCCTGCAGATGCATCTTCTTCAGCCATTCACCTTTTCCACTGATCACCTCGCAGCTCTCACATCATCTCCTCTCCCTCACCCATCTACCTTCCCCCTCGCCTGGTTTCACCGATCACATTCTGGCTTGTACTCCTTCGCCTGGCCCCACCTGCTTATTCTGACTTCTTCCCCCCTCCTTTCACAGTCCTGAGGAAAGGTTTCATCCCGAAACATTAGCTCTTTCTGCTGCTCCATAGATGCAACCTGACCAGCTGAGTTTCTCCAGCATTTTGTATGTGTTACTATGGGTTAATCTCAGTTGTGATGCAAGGTTTCAACCTGAAATGTTGAAAATTTTTTATTCTCCATAGACGCTGCTTGGCTTATTGAGTTTCTGTGGCACAATATTGTTGCTCCAGATTCCAGTGCCTTCAGTCTCTTCAAATTCAAGTTCAAGTTTAATTATTATTCAACAATACATGAATATAGCCAAATGAAACAGCGTTCCGTCAGGACCAAGTACCAAACACATTACTAACTGCACAAAGCACAAATAGCAAATATAGTTATGATTTCAGAAAAAAACATACAGCCACAAAGAAAAACAAATATAGACCAAGTCCCTGAGTGGCATGACTGTAGATTGTCCTGGTCCAGCTTGTTCATCCTCTGGGTGAACACTGGAGGGCAGGATCAACAGGAGTGACCAGCTCTCTACCCTGCAAGGATTCTAGTGTGTACCACAGAGACTCTCGCAGACTGCCTCGTCATCTTGTCTCCTATTCAGTTGCAACTGGTGTCACCGTGGCAACGCAGCTCCCCTGCCATTGCTTTCGCCAATGAACCAGTGAACCGGACATGCGGCATTGTGAATTACCAATGTCCATCGGGGTCTTGATACCAATAAAAAACATTCAAGGCAATCACTCGCTATCTTTATTGGACTGCGTATCTTCTCAGCACCATGGCGACAACACAACAACTGTATGCAATAAATCCAGCTCCATCATTATTGAGCAACTCACTGATGGGATAGTACTGCAGCACTTGCATTAATACCATCCACACTAACTTGCGATTGTAAAAAAGACATAAGGGACAAACAAATGCACCTTTGATTGGGCCCGGTTTGGCCAATGTGTCCAAGCACAGCATCATCTTTCCGGATTTTTGGATCAAGATTAATCTGTACTTTGTGATTTGGGATTTTTTCAAGGACAGTTAAAATAGCTTCGTCAAATTGGCATTCCTGATTTGAATTTTTGGAAGAGATAATTTAGTACGTTGATGAGGATATTACAGTTGATGGAGTCTATGTGGGCTTTAGTAAGGTCCTGCATGGGAGGAATCTATCTAATCCAGGGCAATTTAGTGCATTGAATTTAAAATTAGTTGGGTGATAGGGGATAAGGGGTTGTCTTTGCAATTGAAAGCCTGTGGATGCTGGAGCCCTTACTTACCAAGTACTTTACCAATCTGAACAACATATTACCCGCAGCACCAGGGGTCTGAACATGCTAGACCACTGCTATACTACGATAAAGAATGCCTACCGTTCCATGCCTAGAGTGGATTTCGGGAAATCTGATCACTTGGCTGTCCTCTTCCTCGCGACATGCCTTTTTATGCTTGCCTTGACCATGGAGGAAACTTCACGAACTAACTCCCACAGGCCCCAATGACCCTGTTACTTCACACTCTGTGGCTGATGTGAAAGAATCCTTCAGGAGGTTGAACCCACGGAAAGCATCTGGCCCAGACAGGGTACTTAGCCGAGTACTGAAGACCTGAGCTGATCAGCTGGCTGGAGTGTTCACCAATATCTTTAACTTCTCGCTTTGGCTGTCTAGAAGGCTTGACAGCTGCTTCAAGAAGGCTTGAATTATACTGGCATCTAAGAAGAATGTGGAAGCTTGCCTGAAGTGACTATAGCACTTACATCCACAGTGATGAAGTGCTTTGAGAGGTTGATGATGAAATATGTCAACTCCTGCCTGAGAAGTGACTTTGATCTGCTCCAATTATCCTACCATCACAACAAGGCAACAGCAGGTGCCATTTCATTGGCTCTTCACTCAACCATGGAACATCTGGACAGTGAACATGCATACATCAGGATGCTGTTCATTGACTCCAGATCAGCATTCAATACCATCACCCCCTCCAAACTAACCAATAAGCTCCAAGACCTTGGCCTCTATACCCCTTTGAGCAGATGGATTCTCGATTTCCTCACTTGCAGACATCAATCAGTTCGGATTTACAAAAAAATCCCCTCCACAATCTCATCAGTTTGGGTGCATCACAAGGGTGTGTGCTTAGCCCCCTACTCTACTTGTTTTACACTTATGACCGTGAGGCTAATTACGGCTCCAATTCCACATTTAAGTTTGGTGACGACACCATTCTCATTGACTGAATCAAAGGTGGTGAAGAATCAGCATATAGGAGGAAGATTGAAAATCTGGCTGAATGGTGCCACAACAACATCATCTCATTCAGTTCGACAAGGCTAAGAAGCTGATGATTGACTTCAGGAGGAGGAAACCGGAGGTCCATGAGCCAGTCCTCATCAGATGATCAGAGGTGGAGAGGGTCAGCAACTTTAAGTTCCTCAGTGTTATCACTTCCGAGGATTTGTCCTGGGTCCAGCAAATAGCTGTTGTTATAAAGAAAGCATGCCAGCACCTCCACTACCATAGAAGTTTGCAAAGATTTGGCAGGTTATCTAAAACTTTGATAAACTTCTATAGATGTGTAGTGGAGAGTATATTGACTGATTGCATCACAGCCTGGTATGGAAACACTAATGCTCCTGAATGGAAAAGCCTACAAAACGTAGTGGATACTGCCCTTCCAACATTGAGCACATCTACATGGAGTGCCGTTGCAGGAAAGCAGCATCCAGCATCAAGGACCGCACCATCCAGGCCATGCTCCCTTCTTGCTGCTCCCATCAGGAAGCAGGTACAAGAGCCTCAGGACCCACACCACTCAGTTGAGTAACAGTTATTAGCCCTCAACCTTCATGCTGTTGAACCAGTGGGGATAACTTCACTAGCCCCATCACTGAACTGATCCCACAACCTACGGACTCACTTTCACCTTCATCTCATGTCCATGACCTTTATTGCTGATTGATTGATTGATTGATTGAATGATTGACTTATTTTTTTTGTATTTGCACAGTTTGTTTTCTTTGCACATTGGCTGTTTGTCCTGTTGGGTGTGATCTTTCATTGATTCTATTGTTTCTTCTTTTTACTGTGAATACCTTCAAGAAAACGAATCTCAGAAGCCTGAAGGCACATATTCAGTGATTCAGGAACAGCTTCTTCCCCTCCGCCATCCAATTCCTAAATGGACATTGAACCCACGAACACTACCTCACTTTTTTAACATATATTATTTCTGTTTTTGCATGATTTTAATCTACTTAATATACATATACTGTAATTGATTGATTGATCTATTCATCTTCTCCTATATTATGCATTGCATTGAACTGCTGCTGCTCAGTTAACAAATTTCATGACACATGTTGGTGATAATAAACTTGATTCTGATTCTGAAAGTACATATATATAATTTCAAAATAAATTTACTTTGAACTTTGAACTTGTGGAAAAGTTACCTCTCAGCCTCCTGTTCGACCTCTCCCTATATCTATAGTCCCCCAGACCAGGCAATATCTTGGTGAATCTCCACTGTATCCATGCCATTCCCATAGGGTGGCAACCATACTGTACACAGCACTCCAAATTCAGTCAATAAGACAACGAGACCTGATGACACAGGTGCAGAGTTAGGCCACTCGGCCCATTGAGCCTGATCCGCCTTTCCATCATTGTTCATTTATTATCCCTCTCGACCTCATTCTCTTGCATTCTCCCCTTAATCTTTGACACCCTGACTAATCAACAACCTGTCAATCTCCGCTTTAAATATATTCAATGACCTAGCCTCCATAGTCGACTGTGGCAATGTTCCACAGATTCCTCACCCGCTGGTTGAATAAACTCCTCCTAATTTCTGTTCTATATGGATATTCCTCTCCTCTATGGTTGTGCTAGACATCCTAGACTCACCCACGATAGGAAATATCCTCTCTACATCCTCTCTATCTAGGCCTTTCAATATATGCTAGTTGCAATGAGATCCCACTCATTCTGCTAAATTCCGGTACAGGCCCAGAGCAATCAAATGCTCCTATACATTAACCCTTTCCTTCCTGAGATCATTCTCATGAACCTGCTCTCGTCCTCTCCAATGCCAACACATCATTTTTTAGATAGGGGGCCCAAAACTGCTGACAATATTCCATGTGCGGTCTCACCAATGCCTTATAAAGCCTCAGCATCATATTCTTGCTCTTATATTCTAGTCTGCTTGAAATGAATCTTAACATTGCATTTGCCTTCCTTGCCATTCATTGAAACAACCAAGTTAACCTCTAGGTAATCCTGTACATGCACTCTCATTTCCCTTTCCAGCTTTTTAATTTTCTCTCTACTTCAAAAATAGTGTATGCCTTTATTCCTTTTACCAAAGTGCATGACCATACACTTCCCTACACTATATTCCGTCTGCCGTCTCAGCAACTCTTCTATCTATGGTAGTATCTTTACTGTAATACCATAACTCTTCTCTTATTAAGCAATCTCACTTCCAAGTAAACAACATCGACTGACTCTCTTTTGCTAATCTGCTTGTTATTTCCTCAAATAATTCCAACAGATTTGTCAGGCAAGATTTACCCTTAAGGAAACCATGCTGACTTTGGTCTACCTTATCATGCACTTCCAAGTACCCTGAAGCCTCATCCTTAACAATGAACATCATCCCAAACACTGAAGTCAGGCTAACTTGCCTATAATGTCTTTTCTTCTGCCTCCATCCCTTCTTACAGAGTACACTGACATTTACAATTACCAGTTCTCCAGAACCATTCCAGAATCATTACTAATGCCTCCGCAATCTCTTCAGCCATCTCTTTCAAAACCCTGGAGTGTAGTCTAGGGGACCTATCTGCCACAGTGAAGACTGAGACAAAATATTTATTGAGTTCATCCACTATTTCTTTGTCCCCAATTACTACTTCTCCAGCATCATTTTTCTGCAGTTTAATGTCCACTCTCATCTCACTTATACTCTTTTTATATATGAAAGAACTTTTGGTATCCTCTTTTGTATTTTGGCTAAATTACCTTCATATTTCATATTTTTCTCCTTATGTACTTTAGTTGTCTTCTGTTGATTTTTAAAAGTGTCCGAATCTTTTAACTTCCCACTAATATTTGCTCTATGATATGCCCTCTCATTTGCTTTTATTCTATCTTTGACTTCCCTTGTCAGCTACGGGTGCCTCATCCTCCCTTTATAATACTTCTTCGTCTTTGGGATGTATTCATCCTGCCCCTTCAGCATTGGCCCCAGAAACTCCAGCTACTGCTGTTCTGCCGTCATCCAACCAAGTTTGGCCAGCTCCTCTCTCATGCTTGTGTAGTTCCCCTTATTCCACTGTAATACTGATACATCTAACTTTATCTTCTCCCTCTCAAACTACAGGGTAAATTCTATCATATTATAATCACTGTCTCCTAAGGGTTCCTTTACCTTAAGCTCCCTAATCAAATCTGGTTCATTACACAACACCCAGTCCAGAATTGTCTTTCCCCTAGTGGGCTCAACCACATGCTGCTCTAAAAATCCATCTCAAAGACATTCAACAAATTCCCTCTCTTGGAATTTAGCAGCAATCAGACAAACCAGAGTATTGTAAATTTTCAAAATAATGTCCCGGATCTTTATATTCTATGCCCTGATCTACAAGAGCACACATGCCCTATGCCTTTTCACCACTCTGCTGTCTGTATTGACACTTCAGAGAATAATGGATTGAACGTCAAGGTCTTTCAGTTCATCTGGATTCTTCAGTGTTGCCAGTTACTGTACGTGTCCTAACCCACTTCACTTCTCAAAATGCATCAGCTCATACTTGTTGGGTTTAAAGTCAATCTGCCAACGCCACATCCAGCTCTCCCTCTGGTCTGAATCCTGCTGTAGCATTCCTCGCTGTCCACAACACCATCAACTTTGTGTCAAAGGCAGATTACCAATCATATTTCCTGCATTCACATCCAAGTTATCAATGCCTCCCATGTGAGAATGTGGGAGAATGTGGTTAAAAAACAAAAAAGTTAAGTTCCAAGAGTATATTGATGAACAGAGGGACTTTGGTGGTGGATGTCCATAGATTTTTGAAAGTGGCTGCACAGGAAGATAAAGTTGTGAGGAAGGCATATGGCTTGCTGGCCTTCATTAATACAAGATTAGGGGGTTATGTTCCAAATTTATAAAACCTTGCTCTGACCTCAGCTGGAGTACCAGATATATTTCTGGTCACCCCACATAGGAAGGATGTGACCATGCTGGAGATGGGACAGAGGAGATTAACCAGGATTTTGCCTGGGATGGACCAATTTATTCATGAGGGGAGTCTAGACAAACTAGGCCTGTTTTAACTGGAGTGGAGGAGTTTAATGGGGTACATGATTCAGGTACAGTGGATTCCATTTACTTGGGCCATTAGCTAATTGGGGCAGCCACTTATTTGGATCAACTCTTAAAGAACAAAAAGAAATCAAAACAATAGTTGGGGTTCCCTTCATTTATTTGGAAAACTATGCCGCTTAATTGGGATAGGATACTGTTGCTGAACAGTTTCTATCTGTCATCAGTTACATTCGTTTGTCTTAAAAAGCAGTGATTTTTGTCACTGATAGTTGGCAAGATATAGGCAGTAATATAATTCGGAAGCATTCAGCTTTTAAGATATCAGGAACAGCTGGGAGTGAAAATAAAAGGATTTCTCCACTTCAACAAGTTAGGCACTAGAAGAATTTGAAGGTATGGACAAACATCTTGAATGTCACAATGAAAATTAAGATTTTGAGAATGCAATAATCAATAGCATTCTATGAAGGCAGTCCTAGGTGGCTACACTGATTTTGTTCATTTGGTGGTGGTTGTACAAATCCAATGATGACAGGAAAACCTGTGCAGGAGAGTTTGTAAAGTGGAAAAGCTGCTGCACTGGGGCAGTTCCACTCTCTTGACTTTAGAAGTCCGGGTCCAGTGCTATGAGTAGATTCACCACTGGGATCTTCCTTGGTTGCAGAGGTTGACCATAAACTCTCTCTGTGTCATGTCATGCCCTTTGCTCTCCGTGGGGCATTGCAGAACTGCCTTCTTGGCTGTTAGATCACATTGTAGATCTCATCTGCTCTGTCTATTGGAGCGAACTTCATTTACAAAAAGTCATAAGAACACAACAGCATACACTGGATGAATTCCCCCCACTAAAACTATTAGGAACTAATGCACAGTTTTATAGTAGTGTAGAGGTATTGATAGTCTTCTAACTTGCTCTGTATTTCATTTAAATATATAAATTTTTACTCAGGTAAATGGTAGTTTGTCTTTTTTATACCTTTTAAACTATTTCCATGAAACTTCAGCCAATTGGGGCAGCCACTTTATTGGGCCAAAATAACTGATCCCAGTACGTCCCAATTAAATGGAATCCACTGTAATTAACATTATAAACGGTATAGAAAGGACAGACTGCAGGAAATTTTTTCCCCTTTTGGAGGTGGATAAGACATAGATTTGTTAAGAGATTTAGAAGGGATTTGAGAGGAAGCTTTTTTGCCAAGAGTGATGAACACCTAGGAAATACTACGAGGGAGAGTGGTGGAAGCAGAGCCACTAACAGCACTAAGGAGGTGTCAAGATGCGTGTTTGAATTGCTTGGGCACTAAAAGCCCTGGGCTAAATGCTGAAAGGTGGGATTAATACAGATGGGTGATCATTGGTCAGCATGGACCTGTTGAGTTGAGCAGCCTATTTCCAACCTCTATGAATCTAATACTCTCATATAATTCTTATTTGTGACTTGGTTCTTGGCATAAATACTCGTCGAGATCTATGGAAAAGTAATCCTGACCTTACACAAAATAGTACTAGATGTTCAATCCAAAATAATGGGTCCTTTGTGTTGTTTGAAGTGGCTACATCAGGAATTCTCATTGTGTCTATTTTACTTGTGAACAGAATAGTTTATAGGGAATTAGATGGCTTTGAAGGATTAATGGGATTGGTCTGATAATTTCCATGGACTTGATGGGAAGAATGGCCTCCTTCTATATCAGAAAGAAATATGAAATATGAAAACTGGAAATATATGGATTATAGTGGATTGAATATTCATGCTCGGGCTGGGTTCCTTAAGGGTTCATTTGCAGGTTGAATTGGTGATGAGGAAGGCAAATACAACGTTAGCATTAATTTCAAGAGGACTAGAATATGAAAGCAAGGATGTAATGCTGAGGCTTAATTAAGCACTGGTGAAGCCTCACTTGGAGTATTGTGAGCAGTTTTGAGCCCTTTATCTAAGAAAGGATGTGCTGACATGGGAGAATGTTCAAAGGAGGTTCATGAAAATGATTCCAAGATTGAAAGAATTGTCATATGAAGAGTTTCTATTGTCTTTGGGCCTGTATTCACTGGAATTCAGAGAATGAGGGTGACCTCATTAAAATATATCAAAAGTTGAAAGGCCTTGGTAGAGTGGATGTGGAGAGGATGTTTCCTATGCTGGGGGAGATGGTTCCGGAGATGAGGGGGTTAGACTACAAGGAGAGACGGTACACGCTTGAATTCAGAAGAATGAGAGGAGATCTTATTGAAACGTATAAATTATGAAAGACATAGATAAGATAGAGGCAGGAAAGTTGTTTACACTGATAGGTGAGACTACAACTAGGGGACATAGCTTCAAGATTCGGGGAGTACACTTAGGATATAACCATATAAATATATAACAATTACAGCATGGAAAGAGACCAACTCGGCCCTTCTAGTCCATGCCGAATGCTTACTCTCACCTAATCCCACCGACCTGCACTAAGTCCATAACCCTCCATTCCTTCCCTGTCCATATAGCTATCCAATTTTACTTTAAATGACTATATCGAACCTGCCTCTACAACTTCTACTGGAAGCTCATTCTACACAGCTACCACTCTCTGAGTAAAGAAGTTCCCCCTCGTGTTTCTCCTTAATTTTTGCCCCCTAACTCTCAACTCATGTCCTCTTGTTTGAATCTCCCCTACTCTCTATCTAAAGTCTATCTATCCCCCTCATAATTTTAAATACATCTATCCAGTCCCCCCTCAATCTTCTACGCTCCAAAGAATAAAGACCCAACTTGTTCAACCTTTCTCTATAACTTAGGTGCTAAAACCCAGGTAACATTCTAATAAATTGGGACTCCCATACTGTTAGGGGTCTAGATGGGTTAGAGTTTGTAAAATGTGTTCAGGAAAGTTTTCTAAATCAATATATAGAGGTACCAACTAGAGGGGATGCAATATTGGATCTCCTATTAGGAAATGAGTTAGGACAAATGACGGAAGTGTGTGTAGGGGAGCACTTTGGTTCCAGTGATCATAACACCATTAGTTTCAACTTGATCATGGATAAAGATAGATCTGGTCCTAGGGTTGAGGTTCTAAACTGGAAGAAGGCCAAATTTGAAGAAATGAGAAAGGATCTAAAAAGCGTGGATTGGGACAGGTTGTTCTCTGGCAAGGATGTGATCGGTAAGTGGGAAGCCTTCAAAGGAGAAATTTTGAGAGTACAGAGCTTGTATGTTCCTGTCAGGATTAAAGGCAAAGTGAATAGGAATAAGGAACCCTGGTTCTCAAGAGATATTGCAACTCTGATAAAGAAGAAGAGAGAGTTGTATGACATGTATAGGAAGCAGGGAGTAAATAAGGTGCTTGAGGAGTATAAAAAGTGCAAGAAAATAATTAAGAAGGAAATCAGGAGGGCTAAAAGAAGACATGAGGTTGCCTTGGCAGTCAAAGTGAAGGATAATCCAAAGAGCTTTCAGAGGTATATTAAGAGTAAAAGGATTGTAAGGGATAAAATTGGTCCTCTTGAAGATCAGGGTGGGTGGCTATGTGCGGAACCAAAAGGAATGGGGGAGATCTTAAATGGGTTTTTTGCATCTGTATTTACTAAGGAAACTGGCATGAAGTCTGTGGAATTAAGGGAAACAAGTAGTGAGATCATGGAAACTGTACAGATTGAAAAGGAGAAGGTGCTTGCTATCTTGAGGCAAATTAAAGTGGATAAATCCACAGGACCTGACAGGTATTCCCACGGACCTTGAAGGAGAATAGCGTTGAAATTGCAGGGGCCCTGGCAGATATATTTAAAATGTCGGTGTTTACGGGTGAGGTGTCGGAGGATTGGAGAGTGGCTCATGTTGTTCCGTTGTTTAAAAAAGGATTAAAAAGTAATCCGGGAAATTATAGACCCATAAGTTTGACGTCAGTAATGGGTAAGTTATTGGAGGGAGTACTAAGAGACAGGATCTACAAGCATTTGGATAGACAGGGACTTATTAGGGAGAGTCAACATGGCTTTGTGCGTGGTAGGTCATGTTTGACCAATCTATTGGAGTTTTTCAAGGAGGTTACCAGGAAAGTGGATGAAAGGAAGGCAGTGGATGTTGTCTACATGGACTTCAGTAAGGCCTTTGACAAAGTCCCACATGGGAGGTTAGTTAGCAAAATTCATTCGTTAGGTATACATAGAGAGGTGGTAAATTGGATTACAAATTGGCTCAATGGAAGAAGCCAAAGAGTGGTAGTAGGGGATTGCTTTTCAGAGTGGAGGCCTGTGACTAGTGGTGTGCCACAGGGATCAGTGCTGGGTCCATTGTTATTTGTCATCTATATCAATGATCTGGACGATAATGTGGTAAATTGGATCAGCAAATTTGCTGATGATACAAAGATTGGAGGTGTAGTGGACAGAGAGGAAGGTTTTCAAAGCTTGCAGAGGGATTTGGACCAGCTGGAAAAATGGGCTGAAAAATGACAGATGGAGTTTAATACAGACAAGTATGAGGTATTGCACTTTGGAAGGACAAACCAAGGTAGAACATACAGGGTTAATGGTAAGGCACTGAGGAGTGCAGTGGAACAGAGGGATCTGGGAATACAGATACAAAAATCCCTAAAAGTGGCGTCACAGGTAGATAGGGTCGTAAAGAGAGCTTTTGGTACATTGGCCTTTATTAATCAAAGTATTGAGTTTAAGAGCTGGAATGTTATGATGAGGTTGTATAAGGCATTGGTGAGGCCGAATCTCGAGTATTGTGTTCAGTTTTGGTCACCAAATTACAGGAAGGATATTAATAAGGTTAGCCTAACGTCGGTGGTGGGGAAACTGCTGGAGTCAGTTATCAAGGATGTGATAACAGCACATTTGGAAAGCGGTGAAATCATCGGACAAAGTCAGCATGGATTTGTGAAAGGAAAATCATGTCTGACGAATCTCATAGAATTTTTTGAGGATGTAACTAGTAGAGTGGATAGGGGAGAACCAGTGGATGTGCTATATTTGGATTTTCAAAAGGCTTTTGACAAGGTCTCACACAGGAGATTAGTGTGCAAACTTAAAGCACACGGTATTGGGGGTAAGGTATTGGTGTGGGTGGAGAATTGGTTAGCAGACAGGAAGCAAAGAGTGGGAATAAACGGGACCTTTTCAGAATGGCAGGCGGTGACTAGTGGGGTACCGCAAGGCTCAGTGCTGGGACCCCAGTTGTTTACAATATATATTAATGACTTGGATGAGGGAATTAAATGCAGCATCTCCAAGTTTGCGGATGACACGAAGCTGGGTGGCAGTGTTAGCAGTGAGGAGGATGCTAAGAGGATGCAGGGTGACTTGGATAGGTTGGGTGAGTGGGCAAATTCATGGCAGATGCAATTTAATGTGGATAAATGTGAAGTTATCCACTTTGGTGGCAAAAATAGGAAAACAGATTATTATCTGAATGGTGGCCGATTAGGAAAAGGGGAGGTGCAACGAGACCTGGGTGTCATTATACACCAGTCATTGAAAGTGGGCATGCAGGTACAGCAGGCGGTGAAAAAGGCAAATGGTATGCTGGCATTTATAGCGAGAGGATTCGAGTACAGGAGCAGGGAGGTACTACTGCAGTTGTACAAGGCCTTGGTGAGACCACACCTGGAGTATTGTGTGCAGTTTTGGTCCCCTAATCTGAGGAAAGACATCTTTGCCATAGAGGGAGTACAAAGAAGGTTCACCAGATTGATTCCTGGGATGGCAGGACTTTCATATGAAGAAAGACTGGATGAACTGGGCTTGTACTCGTTGGAATTTAGAAGATTGAGGGGGGATCTGATTGAAACGTATAAGATCCTAAAGGGATTGGACAGGCTAGATGCAGGAAGATTGTTCCCGATGTTGGGGAAGTCCAGAACGAGGGGCCACCGTTTGAGGATAGAGGGGAAGCCTTTTAGGACCGAGATCAGGAAAAACTTCTTCACACAGAGAGTGGTGAATCTGTGGAATTCTCTGCCACAGGAAACTGTTGAGGCCAGTTCATTGGCTATATTTAAGAGGGAGTTAGATATGGCCCTTGTGGCTACGGGGGTCAGGGGGTATGGAGGGAAGGCTGGGGCGGGGTTCTGAGTTGGATGATCAGCCATGATCATAATAAATGGCGGTGCAGGCTCGAAGGGCCGGATAGCCTACTCCTGCACCTATTTTCTATGTTTCTATGTTTCTATGAAAGAGTGCAGCGAAGGTTTACAAGGATGTTGCCGGGACTTGACAAACTCAGTTACACAGAAAGGTTGGATAGGTTAGGACTTTATTCCCTGGAGTGTAGAGGAATGAGGGGAGATTTGATAGAGGTATATAAAATTATGATGGGTATAGATAGAGTGAATGCAAGCAGTCTTTTTCCACTGAGGCAAGGGGAGAAAAAAACCAGAGAACATGGGTTAAGGGTAAAGGGGGAAAAGTTTAAAGGGAACATTAGGGGGGGCTTCTTCACACAGAGAATGGTGGGAGTGTGGAATGAGCTGCCAGACAAGGTGGTAAATGCGGGTTCTTTTTTAACATTTAAGAATAAATTGGACAGATACACGGATGGGAGGTGTATGGAGGGATATGGTTCCTGTGCAGGTCAGTGGGACTAGGCAGAAAATGGTTCAGCACAGCCAAGAAAGTCCAAAAGGCCTGTTTCTGTGCTGTAGTTTTTCTATAGTTTCTATGGTTTCTAAATCTTCTCTGTACTCTCTCTATTTTGTTGACATCTTTCCTATAATTTGGTGACCAGAACTGTACACAATACTCCAAATTTGGCCTTACCAATGCCTGGTACAATTTTAACATTACATCCCAACTCCTATACTTAATGCTCTGATTTATAAAGGCCAGCATACCAAAAGCTTTCTTCACCACCCTATCCACATGAGATTCCACCTTCAGGAAACTATGCACCATTATTCCTAGATCCTTCTGTTCTACTGCATTCTTCAATGCCCTACCATTTACCATGTATGTCCTATTTTGATTAGTCCTACCAAAATGTAGCACCTCACACTTATCAGCATTAAACTCCATTTGCCATCTTTCAGCCCACTCCTCTAACTTGCCTAAATCTCTCTGCAAGCTTTAAAAGTCTGCTTCATTATCCACAACGCCACCTATCTTAGTATCATCTGCATACTTACTCATCCAATTTACCACCCCATCATCCAGATCATTAATGTATATGACAAACAACATTGGACCCAGTACGGATCACTGAGGCACACCGCTAGTCACCGGTCTCCAACCTGACAAACAGTTATCCACCATTACTCTTTAGCGTCTCCCATCCAGCCACTGTTGAATCCATTTTACTACTACGATTGAACCTAACAACTGAACCTTCCTAACTAACCTTCCGTGTGGAACCTTGTCAAAGGCCTTACTGAAGTCCATACAGACAACATCCAACACTTTACCCTCGTCAACTTTCCTAGTAACCTCTTCAAAAAATTCAATAAGAT
Organism: Mobula hypostoma; assembly: GCF_963921235.1. NCBI lineage: Eukaryota > Metazoa > Chordata > Chondrichthyes > Myliobatiformes > Myliobatidae > Mobula > Mobula hypostoma. The sequence continues at coordinate 111,593,591 of NC_086106.1, read as the reverse complement.
TTGTCAAACATGATCTTCCATGCACAAATCCATGTTGACTGTTCCTAAACAGACCCTGTCTATCCAGATAATTATATATACCATCTCTAAGAATACTTTCCATTAATTTACCCTCCACTGATGTCAAACCTACAGGCCGATAATTGCTAGGTTTACTCTTAAAACCCTTTTTAAACAATGGAACAACACGAGCAATACGCCAATCCTCCAGCACCATCCCCGTTTCTAATGACATTTGAAATGTTTCTGTCAGAGCCCCTGCTATTTCTACACTAACTTCCCTCAAGGTCCTAGGGAATATACTGTCAGGACCCGGAGACTTATCCACTTTAAAATCCCTTAAAAGCGCCAATACTGCCTCTTCTTTAATCATTATAGTTTCCATAACTCCCCTACCTGTTTCCCTTACCTTACACAATTCAATATCCTTAACTTTAGTGAATACCGAAGAAAAGAAATTGTTTAAAATCTCCCCCATTTCTTTTGGTTTGACACATAGCTGTCCACTCTGATTCTCTGAGGGACAAATTTTATCCCTCACTATCCTTTTACTATTAATATAACTGTAGAAACCCTTTGGATTTATTTTCACCTTACTTGCCAAAGCAAACTGGTATCTTCTTTTAGCTTTTCTTATTTCTTTCTTAAGATTCTTTTTACATTCTTTATATTCCTCAAGCACCTCATTTACTCCATGCTGCCTATATTTATTGTAGATATCTCTCTTTTTCCAAAGCAAGTTTCCAATATCCCTTGAAAACTATGGCTCTCTTAAACTTTTAACCTTTCCTTTCAACCTAACAGGAACATAAAGATTCTGTACCCTCAAAATTTCACCTTTAAATGACCTCTATTTCTCTATTACATTCTTCCCATGAAACAATTTGTCCCAATCCACTCCTTGTAAATCCTTTGGCATCTCCTTAAAGTTAGCCTTTGTCCAATCAAAAATCTTAACCCTGGGTCCAGACCTATCCTTCTCCATAATTATATTGAAACTAATGGCATTGTGATCACTGGACCTGAAGTGCTCCCCAACACATACCTCCATCACCTGACCTATCTCATTCCCTAACAGGAGTTCCAACACTGCCCCTTCTCTAGTTAGTACCTTTATGTATTGCTGCAAAAAAACTATCCTGCACACATTTTGCAAGCTCCAAACCATCCAGCCCTTTTACAATATGGGCCTCCCAGTCTATGTGTGGAAAATTAAAATCTCCCACAATGAAAACCTTGTGCTTACTACAAATATCTGCTATCTCCTTACAAATTTTCTCCTCCTCGCTCCCCATTAGGTGGTCTATAATACACCCCTATAAGTGTTACTACACCTTTCCCATTCCTCAATTCCACCCAAATAGCCCCCCTAGATGAGCCCTCTAATCTATCCTGCCAGAGCACCGCTGTAATATTTTCTCTGACAAGCAATGCAACACCTCCCCCTCTTGTCCGTCCGATTCTATCACACCTGAAGCAACGAAATCCAGGAATGTTTAGTTGCCAATTACACCCCTCCTGTAACCATGTTTCACTAATAGCTACAACATCATACTTCCAGGTATCATCCATGCTCTAAGCTCATCCACCTTTCTTACAATGCCCCTAGCATTAAAATAAATGCATTTAAGAAATTTTCCACCTCTTACTCTTTTGTTTATCACTAATGGTGCAAACAACTTTACTACTCCTTTTTCTTCCTTCTTCCCTATATCTACACTCTGGTTCCCCTCCCCCCTTGTATCTAGTTTAAATCCACAGAAGCCTCTCTGGGAAACCTACCTGCAAGAATATTTGTCCCCCTCCAGTTCAGATGTAAACCGTCCTGCCGGAACAGGTCCCACTTTCCCTGGAAAACTGCCTAATTATCTATACACCTGAAGCTCTCCCTCCTGCAACATGTCTTCAGCCACGTGTTGATCTGCGCTATCTTACTATTTCTAAACCCGCCTGCACGTGGCACTGGTAACAATCCTGAGATTGCTATCCTGGAGGTCCTGGCATTTAACTTAGCGCCTAACTCCCTGAACTCACCTTTCAGAACCTCCTCACTCTTCCTACCCACATCATTGGCCCCTACATGGACCACGACATCTGGCTGCTCACCCTCCCTCATGAGAATACTGAGAACTTGATCTGAGATATCGCGGACCTTGGCACCAGGGAGGCAACAGACCCTGTAGATGAGGAGGAACTGCTTTTCCCAGAGAGTGGTGAATCTGTGGAATTCTCTGCCCAATGAAGCAGTGGAGGCTACCTCAGTCTTCATTGTTTCATGGGCAGGCTCAATGGACGAGGTGGCCGACTCCTGCTCCTATTTCTTACATTCTTATCTTCTTATTTTCTCATGGGAGTCTAAGACCAGAAGACACAGCTTCAGATAGAGGGACGTCCATTTAGAATGGAGATGAGGAGGAATTTCTTTAGCCAGACAGTGGTGAATCTGTCAAATTCACAGGTGTCTGTGGAGGCTAAGTCATCGGGTGAATTTAAGGCGGAGGTTGATAGGTTCTTGGTTAGTCAGTTATGAGGAGAAGGCTGGAGAATGGGGTTGAGAAAGAAATGGATCAGTCATGATTAAATGACAGAGCAGACTCGATGGACCAAATGGCCTAGTTCTGCTCCTATATCTTATGGTCTTCTGATAAGTAGTAGGTAGCCAAGCACACAGCTGGTAGAGCTGCAGATCTAGAGTTACAATGATCCAGGTGCTGTGTGTGTGCAGTTTGTATATTCTCCTTTTGGCTTTCCTCGGGAAAAAAAGGCAGGAGGAGAAGATGGCGGCGCGACGCAGCTCACAGCGGCCACTCTGGTGGTGATGTCTGTTATCTGTCAAGTAGGGTGCCGTGCACAATCCTGATTTGATGGAAACGGACATGAGAGCACGGAGGAACATCTGGTGAAACTTCTGAAATGCCCGCTTCGCTGTTGCTGCTACTGTCTGGTCCAGAATCTCCGGAGGGGAAGGCCCCAAGTCCTCGGCTTTGCTTGTTGCTCGGCGGCCAGGGCGGGGTCGAAGCGCTCGGCAGAGGATGGTACTTGGTGCTCGGTGTCGGAGGGCTGGTCGGAGGCTCGAAGTTTTCTGACGGACTCAGAGTCCGCAGCGGTCAGGTGCTTCCAATGATGCTGCATCGGCAAGTTTGCGGCGCATGGAGGTTCACGGCAGGTAGAGTTTCTCCCTTCTACCGTCTGCATGAGATGATGGGGCTATCGTGATATTGAGACTTTTTTATTTAACCATGCCCATGGTCTGCTCTTTATCTAATTATGGTATTGCTTTGCACTGTTGTAACTATATGTTATAACTATGTGGTTTTGTCAGTTTTAGTTTTGGTTCGTCCTGTGTTTTTTGTGATATCATTCTGGAGGAACATTGTATCATTTTTTAATGCATGCATTTCTAAATGACAATAAGCGAGGACTGAGTGTCCTCATAATCTAATCTAATCTCCAGATGCTCCCATTTTCTCCATCAGCCCAAAGGATGTGCAGACTGGTACCATAGCTGACTTCTCTTAAGGTGCAGCCAGTGAGTAGGTGAACGATAGAATCTGGGGCGAGTTGATGGGAAAATGGGGAGAATAAAATAGGATCTGTGTAGGTGTTATGTCAATGGATGTTTGACTTGATGTATCAAATCTCGTGTTTCCATGATATTACTCACCATAAACAACAGGAATTCTGCAGATGCTGGAAATTCAAGCAACACACATCAAAGTTGCTGGTGAACGCAGCAGGCCAGGCAGCATCTCTAGGAAGAGGCGCAGTCGACGTTTCAGGCCGAGACCCTTCGTCAGGACTAACTGAAGGAAGAGTGAGTAAGGGATTTGAAAGTTGGAGGGGGAGGGGGAGATCCAAAATGATAGGAGAAGGCAGGAGGGGGAGGGATGGAGCCAAGAGCTGGACAGGTGATAGGCAAAAGGGATATGAGAGGATCATGAGACAGGAGGTCCGGGAAGAAAGACAGTGGGGGGGGTACCCAGAGGATGGGCAAGGGGTATATTCAGAGGGACAAAAAGGAGAGTGAGAGAAAGAATGTGTGTATAAGAATAAGTAACAGATGGGGTACGAGGGGGAGGTGGGGCATTAGCGGAAGTTAGAGAAGTCGATGTTCATGCTATCAGGTTGGAGGCTACCCAGACGGAATATAAGATGTTGTTCCTCCAACCTGAGTGTGGCTTCATCTTGACAGTAGAGGAGGCCGTGGATAGACATGTCAGAATGGGAATGGGATGTGGAATTAAAATGTGTGGCCACTGGGAGATCCTGCTTTCTCTGGCGGACAGAGCGTAGGTGTTCAGCAAAGCGGTCTCCCAGTCTGCGTCGGGTCTCGCCAATATATAGAAGGCCACATCGGGAGCACTGGATGCAGTATATCACCCCAGCCGACTCACAGGTGAAGTGTTGCCTCACCTGGAAGGACTGTCTGGGGCCCTGAATGGTGGTAAGGGAGGAAGTGTAAGGGCATGTGTAGCACTTGTTCCGCTTACAAGGATAAGTGCCAGGAGGGAGATCAGTGGAGACCATCATTGTTTTATTTTTAAAGAACTCCTTATGCATCTAATGCCTGATTAAGTTCACATAGCCCTCGCTAATAGACCTGTGAAGGACTATAGGGAGTTTCTAAAATGGCTGATAGTCTACACTCAGCCAGGCAAAGGTGCAGATTTCCTCCTGCTTTCCCTGCCTCAGTAAGCCCAGTCTGAAGGTCCTCCAACACACGCACACCCATGGCTACGAAATAGACAATGCTGGTTGTGTGCTTTTAACCACACCGACTTTGGAATGCACTCCAGGAAGCGTCGACTTTGACCGTGCCAGCGCATCAAGACATCTGAGGTCTGTAAACTCTGTGGTTTCCAGCTGCCAGGGTCATCTGCTTTTCATTACGGTCACCCTTTCAGGGAGACGCTTCCTGTGTGACACCAGCGCTCCAAGAATTGCCCGTGGATCAGAAGGCAAAGAGTGATGAAACCTCGCTGGAGGTTGCCAGTGGCAGCAGGATCCAGACTAACTGGACGTGAGTGGTGATGCTCTGCTACAGTACGTTACACGTGGGAAATTGTCCTGCCTAAAGTGGCTAGACCTCTTCTCAGCGCAGATTTCCTGTGTGCCCAGGGGCTGTCAGTCAATTTTAAGAACTGCCAGCTTGTGGATGTCAGGGTCTTTGGGTCGTTACCTTGCTCCTCGGTAAGTTCCCCGCAACGATTCTTTTCAAGCGCGTGCACCGTCGCACACGAGTTTACTCAACTGCTGAGCAAATTCCTAATCCTCAACCAAACCCTCATTCTCCATGATAGTCACAAAGCATGGGTCGAGAACCACATACCCACAACTGGCCCGCCAATCCACGCCTGCGCGTGCAGACTGGACCCAGAAAGCTGACAACCACGAAGGCTGAGCGTGCCAATATGGAAAGACTCAGTATTGCACGCTGGACAAGTAGCCCCTTGGCTTCACCATAAGTCCGATGATGGTTGCCGCTACTATGGATTTCCTATTGCCCTGAACTACTTAAAAACTACTAGCGGCTTTAGGTATGGTGACATTCTATCACTGCTTTGCTCAGCGAGCTGCTGAACTTATGCTCCCCCTGCACATGTCTTTAAAGGGAATACACCTCATCATGTGCTTGACTGGTCAGCGGACGTGACCAGAACATTTGATGACACTAAACAAGCTCTTTCCAACGTGACCCTACTGACTCCCCGACACACCCATAACCATCGCTACTGATGCTTCAGGCTGTGCTGTGGGTGCTGTGCATGAACAGTTGATTGGAGGCTTGTGGCGGCCGCTCGCCTTTCTCAGCTAGCAGCTCCCTCCCTCTGAAAGGAAGTATGGCACATTTTACTGCGAGATTCTTGGTCTCTATCCGGCTATTCGCCACTTTTGTTTTCAACCGGAGGGTCGCCACTTCACAGCGTTCGTTGACCACAAACCCCCTCACGCGCACGGTGGCCAAAGTATCAGACCCTTGGTCTGCACGGCAGCAACGCCAACTGGCCCACATATCAGAGTGCACAACCGACATAGAACATATCAAAGGGAAAAATAATGCAGTGGTGGATTGCCTCTCAGGGCCAGCCATTGAAGCAATACACGTAAGCATGACAACCGACCAAGCTACTGACCCAGAGGTCCAGGCTTACAGAACAGCAGTTACACGACTGCAGGTGGTTGACATTAAGTTCAGAGAAGCTGGGGTTTCTTTCTGTGTGATGTCTCAACTAGTAGCCTTCACCCCATAGTGCCTGCAAGCTGGAGGCGGACTGATTTTAACTCCATTCGTGGCCCCCTGTATCTGGCTGGAAGGCCTCACAGAAACTGGTTGCTCTAAAGTTTGTGTGGTGCGGCCTTTAGTAAAGGACGTGCGTGATTGGAGCACAGCCTGTGCTGAGGGCCGGTCGACAAAAATTAACTGTCATGTTCAGGTACCATTGGCATCTTTTGAGGTCCCTGAGCGACAGTTTGACTTTGTCAACATGAACCTTGTTGGTCCTCTTCCCCCACCACCCGCGGATTCACGCACCTCCTTATCATGGTAGGCCGTACCACCAGGTGGCAACGGTCGTCCCACTAACATCGATGATGGCCGCAGACGTGGCTTGGGCGTTCATCAACAGCTGGGTTTGCTCAGATTGGTACCCTGACTGCAGTCTTCAATTCACATCAAACCTCCGGGCTGAGTTGGCCCAGAACCTCGATGTTAAGCCATACCATGGCTTATCACCTGCAGCCCAATGGCCTATGCAAGTGATTTCATCGCTCCTTAAAAGCTGCTCTGAGATCTTCCCTGACTGATGAATGTTGGCATGATCGTCTCCCGTGGGTCCTGCTGGGGCTCAGTAATGAGGACCTGCAATCGTCTGTGGCTGAGTTGGTACATGGGCAGCCTTTACAAGTGCCACGTGATTTTATTCCTGACGTTACTACCACCTTGTTGCCTTCTTCAGTAAACTCAATCCTCTGCACCTATTCCCAGCTCCCATCATAGTGCACAGCACTCTTGGGTTCCTGTTGACCTTGTTCATTTTTATCCACCATGATGCACAACAACATCCCCTTAAGCCCACTTATGAGGTTTTGGAATGGAGAGAAAGGACTTTTATCGTAGATAGGAGGGGTAAACCTGAATGTATTTTGGTCGATCACCTTTTTGCAGCCTACCAAGATTTGGAGGATTCCGCTGCCGCGCCCCTGGTGTTATAGCATCACCATGAGCGTGTCAACACACCTCTGGATGAGCCAGAGGAACCTGCTGTTCCTCCGCCCAGGGAACATAGGACCCAAGCCGGGTGGCTCATATGAGCTCCAGGCAGGCTCACAGTAGCAGTTTTGGTGAATTCTTGAGGGGTGGTCTGAGTAGGTTAATATAATTGGTAGAAACATATGCATAATTCACAAACCCCGACATTGAGTTGGGGTTCACTTTAAGAGGCTTCTCTGACGTAATGATGTAATGATGTCAAGTTTTTACTGCGCTTTATGCTCAATGTTTTGGTTGACAATAGAGGAGTTTTATGGTTTCTCTTTGACATAAAATGCCTCCGACATTTTATTTATGAAAACCTGCAGTTTCCTTAAGGGGAAACCTAGCCTGAAAAATCTGTTCGAATTCTTTGAGCAGGGTAGACAAAGGAGAGTCAGTGCATGTTGTTTACATGGATTTTCAGAAGGTCTTTGCGAGACCATGGATCTGCGCCTGGAAAGTCTTCACTTTCCTGGGCAAGGTTGTATGGAAGACCAGCAGTTGCCAATGCTGCAAGTCTCCCCTCTCCACGACACCGATGTTGTCCAAGGGAAGGGCATTAGCACCCATACAGCTTGGCACCAGTGTCGTCACAGAGCACTGTGTGATTAAATGCCTTGCTCAAGGACACAACACACTGCCTCGGCTGGGGCTCGAACTCACGATCTTCAGATTGCTAGCTGAACGCCTTAACCACTTGGCCACGTGCCCACACTTAACAAGATAAGAGCCCATAGTATTACAGGATGATACTAGCATGGATGGCTGATTGGCAGGAGGAAAAGAATCAGAGTAATGGTGCCTATTCATGGCTGCTGGAGACTACTGGTGTTACCACTACTGTACGACAGTGTACCAAAAAGAATTGATGCAATTTTAAAGGCAAAAGGAGGTCACACCACATATTGATTTGATTTAGTTTCTTACTGTTTACTGCTTTTCATTGTAATTTTTTTGATGTTAGAAACTTTTCATTATTTTTGAAAGCATCTTTGCTTTACAGATTTTTTTTACACAGTACTATAATTTATAAAGATAATTGACTTCTAATAGTTGTGTTTCTTAGTGCCTGTTCTTTGATCAGAGGACTACAATGAAGTCAGTTCACTGACTGAAATCCCCCGAGGCTGAAGTTTGCAATAATGCTCCTCCATTTATTTGACAAGTAGTAATGATCTCTCCTCTATAACAACCTAAAATAGAAATATTAATTTGCATTTTTTACTGAATCATGTTGAATAAAATGTTATCAGTTTCCATTTGCATTAATTATTCTCAAATATAAATGAAACTTTATCAATTTAAAATAATATCTGAAGCAGAATTCAGTTATTGTTTTATTTCTCTTGACTGAATCTTCTTGAAAATATGTTGCACTATCTGAAACCTTTTTCTTTTTATTCTATACATTCAAGTAATTTATCTCAATAGAATAGCAAGCCCTGCTATTAAAACTAATCAATAAGAATTCCCTTTGGTGTCTCTGATATGAATAAAAATAAATCTCATTATGTTTTCAAATTCTAAAATGTCTCTATCAATGAAGTCAATCTCAACTCTTCTAGAAATGACACACTTACATATGTAGTAGAACGTACACTCAGTGGCCACATTATTAGGTACTTCCTGTACGTTTGGAGTGTGTGTTCGTGGTCTTCTGCTGCTGTAGTCCATCCACTTAAACATTCAATGTGTTGTGCATTTAGAGATGCTCTTCTGCACACCACTGTTGTAACACATAGTTGTTTGAATTACTGTTCTCTTCCTGCCAACTTGAACCAATCTCTTTCATTAACAAGGCACATTTGCCCACAGCACTGCTGCTCGCTGGATGTTTTTTTGTGTTTCCCCCACCATTCTCTGCTGTGCACAAAAATCCCAGGAGATCAGCCTTTTCTGAGATACTCAAACCATCCCATCTGGCCCCAACAGTCATTCCATGGTCAAAGTCAGTTATATCACATTTCCACATTCTGATCTTTGGTCACAACCTCTTGACCATGTCTGCATACTTTTATGGATTGATTTTCTGCCAGCTAGTTGGCTGGTTAGATGCTTACATTAATGAGCAGGTGTGCAGACGTATCTAATAAAGTGGCCGTAAAGTTTATATGTTTAATGTGGCAAATGTTCTTGCACTAAAGCCTAAAAGTTGAAGCCAGATTTTGAGAGGACTAAGGTGGATTTAATTAAACATGAAAACCAGCAATGAGAGAGTTAACCAATCTCTCCTATTCTGTACTTTGAAAAATATGTCGGGCTTTCAAAAACTTCACCTCAAGGTATTTGGAAGCAACTGTGTTGTTGTTTGTTCAACTATCTATCACCTTTCGGCCAATAAATAATGATAACTTTTTAACTGTGAAATGATATATAGAAGAAAGTAATTCTTAAGGACGTGGTGCTCTGAGCCCGAGGAAGATAGGAGATAACTGCCCTGTGGGATGGGAAAGAGAAGGAGGGTTTGGTAGGTCAATATTCTGATGCATTCACAAAGAGGCTTTGTTTTTTAACCAGCTAAATGCTGAATAGTGATTAAGGCCCGTCTTGTAGCGAGAGGAATTTTCCATTCTATACCACTGCATAAACAACAATTTCACGATTCTCCCAATTGAAATCAATATCTCTTTAGTTACTGTTAGGTTTCATGTATGTTTGAACAAAGTATTTTTATGGCAGAAATTACCTTCATTTAATGTTGGAGGCTCCTTTAACCATATGCAAAATTTTCCAGCCGTGCACTGTTTTAAATGACACAGCAAATTTAGTACGATGGAGGTTTTGCATTATTTTGAGCAAAACATTAATTTAAACAACTGATGGAAGACACAGTCACTGGTCTATTTCACTTAAAAGGCAAAGATTTCAGTGGTTTCAGTATCTGTTGCTACCGCATTCATTCCCCCATATGCATCTTCTAGATTTCAAAATAAAGCTTTTAATTCTCATGGTACTTTGATAGTCCTTGCAGTAATACTTTTGATTACAAAGGTGAAATAAGAAGATAGAAGCTCAATCCAGCAAAAGAAAATTTTAGGAAAATTAGCTCTTCAGTCAAAGGTTTGCCTCTGCATGGACTGGCTGAGGTAGAGCTGAAGTAAGAAGAAAATGAATATTGAAGAGTCAGAATTTTACAGTGATCCTGAATATCAGCTTAGATGAAGGGTGGTACGGTAATGTAGTGGTTACCATATTGCTTTACACCGCTAGCAGTATGGTCAGGTTTCAATTCCCACTACTGGTTGTAAGTAGTTCGTAAGTTCTCTACTTGACCACATGAGTTGCCTCCAAGTGCCCTGGTTTCCTCCCATTTTTCAAATATGTATGGGTGAGGGTTATTAAGTTATTGACTTAATATGTAGATGGCTGTCCCAGCACAATGTTCAGACTGTGTTGACTGTCGACGCAAACAAAGCTTTTCACTTTATGTTTTGATGTTTCGATGTACATGTGAAAAAAAAGCTAAAACTAAGCTAATCTCTCTTGTCTGTTTTAAATGTTCCCATCGTTGCTGGTGCCTTATTGACATACAGTCTTACTGTGGTCCTGGAGCTGAAAACTTTTGGCTTTTGTTGTAACGTTTCCTGAGTCACTGGATCCATTTATGAAAATGTAAAAATTTTTGAATAGTATAATGTCACTGGCCGAGAAATGGCATCCAATGTTATGGCCACCCTGCTGAATGTAGTTCTTACATTCCCATGCTGGGTTTAAGGCATACCTTTAAGAAGTGAAAAATAGATACTATTTAATTTTTGTCAAATATTCTCAAAGGAAGATGTCATTGTTGAAATGCTTCACTGTGCTTTCAAATTCTTCATTGTTAGACAAGAGAAAAAACCACTTAGAAATTCATCACTTTGGTCACACTAAAGGTGCATTTTACCTTGTGACATTACTTCCTGATGGGTGCAAACTGTTGAAATGAAGAGGTAGAGCATGCTTCAAGCAGTAGTGCAAAATGACACAAGTCGGAAGGTGAAGGGATTTCAAGACTCTGCATTTGTTGGTTACCTTGTTGAGCAACTCCAGAAGTGCTTCTGATTCAAGTCTGAGTTTGCCAGGCAAAACTAGAACACAGTTTAGAATCAGGAACAATCCTGTGTAATTAGGTGCACGCACAGACAAGACTAGGTGAAGACATTATGCTTCCCTTCTTGAAGAAGATTTCTGAAGCAGCTGAGTTTATACAGCAGTCTTTGACCTCAGTGCTTGGCTGAGTAACCCAGGATGATGATTGATTTGTTGTGAAATCACGTAAATACTTTGAACATAAGACGTTAAGACACAGGAACACAATTAGGCCATTAAGCCCATCGAGTCTGCTCCACCAATCCATCATGGCTGGTATATTATCTCTTTCAACCCCAATATCCCATCTTTTCCCTGTATCTTTTGATACCCCTCCTAATCAAGAGCTTATCACCCTCTGTTTTAAATACATCCAATGACTTCACCTCCATAACTGTCCACAGCAATGAATTTCACAGATTCACCATCCTCTACCCAAAGAAATTCCTCTTCATTTCTGTTCTAAAGGGATATTCTGATATTCTGAGGCTGTGCCCTTTGATCCTAGACTTCCCCGCTCATCTCCACATCCACTCTGTCTCAGCCTTACAATATTTGATAGGGTTCAATGAGATCCCTCATATTCTTCTAATACTTCAGCGAGTACAGGTCCACAGCAATCAAACACTCCCCAGTTAATAACACTTTCATTCCTGGGATCACTCTCGTGAACTTTCTCTGGACCCTCTCCTTTGGAATTGAATTAAAGTAATATTTAACACTAAATATCTGATATTTTGCTATTTATCTTTCTGCTCCACGTATCTTGGATGTAAAAAAACAAGAAGATGAACAGGGTTAAACAATAATATATGAATAAATTCTTAATATTAAAACCTAAAGAAGTACAGGAGTCCCAAGTAATTGCATCTGACCAGCAGACTCACCAGAAATACAAGGTAAAGTTTGCTTCCCCTTCACTGTGTTTCCATGTACACTCCATGAATTCCTCATTGTAGACAATGCAATTCACATCTACAGGAAAAGTGGGAGACAGGATTACATGTTGTAGCTCATCAAGGTGTTTAGCAAGTGCCCACCATACCAGTGCAATGGAAAAATATAATATTGGTAAAAGTTAGAGATGTTAGGTAGGAAGGACTGTGGCAGATAGGAAAGCAGAAGAAAAATAAACAAAGGTGATGGTTTAAGTTAAAAGAGGCAGATACAATGACTCATTTCAGCCTTTAGGACTTAATGCTGAGTTCAGAAATCTTAAGTGATGACTTAGGTATTTCCATTTACCTCAACCTTTTGTTTTCTCATTCTACAACCATGAAAGTGTTAAGTTCATAGATTAATGTCCAGATGCCTCGCCATTTCACCCAGAGACACGAGATGAAATCCTACCATCTCGCTGGGCATTTTAAATTTCAGTAATTAAATGTATTTGGAATTAAAAGCTAGGATCAGTAAGTATCCTTAAAAATAATTGATTGGTGTCACAGCCTATCTTGTTGAATATTATCCTTCTTGGGAGAAGGTCTGCCTTTCCCCTTTCTTGCTTTCGACCCTCCGAAGGAGTTGACTTTTAACAGCCCTCTGGAGATTCCCTAGCAAGCCATTCATTTGATTGAACAGTTCAGGTTTAGTATTAAGTGCTTGTCTTGTCAGCAACAATCACATCCTGTGAATGAATTAAAGAATTCTTCTTTCATTTTGCACATACATCTTACACTTCACTTAATGTCTTGAGAGCTGTACTCAATAACAGATAATGGATGCGGGCATTGTGGAACCATTACTTACAAAGTGGGATTTATTTTATTTTTATTTTGCCAAACGTCTATAGTAGTGTGGTGGAGAATATATTGACTGGCTGCATCACAGCCTGGAATGGAAACACCAGGGCTGTTGAATGGAAAATTCTACAAAAAAAGCCCCTCCAACTATTGAGCACTTGTACACGGTGCGTTGTCGCAGGGCAGCGGTATCCACCATCAGGGACCCCTACCACCCAGGACATGCTCGTTTCTTACTGATGCCATCAGGAAGAAGGTACAGGAGCCTCAGGACTCACACCACCAGGCTATTACTCCTCCACCATCATCAGGCTCCTGAACCAGAGGCGATAACAATTCAAGATCACTTGCCTCATCAAATGAACTGTTTCCATCACCTATGAACTTTCTTTCAAGGACTCCTCATCTCAGGTTTTCAATAGTTTTTGGTTATTTATTATTATTATTAGTAGTAGTAGTAATATTTCTTTTTTCATTATTTATGCATTTGCGCAGTTTGTTGCCTTTTGCACATATGTTGTCCACCCCGTTGGTGGGGTCTATCATTGAATCTATTATGGTTATTGGATTTTTTTGAGTATGCCCACAAGAAAATGAAAATGATGATATATGTGTACTTTGATAATAAATTTACTTGAACTTTAAACTTTTTGAACTTTGATTTCTCCTACATTCTTTCTCTTGATCAAATCAAAGGTGCAGATTAAGCAATCTCTTTTCCTGTATATTTTTCATACCCTGAGAGGGGGAAGTACAGTTTTCATGAAAAGATTATAAGCTATTTGATTCTATTCCTCTTGGACTGGCATTCAAGCAAAGAGTTAATTATGTTCATTCAGAATGCAGAAGGAAATTAGAGATTAAGGTAAAAGAACCTTTAGGGGTAAGTGATCATAATATGATCAAATTTGAAATTTGAGAAGGAGAAGCTGAAGTCAGATGTATCAGTATTACAGTAGAGTAAAGGGAATTACAGAGAAATGAGGGAGGAGCTGGCCAAGATTGGAAAAGAACACTGGCAGGGATGATGGCAGAGCAGCACAGGCTGGAATTTAAATTATGAATACACATAGTCCTCTTTTATCGTCATTTAGTGATGCATGCATTAAGAAATGATACATTATTTCCTCCAGTGTGATATCATAAAACACAGGACAGACCAAGACTGAAAAAACTGACAAAACCACATAATTATAACATATAATTACAACAGTGCAACAATACCATAACTTGATGAAGAAGTCCGTGAGCACAGTAAAGTTCAAAGTTTCTCAAATGTCCCACATCTCACGCAGACGGGAGAAGGAAGAAAAACTCTTCCTGCCATGCCGACCACAATCCGACTCTGAGTCATCCAAAAACCTCGAGCTCTGATCAGCTCTCCGACACCGAGTACCGAGCGCCATCTCTGTCCGAACGATTCGACCTCCTTCTCGGTCGCCAAAAGCAGGCAAGGCCGGGGATTTTGAGGCCTACTCTCCGAAAGATTCCCGACCACACAGTAACAACAGCAGCGAAAGGGCGTTTCAGAAATTTCTCCAGAAGTTCCGCTGTGCTTTCACATCCATTCTCCATCAAATCAGAATTGTCCACAGCCCCTATTTAACAGATATGATATCATTTTTCACTGGAGGGCTGCGCACACGCAGGCGCGCCGCCATCTTCTCCTCCTGCCAGGAAGCAGTTTGGAAGGCACAGGATACTGAGTAAGCATTTTGCATCAATCTTCACTGTGGAAGACACTAGCAATATGGTGGAAGTGTGAGATGTCAGAGGTCAGGAAGTGTGTGAAGTTACCATTACTAGGGAGAATGGTCTTGGGAAACTGAAAGGTCTGAAGGTAGATAAGTCATCTGGACCAAATGGTGTACATCCCAGGGTTATGAAAGAGGTGGCTGAAGAGATTGTGGAGGAATTGGTAATGACCCTTTAAGCATCATTAGATTCTGGAATGGTTCCACAAGACTGGAAGGTTGCAAATGTCACTTTACTCCTCAAGAAGGGAGAGAGGCAGAAAAAGGAAAGAATAGGCCAGTTAGTCTGCCCTCAGAGGTTGGGAAGATGTTGTAGTCAATTATTAAGGATGTGACTTTGGGGTACTTGGAGGCACATAATAAAATAGAACATAGTCAGCATGGTTTCCTCAAGGGAAAAATCTTGCCTGAAAAATCTGTTGGAATTCTTTGAAGAAACAACAAGCAAGATAGACAAAGGAGAATGGTGTGTACTGGATTTTCAGAAGGCCTTTTACAAGGTGCCACACATGAGGCTGCTTAACAAGCTGCAAGCCCATAGTATTACAGGAAAGATTCTAGCATGGATAAAGCAATGGCTGATTGGCAGGAGTCAAAGAATGGGAATAAAGGGAGCCTCTTCTGACTGGCTGCTAGTGACTAGTGGTGTTCCACAGGAGTCTGTGATGGGACCGGCTTCTTTTTACATTCTATGTCAATGATTTGGATGATGGAAATGATGGCTTTGTTCTAAAGTTTGCAGATGATATGAAAATAGGTGGAGGTGCAGGTAGTTTTGAGGAAATAGGGAGGCTACGGAGGACTTCGACAGATTAGGAGAACATGCAATGAAGTGACAGATGGAATACAGTGTCAGGAAGTATATGGTCACACACTTCGGTAGAAGAACTGAAAGGGTTGACTATTTTCTAAATAGAACAAAAATACAAATATCTGAGGTGATAAGGGATCTTGGAGTCTTTGTGCAGGATTCCCGAAAGGTAAGTTTGCAGGTTGAGTCTGAGGTGAGGAAGGTAAATGCGATGTTAACATTCACTTCAAGAAGACTAGAATATAAAAGCAAGGATGTAATTTTGAGACTTTATAAAGCACTGCTGAGGCCTCACTTGGGAGTATTGTGAGCAGTTTTGGGCCCCTTATCTAAGAAAGGATGGCTGAAGCTGAAAACGGAGCTTCATGAATTTGATTTTAGGATTAAACGGCTTGTCATATGAAAATCATTTGATGGCTCTGACCCTGTATTTACTGAAATTCAGAAGTCTGAGTGGTGACCTAATTGAAACCTATCCAATGATGAAAGGCCTTGATAGAGTGGATATGGGACCATTCCAGAGTCCCTTGGGGGAGGGGGAGTCTAAGACCAGAGGACACCGCCTCAGAATAAAGGTGTATTCTTTTAGAATGGAGATGAGGAATTTCTTTAGCCAGAGAGTGGTGAATCTGTGGAATTTGCTGCCATAGGCAGCTGTGGAGACCAAATCTTTATGTATATTTAAGACAGAGAATAGTTTCTTGATTGGCCAGGGTATGAAGGGATATGGGGGAAAAGCTGGAGACTGGGGCTGGGTGGAAAATTGGATCAGCCACGATGAAATGGCAGAGCAGACTCGATACACCAAATGGCCTAATTCTGCTCCCATGTCTTATAGCAAGAGAGTTCCATAAGATCATTTGAGCAGTTCAGTTTAATGTACAGCTCTTGTACTCAATGTGATGATTAGAAGGTGTAGTGAACCAGACATGTGAGGAAGCAGGACTTTAGGTAAGAATGAAACCACAAAACAATCTGATGTACAGTAAAACACAGAGATCTTCTGGTTTAGAAAGAAATACCACTTTTTCACTTCCTCTGTGGAAGCAATCGCTCAACTCATGATCCGCAATTAAATAGACATCAGTGTTTAAAATTATTGGTTTACAGAACCCAAGCTGGATAAATCTGTGATACATTTATAAACTTTATGATGTGAAATAACTCAATATGAACAACTTTGTACTATTGTCATTATCCAGTAATGATATGAATATACAGATGACCAAAGGCAGTTATATAGAATGAATAGCTACACAATATTGTCTCTGTTACATGGAATTGGGACTTCATAGATCTGATTGTAGACAAAAGTCATTATAATATCAACCTAAATCCCAAATATCCAATATTATTATATGCAATGTTTCATGTAGTCTCTCCAGTTTGATTCAAACTGGCAGTTCAATCATGGACCCATTACTTTACATATAAACCATTTGAGCCAGGTCTACACTCAATCCACATGTATCTGTTATTCCATATTTAAACCATCAGGATCCCATGATAAATCTAGCCAGGCAACATCTAATCAATGGATTACAAATATTCCAATAACACAGAACTGATCAACTGAGAAACTGTCGCTTGAAATGAAATGCAAAACTTTTGCTGTAATCTCATATGATAATAAGCTCTTGTGATTATATTAATGATTAAATAGAAACAAAACTACAATTATTATTCAGCAATGAATATCAAAAGGTACACTGAAATTTCTTTTTTTTTTGTAATTTATTTTTTATTGAATTTCATCACCAAACATTTCCATAAGATGTATTTCAGATACTGTACATATATATCATATAGTCATATTTGTCACAAATCACCACATAATATTTATCTGAGGTATACATTTATAGAAAGGAGAGGAAAGAAAGAACAATCAAAAGAAGAAAACTATGTACAGAGTAGGTAGTGATTTGTTTTTACAACATATTCATTGACTTGTGAGAATAAAATCAGGCCTATGAGGTATTATACAGTTAAACTATTTTTCCAGTATGAATAAAATTGTTCCAACTTATGATTAACAGATGCTGTTATCTTCTCCATTTTGTAAATGTCCATTGTAATTTCCATCCATACATTTAAAGTTGGGCTCACCTGTGATAACCATTTCCTGGTAAGGGTCTTTTTACCAGCCACCAGCAGAACATTCATTAAATATTTATCTCTTTTCAACCATTCTTGAGGTATTTACCCAAAATATATGGCCTTATTCTCTAAGGGTATTTCACATCTAAAGATGTCTTGTAGGGCATTATGTATCCCACTCCAATAGTCTTTGATAACGGGGCATTCCCAGAAAATATGATAATGGTTTGCATTTTGATTTCCACAATTTCTCCAGCAAGCAGGGGAGTTACTATTATAATGGGATTTCTGAGAGGGTGTAATAAAATATCTTATCAAGTTTTTCCACCCGAACTCCCTCCATTTCTGTGAACCGGTACACTTCCATTGATACCTCCATATTATTGTCCAGTCTTCCTCAGATATTATTATCCCTCCTTCCTTCTCCCATTTTGTTTTAATGTATGAAGTCGAATGTGTTTTAAGATTTGACAAACCTTTATAAACGCTTGAAATTATTCTACTACCATTGTCTGAATTATATGCTTTTCTAAATAGCTCTATCAGACGTGTACTTGCTTTGGTTACATTTTTAACCGTCCTATTAACATACTGTCGCAACTGTAAATACCAGTAAAAGTCTTGTTTTTCTAATAAGTGTTTCTCTTTGAGCATTTCAAAACTGAACAGTGTTCCTTCTTTCATTATATTGCAAATAGCTGTTATTCCTTTAGCTGTCCAATCCTTAAATCTAGCATCCAGTTTATTTGGCGTAAAATCCGAGTCATATGCACACCATTTAAGAATTGCAATGTCTCTCTCTAGTTTATATTCTTTTATAATAATTTTCCATATTTTAAGAGTCCATTTCACCCACAGGTTGTCAATATTATTTATGTAACTTTGTAGGTTGTTATCAGCCAAAATTGCCTGTATGGGGATGGAAAGTATTCTCCTCCTCAATGTTTTTCCATTGAGCGCCATATGATGGGTTGCACCAGCATATCCCAGCTCTCAGCTGTGCTGCAAAATAATAATCTCTAACAGAAAGTAGGCCCCATCCCCCCTTTTCCTTGGCTAATTGCAAAGTTTTGAGATGAACCCTAGGCCTTTTACCTTGATATATATATCTTGATAGCATCTTGTTCCATTCATTGAATTGATTTTGGTTAATCTCTATTGGTAGGGTCTGAAAGAGATAGAGTAGTCTGGGCAGTATATTCATTTTAATAGATTCAATCCTTGAACTGAGACCAAGAAAAGGAATTAGGTTCCATCTTGTTATATCTTCCTTAATTTTTTAATATATAGGCTGATAACTGCATTCTGATAATTTTGCCAAATCTTTTGGCATAATGATGCCCAAATATTTGACGGACTCTGCTTGCCATGCCCAAGGATATCTACTTTCAATTTCTCTTGGTGGGCTATAGCTATATGAAAGTAGTCGGGTTTTATCTATGTTGATCTTGTATCCTGATACTCGGCCATATTGGTCAAAGGACTGCATCAATTTAGGTAAAGAGTATGTTGGTTGCCCTAGAGAGATCAAAATGTCATCCGCGTAACAGGCCAATTCATGCTCTGTCCCTTAATAGTAATTCCCCTGATATTTTCATTTTGTCTGGTGTATTGAGCTAATGGTTCCAGATATAATGCAAAGAGTAGCGGTGACCATGCACAACCCTGTCTTGTGCCCCTTTCTAGGGTAAAACTATTAGATAAATATCCATTGATTTTAATCCTAGCAGTAGGATTGTCTTATAGTGCCTATATAGTTTTAATAATTGTGTCATGCAGACCAAATCTATGTAAAACTCTGTAAAGAAAATTCCAATTAACCGAATCAAATGCCTTTTCAATGTCCACGCTTATCACTATTGCTTCAATTTCATTTTTTAAAATATGATCCAAAATGTGGTGTTCTTCGTATATTGTCTTGTGTTTGATGTTGTTGTATAAAACCTGTCTGAACATTATGTATCAGTGTGGGTAGAAACTCTTCTAAACATTTGGCCATGATGGAGGTAAATATTCTATAATCCACATTAAGAACAGATATTGGTCTAAATGACCCACATTCCATTTTATCCTTGCCTTCTTTCGATATAGCTGAAATTATCGCCTCCTTCCAGCTGGGTGGCATTAGCACCTTTCTTAGGGCCCAGTTCAGTGTGGGGAGTAAAGTAGGAATTAACTCACTTCTAAACTCCTTATACCACTCTGCCGTATATCCATCTGATCCTGGTGACTTGCTTAATTTAAGCCTACTAATTGCAGTTTTTAATTCAACTTCAGTTATATCAGCAGTCATCGTTCTATTTTGTCCTTTGCTTAAAGTGGGTAACTCTAAAGAATTCAGGAAGGTGTCAATTTGGGTTATGCTTCCCCCTGGAACTTTGGAATATAGAGTTTTGTAAAACATTTCAAAAGCTTCTTGAATTACACTCAGCTTATTTTTTTTTATCACTTTTGTTCTTGGATCCCTTATTCTATGAATTGTATTTTCTGCTATCTTTTTTTTCCAGTTTCCATGCCAGTATTTTCATAGATTTAGATCCACTTTCATAGTGTCTCTGTTTCAGAAACATTAATTTTTTTTCTAATTTCTTGCGTAGCCAAACTATTAATTTCATTCCTATTTTTTTAAAATTTCCTCCAGTGTTTCCTGTGCCAAACTCAATTTGTATTTTTTTCTAGTTCCTTCAGCTTATTTTGTAATTCCTCTAATGTTCTATTCCTTTTTTTTCCTTATATGAAGACATCACTATAATTTTCCCTCTTAAGACAGCCTTCAGAGTATCCCATAGAATGGGAGGTGAAACTTCTCCATTATCATTGAACTCTAAGTAAAGACCAATTTCTTTTTTAATTTGTTCCCTAAAATAGGGATCATTGAGTATACTTGAATTTAGTTTCCAAGTAGTATTCTCTGGTTGTAGGTCATAATCAACAGATAAATATATAGGTGCATGGTCACCTACATCTATTGTTCCAATTCCACAGGTGATTATTTTAGAAACATAGAAACATAGAAAATAGGTGCAGGAGTAGGCCATTCGGCCCTTCGAGCCTGCACCGCCATTTATTATGATCATGGCTGATCATCCAACTCAGAACCCCGCCCCAGCCTTCCCTCCATACCCCCTTGACCCCTGTAGCCACAAGGGCCATATCTAACTCCTTCTTAAACATAGCCAATGAACTGGCCTCAACAGTTTCCTGTGGCAGAGAATTCCACAGATTCACCACTCTCTGTGTGAAGAAGTTTTTCCTAATCTCGGTCCTAAATGGCTTCCCCTCTATCCTCAAACTGTGATCCCTCGTTCTGGACTTCCCCAACATCGGGAACAATCTTCCTGCATCTAGCCTGTCCAATCCCTTTAGGATCTTATACGTTTCAATCAGATCCCCCCTCAATCTTCTAAATTCCAACGAGTACAAGCCCAGTTCATCCAGTCTTTCTTCATATGAAAGTCCTGCCATCCCAGGAATCAATCTGGTGAACCTTCTTTGTACTCCCTCTATGGCAAAGATGTCTTTCCTCAGATTAGGGGACCAAAACTGCACATAATACTCCAGGTGTGGTCTCACCAAGGCCTTGTACAACTGCAGTAGTACCTCCCTGCTCCTGTACTCGAATCTTCTCGCTATAAATGCCAGCATACCATTCGCCTTTTTCACCGCCTGCTGTACCTGCATGCCCACTTTCAATGACTGGTGTATAATGACACCCAGGTCTCGTTGCACCTCCCCTTTTCCTAATCGGCCACCATTCAGATAATAATCTGTTTTCCTATTTTTGCCACCAAAGTGGATAACTTCACATTTATCCACATTAAATTGCATCTGCCATGAGTTTGCCCACTCACACAACCTATCCAAGTCACTCTGCATCCTCTTAGCATCCTCCTCACTGCTAACACTGCCACCCAGCTTCGTGTCATCCGCAAACTTGGAGATGCTGCATTTAATTCCCTCATCCAAGTCATTAATATATATTGTAAACAACTGGGGTCCCAGCACTGAGCCTTGCGGTACCCCACTAGTCACCGCCTGCCATTCTGAAAAGGTCCCGTTTATTCCCACTCTTTGCTTCCTGTCTGCTAACCAATTCTCCACCCACACCAATACCTTACCCCCAATACCATGTGCTTTAAGTTTGCACACTAATCTCCTGTGTGGGACCTTGTCAAAAGCCTTTTGAAAATCCAAATATACCACATCCACTGGTTCTCCCCTATCCACTCTACTAGTTACATCCTCAAAAAATTCTATGAGATTCGTCAGACATGATTTTCCTTTCACAAATCCATGCTGACTTTGTCCGATCATTTCACCGCTTTCCAAATGTGCTGTTATCACATCCTTGATAACTGACTCCAGCAGTTTCCCCACCACCGACGTTAGGCTAACCGGTCTATAATTCCCCGGTTTCTCTCTCCCTCCTTTTTTAAAAAGTGGGGTTACATTAGCCACCCTCCAATCCTCAGGAACTAGTCCAGAATCTAACGAGTTTTGAAAAATTATCACTAATGCATCCACTATTTCTTGGGCTACTTCCTTAAGCACTCTAGGATGCAGACCATCTGGCCCTGGGGATTTATCTGCCTTCAATCCCTTCAATTTACCTAACATCACTTCCCTACTAACATGTATTTCACTCAGTTCCTCCATCTCACTGGACCCTCTGTCCCTTACTATTTCTGGAAAATTATTTATGTCCTCCTTAGTGAAGACAGAACCAAAGTAATTATTCAATTGGTCTGCCATGTCCTTGCTCCCCATAATCAATTCACCTGTTTCTGTCTGCAGGGGACCTACATTTGTCTTTACCAGTCTTTTCCTTTTTACATATCTATAAAAGCTTTTACAGTCCGTTTTTATGTTCCCCGCCAGTTTTCTCTCATAATCTTTTTTCCCCTTCCTAATTAAGCCCTTTGTCCTCCTCTGCTGAACTCTGAATTTCTTCCAGTCCTCAGGTGAGCCACTTTCTCTGGCTAATTTGGATGCTACTTCTTTGGAATTGATACTATCCCTAATTTCTCTTGTCAGCCACGGGTGCACTACCTTCCTTGATTTATTCTTTTGCCAAACTGGGATGAACAATTGTTGTAGTTCATCCATGCAACCTTTAAATGCTTGCCATTGCATATCCACCGCCAATCCTTTAAGTGTCATTTGCCAGTCTATCTTAGCTAATTCACGTCTCATACCTTCAAAGTTACCCCTCTTTAAGTTCAGAACCTTTGTTTCTGAATTAACTATGTCACTCTCCATGTTAATGAAGAAGTCCACCATATTATGGTCACTCTTACCCAAGGGGCCTCTCACGACAAGATCGCTAATTAATCCTTCCTCATTGCTCAAAACCCAGTCCAGAATAGCCTGCTCTCTAGTTGGTTCCTCGACATGTTGGTTCAAAAAACCATCCCGCATACATTCCAAGAAATCCTCTTCCTCAGCACCTTTACCAATTTAGTTCACCCAGTCTACATGTAGATTGAAGTCACCCATTATAACTGCTGTTCCTTTATTGCACACATTTCTAATTTCCTGTTTAATACCATCTCTGACCTCACTACTACTTTTGTCTCTATCTTTTCCAAATGTTATGAAATCGTTTATTCTTGTGTATATGGAATGGGGGGAAGAATAATGAGTGTAATCCCTTCTGTCGGGGAATAGGTCCCTCCATATATCAATTAGACCAACATCCTCAAATAGACTTAACTTTCTTATGTAAGGACTTTGTTTCATAAGTTTTTCTATTGGAAGAGTCTAACTTTGGTTGGAATTGTAAACTTAAGTCCCGTTACCATAATATTAGTAATTTTCTGGAAGAAACTAATATCACTTCCTGGGGGTGCGTATATGTTCAATAAAGTAACTGGATTTCCATCTATATTCCCTCTTACCAGAATATATCTGCCCTCCTTATCTCCCATTTCGAATACTTTTTCAAAATTTAGCTTACTTGAGATGAGAATAGCAAGTCCTCTCCTATTTCCTGATTTACATGAGGAGAAAAAACAAATTAGTGAAGCCCATTCTCTTTAATTTTCCATGCTCATTATCACTTAACAGAGTCTCCTGTAAATATACAACATGGGCTTGTTCTTTTTTCATTTTTGATAGAATTTTACTGCGCTTGACTAGATTCAACAGCCCATTGACATTAAAAGAAATGAATTTTACTTTGTCCTTAGCCATGTGTATTTATCTGTTAGTATATCACTGAAATTTGCAGAATATAACTTAATCGGTCTACTCCCTGAACAAATAAGAGCCAAGAAACATGAATAATGAAAAAAAGGTAATGGAGGTGTGATTCCATAGCTGGGGTCTCTAGATGACCCTGGGTTGGGCTAGAAGAAAAGTCTAGCAGTGGAGGATAACCCCTCCTACCTGTGGGATGAGGGCCCCGTTGCAGTACCTATAAAAGTAAGTAAAAAAAAACGATGTCGATTACACAGAAATGATTTCCCTGTGTATTCCTCCCATTATATATTCTCATTTAGGTGGGGAAAAAGGAATGAATAAATATTTTTTTAAGAATTGCATAATATAAAATCCACATTATAACACACATTTCTCGAGATAGGTATGTCACCGTCTATTTTTGCTTTCGTTCAGTTTATCAGCACTTTTAAAGTTAGCCAAACCTTATGGCTCTTCTAGAGGAGGTGAGGGCTGCCCTCAGAGAACTGACAGTCTCTTCCTAAAATCCTTCTTTCGTCCCGTTCCCATCCCCTGCTTTCTCGGTTCTCTTACTATCTCCCAAGCAGTTCGGGACAACTGCTCAGCCAGACATTTCCTTGGTTTGACCACGCTAATGGACAGTCCTCTGTTGTTCATGTCTGTTAGTCGCCTCTTCCACTGGCTGGTATAGTCGCATCCCTTCTTGGTAAAATACTCTCAGTTTAGCAGGGTACGGGGTTTGGAATTTAATCTTTTCTTGCTTTAATATTCATTTTGCTTCGGAATATTCCTTCTGTTTCTGTAGGACCACCGGGGGGTAATCAGGATCGAAGTATATTAACTTCCCGTTCCAAAAAACCCTCTTCTTACCTCAGGCCTTTCGTAGAATCTCCGCTTTGCTCTTGAATCGAAGGAATTTAAATACTATTGAGCGCGGTTTACTTTGTCTGTCTCCGGGAGGCCGCTGGACGAGCGAACGATGCGCCCTCTCATTATCAATCTCCAGTCTGGAGAATCTCCAGCACTTCCCGCAGCAGAGCGTGTCTACAAAGTCTATCATTGACAATCCCTCTGCTCCTTCGGGTACATTATAAATCCTGATATTTTTCCATCGCAATCTTCCCTCCTGGTCAAGCAATTTACTTTCCTGTTGATTTAGTATTTTTATTGTCTTACTTAGTATCTGTTCCATGTTTTGCACGTGATCTTCCACCTTCTCAATTCGAGTCTCTGCCACCGCTATTTTCTGATTGATGTCGGCGAGCTCTGACTTTATATCATTGAGTTGCTGTTTTATATCTTTTTGGACTTCCCTATCTCTTCCAGAATCTTCATCAGATTTCCCGCCTCGCTTGCACGAGGCCCCTCGTCAGCCTCGCCGCCACGCGCACGTGTAGGAGAGCCGCGCGCTGCACCTCTCCCTTCCATCGGCTCTGCAGTGATGCTTTTTTTAATCTCCATTCTTTTTCCCCATTCTTGCCCCCCCCTTATCAATTCAGATATTTTTGAAAGATCTTGTATTTGATGGATTAACGGGGCAAAATATGCGTTTTTCTGGAGGAGCCGTTGATTTAAGCTGCCATTCTGAACGGTGATGTCACCGGAACCGATACACTGAAATTTCTAATCCATAAAAACAAAGTTGCTGAAAGATTTCTTTTCTTAACTGTTTCCTTTAATTGCAGGCATGGAACCATTTCTTTCCTACATACTCTCATTGGCTTTATTAGGTACCTCCTGTATCTAATAAAGTGGCTACTGAGCATATGTTCGTGGTCTTATACTGCCCATCCACTTCAAGGTTTTGACATGTGCATTCAGAGATGCTCTTCTGCACACCATTGTTCATCACAAATATAGTTATAGGAATTGCTGTTGCTTTACATTTATCTTGAACCACTCTGGCTATTTGCCTCGACCTCTCTCATTAACAAGGCATTTTCGACCACAGAATTGCAGCTGACTGGATGTTTTTTGGTTTTTCGCACCATTCTCTGTAAACTCTAGAGATTACTGTGCATGTAAATCAGCAGTTCCTGAGAAACTCAAACCATCCCATCTGGCACGAACAATCATTCCACGGTCAAAGGCACTTAGATCACACTTCTTTCCTATTCTTGTGCTTGTTTGAACAGCAACCAAATCTTTTGACCATGTCTGCAGGGTTTTTTTTTTCAAAGATTCAAAAAACTTTATTATCATTCTAACCATACATCAGCTCTGCAGGGCAGAATGAGACAGCGTTTCTCAGGGGCAGTGCAATCATAACATAACATTGAGCATTGAGTTTCTACCATATGATTGTCTGATTAGAAATTTGCATTTACAAGCAATAAAGTGGGCACTGAGTGTAGGTACAAGCAATAGATTACAATATAATCAACTGTATTATCATGAGGAATTAATTCAAGATTATGTAATTCTTTGTAAGTTTTGATGACGACAAAAAATCTTTTAACTTTTCTCCTTAGATAAGAAGCAAACCTGTGTGAAAGTCTGAAGCAAAGAGCAAGATTTATCTTTGGTTTTGGCCAAAAGAAGTGATCAATTACTGTTTCAGGTACAAACGATTCTTTGTCAGAATGGTTAAGAAGTCAGCTAGTTGTGCGCTGTGTTGACCAGGTCAGATCTTCTTCTTTCCTGTCAAAAAGTGGGTTAAATACACTAGAAAATTGTCAAAAAAAATTGCTCACCTGATAACTGTGTTCTTGGTTCCACGTTGTGTAAAATCATTATTGAGAGAAGGAAAAAAATCTGCCACTTCTGAGTTTTCCATAAGCATTCCTCTCCCATTCTGAAGCTGCTCTTATCTTAATGAAATGTTTCTTTCTTTAGGTCAGTTGCTTTGTGTTGTTTTTTGTTTCACAATATCTTCTTCCTCTTTCAATGTAACTCATGATTCTGCTGGCTTGGAAAATTTTGTTCCTTTTGTCTTTAGAATCAGAATTGGAATCAGTTTTATTATCACTGCCAAATGATGGGAGATTTGTCGTTTTGCAGCAACAGTGTACTGTAAAGATATAAAAATCTACAAATTACAGAAGCTAATACATTCAGTGGCCACCATATTAGGTACCTCCTGTACCTAGTAAAGTGGCCACTGGGTTTATGTTCATGGTCTTCTTCTGCTGTAGCCCATCCACTTCAAGTTTCAATGTGGTGTGCACTCAGAGATGCTCTTCTGCACACCACTGTGGTAGCATATAGCTATTTGACTTACTGCCACCATCCTGTCAGCCTGAACCAGTCTATCCATTCTCCTCTGAACTCTCTCACAAATAAGACGTTCTCACCTATAGAACTGTCGCTCACTGTATGATTTTTGTTTTTCTCACCATTCTCTGTAAGCTCTAGAGAGTGCTGTGCATAAAAATCCCAGGAGATACTCAAATCGCCCCATCTGGCACCAACAATTATCCCATGATCAAAGTCGTTTAAATCACATTTCTTTCTCATCCTGTCGTTTGAACAACATTTGAAACTCTTGACCATGTCTGCATGCTTTTGTGTATTGAATTGCTGCCACATGATTAGCTGATTACATATTTGCATTATGAGCAGGTGGACAGGTGTACCTAATAAAGCAGGGAGAATGAGGGAGGGAATCTCTTTGAAACCTATTGAATACTGAAAGCCCTGGGGAGAGTAGATGTGGGGAGGTTGTTTCCTATAATGGGAGACTCTAGGACCAGAGAGTACAGCCTTAAAATACAAAGACGTTCCTTTAGAACAGAGATGAGGAGGTGAGGAGGAATTTCGGTTTTGGTGGCCAAATCAATGGCTATATTTGAAGCAGAGATTGATATGTTCCTGATTAGTAAAAACATCAAAAATTACGGGCTGGAAGCAGGAGAATGGCTTTGAGAGAGATAATAAATCAGCCATGATGATGATAGGATCAGACTCGTGCTGAATAGTCTATTCTGCTCCTATGTTTATGGTCTTATGATTATATAATTGGTAGGATCACCAGCCTGATCTTTATAATCCTACATACACTTTTACTACAAAAATTACTTTAAGGAATTCTTCTTTCCTCACTTACAAATAAGATGATTGCAGAAAGATTCAGTTGAGCTGATTCTCCAGTCCTATCCTCACACCCTTTGTGTATAATTTCAGCAAATATTTCCTTCATTCAAAAGAAATTTACAAAGTATGATTTTTTGAATTATTTACCACATTCACTGTGGCTCATTTCAGTTCCACTTTATTAATTCCCTTTTTTCTTACATAAATTAAGAGTATAATATTTGAGCAACTTCCAGTAAACTCCTGAACATTTGTTTGACCGTATCTCAGTCAGTATAATTTAGTTCTGAGCTTCCCAAGAAAAGAGAAGTCAATTGAATATGAAAAAAGGTTACACATGACATCCCTTTAATCATCAGATTGGCCAAATTATTTACTGTCAGTACTGATAGTTCTATGAAATTCACACAAAGAATAAATTCAAAGTGAATTTTCAAAGTTCGAAGTAAATTTTATTATCAAAATATGTGTATGTCACTAAATACTTTCCAGAGATTCATTTTCCTGCAGGCATTCATAGCAGAACAAGTACCATAGAATCAACAAAAACCTAAAGATAAACGAAAACTGACAAACTGTGCAAGTACAAAAAGTAGCGAGTAATAATAACTTCACTCAACTTCACTTGTCCTGTCACTGGACTGGTCCCACAACCAATGGACTCTCAAGGACACTTCATCTCATCTCGATATTTATTGCTTGTTTATTTATATATTATTATTTCTTTGTTTTCTCTTTCTTTTTGTATTTGTGTAGTTTGTTGTCCTTGCACATTGGCTGTTTGTCCTGTTGGGTGAGGTCTTTCATTTGATTCTATTGTGTTTCTTGTACCTACTGTGAATGCCCACAAGAAAATAAATTTTAGGGTTATATATGGTGACAGGTACTGCATGTACTTTGATAATAAATTTACTTTGAACTTTAATAAATGAATAAGTGAATAGATAAAACTGAGAACATGAGTTGTAGAGCCCTTGAGAGTCCAAAGGTTGTGCTCAATAACCAGGTCAGGTTGTGGTGAGTACAGATGTTCAGGCTGATTCAGTAGGGCAGTAACTGTTCCTGAACCTTATGGTATGGGACCTAAGGCTCCTGTACTTCCTTCCTGGTGGCAGTAGTGAGAAGTTTTCAAACTTAGATTCAAATCAGACTATTTTATTGGATGTTCAGAATTTCGATAGATATTTGTGATCATAAGAGGTTGTGATCGCAGACATGGAGAGGACAGTTGTACACCTGATCATTATACATTCAAAACTGCAAACATTTTCCTAAGTGCTATGAAGGATCTAAACCATCTCCAATGTGATCCTACCACCAGATATATCTTTACCTCTGCCCACTCTCCGCTTTCCACAGGGTTCGCTCCCTCTGTGTTTCCCTTGTCCATTTGTCCTTGCCACTAATCTCCCTCCTGGGACGTAATCGCTATAAATGGCTGATGTGTTACACCTAACCGTATACCTCCTGCCTCACCTCCATTCTGGTCCCCAAACGGTCCATCCAGATGAGGCAACAATTCGCCTGCGAATCTGCTGGGGTCGTCTATCGTGTTCGATATTCCTGATACGGCCTCCTCTACATTGGTGAGACCCATTGTAAATTGGGGGACCGCTTCATCGAGCACCTCTGCTCCATCTGCCAAAAGCAGAACTTCTCGGTGGACCAGCATTTTATTTCCCATTCCCATTCCCATTCCAACATGTCGGTCCATGGCCTCCTCATATGGCATGATGAGGCCACCCTCAGGGTGGAAGAGCAGCACTTCATATTCCATTTGAGTAGTCTCCAACCTGATGGCATAAATATTGATTTCTCATTCTGGGGTGAAAAAGAATTCTCTCTCTGTCCCCTCTTCTCTGGCCTCTTACCTATGTCATCTGCCTATCACATCCCCCCGGTGCCACTCCTCCCTCCCTTTCTCCTACGGTCCACTCTCCTCTCCTATCAGATGCCTTCATCTCCAGCCCTTGACCTATCCCACCCACCGGGCTTCACCTATCACCTTCCAGCTATCTTCCTTCCCCATCCCCACCTTTTTATTCTGGCATCTTCCCCCTTCCTTTCCAGTCTTGAAGAAGGATCTTGTTTAGAGACCTCAACTATTTGTTCATTTCCATAGATGCTGCCTGACCTGCTGAGTTCCTCTAGCATTGTGAGTGAGTTGCCATGAAAGAAAGAATTAAAGAGGAGAGATACCAGGGAAATTCAAACACTTTAGTTAGCCACCTCTACCCTCCTCTGTCTATTACCTCAGTCATTGCACTGTAAAAACACTTGAAACCACTTTTTATAATGCTATTTACTTTGTAAATATATGCTTGCTTTATGCATTTATGCACATTTTATTCCATATCAGTATTTAAACCTTTACAACAGGAATTCTGCAGATGCTGGAAATTCAAGCAACACACATCAAAGTTGCTGGTGTGGAAATTCCAGCAACTTTGATGTGTGTTACTTAAACCTGTACGTTTATTTCTTATACAATTTGTTCTTCTTATATTTGTTGAATGCTATTGATTTTTGTGAATGTTGCATCAATACACCACAGAGAATTCTAATAGAGTGGATTCCAGTTAATTAGGACAGAATTGTACCAGCCCAATTAATTAGGTGCCCCAATTAGCTGAAGTTTCATGGAAATAGTTAAAAAAAATATGAAAAAAAGACTAACTCCTGTTTCACTGAGTAACAATACTGTATTTAAATG
Source organism: Mobula hypostoma (assembly GCF_963921235.1). NCBI lineage: Eukaryota > Metazoa > Chordata > Chondrichthyes > Myliobatiformes > Myliobatidae > Mobula > Mobula hypostoma. The sequence goes on along the minus strand of NC_086106.1, from coordinate 111,562,939 downwards.
AAATACAGAACAAATTAGAACACAACCAATACCTTCACAGTACGATAAAACTGTGTATTAGTTCCTTGTAGTTATCGACGGAGGAATCCACCCAGTGTACACTGATGTATTCTTTTGATTGACAGTAAATGAACAAAATCAGTGCAGAGCCTAGTGCAGTTAATGGACTCCCTTCATAAAATTCCTTCAATGATTGCATCCTCCAAATCTTCATTTTCATTGTACTGTATATCTCCAGATGATTGTTGATACCATAAAATTCTTTGTAGTTCCTAACTTGTTGAAGTAGTGAATTCATTTTATTTTCACTCCCAGCCATTACTGGCAACTCCAAGCCTGAATGTTTGAAATCACAGTGAGCAAAACGGTTCTGAATTGTCTTACTGCTTTTTTTTCTCGCCAACTATCAGTGACAAAAATCATTGCTTTAGAACACAAATACATGAAACTGATGCTATTCAGTTCTACCCCTTTCCTTCTCCCGTCTTCAGCCCTCCTCCTCTTCATGGACACCCTGCTCTGGTCTTCTGCCTGCTCTGGTTCTCTTTATTGCTAACTGCCGATGGGACATCAACCGTCTTGACTTCACCACACCTTGTTCCAATCCCAACCTCACTCCTTCCGAACGCTCTGCTCTCCACTCCCTCCGCACTAATCCTAACCTTACTATAAAGCCTGCCGATAAGGGGGGTGCTATTGTAGTCTGGCGTACTGACCTCTACCTTTCCGAGGCACAGCGACAATTCACGGATACCTCCTCTTATTTACCCCTCGATCATGACCCCACTAAGGAGCACCAGGCCATTTGTCTCCCACACCATCACCAACTTTATCAGCTCAGGGGATCTCCCATCCACTTACCAACCTTATAGTTCCCACACCTCGCACTTCCCGTTTCTACCTCCTACCCAAGATCCACAAACCTGCCTGTCCAGGTAGACCCATTGTCTCAGCTTGCTGCTGCCCCACCGAACTCATTTCTGCATACCTCGACATGGTTTTATCCCCCTTGTTCAATCCCTTCCTACCTATGTTCGTGACACTTCTCACGCTCTGAATTTTTTCAATGATTTTAAGTTACCTGGCCCCCACCGCTTTATTTTCACCATGGATGTCCAGTCCCTGTATACCTCCATCCCCCACCAGGAAGGTCTCAAAGCTCTCTACTTCTTTTTGGATTCCAGACCTAACCAGTTTACCTCTACCATCACTCTCCTCCGTCTAGTGGAATTAGTCCTTACTCTTAATAATTTCTCCTTTGGCTCCTCCCACTTCCTCCAAACTAAAGGTGTAGCCATGGGCACCCGTATGGGTCCTAGCTATGCCTGCCTTTTTGTTGGCTTTGTGGAACAGTCCATGTTCCAAGCCTATACTGGTATCTGTCCCCCACTTTTCCTTCGCTACATCAACGACTGCATTGGTGCTGCTTCCTGCACGCATGCAGAACTCGTTGACTTCATTAACTTTGCCTCCAACTTTCACCCTGCCCTCAAGTTTACCTGGTCCATTTCCGACACCTCCCTCCCCTTTCTTGATCTTTCTGTCTCTGTCTCTGGAGACAGCTTATCTACTGATGTCTACTATAAGCCTACGGACTCTCACAGCTATCTGGACTATTCCTCTTCTCACCCTGTCTCTTGCAAAAATGCCATTCCCTTCTCACAATTCCTCCGTCTCCGCCGCATCTGTCCTCAGGATGAAGGAGATGTCCTCCTTTTTTTCAAGAAAGGGGCTTCCCTTCCTCCACCATCAACCCTGAACTCAAACGCATCTCTCCCATTTCACGCATATCTGCTCTCACCCCATCCTCCCGCCACCCCACTAGGGATAGGAATCCCTTGTGCTCACCTACCACCCCACCAGCTTCCGGGTCCAACATATAATTCACTGTAACTTCCGCCACCTCCGACGGGATCCCACGTCTTTTCCTCCCCTCCCTCTCTCTGCTTTCCGCAGGGATCACTCCCTACGCGACTCCCTTGTCCACTCGTTCCCCCCCATCCCTCCCCACTGATCTCCCTCCCAGCACTTATCCTTGTAAACGGAACAAGTGCTACACATGCCCTTACACTTCCTCCCTCACCACCACTCAGGGCCCCAAACAGTCCTTCCAGGTGAGGCGACACTTCAGCTGTCAGTCGGGTGGGTGATATACTGCGTCCGGTGCTCCCGGTACGGCCTTCTATATATTGGCAAGACCCGAAGCAAGCTGGCAGACCGTTTCGCTGAACACCTACGCTCTGTCCGCCAGAGAAAGCAGGATCTCCCAGCGGCCACACATTTTAATTCCACATCCCATTCCCATTCTGATATGTCTATCCACGGCCTCCTCTACTGTCAAGATGAAGCCACACTCAGGTTGGAGGAACAACACCTTATATTCCGTCTGGGTAGCCTCCAACCTGATGGCATGAACATTGACTTCTCTAACTTGTGTTAATGCCCCTCCTCCTTTTCGTAACCCATCCCTTATTTATGTATTTATGTATTTATTTATTTATTTATTTATCTATCTATCTATCTATTTATTTATTTATTTATTTATTATTTTTTTGAAATTCCCTTTTTTCTCTCTCTCTCTCTTTTTCTCCCTCTGTCCCTCTCACTGTAACTCCTTGCATGCTCTCCATCCTCTGGGCTCCCCTCCCCCTTTCTTTCTCCCTAGGCTTCCCATCCCATGATCCTCTCCCTTCTCCAGCCTGTATCCCTTTTACCAATCAACTTTCCAGCTCTTAGCTCCATCCCTCCCCCTCCTGTCTTCTCCTATCATTTCAGATCTCTCCCTCCCCTTCTCACTTTCAAATCTCTTACTATCTCCTCTTTCAGTTAGTCCTGACGAAGGGTCTCGGCCCGAAACGTCGACTGTACCTCTTCCTAGAGATGCTGCCTGGCCTGCTGTGTTCACCAGCATTTTTTGTTTGTCTGTTGCTTGAATTTCCAGCATCTGCAGATTTCCTCGTGTTTGCTATTTAAGAACTGTTTTCTCTAAGTACGGTGCAGCATCTTGCGGCCACACAAGTGTGTACAGTTGATGCTGGTTAGAATCTGTTCAGCAAGTCTCCTGTCCCAATTAATTGGCAAAGTCCCAAGTAAACAAAAGGGAATCCCAATTATTTTCTCAAATTTTTTTTGTACTTTAAGAGATGTCTCAAATAAGTGACTGCCCCAATTAATGGCCCAATTGACTGGAATCTACTGTACATGTAAATATATATGGTAAATATATGGTAAATCCTTGATCCTTGATCTTTCATGGAGGAAAGCAGAGTAGACCAACACAACTCTGGGACCAGGACCCCACTCCAGTTAGTTTAGTTAAAAAGTAATTCTGAGACCATAGTTGCAGAGATGAACAGATCAGCCAGAAGCAACTTAAATCTTAACCACGCGATCCAACGCATCATAGACAACAAATGTTTACAGCTAATTTGCATAATTTCTATCAAAGGAAAAGTCATTTTTCTTTTGCGTTGATTTAAACATTCAAGCTGATTATTGTTCTAACAAATACAAAATGCAAGTCTAAAGACAGTTGAGAGACGGTTAACAATGATGTAACTAACAAAGGAGAGTGTCATTAAAATATATGAAATATTCATATTAGGCATATTAATTTCATTTTATTGTAAATTTTAACACAAGTATTAAAAATGAATTTATAGATTCTTATAACTTAGGTGTAAGTTGCATTAAAATGTTATCATGGTATTTGCATATGATAAACACTGTAACATTTCCTCACACAATTTCCCCACCCACACATAAACCTTTGAACTTTTCAAAGTTCAAAATAAATTTACTATCAAGACTACATATATATATATCACCATACACTACCCTGAGATTCATTTTCTTGCAGGCATCCACAGTAGAACAAAGAAACACAATAGAATCAGTGAAAGACTACACACAAACACTGACAACCAATGTGCAAAAGAAGAGACTCTGTGTAAATACAACAAAAAGACAAATAATAATAACAACACTAAGTAAATAAAGAACTAGTACTGAGATATACTGAGTACTTGAAAGTAAGTCCATAGGTTGTTTCATGGAATGTTTCATCAACAATTAACAGAAGTTACAGTAAGTACATAGATGGGAGGAATTATCGTAGGAAAGGCGAATGATAATGCTGAAGATGAGGTAGCTGGTTTACAAACAGAGGCAATGTGTAGTGAAGAGAGGCTGTTGTTAGGGCAAAATTGCCATCAACAGGATGAGTTGCAACCTAAAGGGTGGACAAATTTGAAAAGGGTGAATACAGGACTGAAGGTGTTGCTACTGAATGCGCGCAGTATACGGAATAAGGTAGATGAACTTGCAGCACAGTTGCTAATTGGCAGGTATGATACTTTATACTTTATTGTTGCCAAACAATTGATACTAGAACGTACAATCATCACAGCGATACTTGATTCTGCGCTTCCCCCTCCCTGGAGTACAAATCGATAGTAAATATTAAAAATTTAAATTATAAATCATAAATAGAAAATAGAAAATGGAAAGTAAGTTAGTGCAAAAAAAACTGAGGGGCTGGTCCGGATATTTGGAGGGTACGGCCCAGATCCGGGTCAGGATCCGTTCAGCAGTCTTATCACAGTTGGAAAGAATCTGGCCATACGAGTCTTCAAGCTCCTGAGCCTTCTCCCGAAGGGAAGAGGGACGAAAAGTGTGTTGGCTGGGTGGGTCGTGTCCTTGATTATCCTGGCAGCACTGCTCCGACAGCGTGCAGTGTAAAGTGAGCCCACGGACGGAAGATTGGTTTGTGTGATGTGCTGTGCCGTGTTCACGATCTTATGCAGCTTCTTTCGGTCTTGGACAGGACAACTTCCATACCAGGTTGTGATGCACCCTAGAAGAATGCTTTCTACAGTGCATCTATAAAAATTAGTGAGGGTTTTAGGGGACAGGCCAAATTTCTTTAGTTTTCTCAGGAAGTAAAGGCGCTGGTGGGCCTTCCTGGCAGTGGACTCTGCTTGGTTGGTCCAAGTCAGGTCATTCGTGATATTGACCCCAAGGAACTTAAAGCTTTTGACCTGTTCCACTTGCGCATCACCGATGTAAATTGGGTCATGCGGTCCGCTACTCCTTCTGAAGTCAACAACCAACAACCTCTGCCATAGTTGGATGCATCAGCAAGGGAGATGGGACTGAGTACAGGGCTACGGTAGGAAATTTTGTCACATGGTGTGAGCAGAATTATCTGCAGCTTAATGTGAAAAAGACTAAGGAGCTGGTGGTAGACCTGAGGAGAGCTAAGGTACCGGTGACCCCTGTTTCCATCCAGGGGGTCAGTGTGGACATGGTGGAGGATTACAAATACCTGGGGATACAAATTGACAATAAACTGGACTGGTCAAAGAACATTGAGGCTGTCTACAAGAAGGGTCAGAGCTGTCTGTATTTCCTGAGGAGACTGAGGTCCTTTAACATCTGCCAGACGATGCTGAGGATGTTCTACGAGTCTGTGGTGGCCTGTGCTATCATGTTTGCTGTTGTGTGCTGGGGCAGCAGGCTGAGGGTGGCAGACACCAACAGAATCAACAAACTCATTCATAAGGCCAGTGATGTTGTGGGGATGGAACTGGACTCTCTCACGGTGGCATCTGAAAAGAGGATGCTGTCTAAGTTGGATGCCATCTTGGTCAATGTCTCCCATCCACTACGTAATGTACTGGGTGGGCATAGGAGTACATTCAGCCAGAGACTCTTCCACCGAGATGCAGCACAGAGCGTCATAGGAAGTCATTCCTGCCTGTGGCCATCAAACCTTACAACTCCTTCCTTGGAGGGTCAGACACCCTGAGCCGATAGGCTGATCCTGGACTTATTTCATAATTTACTGGCATAATTTACATATTACTATTTAACTATTTATGGTTCTATTACTATTTATTAGTTTTGGTGCAACTGTAACAAAAACCAATTTCCCCCTGGGATTAATAAAGTATGACTGTGATATGACTATGACTATGACAATTCCTTCATCTTGCTGACGTTGAGGGATAGGTTATTGTCTTCGCAGCATGCCACCAGGTTATTAATTTCCTCTCTGTACTCAAACTCGTTATTACCCGAGATACGGCTCGGGTGAGGGGGGATGTTGTAGGCATCACTGAATCATCGCTGAAAGATTATAGCTGGGAGCGCAATGTCCATGGTTACGCAGTGTATCAAAAGGACCAGCAGGAAGGCTGAGGGGGTGGCATTGCTCTGTTGGTAAAAAATGAAATCAAATCATTAGAAAGAGGTGACATAGGGTCAGAAGGTGTTGAATCATTGTGAATAGAGTTAAGGAACTGCAAGAATAAAAAGACCCTGATGGAAGTTGTATACAGACCGCCCCCCCCCCCAAACAGTAGTAAGGATGTGGCCTACAAATTACAGTCGGAGATGGAAAATGCATGCCAAAAGGGACTTCAATATGCAGGTAGATTGGGAAAAACAGGTTGATGCTGGATTATAGGAGGGGGGATTTCCAGAGTGTCTACAAGATGACATTTCAGAGCAGCTCATAGTGGAGCACAGCAGAGAATCAGCAATTCCTGATTAGGTTCTGTGCAAAGACCCAGAATTGATTATGGAGCCGAAGATAAAAGAACCCTTAGGAGTAAGTGATCATAATACGATAGAATTCACTCTGAAATTAGAGAAGGAGAAGCTAAAGTCAGATGTATCAGTATTTTAGTGGAGTAAAGGGTATGACAGAGGCATGAGAGAGAGGAGTTAGCCAGAATTGATTGGAAAAGAACACTGGCAGGGATGTCGGCAGAGCAGCAATGGCTGGAATTTGTGGAAGAAATTCGGAAGGCACAGAATATATGCATCCCAAAGAGGAAGAAGTACTCTAAAGGCAAGATGACACAACTGTGGCTAACAAGAGAAGTCAAAGCCAACATAAAAGCCAAAGCAAAGGCATATAATAGAGCAAAAATTTGTGGGAAATTAGGGGATTGGGAAGCTCTTAAAAAACCAATTAAAAAAGTCATTAAGAAGGCAAAGATGGAAAGCATAAGTCAGAATCAATCAAAATCAGGTTTATTATCACTGGTATGTGTCGTGAAATTTGTTAACCTAGCAGCAGCAGTTCAATGCAATATATAATATAGAAGAAGAAGAAAAATTAAATAATAATGCAAAAAAACAGAAATAATGTATATTTTAAAAATGAGGTAGTGTTCATGGGTTCAATATCCGTTTAGGAAATGGATGGCAGAGGGGAAGAATCTGTTCCTGAATTGCTGAGTGTGTGCCTTCAGGCTTCTGTATCTCCTACCTGATGGTAACAGTGAGAAAAGGGCATGTCCTGGGTGATGGGGGTCCTTAATAATGGACACTGCCTTTCTGAGACACCGCTCCCTGAAGATGTCCTGGGTACCTAAGGGCTAGTACCCAAGATGAAGCCATTTAAATTTATAAACCTCTGCAGCTTTTTTTGGTCCTGTGCAGTAGCCCCCCCCCCCACCCCGCCCCAACCATACCAGACAGTGGTGCAGCCTGTCAGATTGCCCTCTATGGTACATCTATAGAAGTTTTTGAGTGTATTTGTTGACATACCAAATATCTTTAAACTCTTAACGAAGTATTTTCGCTGTCTTGCCTTCTTTATAACTGCATTGATCTGTTGGGATTAGGTTAGGTCCCCAGAGATCTTGACACCCAGGAACCTGAAACTGCTCAATCTCTCCACTTCTGATTCCTCTATGAGGATTGGTATGTGCTCCTTCATCTTACCCTTCCTGAAGTCCACAATCAGCTCCTTCGTCTTACTGATGTTGAGTGCCAGGTTGTTGCTGTAGCACCAGTCCACTAGTTGGCATATCTCACTCCTGTACGCCCACTCATCACCACCTGAAATTCTACCAACAATGGTTGTATCATCAACAAACTTATAGATGGTATTTCAGTTATGCCTAGCCACACAGTCATGATTATAGAGAGTGTGAAGTAGTGGGCTAAGCACACACCCCTGAGGTGCACCAGTGTTGATCAATGTTAAGCTAGTTAATAATATTAAATAGGATCCCAAAAGTTACTTCAGATACATCGTGTAAAAGTGAGGCGAGATTGGATTTTGGACCACTAGAAAATAATCCTGGAGAGGTAGTAATGGGGGACGTCAAAATAGCGGATGAACTGAACAAGTATTTTGCACCAGTCTTCACAGGGGAAAATGCTAGCAGTATGGTAGAAGTTCCTGGTGTCAGGTGGCATGAAGTGTGTGAAGTTACCATAGACAGAGAGAAGGTTCTCGAGAAACTGAGAGGTCTGAAGGTAGATAAATCACCCGGACCAGATGGTGTACACCCCAGAGTTATGAAAGAGGTGGCTGAAGAGATCGTGGAGGTATTAGTAATGATCTTTCAAGAATCTCTAGATCCTGGAATGATTCTGGAGGACTGAAAAATTGCAAACATCACTCCACTCTTCCAGAAGGGAGAGAGGCAGAAGAAAGGAAACTATAGACCAGTTAGTCTGACCTCAGTGGTTGAGAAGATGTTGGAGTCAACTATTAAGGATGAGGTCTCAGGGTACATGAAGGCACATGATAAAATAGGCCATAGTCAGTATGGTTTCCTCAAGGGAAAACCTTGCTTGACCAATCTGTTGGAATTCTTTGAAGAATTAACAAGTAGGATAGACAAAGGAGAATTGGTTGATGTTGTGTATTTGGATTTTCAGAAGGCCTTTCACAAGGTGACACACGTGAGGCTGTTTAACAAGCTACGTGGTATTACAGGAGAGATTCTAGCATGGATAAAGCAGTGGCTGATTGGCAGGAGGCCAAGAGTATGGGTAAAGGGAGCCTTTTCTGACTGTCTGCCAGTGACTAGTGGTGTTCCACAGGGGTCTGTGTGGGGACCGATTCTTTTAACGTTATATGTCAATACTTTGGATGATGGAATTGATGGTTTTGTTGTGAAGTTTACAGATGATATGAAGGTAGGTGGAGGGACAGGTAGTTCTGAGGAAGTAGAGAGGCTACAGAAGGACTTAGATGGATTAGGAGAATAGGAAAAGAAATGGGAGATGGAATACAGTCTCAGGAGGTGTATGGCCATGCATTTTGATGGAAGAAATGATAGGGTTGACTATTTTCTAAATGGAGAGAAAATACAAAAAACTGAAGTGTAAAGTGAGTTGAGAGTCCTTGTGCAGGATTCCCTAAAGGCTAATTTGCAGGTTGAGTCTGTGGTGAGGAAGGCAAGTGCAATGTTAGCATTCATTTCAAGAGACTAGAATACATGTAACATTGAGACTTCATAAAGAAATGGTGAGGCCTCACTTCAAGCACCGTGAGCAGGTTTGAGCCCCCTATCTTAGAAAGGATGTGCTGAAACTGGAGAGGGTTCAAAGGAGGTTCATGAAAATGATTCCGGGATTGAATGGCTTGTTAGATGAAGAGCGTTGGACCTGTATTCACTAGAATTCAGAAAAATGAGGGGTGACCTCATTGAAACTTATCAAATGGTGCAAGGCCTTGAGTGAGTGGATGTGGAGAGAATGTTTCCTATGGTGAGAGAATCTAAGACCAGAGAACACAGCCTCAGAATAGAGGGACGTCCTTTTAGAACTGAGATGAGGAGGAATTTCCATAGCTAGGGAGTGGCGAATCTGTGGAATTCTTTGCCACAGGCAGCTGTGGAGGCCAAGTCTTTATGTATATTTACAGCAACGGTTGATAGATTATTGATTCATCAGGGCATGAAGAGATATCGGGAGAAGGCAGTAGATTGGGGCTGAAAGGAAAATTGAATCCGCCATGATGAAATGGCGGAGCAGACCCAAAGGGACAAATGGCCTAATTTTGCTCCTATATCTTATGGTCTTATGGGAGGGATATGGAGAGATATGGTCCTGGTGCAGGTCGATGGGTCTAGTCAGGATAATATTTTAGCATGGACTGGATGAGTCGAAGGGCCTGTTTCTGTGCTGTAATGCTCAATAACATGTAAAGTACCTGTATATTTAGCTTAGTTTTAATTCATTTACATAAGGCTTTAAGGAAATCTCAGGTAATTTTGGGATTGAGACTGGAAAATGTCAGTGTTGAAAAGATATAAAATATAAAGAAACAAGTAAATATTTGTTTGATTTCAGGCCAATGCCCAAGCACCCTTCATCGTTGCAGTTCACCACACAACAGATAGATACCAGTGGTGTCAGCTATCTTGATGACTCTTCTTGATTGGGTAGCCTGCAACATTAACTCTCCATGCTTATAAATTTACCATAGTCGTCAATGAAAAGAACATGATCACGGACCATAGCATCAATCAAGAGCAACTTCAAAGGAAAAGGTAGGAAGATGAGAAAGTGGATGAGTGAAGTCAAATTTACTTTCTGAACTTTACGAAAAAATGGCACAAATTGATTTTGTGAGTGTGTGGAAGTGCTTGAATGAAGTCTATCTCTCCATTGGTGTGACAGTGATCATTAGGGGAACTGGTTGCACACCCATGATCATTTCCTTCAACATTTGTGCGACAGAACTGTGAACATGCCCCACATTGCTACAGCACTAAAATAAGACCATAAGACTATAAGACCATCGGCCCATCGAGTCTGCTTCACCATTCCATCATAGTTGACTATTATCCCTCTCAACCTCTGTAACCTTTACCTCTGACTAATCAGGAACCTATCAACCTCCACTTTAAATATACCCAAATGGCCTTGCCTCCACAACCATCTGTGGCAATGAATTCCACAGATTTATCCCACTCTGGCTAAAGAAATTCCTCATCTCTGTTCTAAAGGGACATCCTTTTTTTTAGAGGCTGTACCCTCCAGTCCTGGACTTTCCCACTATAGAAAACATCCATTCTCTCTAGGCCTTTCAATATTTGATAGGTCTCAATGAAATACCCCCCTCATTCTTCTGAACTCCAGCGAGTACAGCATTAGAAAAATTTTAGTCTGACATGTCTCATTTCAAAGCTGAACAATAGGATTCAATTTTTCTTTAGTGGAAGTTACAGTGGTCAACTGTTATGCTGACAAGCTGAAGAAGTCCAAGAGGTTTAGATCCAGTCTTGTTCTCTGATGCTTTTAATTACTTGCACAATGATTAACAATATAGGAAACCAAAAGAGTTTGAATTTCTCTAGTGTCTTTCACAGCCTGCAGCCATTCCAAAGTATCTTATAACCAAGTAAGGTTTTATATCTAGTTATTATTATTACAGATATGATTTAATAGTCAGTTAGTTCTCATGGTGATTGAGCCAGAAATTAAAAAAAAACACTTATTGGAAATAAAAACAGAAAATACTGGAAAAGCTCAGCATAATAGGCAACATGCACAGAAAGAAAAAGATAGATAACGTTTCAGATCAAAAGACTACTCCACGGGGCAGATAGAAGGAAGGTTTCTTTTTTCTAATACCGTAATGTTATTTTGAAAGATAACTAGCTAATGAGACTCCTGGTCTCTCCTAAAGATATGAAGCTTTTGTACATTTTTGAGAGAGAAGACAGAAAGCTCGTGAATGGATGAGAAAATGGAATAGATTGTTTGAGGTTAACATAGAGTTATAGTGTACTACAGCACTGAAACTGGCCCTTCAGTCCATCTAGTCATTGCTGAACTATTATTCTGCCTGCTCTCCATACCCCTCTCCCCCATCCGTATATCTATCCAAACTTCTCTTAAATGTTGAAGTCAAACCCACATCCACCACTCCTGCTGACACTCTCACTAGCGTTTGAGTGAAGAAGCTGCCCCTCATGTTCCACTTAAATATTTCACCTTTCACCCTTAACCTATGACATTCTCTTTAGAGATACAGCACAAAACAGGCCTTTCAGGCCCTTCAGGCCCAACGAGCTGCACCACCCAGCAACCCTCCTATTTAACCCTAGTCTAATCACAGGACAATTTATAATGACCAAATAACCTAATAACCGGTGTGTCTTTGGACTATGGGAGGAAACCCGAGCGCACAGAGGAATCCCATGGGGAGAACGTACAAACTCCTTACAGACAGCCTCGGAACTGAACTCTAAAGCTGTCATAGCATTGTACTAATCGAGATGCTGCCGTGGCTTTGTTATTTGTACTTATTATGTTTTTGTGTTCCCTCCTTTATCTTTACATTTATTTTTTGAGCACCCCACCCCAACTACCCCGAGCACAGGATCACTCAAGTTAATGCATGAGCTACATTAATTTTAATTATATAGAATGCAAGAGGACGAAATGCTGAGACACCCAGTCCTGTCAGCAAACCATTTAAGTCTAATGGTTATAAGTAGAAGCACAATTATGTCACATCATGGGGGAAATGGAGCGATTCATCCGGGTGTATCTTCTCAATAATTTGTGAATTAAAACATATGGGAGGTGCAAAAGCAGTTAATGCTTTGGAATTTGTACAAGGACAATGCTGTATTTCATTTGGGAAGATATATTACTGAATATTAATGCAACAGAGAATACTGCCACAGGTCTTACTGAATTGCAGAACAGGCTCAATGGACTGAATGGCCGATTTCTGCTCCGACGTCTTATATTCTTATTAGAAAATTGCTGGGCTGGTAGATCAGCAACTAAAGAAATATTCTCTGGAGAATCAATGAAAGACCCTTGCTTGCAGTGTAGATGATGTGGTAATGAGAACACTCATACACTGCAGACTTGCTATTGGGCTTATAACCAATTCCCTCTCATTGCCTTTGGCAATCAGTCTCACCTCACCCGCTCATTACCCACCATCTGGATTTCCTGTTAGTTACTTCTGCGGCATCATTTCACTTTGACTGCTATCGTGGAAAAAGTACCAAAAAAACTGCACTAGTTACAGAGCTTAATATCTGCCAGCATTTATTCTAGAAGTAGTCATAAACTACTGACTAGTAGTCGTAGTAGAATCACTTCAGTCATGTATGATTCTCTCCAAAGAGGTTAGGCATAGCTCTAATGCCATTATAAATTTGCTGATGATACAGCCATTGCTGGCAGAATCTCAGATTGAGAAGAGAGGGCGTACAGGAACAAGATAGACCAGTTAGTTGAGTGGTGTTGTAACAACAACCTTGCACTCAACATTAGTATGACCAAAGAGCTGATTGTGGACTCAGGAAGGGTAAGGCAAAAGCACACAAACCAATCCCCACAGAGGAGTCAGAAGTAGAGAGAGTGAACAGTTTGAAGTTCCTGGGTGTCAAGATCTCTGAGGATCTAACCTGGTCCCAACGTATCAATGCAGTTATAAAGAAGGCAAAACAGGTGCTATATTTCATTAGGAGTTTGAGGAGATTTGGTTTGTCACCTAAAACACTTGTAAACCTCTACGGAAGTACCATGGTGAGCATTCTGACAGGCTGCATCACCGTCTGGTATGGTGGGGGGTGGGGGGGGCTACTGCACAGGATCGAAAGAAGCTACAGAAAGTTGTAAAATTAGTCATCACCATCATGGGTACTGATCTTTATAGGATTCAAGACATCTGCAAGGAGCGTGCCTCAGAAAGGAGGCATCCATCATTAAGGACCCCCATCACCCAGGAAGTACCCGCTTCTCATTGTTACCATTAGGAAGGAAATACAGGAGCCTGAAGGCACACACTCAATGATTCAGAAACCGCCTCTTCCCCTCTGTCATCCGATTCCGAAATGGATATTGAACCCATGAACACTACCTCACTTTTTTTTCTTATTTCTATTTTGCACTATTTTAATTTAACTACTTAATATACAAATGTACTTACTGTAATTCATTTATTTTTTCCATATATTATCATGTATTGCATTGAACTGCTGCCACTATGCTAACAGATTTCACGACACATGCCTGTGATATTAAGCCTGAGTCTGATTTTGGATTTTGCTGGGTCCTCAGATGGCTGTAGAGACTGATCGGCGATCCACAAAACCAGGATGTTAGGGTGGTTTCCTTTAATGGAGAATGCCTGTGTGTGACTTTATTTAACGTGAAGAGGCTGCGGCTCAGGCAGCCACCACACGGTCCTTGACAGATTGGGCTCAGGGTCCAGTAGCCATAGAGTGTAAGACAACTGGGGACCCTTCACTTCCACTGTCTTCCTCTGCCTTCAAGCCATTGTGATATGCCATCATTTTCCACCGGCTCCACTATTGAGGTCTTTCTTGGTTGGATTTCAGACGGCATCGCTCTTGGGATCTCAGAAACTTGCAAGTCTCTCCACCATGACAAGGTGACGAGCCTCGGTCAATACTGACTAGTAATGTTTGACTTTAATTTGGTTTTGTTTGGTCAATGTAGAGAATTTCAATTTTATTTTTAGTTATCTTGATTCCAGTTAATCAAAACTGGATTCTTTTCCAATTAGATCAACAGAAGGAACTAAAACTCTCGGCAGTGCAATCAGTCACAAGAACACAAAAGTTTCAGTAGCTGTGACATTGCCTTATCTGTGATCTGCTGAGCCTCTCCTGGGTTTACTTTTCCGGATTGAATACTGCTTCAATTAATGTTCAAAGTTCAAAGTAAATTTATTGTCAAAGTACGTATATGTCAGCACATGCTAACCTAAGATTCATTTTCTTGTGGGCATTCACAGTATGTACAAAGAAACAATTGGATCAATGAAAAAATTCCACACAAACAACCAATGTGCAAAAGACAAACTGCAAATACAAAAAAATATATAAGTAATAAATAATATTGAGATCATGAGTTGTAGAGTCCTTGAAAGTAGTCCATAGGTTATGGAATTAGCTCAGTGTTGCGGTGAGTGAAGTTATTCATGCTGGCTCGAGAGTCTGATAGTTGAACGATAATAACTATTTCTGAGCCTGCTGGTGATCATTGGCTGAATCAAGTAAGGGCCTATGAGCACAATATTCATTCTTACATTCTATGTATTAGGAGCAAACTTACAGAATGCTTTTATGAAAGCTGTTACAGTCTAGCACTTGTTTTATATCTGACTTGATAAATCCCGTTTATCTTCCCAGCTTCTTCATTATGCGGCTTGATGTCACAATGCTTTTGATGTCAGATTGACAAGGAGAAAAAGTCAGAAATTTGGCCCAGGTGAGGAGACTTGGCAAAAAGATATGTTCATCTACGTCAAGTACGGAGGTGAGCGGATCTAACATTGCATGTGTCTTGGGGATGGAGAAGTATCATTTTCAGTTCCAATTACAGGGATGTAATCATTTAACCTAATCGTGTTGCAGGTATTGCAATAGACAAAAGCTTTCACAGATGCTCTGAGGGGCAATAAAGAGCCATAATCAATGCCAAAATAATGCAGCTATGTCAGTTTAATAGAATTGCATTGGACATTGAAAGTTAACATAGAGTGATGCGTAAAAAAAACTTTTAAATGACTTGGACATATGTTAGCATAAATACTAGATTGATTAGCAGCTACAAGTACAAATTTTGCAAAAAAAATTGAGTTAAGCCAATATTGATCACACAATTGCAGGAACACTGTGTGAACCTGCACAGTGAATCAGAATCAGAATCAGGTTTATTATCACTGGCATGTGATGTGAAATTTGTTAACTTAGCAGCAGCAGTTCAATGCGATACATAATCTAGAAGAAAAAAAATAAAAATAATAATAAATAGATAAATAAATTACAGTATACATATATTGAATAGATAAAAAATCGTGCAAAAACAAAAATACTGTATATTTTAAAAAGTGAGGTAGTGTCCAATGGTTCAATATCCATTTAGGATGGCAGAGGGGAAGAAGCTGTTCCTGAATCACTGAGTGTGTGCCTTCAGGCTTCTGTACCTCCTACCTGATGGTAACAGTGAGAAAAGGGCATGCCCTGGGTGCTGGAGGTCCTTAATATTGGATGCTGCCTTTCTGAGACACCGCTTCCTGAAGATATACTTTGTAGGCTAGCACCCAAGATGGAGCAGATTAAATTTACAACCCTCTGCAGCTTCTTTCGGTCCTGTGCAATAGACCACTCCCACCACCCCCATACCAGACAGTTATGCAGCCTGTCAGAATGCTCTCCATGGTACATCTATAGACGTTTTTGAATGTACTTGTTGACATGCTAAATCTCTTCAAACTCCTAATAAAGTATAGCCACTGTCTTGCCTTCTTTACAACTGCATTGATATGTTGGGACCAAGTTAGATCCTCAGAGATCTTGACACCAAGGAACTTGAAACTGCTCACTCTCTCCACTTCTGATCCCTCTATGAGGATTGGTACAGTATGTGTTCCTTCATTCTCCCTTTCCTGAAGTCCACAATCAGCTCTTTCGTCTTACTGACATTGAGTGCCAGGTTGTTGCTGCGGTACCATTCCACTAGTTGGCATATCTCACTCCTGTACGCCCTCTCGTCATCACCTGAGATTCTACCAACAATGGTTGTATCATCAGCAAATTTATAGATGGTATTTGAGCTATGCCTAGCCACACAGACATGTGTATATATAGAGCGTAGAGTAGTGGGCTAAGCACACACCCCTGTGGTGCGCCAGTGTTGATCGTCAGCGAGGAGGATATGTTATCACCAATCCGCACAGATTGTGGTGTTCTGGTTTAAAAGTCGAGGATCCAATTGCAGAAGGAGGTACAGGGGCCCAGGTTCTGCAACTTGTCAATCAGGATTGTGGGAATGATAGTATTAAATGCTGAGCTATAGTCGATGAACAGCATCCTGACATAGATGTTTGTGATGTCCACGTGGTCTAAAGCCATGTGGAGAGCCATTCAGATTATGTCTGCTGTCGACCTATTGTGGTGATAGGCAAAATGCAATGGGTTCAGGTTCCTGCTGAGACAGGAGTTCAGTCTAGTCATAACCAACCTCTCAAAGCATTTAATAATCATGGTAGATGTGAGTGCTACCGGGCAACAGTCATTAAGGCAGCTCACTTTATTCTTCTTAGGCACTGGTATAATTGTTGCCTTTTTGAAGCAGGTGGGAACTTCCACCCATAGCAGTGAAAGGTTCAAAATGTCCTTGAATATCCCTGCTAGTTGGTTGGCACACATTTTCAGAGCCTTACTAGGTACTCCATCGGGACCTTCCACCTTGCAAGGGTTCACTCTCTCTAAAGACAGCCTAACATCGGCCTCTGAGACAGAGATAACAGGGTCATCAGGTGCAGCAGGGATCTTCACAGCTGTAGTTGTGTTCTCTCTTTCAAAGTGGGCACTCACCTCTACAATGATTATTAAATGCTTTGAGAGGTTGGTTATGACTAGACTGAACTCCTGTCTCAGCAGGAACCTGAATCCATTACATTTTGCCTATCACCACAATAGGTCGACAGCAGACATAATCTGAATAGAAGGTGTTTTGTTCATCTGGCAGTGAAGCATCACTGCCATTTTATGCTATTGGATTTCGCCTTGTACAAAGTAATGTCTTGCAAACCCTGTCAGAGTTGCCGTGCGTCCAATGTCGCCTCCAACCTAGTTCGAAATTGTCTCTTCGCCCTTGAAATAGCCCTCCGCAAATCATACCTGGTTTTCTGGTACAGGCCTGGGCCGCCAGACTTAAATGCCACAGATCCAGCCTTCAGCAGAGGACGTACCTCCTGGGTAATCCACGGCTTTTGGTTTGGGAATGTCCAGTAAGCCTTTGTAGGCACACACTCATCCACACAGGTTTTAATGAAGTCGGTAACAACTGCAGCATACCCATCCAGGTTCAAAGATGGATCTCTGAATACAGTCCAGTCCATCGATTCAAAACATTCTTGTAGGCACTCCTGTGCTTCCTGTGACACAGGGATAGTGAGAGATGACGGTGCTTCAAGACAGTAGCATTCATCATTAAGGAATCTCACCATCCAGGACGTACCTTCATTTCATTACTGCCACCAGAGAGGAAGTGCAGGTGACAGGAGACCCTGCGGCGATAGGAGACCCGACCCGTTCTCAATGATTCTTTTTCTCTGCCATCAGATTTCTGAACAGCCCATAAACCCAAGAACACAACCTCATTACTCTTTTTTATCCACTACTTACTTATTTTTGTTATTTTTAGATTTTTATATCTTCACACTGTGCTGCTGCTGCAAAACAATAAGGATCACACCACACCACACCACAACACAGGCGGGAGGAGAAGATGGCAGTGCGATGCAGCGCACGCAGCTCTCCGGTGAAATGATATCGCTTCTGTTAAATAGGGGCCGTGGACAATTCTGATTTGATGAAGACAGACGTGAGAAGCAGAGGAACATCTGGAGAAATTTCTGAAATGCCTGGTTCGCCGCTGTTGTTACTGTGCGATCGAGAATCTCCGGAGGATAGGCCCCAAAATCCCCAGCTTTGCCTGCCGCTGGAAACCGAGGCTGAGATCGAAGCGTTTGGATAGAAATGGCGCTCGGTGCTCGGTGTCGGAGGGCTGATCAGAGCTCAAAGTTTTTGGACAACTCAGAGTCGGACTGTGATCGGGCATGGCAGGGAGAGTTTTCTTCCTTCTCCTGTCTGCGTGAGATGTGGGACTTTTGAGAAACTTTGAACTTTTTTACTGTGCCATGGACTGTTCTTCATCAAGTTATGGTATTGTTGCACTGTTGTAACTATATGTTATAATTACGTGTTTTTTGTTAGTTTTTCAGTCTTGGTCTGTCCTGTGTTTTTGTGATATCACACCGGAGGAATATTGTATCATTTCTTAATGCATGCATTACTAAATGACAATAAAAGAGGACTGCATGTCCTCATAATCTAATATATCAATGATAATAAATCTGAGGCTTCATTCTGATGCTAAGGTGGCTATGTTCTATGAAGGTCACTGAACCCCTGCACACATTGATTGCAGGATTTTTTTGTCATCTACCTCCATCATGTAAGACTGGTCCATCCTTGATTGAGCGTATCCTTGTGTGTTTGGTAATGAGCTGAACCTAGCAGGGTCCTCAGTTTTTCTGCTGGGGCATTCAGTGAAAAAGGAGACTCCTCTGACCCATCCATCTTTCTGAATGGTCCTTCACTGATAAATCCAAGCCGGGAATGCCACTCTGTTTTATGTCAGCCTAAAGCTTTACACCAAGACTTATTCAATTGTGAACGAGAGATCCATTGAACATTGTTGAGATCTC
Organism: Mobula hypostoma; assembly: GCF_963921235.1. NCBI lineage: Eukaryota > Metazoa > Chordata > Chondrichthyes > Myliobatiformes > Myliobatidae > Mobula > Mobula hypostoma. Next base: position 111,543,909 of record NC_086106.1, on the reverse strand, counting down.
AAGCCTAAAGCTCACACTAATTAAAGCTCAAGCTAATTATCCCAGTGGGTTAAATCAGGGGCTGTGTGCTTCAGATTTAAGATATCAATGATCTCATTGATAAATTATTCATGTATCATTGTCCATTAACTGTGAATTTCTATATTTCTGATTTCAGATGGTGAGTATTTTCTTGCTAACCCCAACTGCCCTCTCAGGAATTTCCTGCATTACATGGAAGCGAAACTGAATATTCAGAATCCAGGTAATGGATAAAATGAATCATACTTTTGAGACTTTTTTTTAGAGATAATTATGGGAAATTCACCAGTATTTGTTGTGAGAGCACGCTCCATATTTCCATACAAAATCAAAGGGGAGAACTGAGCCCCATTAGACATTGGGAAATGAAATAGTAATGCCTGTTGAGAACAAAATCAATCTAAATCCGTTAATTAAAATCTCCCTCCATAATCACCTTTGCTAAACTGAGCTTCCTCGTCAATCCTTACTGTTGGATTATAGTCTAAATTGTCATTTTTCTTGCAGATTATCTTTCTTTATGCTTCCTTACGCGTTTATTTATCTGTAAGTATTGAGTGGATTTTGAATAATCCGTAACTTTATTTGTAGTTTCTTTGTCTGCAACCTGTGTCATGCTATTAAATGGAACTGTCTCATAGGCTATTCTTATCAAGGGATCACCTGTCCAGCTCTTGGCTCCATCCCTCCCCCTCCTGTCTTCTCCTATCAGTTTGGATCTCCCCCTCCCCCTCCAACTTTCAAATCTCTTACTAACTCTTCCTTCAGTTAGTCCTGACGAAGGGTCTTGGCCTGAAACGTCGACTGTACCTCTTCCTAGAGATGCTACCTGGCCTGCTGTGTTCACCAGCAACTTTGATGTGTGTTGCTTGAATTTCCAGCATCTGCAGAATTCTTGTTGTTTATCTCCTTATCTGTCTAGTTTGAGCTAATTTTCTGTATAAATACAACCGTGATTTAAATTGAATTGACCTTATTTATTACACTCTTCACATACATGAGGAGTAAAAATCTTTATGTTACATCTCCACCTAAATGTGCAATATGCAATCATAGTAATTTATAATAATTCATAATAAATAGAACAGTCAATGTAACATAGAGTGCACTCAAATCAGTGTGAGTTCATCAGTCTGATGGTCTGGTGGAAGAAGCTGTCCCGGAGCCTGTTGGTCCTGGCTTTTATCCGCTTCCCAGATGGTAGCAGCTGGAATAGATTGTGGTTGGGATGGCTTGGGTCCCCAGTGATCCGAAATAAAGGCATCCGTTAGACTTGCGAGACCATGGATCTGCGCCTGGAAACTCTCCAGGGTGCAGGCCTGGGCAAGGTTGTATGGAAGACCAGCAGTTGCCCATGCTGCAAATCTCCCCTCTCCACGACACCAATGTTGTCCAAGGGAAGGGCATTAGGACCCATACAGCTTGACACCAGTGTCGTCGCAGAGCAATGTGTGATTAAGTACCTTGCTCAAGACGTCTACACAACACGTTGCCTCGGCTGGGGCTCGAACTCACAACCTTCAGGTCGCTGGTCCAATGCCTTAACCACTTGGCCATGTGCCCAGTGATCCTACAGGCTCTTTTTACACACCTGTCCTTTGTTCTTTGTCTTTCGTTGTTCTTTCGTACTGACAGTAGAGTGAGTTCATTACTGTCCTTTCTTTGTTGTGAATACCTAATAAAATTGGTGTAACCACAAGATTTACGAGTCATTCTTGACTCCTAAAGAACCTTCTGGGCAATATCATTTGCAGATTACTCTGCCTTGTTTATTTTCAGACCACCTCACTCCCACTGTCTACCCTCCACCACTAACCTCATCCCCCCCGCCCACCCCCAGACAACATAGGACTAGGATCATATAAGAACATAAGCAGAAATAGCTTTTGAAATGGAGTCCCATCTTCCAGTTCCACCTCCCTAACTTGTAACCTTCTCCCCTCCCACAGCATACAGAATCCAGAGAGAGGTAGGTCATCCAAAACTTTGAGCCTGATCTCCTGCGTAAACTCTCCACACTTCCGTAAATATTCCAGCCTAACCAGCATCTATCCACTGAAATTTTCAATGGCTCTACCCTCACAGGAGGAGCCTTTGTTGGGACAATACCCCCTATCCCAAAGTTGGTGGACCATTTACAATACGCTAAGCACATTTGCCTCAGACTCCTGGAGCAAATTGGCTCACTGAACTGTTGGGAGAAAGATACACATTTCCACCACTCTTAGCGTGGAGCAGTGTACGTTAGGGCATACCTATCTGGCCCAGAACTAAGTTTGGCCTATAGGTCTGGGCTGGTTAGCAATGCCCTGAAGTAATGCATTGCTTCACTGTAATGGATTTTCCCATCAAAGGAAATAATTTCATACAATTCCCATTTTTGATACTTCAACTTTATTTTTCATGTACTCCAGAGAAATTCTGTCCTCATAGTTTCTTTCATTTAAGAAGTTATTTTACCTCCTTTCAACAAGGCAGTGATATGTTTTTTACCGAAACCCACTCAAACAAGAAGTGAAAGTGGTTATGTGATATATCAGTAGTACACAGTTTCTACCCGGTTCATGGTATGTGTGTATGCCTTGTTTTGGTGGAGAGAATAGAATGAAGATAGGATCATAAGACATAAAAGCAGAATTAGGCTATCTGGTCCATCAAGTCTGTTCCACTGTTCGATTATAGCTGATTTATTTTCACTCTCATTCCCATTCTTCTACCTTCTCCCCATAATCTTTGATGCCCTTACTAATCAAGAACCTATTAACCTCTGCTTTAAATATACTCAACGACATGGCCTCCACAAACATCGGTGGCAATGAATTCTACAGATTCACTACCCTCTGGCTGAAGAAATTCTTCCTCATCTCTGCTCAAAAGGGTTGTCATAGTCATAGTCATACTTTATTGATCCCGGGGGAAATTGGTTTTTGCTACAGTTGCACTATAAATAATAAATAGTAATAAAACCATAAATAGTTAAATAGTAATATGTAAATTATGCCAGTAAATTACGAAATAAGTCCAGGACCAGCCTATTGGCTCAGGGTGTCAGACCCTCCAAGGGAGGAGTTGTAAAGTTTGGTGGCCACAGGCAGGAATGACTTCCTATGACGCTCTGTGTTGCATCTCGGTAGAATGAGTCTCTGGCTGAATGTACTCCTGTGCCCACCCAGTACATTATGTAGTGGATGGGAGACATTGACCAAGATGGCATGCAACTTAGACAGCATCCTCTTTTCAGACACCACCGTGAGAGAGTCCAGTTCCATCCCCACAACGTCACTGGCCTTACGAATGAGTTTGTTGATTCTGTTGGTGTCTGCTACCCTCAGCCTGCTGCCCCAGCACACAACAGCAAACAAGATAGCACTGGCCACCACAGACTCGTAGAACATCCTCAGCATTGTCCAGCAGATGTTAAAGGACCTCAGTCTCCTCAGGAAATAGAGATGGCTCTGACCCTTCTTGTAGACAGCCTCAGTGTTCTTTGACCAGTCCAGTTTATTGTCAATTCGTATCCTCAGGTATTTGTAATCCTCCACCATGTCCACACTGACCCCCTGCGTGGAAACAGGGGTCACCAGTACCTTAGCCCTCCTCAGGTCTACCACCAGCTCCTTAGTCTTTTTCACATTAAGCTGCAGATAATTCTGCTCACACCATGTGACAAAGTTTCCTACCGTAGCCCTGTACTACAGAAGCATCACACTGAAAATTTCAGAATGTCAGACTGAGGAAATGTTTTAGTCCTATGAAAGGTCTTGGCCAAAATTCTTACTTACTTACTACCCATTACACAGATGGTGTTTAGGGCAGCAATGAAGGTCCTCCATTTCTGTCTGTCCTTGGTTATCTTCTCTATTGAGACCTAGGTGTGGTTCTGGCTCCTTATTTCTGCCTCTTGGTCTTGGGAGTTTTCAAGGCTTCCTTTACTGTGCTAGTAGCTTTCTCTCAGTTTTCACTACTATCAGCCATGCAAGTCCCAGTTGGAGACTCAGGAATACCATCATACACAGGTGTAGAAGGATTCTTTATCGCTGTTTTCATAACAGCTATGTTCGACCAGTTAGGGTTGTTAATCCCAAGCTGAACCCCAAAACCGGGAGGACCAGTGGATCACTTTTAGTCTACCCTCTACCCTTTGACCTGTTTGGCATAGGTGACCCTACCAAGAGCCAAAGCATAAATCCTTGACTCCAGCCAGCATGGCTCTCTGGGTCATTGAGGCAAACGAGCCTCCAAACCATGATAAGGTTGTGGTTCTCTTGGAGGCTTGGCCCAAAATGTTAACTGTTTATTCTTTTTCATAGATGCTGCCTGACCTTCCTCCAGCATTTTGTGTGTGTTACTCTGGATTTCCAGCATCTGCAAAAACTCCTGTACTTATGAAAGTTTTAGTTATTGCTCTGGGCTGTACAATGATCTTTAAGTTGGTAGCGAAAAGTACACATGAGTTAGTGTTAGTGAGTTGTGGGTATACGATGTTGGTGTGGGAAGTGTGGCAACACTTGCAGGCTGCCCAGTACATTCCTCACTGATTTAAATTGATGCAAATGATCTGTTTCACTGTACACTTTGATGAACATGTGACAAATAAAGCCAATTCTTATCTTTTTATTTTCATGCCATCTCTGTAGTTGCAAAGCCAAGCCTGCAAGGCGTCACTTGTTGGAAATAGGACCTTTCCAAAGAGTGCACAAGATTGTTGAAAATAAGGGATTGATAACATTCTTTCTTAATAGATACTCATCCAAAATGGACCAAAGTTAACCAAGTTTTATACAGTACTACAAGAACTGAAATCCATCTTCCCGTTTCATGATTTACCAGAAGAATCAACCTTGAATAATTGTCCTCCATATTGTTAGTTTGCTTATGAGTGCCTTATGAAACAAAATGGTACTAAAAACACACTTAATTCATCATATTATCAATTGGCAAATGGTGTGGCAAAGAGTCGGTAATAATTGCTAAAGAAACACCAAAGAAGTAAGTATTAGAAAAATGCCCAAGTTTAACAGTGATACATGGGTTAGCAATTTTCCTGCTGAACTGCAGAATAATGCCACATTTATAACAATCATAATGTTAGGATCATAACGCAGGATCTTGACCTGAAAGGTCAATCATTGTTTTGCCTCTGCAGAAGCTCCTCGACCTGCTGAGTTCTTCCAGCATTTTCATCTGCTCCTGGTTACACTTCAGCCAAGTTACAAATATGTCGAAGTCTCAGAGCACGATTCAGTTTAGAGTCAGAGTCATAGAGCACTACACCACAGAAAGTCCCTTCAGCCCATCTAATAAGAACTGGCCTGGTCTTCTGCCTAGTCCCATCTGCCTGACCTACCTGCAATCGGACCATAGCCCTCCAAACCGTGATAATCCTTGTAGTGTGTGCACGTAGAAAAGAGTCCTCATGTACAGTATATACGCACAGTACTTGGAAAGTATCGGGGGATTTGGATCAATGTTTTGGAAGCCCTTTGAAGAGAACTGTCTCTTTCCACCTAATATAGGCTCCACCACATAGAAAGATAAACCTATTTATATATTTAGTAAAATCAGTATAACTCTCTGGCCTGTTGGAAAAGAAATACTGTGCAATAGGCTGTTGGAGACAGGATATTCGGAGAAAGACCTTAGAGTCCGTAGAAAATCAGCATCCACTTTATTGACACAAGAGATTCTGGACATGCTGGAAATCTGGAGCAACAGACTAAATGCTGGAGCTACTCAGCAGGCCAACAGCATCTGTGGAAGGGAATAAACAATCGACATTTTGGACTTCATCAGGACTCAGTTTATTCCCCTCCATAGATGCTACCTGACCTGCTGAGTTCCTCCACCATTTTGTGTGTTGCTCCAAGTTATTGAGATTATTTGGTGGGCGCTTGTTCCCTACTACTCGCTCCTCCTACCTCTCATCCCTTTCTTCAGACTCAGTCAAGGATCTGAGCAATTGTCCTGCTTATCTGAGTTACAGTTCTTCCCAACCGCCTCATTTCCTCTTGGACTTTGCTGATATGGTCTGGCAGATAAGCACCATTTTGTTTATTTTGCTGTCTTATGAAACATGAGCAGCAGTGAGGCCAAGATCTAATTTCCACTCCCAGTTGTCTTTGGTGAATGCAGAGGTGGCATCTCAGACAATGATCTCCTCATTGGCAAGGTGCTCCCATGGTAGTGCTGGGTGCCTCGCCACCATATGTAGAGTTGGTGATGATGAAGGAATGGTAATAACATACCAAATCAGGATGCCGGGTGAGTTGGAAGGGGGGCGGGTTGGAGAGATAGCGCAGCTCATTGCAGTTGCTGCCTTTATTCTTTAAGGTGGTAAAAGGTACATTACAATGTTGTGATTCCTATGATCAAATCAGCTGCCACTCTTCCCAGCAATGGTGACAACAATTCAAAAGTGATTAAATGGCTCGAAAGAGCTTTGGAAGTCTGGAAAGTAAAAAAGGCAAATACATTCTTATCAAATAGGCAACAAAGACCACTGAATTGGTCAGTCAGCATCAGTTGAAAAGATTAGTCGACGTTTCTGGCCAAAACCCTTCGTCAAGACTGAAGGAAGAACTTTGGGGGGGCGGGGTTTGAAGAATGCTAGTAGTTGAAAAGAACAGTAATTTTTAAGACAAAGGGGTGGGGGAGGGGAAGCAGGGAGGTGATTGGCAGGAGAACAATGCGCAGTAGTAGAAGGAGACGGAACTATGAGGGAGGTGATGCGAAATAGGGATAGAGGAAGGGAGGGGGAGGGAATTACCAGAAGTTGGAGAATTCTATGTTCATACCAAGGGGCTGAAGACTACCTAGACGGTATATGAGGTGTTGCTCCTCCAACCTGAGTTTAGCCTCATCATGGCAGTAGAGGAGGCCGTGTATGGACATATCTGAATGGGAATGGGAAGCAGAGTTGAAGTGGGTGGCAACCGGGAGATCCTGTCTGTTGTGGCAGATGGAGTGGAGGTGCTCGACGAAGTGGTCCCCCAATCTGCGTCAGATTTCACTGATGTAGAGGAAGCCACACCGGTAGCACCAGATGCAATAGATGACCCCAACAGATTCGCAAGTGAAGTGTTGCTTCACCTGGAAGGACTGTTTGGGGCCCTGAATGGTGGCAAGAGAGGAGGTGTAGGGACAGGTGTAGCACCTACGCTTACAAGGATAAGTGCCGAGTGGGAGATCTGTGGGGATGGATGTGTGGATAAGTGAGTCGCGGAGGGATCGATCCCTGTGGGAAGCGGAGGGGGGTGGAGAGGGAAAGATGTGCTTAGTGGTGGGGTCCTGTTGAAGGTGGTGAAGTTGCGGAGGATAATGTGCTGGATCCGGTGGCTGGTGGGGTGGTAGGTGAGGACAAGGGGAACTCTGTTCCTGTTGTGGTGGTGGGAGGATGGGGTGAGGGCCGAAGTGCAGGAAATGGAGGAGATGCGGGTGAGGGCATCATTGATCACCGTAGAAGGGAAACCACGATCCTTAAAGAAAGAGGACATTTGAGATGTCCTGGAACGGAAAGCCTCATTCTGGAAGCAGATGCGGCGGAGACGGAGGAACTGGGAATAGGGAATGGCATTTTTGCATGTGGCGGGGTGGGAAGAGGTATAGTTGAGGTAGTTATGAGAGTCAGTGGGCTTGTAGAAGATGTCAGTGACAGTCTGTCTCCAGAGATGGAGACCGAGACATCGAGAAAGGGGAGAGAAGTGTCCAAGATAGACCAAGTGAATTTGAGGACTGGGTGGAAGTTTGAAGTAAAGTCGATGAAATTGACGAGTTCAACATGGGTGCAGGAAGCAGCACCAATGTAGTCGTCAATGTATCGAAGGAAAAGTTGGGGAGCAGTACTAGAATAGGTTTGGAGCACAGACTGTTCCACACAACCAACGAAGAGGCAGGTGTAGCTGGGTCCCATGGGAGTTCCCATAGCATTTTTCCATTTTTTCAACTACCAACATTCTTCAAACCCTCCCCAAAGTTCTTCCTTCAGTCCTGATGAAGGGTTTCGACCTGAAATGTCGACTAATCTTTTCATTTGATGCTGACTGACCTGCTGAGTTCCTCCAGCGCATTGTGAGTGTTCCTTTGACAACAGCATCTGCAGATTATTTTGTGTTTACCACTGAATTGGTGTCTTTTTGAGTCAGTACCGTTATGACAAAAAAACAGAGAGGGATATGTATTTAATTCATTTTAACCAGTTCCCTATCTTTTCCCTTTGTAGACACAGTAGACTTGTATGATGACCAGTTGAATCTAAAATTTCTTTACCGGATCAAAGATCTAACAGAAAATGTTGAAAACCTATTCAAGCACAGAGGAAACTACCATGCATGCAAAATTGAACGTAAGGATCCCAACATTTCATTGCTTCTTTTATTTTGGAAGAAGTATTTTATTTCCAAATAATTGTTAGCATTGCTGAATTTGGAAAGGTGAAAAATTCATTTTTAGTTATGCAAGAGTACCATCCTGATGAACCATCAATTACTCCAAAAGACTGGAAGTAGAGTAAATACTGAAAGGCTCTTATTAGCAGTAAAATATGACCTCGACCATGCTGAGTAGCTGCCCTGGACTGAGAGGGGGAGCAGTGACACAATCGCCTTTATTCAGGGGTCTGTGGGAGGAGCCACAGGGGCAGTCAGCAGAGGGGCGGGTCCAGACAGGTAACCCAGTTACAACATATATATATGGTTTGCCACACATCCACTGGATGGTTATGTTCTCTAGACATTCACCTGCATTCAAGATATTTTCCCTGGTCTCTCCTATTAGTTAATCTATACCCCCTGTTTTGTTTTTGACCTCCTGCTAAGGTAAATGGGCTCCACTTTGGATGCTCATTATTTTCTGCTTCTATTTAGCTCCCCTATCTAGGCCGCATTTCATAAATCTTCTACTGCAGAATCTCATCTTTCCTATAATGTGGTAACCGGAGTTGCATGCACTAGCGTTGTATTTAGTTCTAATGGTCTCTTATTCTATGCCTTTATTTATCAAAGAATAACCTCCAGTATGCCTTTTATCAAGCTTATTGATCAACCCTAACCACCTTTAGAATCAGTGCACAAACACTCCAAGGTCCCTAAGTTCCTCCATAACTGTCTACTCTCCTGTTTGCTGTACATTCTTCTGTCTTATTGTACCAGCCCACGTGGATGACTTCATACTCCTTGGAGTTAAATTCCAATTGCTGTTTATCTGCCCAACTGATCCGACTGTCGTAACCTTTCCTTTAATCTAAAGCTTCCCTCATCACACAGCCAACGTTTCTGATGTCTACACACCTCTTTATCAGGCCCCATTCACTTTGATCTTCATCATTAATGTATCTTTCAAAAAGCTGAGAGCTAGACAAATCCCCAGTGGTAAAGACCTTCCAATCAGAAAAGAAAACATCCATCAATCTTTATCCTTTGCAGAACACACAAAATGCTGGAGGAACTCAGCAGGTCAGGCAATATCTATGGAAATACATAAACAGTCCACATTCGGTCAAGAGTTCCTCCAGCATTTTGTGTGTTTTGTAAAGGATTTCCAGCCTCTTAAGACTTTCTTGTGTTTATAATCTTTATCCTTTATTACCATTGAGCCAAGTTTAGGTCTAGCTTGCTTTACTCCCTTAGATTCTGTGGGCTTTTAATTTTTAACTACAGGAAGTGGTTGAGGCACATACAATATCAGCTTTTAAAAGACAGCTGAACATTTACATGGATTAGAAAGGTTAATAAGGCTATAGGCCAAATGCTGCCAAAGCGAACTAGCATGGATGGGGCATCTTGGCTAGTATGGAGCAGATGGGCCAAACAGCCTGTTTCCATGGTGTACATTTCAATGGCTTCACACGTTTGAATTAACAGTGGTAAATACAATTGGCCACTGACATGATCACATCCATATAGCAGGCCAATCTCTCCTTCAAACACTTTTTCTACCTGGAGTTAATGATACATTAATCAGTGATTTTTGCCAGGTAAGCCATATTGCAACTGTCCACTTTCATCCAAAAATCTAGCCCTTACTTTACCAACATTTCCCCACTGTTTATCCTTATAAACAGCTCGACTGAGGTGTTCAATCCCGGACCACCTGATGAAAAAATGGGAATATTTTCCAAACACAGTCCTCACGTTCTGAATTTAGTGAAAAGCCAATGTCATCTAGCCAAATTAACTCAGTGTCAAAGGTGAAAGGACCATTAATGTTTATTTTCATCACTTCTAACAAGCAGGAATATGTCAGTAATTTTGCAAAAAAAAAAATTGTGGTGCTGGCAATGGGCAGCTAGAGAGCCAGAATATTTCAAACAGGATTCACACTAAAGCTGGCCAGGTTTCCATGATGCGCAGAGGAGGAGCCAAAACAATGTTCAAACATCAGGTGTGGGGAGTGCCTATGTAGTACATATAGTCCCTCTACATAGTACATATGTAGAGGGACTATTGTGACCACATGAAATATTTAGTTGCTTTTTTGTGATACTTCTACAAGTCTAATGAAACAGCCATTCCTTCTGTACATCTTACCCTTACTTTTCCTTACTCTTCATTCAATGCTTTTGCTTCCTGCTTATCTCTGCAGAAGAGATATGAGGATTCCCGATTCAAATCTAACAATGGAATTTGGGATGCACAAATTCAGATAGATAATTAGAAAATCTGAAGTAAAGATGCAATCAGTTGCAGTGAAAATGAAATTGCTATATTACTCAAATGATCTTCATGGAAGAAAATCTTCCATCTTTCCCAGTGTGACCCTTGTGTAAAATTAAACCCAGAGCAAAGTGCTTACTCTTAACTGCTTTCTGTAATGGTTCTGCAATTGAAGCTATGCATTAAATATAGCTGTTGCTGGAAATATCTGCATCCTGTAAATTAAACTAAAAAAGTAGAAAGCATAGAACATAGAGCAGTAGCACACAGTACAGACCCTTCAGCCCGCAATGTTGTGCTGTTCTTGTAATCTACTCCAAGATCAATCTAAACATTCCCTCCCACATAATGCTCCATTTTTCTTTCATTTATTGCCTATCGAAGAGTCACTTAAATGTCCCCAATATATCTTCCTCTACCACCAGCCTTGGCAATACATTTAAGGTACCTACTACTCTCTAGGAAAAATATCCCCCCTACCTCTGAAGTCTCCCATCATCTCTCCTCCATTAATTTTAAATGGATGTCATTTTGCATTGGCCATTGCCACCCTAGGGAATAGGTGCTGGCTGTCCACTCTATCTCGTAATCTTACACACCTCCATCAAGTCAACTCTCATTCTCCATTGCTTCAAACAGCAAAAGCCCTAACTCCCTCAACCTCTCCACATGGGATATGTTTCCTAATTCAGGCAGCATCCTGACAAATCTTCTCTGCACACTCTCCAAAGCGTCCACATCCTTCCAATCATGAGGCAGCTAAAAGTGAACACAATACTCCAAGTTCAAAATTAAAAGCAAGTTTATTATCAAAGTACATATATGTCACCATAAACAACCTTGAGGTTCATTTTCTTGCAGGCGTACTCAACAAAACCAATAACCATAATAGAATCAATGAAAAACCTCAGTAATCGGTGTGCAAAAAGCAACGGTGTGAAAATACAAAAAGTCAGAAAAAAGAAGTAATAATAAAGATCTTAAGATCATAAGACATAGGAGCAGAATTAGGCTATTCAGCCCATCAAGTCTGCTCCACCATTCCACCATGGCCGATCCTGGATTCCACTCAGCCCCATACACCTGCCTTACTGTGTACTGTACCAGCAGTTTTGGTCGAAATGACAATAAAAAGTGACTTGACTTGACCTGACGACTTCTCATCATATCCTTTCTTGACCGATCAGGAAATTATCAACTTCTGCTTTAAATATACCCTGGACTTGGCCTCCACCGCAGTCTGTGCCAGAGCATTCCACAGATTCACTATCCTCTGGCTAAAAACATTCCTTCTTACCTCTGTTCTAAAAGATCAGCACTCAGTTTTGAGGCTGTGGCATTCTAGTTCTGGATACCTCCACCACAGGAAACATCCTCTCTACATCTACCCTATCTATTCCTTTTAACATTCAGTAGGTTTCAGTGAGATGCCCTCGCATCCTTCTAAATTCCAGTAAGTACAGGCCCAAAGCTGCCAAACGTTCCTCATATGTTAACTTTGACTTATTTTATCATTAGTCTCGGAGTACCCCAAAATCTCGTCCTTAAAAATAGACTCCAATAATTTCCCAACTACTGAAGTTAGGCTAACTGGCCTATAATTTCCTTTCTTTTGCCTTCCTCCCTTCTTAAACAGTGGATCGACATTTGCAATCTTCTATTTTTCTGGGACAATGCCAGAATCAAGTGATTCTTGAAAGATCATGACCAATGCATCCGTAATCTCTTCAGCAACCTCTCTCAGGACTCTGGGATGTAGTCCATCTGGTCCAGGTGACTTATCCACCTTAAGACCTTTGAAGTTGCCTAGCACTTTTCCCTTTGTTATAGCAATGGCACTCACTCCTTCTCTCTGACACTCACGGACCTCTGGCACACTGCTAGTGTCTTCCACAGTGAAGACAGATGCAAAGTACCCATAAGTTCATCTGCCATTTCTTTGTCCCCCATTACTACCTCACCAGCATCATTTTCCAGTGGCCCAAAATCAACTCTCACCTCCCTTTTACTTTTTATATAACTGAAAAAACTTTCAGTATCCTGCTTTATATTATTGGCTAGTTTGCCCTCACTGTTCATCTTTTCCCTTAAAGCTTTTTTAATTGCCCTTTGTTGGATTTCCAAAGCTTGCCAATCATCCAAGTTTCCACTCAATTTTGCTACCTTGTATGCCCTTTTGTTAGCTTCTATGCTGCCCTTAACTTCCCTTGTCAGCCACGGTTGCCTACGCCTGCCGTATGAGAACAACTTCTTTTGTGGGACGTATCTATCCTGTGCCTTGTGAACTATTCCCAGAAACTTCAGCCACCTCTGCTCTGCCATCATTCCTGCCAGTATCCTCCTCCAATCCACCTGGGCAAGCTCCATTTTCATGCCTCTGTAATTCCCTTTATTCCATTGCAATCATGATACATCTGATTTATTCTTCTCCCTCTCAAAGTGCAGTAAGAATTCAATCATATTATGACCACTTCCTCCTAAGGGTTGCGTAATGTTGAACTGACTAATAAAATCTGTGTTATTACACAACACCCAATCTAAGATAGCCTTTCCCCGAGTAGGCTCAAGCACAAGCTGCTCTGAAAAGCCATCTTGTAGGCATTCAACAAATTCCCTTTCCTGCGATCCGGCACCAATCTGATTTTTCCAGTCCCTTGCATATTGAAGTCCCCATTACTATTGTGTCACTACCATTATTACGTGCCTTTTCCAGTTCCCTTTGCAATCTTAACCCCACATCTTGGCTACTATTGGAAGGCCAATATATGATTCGCATAATGGTTTCTTTGGCCTTGCAGTTTCTTAACTCCATCCACGAAGATTCAACATCCTCAGACCATATGCCAACTCTTCCTGAAAATGTAATTCCATCTCTTCCCAACAGAGCCACACCACCGCCTAAGCCTTCCTGCCTATCCTTTCAATACAAAGTATATCCTTTGATGTTAACCTCCCAACTATGGCCTTCTTTCAGCCACGACTCAGTGATGCCCACAGCATCATACTAACCAATCTGCAATTGTACCACAAGTTCATCCACCTTATTCCAAATGCTACACGCATTTAAATACCGCACCTTCAGTCCTGCATTCTTCACCCTTTTAAATTTTACCTCTGTGGTACAATATAACTCTTTGCTCTGTCTGTATTTGTACCCAGTCATTGGCTTGTCCTTCTTTACATTCATGTTATATCCATCATTATTTGTAAACCTGCTGGCTCACCCTCAGCTCTATCATCCTGGTTCCCATCCTCCTGCAATCTTAGTTTATTAGTTTAAACCACTCCCAAAGGCTCTTGTAAACCTGCCTGAAAGAGTATTAGTCCCCCTTAGATTTGTACAACCCATCCCTTCCGTACAGGTCACACCTGCCCCAGAAGAGGTCCCAATTATCCAGAAATCCGAATCCCTTCTCCCTGCTCCAATTCTTCAGCCACGCATTTATCTGCCACCTCATTCTATTTCTATTCTCACTGTTGCGTGGCACAGGCAGCAATCCTGAGATTACTACCCTTGAGGTCCTGCTTCTCAGCTTCCTTCCTAACTCTTTGTATTCTTTTTTCAGGACCTCCTCCCTCTTATACCTATGTCATTAGTACCAATATGTACCACGACCTCTGGCTGCTCACCCTCCCTTTTCAGGATATTCTGGACTGGTTCAGAAACATAGCGGACCCTGACAGCTGGGACGCAAACTACCATCTGTATTTCCTTTTCACATCCACAGAATCACCTATCTGCCCCCTGACTTTAGAGTCCCCTATTGCTGCTGCTATCCTCTTCAGTCCCCTCCTTTTCTAAGCACACAGGCCCAGACTCAGTGCCAGAAATATGGCCGCTGTTGCTTCCCCCGGTAGGTCATTTCCTGCCCCCCTCCCCCCAACAATACTCAAAATGGAGTACCTATTGTTGAGAGGCTGGCCACTGGTGTGCTCTCTGCTATCTGACGTTCTGCCTCCCCTCTCCTGACAGTCACCCATTTTACCTGTCTCCGGTAACCTTGAAGTGACTGTCTCCCTGTAGCTCCTGCCTATCACTGCTTCACTTTCCCTCATAAGCCGAAGGTCATCGAGCTGCAGTTCCAGTTCCCTAACGTGGTCTCTAAGGAGCTGCATCTCGATGCACCTAGTGCCGATGCGGCCATCGGGGAGGCTGGAAGTCTTGTGGAAATCCCACATCTGACACGCAGAACAGAACACTGGCTCTATAGACATACCCCCTGTTCTCTCAAGAGTTAATTCAGAAAAAAAGAAATAAGAAATGAACTTTCCTACTTACCTTGCCTCCACCTGTTCTCGCTGAAGCCTTGTTGAGCCAAAGTTCTGATTCTGACTCTGACTCTGACTACTCCGACGATGACCGCTCCTCTGGGTGGTACCTGTCTTTTATAGAGACTGGGCTTTTCAAGCTCTTCGCAGGACCTGCACAGGAACGCTTCTGTTGCGTCTGCGCAATACTTCAATCAATGATCTAGATAAATAGATAGACAGATAGGTAAATAAACTAACAATCAAGCAAAACATATCGAGAATATGAGATGAAGGGTTCTTGAAATTGAGTCCATAGGTTGTGGGAACAGTTCAGTGATGGGGTAAGTGATGCTGTGCGAAGTTATCCCCTCTGGTTCAGGAGCCCAATGGTGGGGAGGGTTTTACCTGTGATGGACTGAGCCGTATCCAGTACATTTTGTAGGATTTTCCGTTCAAGGGCATTGGTGTTTCTATTCCAGGCTGTGATGCATCCAGTCAATATACTCTCTTCCACGCACCTATAGAAGTTTGTCAAAGTTTTAGATGTCATGTCGAATTTTTATAAACTTCTAAGGAAGTAGAGGTACTGCCATGCACTCTCCATAATTGCACTTAGGTGATGAACTAACCAGACGTTTAACCAGAGTTTTATAGAGCTGCAACATTACTTTGCTGCACTTGAACTCAATCCCCCAACTAACAAAGGCCAACACACCGTAATCCTTCTTAACCACCCTATCAACTTGCGCTGCAACTTTGCAGGATTTATGGAAGTGAACCCCCACATCCCTCTGTTCTTTTACACTATTAAGAATCCTGCTGTTCTGCAGAATATAGAGTTAATCCCCCAATCCTCCAAAGCACAGTGGCACTGCAAATGGTTCCAGAGCCCTTGTGACAAAGAACATTAAAATCAGCCAAGTGTCCCACTCCATTTCCACATCTCTGTTTTCCTATGATTACCCTGTCAGTAAAACTTGATATTGCGTTTTCAGGCTTGCAAGGGTGCTCAGTCGAAAACAGGAAGTAAAACTGGCTACTGCTGTGTTGTACATCACTCAAAATAAATACCACCAAGATGAGATAGGTGAAAACTGAAAACATAAAATAGGAAGTGTAGATGAATTTCTGTCTTGTTACAGGAAATCCCGTGGACAATTCCTTCAAATCGATCACTCCACTCAAGGACAATCCAAGCGAAGAACTGATAGGTACTGTAACCACTGATAGCAGACACAGACGCTTCTCAGACAGTTGCACCATGACTCTCGTTAAGCAAACCCACAACTGTGAATTTCCATTCTGGAGTGAGTGTGACCACATATGTGTCTAGACACAGGCCGGATATTTAACTTTGGTCTCTTGCACTATTCTTTGTCTATTCAAACAGCTGCATGATTTACACACTTCCAAAGCTTGGCCCCTGGAAATTAAAGGAACTGCACTTTGGGATGATAGAGTACATTGTGGTGTCCAGGACCATGTAGGCCAGCAGGACATTAGTGTGATGGCAACCAAAACTGCCTGTATGTCCCTGAATCCTCTGCAAAAGCACATTCCCGTAGAACTAATCGAGTGGTGACCTTGATCAAAAATCAAAACTTTTTACCCCCCCCCCCACCCCACCACATTCATTAGAGGCAACTGGACGGAATAGAGTTCAAACAGCAAACATAATATTTATACAAAATTCAATTTCCCAATGTAGGGACCACTAATGTTAATATCACTTGGGTTTCCTGGGCATATCCTTCTCCAATCAGCAGTCGAAGCAAATCTTAAAGAGGACTTGCCTCATTTTGAGTACTATTAGATCTCTTAAGTAAAATTGTTGCATTCTTTAAGACATATAACCGCATTTTAGAACCTTGTCAACTTTGCTGTTGTTTTCACAATTGAGTTATTGATGTAACACTACCTGTAAGGCAGCAATAATTAAGCCTTTTGTAGAAACATGCCATGCTGAATCATTGTCCTTCCTTTTAACTGTGTCTTGTTTATTTACAGCATCTCTTCAGAATCAGTGTGTCACTTTGGAACATCCGCCCAAGCAAAAGCATGAAAAGGTCTCTTAGTAGTAGGCAGTTTTCCTAACCTCTTCCTTGCACGTTGCTCTTGTCTCCTGAATTTACCTTGGTATACTGGACGTGTAGGAAGCCCAGCTGTTGTTGACTTTTGACCTTTACAAACCTTGCTAGAGATGATTGGAAAGTTGTTCTAACACGTAGGCATCAGAAAAAAGCCCCATCATGTCCATGCACATACTTTATGGCAATGGATCCTGGAAAGTGACCAAAGAGCAGGAGTATTGTCTATTTTCCTGTTCTGACCCAAAACTCCTAAATGTACTGTTAGCCATGAGCTCGTGTAGCAAACTAAAAGTACAATTTCACAAATTGGGCTTTTTTAAGTCAAAAATTCCAAAGCAAAGGTGCCGGGATGACTAGGAACTGGGTTTTGTGAAATAGACTTCAGCTAATTTGAAATGTTTTTCTTCTGTGATTCCTCCTTAAATTCTTTATGGCAAAGGGGATATCGCAGAATCACAAAATGGTTACAATACAAAATGAATTTTACCACATCATCAGTGAATCATTGATGATAATCCCATGTTATGTCTAAGTTCTTTAGTTTTAATACTTCAATTTTAAGTCTTGGCATTTGATTATGCTGTTATTTTTGGTGCTTTATCCTGGTGTGGGCTTGGGAACCTAAAAGTACCTTTCTGAATAGTACCTTTCAGTTCTTCATATTTTAAATCATTGGTCCTTTTATTCAGGAAAATTAAAAATTATCTTCTGAGAGCTTATCAATGTCTATATTTCAAATTCAGCCTTTCAATTGTGGAGTGCTTTTAGGATGTGAAAGCCAATATATAAATGTGTTTGATAGGTCCAACTTGGAATCATTTTGGCCTTAGCCATGACCTTAATCTACAGCAGTTCACATGTCCTGAACATCAAGGGACACCCGGTTATCACATCGCCCTGTGATATGGCTGAAGAAATTCAATCACTGTTCTTGGTACTCCTGCCTCTGTCTTCCCCTCTCCTCAGTCTATCCTGTCTCTGACCCCATTTGCTCCCCATGGTTTTGTGGTACGTAGTTTCCATGGGTCATTATGGCTGCCTAAAGCTTTCTATCCATTCTGATTCCCTTCTGTGATCAGGAACATTCTTACTGGCTTGGGTGCAAATTCTTGCCTCCTAATTCAGCATCACCACAGTGCTTTTAGCTACAGATAATGCACACAAGATCATTTTGCCACTGGATTCACGCACTTCGGGAGTTAGCACACAGGGAGTAAAGTGTCCGCCTGGATTGTCCTACATGGGATGCCATTATAGATTTTTAAAATAAAACTTTGCAGTGCATAAATAATCCTGTAGGATTCTTTAAACAGACTATCCTTCATCTCTAAACCATCAACATTATTCAAAAGTTTTTTTTGTGTATTAAGAAATCCTTTCACCTTACTTATTGTAGCAGTTAGCACGACGCAATTACAACTAACCGCGCTTTAAGATGACGATCCACGCCGGCAATAATGAATAATTGCTGAGCTGGGGTTACGGTGTTGCAACTCTCTCTATGATTGCATGTTTCCTGCTGAGAGCATGAATTGGAAAATTTACCATAATATTCCTTATGTGCCTGGAGGAATGTCGTCTTTCATTATATTTGATGTCTTCTTCTTCACATAAAACAGCATTCTTGCAACGTCAACAGCTCGTATTTATTAATAGCGATCGAGAGAAAACTGACAATTTATTATATACTTGCCTCCCTGCAAGAATAATGGGATCATTTTGCATGCTTTACACTCATCACAGTAGAAAGGATTTGCTTCCAGGATTGGTCAGATTTTATCCTTCTTGCAGCCCCCGTGCTGTCAGTTCAGATACAGTGTGGGTGTGATATCTTCTTTATTGTGATGAGCTTCATCACATCGATCTTCACTATCACTGTCACAGTTTTACTCGCCACTAGGATATTGCATGATGCCATCAGATGCTGAAGCCCACATTAACCCTTTGCTATCTCCAAGCCTGACTATTCTAATAGGGAAGGCAGTATATTGTGGAATACTGAAATTGTACAAATGTCACTATCTGTTTTCGCACAGAACACTGAGCATTACAGCATAGTTCAGCTGTTCAGCCCACAATGGTAGTGCCGACCTTTGAATCTACTCTAAGACCAGTCTAACCCTTAAGTGCCTCTATCACCACCCCTGACAAGGCACTCACCCACTGCCCTCTGTGTAAACTACCTTATTCTGACATCCCGAATACTTGCCTCCAATCACCTTAAAATTATGCCCCCTTGTATTAGATATTTTCCACCCCAGGAAAAAGTCTCTGGCTGTCCACACTATCTCTACTTCTTAGCATCTTGTACATCTTAACTGGAATGACATCCTTTTCATCCAAACCCTTGTGGTTACTCACCAATATTGTCTCCTAGTTGAGCAATTCCTGACTCTTGATTTCAAATGCCGTCAATAGATCTCTCTCTTTCTCCTCTCTCTCTCTCTCTCTCTCTCTCTCTCTAATCAATCTCTGTATGTAACGCACATAGCAATAAACTTGACTTGAACGTACTATGTTTAAAAGACGATAAGACAGACACACAAACAGGGCAGGAATAGAGCAATGCAGACCATGTGTAGGCAGGTGGGATTAGTTTAACTTGACATTGTGGTTAGCACTGACACAGTGGGCTGAAAGAGTTGTCCTGTAGTGTACCTTCCTATGTTCTATATAATCTCTTTATGTTCGAAGTCAAAACGCTTGCCCATCTTTCATAGGTGATCATGCCTCCAATCGCCAAGGCCCTATACTTTAAAAATTCCTCCCTATTCATCTGCATCTCCCGACCTCTCTTTCATCCTAAAAACGTGCACTAAGATTTTGTTTGTCTACCTTAATGGAGCAAAACATCTTCCCCAACACCAGTACCTATTCTAGGATCTGTGTTTCTCAGCAGACGTCCCAGTCTCCAGGGAAGGGACTGAAGTGAATGAGTCTACTCTATTTCTGGGTGCAGCACCCTCCTCTCCTATCAGATTCCGTCATCTTCAGCCCTTTCTTGCTTCCACCTATCACCTCCCAGCTTCTGACATCATTGCCATTCAACCCCTCCCTCATCTGCTTATCACCAGTCTTACTCCAGGCCTTCCCTTGGCCTTTTTATACCTCTTCCTTTCGGTACACATGAAGGGTCTCGATCTAAAATGGTTCCCAAACCATAGGTGTCTGACCCACTGAAACCATCCAACGCTTTGTGTGTTGTACCTTTGAAAAGTTTGGCGGGGATTTTTCCCAGCCTCAGTTCTCTCCTTTGACTTGAGGCAATCCAAGATCAGAATGCGGTTGTCCCAGGAGCAAAAGCCAGTTGGTGGGTTGCTTGAGACCTCCAATTTGTTCAGGGGTCATAACCACTGTCTATTTGTCTGGTTCAATTTGATAGTTCCTAGCACGCCTGATTAATATTTGGGAATACACAAAAGCCATTGAATCAGTGCTCACTCTGGAATCTAATGAACTCCAATCTATTCATCTCCTTCCAGTACTTCACATAAAAAAATAGATAACCAACTCAATGATAGCTCTCATTCCTTACTGGCCTTTTACCATCATTACCGTGAAGAATTCAACAGAAAACTTTATTCATGCCTACAAATATTCACAGAGCAAGTCACTTTACTTTGGAGGAACAGAGGGATCCTGGAGTCCACGTCCACAGATTCGCCAGAGTTTCAGAGCAACTTGTTAGGGTGGTTAAGAAGGCATATAGTGTGGCCTTCATCAGTTGGAAGATTGAGTTCAAGTGCCGCAAGGTAACATTGCAGCCCTATGAAACTCTGGTTAGAGCACACTTGGAGTATTAAGTTCTGTTCTGGTCAGCTCATTATAGGAAGGATGTGGAAGCTTTAGCGAGGGTGCAAAGGAGATTTTGCAGGATGCTGCCTGGATTAGGGAGCATGTCTTACGAGGAAAGAGTGAGCAAACTAGGGATTTTCTCTGTGGAGCGAATGAGGACAGAGGACACTTGATAGAAGTGTACAAGATGATAAGAGGGATAGATAGAGCGGACAGCCAGCATTTTTTTCTTAGGGTGGCAATGGCCACTACAAGAGGGGATAATTTTGATGTGATTGGAGGTAAGAATGGGGGGAGGGGATGTCAAAGGTAGGTTTTTTTACGCAGAGAATGGTGGGTGCATGGAACGCGCTAGCAGGGGGTGGTGATAGAAACAGATACATTAGGGATATTTAAGAGACTGTTAGAGAGGCACGTGGATGACAGAAAAATGGAGAGCTATGTAGGGTTAGATTGATCTTAGAGGAGGTTAAAAGGGCGGCACAACAATGTGGGCCAAAGGGTCTGTATTGTTCCATGTTCTATTTTGTACTTTTGCCTCAGTATTACATCACTGAGCTGTCAAAGAAAACATTTCTAATTACATTTATTCCTTATCTTGTTGGAGGAATGGTAATACTTATTGTAACAGAGGCAACGCGATGCAGCAGAAAAGGCAGAGAACAATATGTTATGAATGTGTGCAAAAATTCCTCACCAGATAAAACAAGTGTTTTCCCCGAGCGAAGGAGGTAAGTCGGGGCCATTCTCCCTGCTCCTGATTACTGAACTGTATTGGCGTAAAACTGGAATTAGGCTGACACTCCGCACACTAAGACACAATCTGTTATGAGATAACAGGAAGGAGTCATCTATTGGTTAAATAGAAATGAAGCAAATAAAACAGGGGGAGATTATCAGAGCAAATATTAACAGAAATGATTATTTCAACATCCCTGCAATCCTATTTATGGTTTGTAAGTGAGAAATCTGGCGATTATCCTGTGATTTAATGCAGAAAATAAACCAAGCTTTTCTGTTACATGTCTTTGCAAAGCAGAGGAAGGGAAGAGGAAGCTCGAGAGCTGCAGTGGAAGATGACCCGACAGGAAGCAGGGGCAGCGGCAAGTCCAGGGTGGAACTCGGAAAGAAGTCCGGCAAAGTTTAAGAACCACACATCTTTTCCTTGCATTGTGTCGAGTCATGAACAAAATGTGCTCAGGTTGTATTTCCTGTGAAGTGTAGTTACTGCAACCGCAATGTGAACTTGGAAACGGAAGAGGGAATTGACGTTTATGTATATCTCTTCATATTCTCAGAAATATCCAAATATAAAAGAAAAATAAAGTCTAATCCTATGGCTATAAATTACACAAAAGAATCATTGTAATGTGTTGCCCAACAACAGTTAAAAACACAATTTAGCAAATAACAATTCATTCTGGCTTCTTCCTTCTTCTCTCCCATCCCAATGAAGGGTCACAGCCCAAAACATCGTCAGTTTATTTCTCTCTGTAGATGCTGCCTGACCTATTGAGTTCCTTCAGCACTTTGTGGTTTGCAGTGTCTCTGAAGGTTTAGTGTAGTCTCAAGAAATGGACAGTGATATATCAGCATTAACGTTCTGTGTGTTGTGATATAATGTATATGTAACTATTTCCGTTATTTCTTTGAGAAGGACATAGAATATTTAAAATGTCTTAAGCATCAGTTTGATTTTTATGACATTTCTAAATACAGGTTAATTCTTTGTTACAGAGACATAGTCATACAGCACAGAAACATACCCTTTGGTCCATCAAATCCATACTGATCACCATTCCAACCTAACGTAGCCCCGTTTGGCCCATATCCCTTTAACCCTTTCTATACCTGTACCTCTCCAAGCACCTGCCTCAACCAGTTCCCCTGGCAGCTCATTCTATATGCTGACCGCTCTCTGAGTGAAAATGTTGCCACTCGGGTTCCTATTACAACTCTCCCATCTCAGCCTAAACCAGTGTCCTCAGAGTTGGTTCCTGATTACCCAACTCTGGGGGGAAAAAACTGAGTGCATTAACCCTATAAATTTATACAACTCCGTATAACAACTGCTCGTTCTTCTGTGCTCCAATGAAAAAAATCCCAATTTCTCTCCATAACTCAGTCTCCAGAGATCCAGCAACCATTCTCATGAATCTCCTCTGCATTCTTCAGATTGATGCTCAGATTCCATCAGATTTCTGAAATGGACAATGAACCCATGTACGTGACCCCACTTTCTTTTTGATCTCTTTTTGCACTAATTTTATATATACACAGAGTACTGCGCAAAGGTCTTAGGCATATATACACACACACACACACACACACACACACACACACATATATATACACACACACAAAACTAGGGTGCCTATGACTTTTGCACAATATTGTAGTATTTTATATATTACACTGTACTGCTGCCACAAAGAAAAAGATATTTCATGACATATGTGAGTGATGATAAACATGATTCTAAAATAGGTCTCTATTGCGAGCTGAAATTAGGAAGGGGGCAGGGAGAGGGGAATCATGGTTGGGAAAAGGAGAAGGGAGAGAGGAGGGAGCTGGAAGCACCAGGCAGACATTCTGTAATGCTCAATAAACTAATTGTCTGGAATCAAATGACCTTGCCTGGTGCTTCAGGGCTGAGGTGTCTGCACCCAACCAACTCCTACCCCCCATCCCTGGCACTCCTTCTCTGCCACCTGTCCTTCACCCCTCCCACGGCACTCCACTCTCGCCATTCCCAATATCTTTTGTTCCGCCAGATTTAATCTTTTCGTAATTTATAATTTTTATGATGTATTTCAATGTACTGCTGCTGCAAAACAACAAATTTCACAACATATGCCAGTGATATTAAACCTGATTCTAATTCTGATTCCAGCTTAATGTCATAAGACCACAAGACCATTTGACATTGGAGCAAAATTTGGCCATTCAGCCCATTGAGTCTGATCCCCCATCCCATCATGGCTGATTTATTATCTCCCTCAACCCCGTTCTCCAGTCTTCTCCCTCTAACCTTTGATGACCTTACTAATCAACAACCCATCAACCTCTGCTGAAATATACCCAATGACCTTGCCTCCACAGCCATTTGTGGCAATGAATCCCACAGATTCAGCACCATCCAGCTAAAAAATTCTTCCTCATCATTGTTCTAAAGGGGCATCCTTGTATTCTGAGGCTGTGCCCTCTCGTCCTAGACTCCCCCACATTAAGAAATATCCTCTCCACGTCCACTCTATATTGGCCTTTCATATTCGATAGGTTTCATATAAGGCATCTTCCCTGTATGCAGTTGTATGTGAAATATGTGCAATTTGACTGTGGCAGGGTGAAAAACTGGTGAAAGTAAACCAGTGAAAGAAGGGAATAAGGATGGGCAGAACAATCAAACTTTGTGAGAAAATATGCAAAAAATTAGATAGCAAGATGCAAATTTAATGGTAAACTCATATAATGTTTTATTTTGGGGATGGGGAGATGCATATGTAAGGCTCCTTTTCATTGACTACAGCTCTGCCTTTAATATCATCATTCCAAATAAATGATTCCTAAGCTCCGGAACCTGGGCCTTAGCACTCAGATCTGCAGCTGGATCTTCAACTTCCTCACAGACAGGACCCAGGCTGTAAAAATAGGGGACAAGCTCTCCTCTACTATCACTCTGAGCACTAGTGCCCCACAAGGCTGTGTACTCAACCCCCTGCTGTACTCACTGTACACCCATGATTGTGTAGCCAAGTTTCCATCAAACTCAATATATAAGTTTGCTGATGACACAACAATTGTAGGCCGAATCTTGGGTAATGATGAGTTTGAGTACAGAGAGGAAATTAAGAACCTGGTGGCATGGTGTGAAGACAATAACCTATCCCTCAACGTCAGCAAGATGAAGGAATTGGTTGTTGACTTTAGAAGGAGTAGCGGACCGCATGACCCAATTTACATAGGTGGTGCACAAGTGGAACAGGTCAAAAGCTTTAAGTTCCTCGGGGTCAATATCACAAATGACCTGACTTGGTCCAACCAAGCAGAGTTCACTGCCAAGAAGGCTCACCAGTGCCTTTACTTCCTGAGAAAACTAAAGAAATTTGGCCTGTCCCCTAAAACCCTCACTAATTTTTATAGATGCACTGTAGAAAGCATTCTTCTAGGGTGCATCACAACCTGGTATGGACGTTGTCCTGTCCAAGACCGAAAGAAGCTGCAGAAGATCGTGAACACGGCGCAGCATATCACACAAACCAATCTTCCATCCTTGGACTCACTTTACACCGCACACTGTCGGAGCAGTGCTGCCAGGATAATCAAGGACACGACCCACCCAGCCAACACAATTTTCGTCCCTCTTCCCTCCAGGAGAAGGCTCAGGAGCTTGAAGACTCATATGGCCAGATTTGGGAACAGCTTCTTTCCAACTGTGATAAGACTGCTGAACGGATCCTGACCCGGATCTGGGCCGTACCCTCCAAATATCCGGACCTGCCTCTCGGTTTTTTTTTTGCACTACTTTACTTCCCATTTTTCTATTTTCTATTTATGATTTATAATTTAAATTTTTCATATTTACTAGTTTTTACTATTTTTAATATTTAATATTTGTAATGCAGGGAGCGGGAAGCGCAAAATCAAATATCACTGTGATGATCGTATATTCTAGTATCAATTGTTTGGCGACAATAAAATATAAGGTATAAAAGTATTTCATCCATCTTCCCTAAATATGAGAAGTGGATGTTCATTCGGCTATCTTTCATTGGGAGTTTGAGGAGATTTCGTTTGTCACCTAAAACACTCAAAAACTTCTACAGATGTCCAATGGAGAACATTGTGACTGGCCGGTATGGGGGGGGGTTGGGGGGGCTACTACACAAGATCGAAGTAAGTTGCAGAAAGTTGTAAAAATACTCAGCTCCATCATGGGTACAAGACATCTTCAGGGAGCAGGACCTCAAAAAGGCAGCGTCCATCATCAAGGACCCCCAAAACCCGGGACATGCCCCCTTCTCATTGTTACCATCAGGAAGGAGGTACAGAATCCTGAAGGCACACACTCAGTGATTCAGAAACAGCTTCTTCCCCTCTGCCATCCGATTTCTACATGGACATTGAACCTATGAACACTACCTCACTACTTTATTTTATTTTAGTTTTACTTATTTTAATTTAACTATTCAATATCCATGTTTATACTTACTGTAATTCACAGTTTTTTCTCTAATATGTGTTGCATTGTACTGCTGCCACAAAGCTAGCAAATTTCATGACATCTGCTGGTGGTATTAAACCTGACTCAGATTCTCATTCTGAATATTCTCAATGTAAACTTCTAGTTAATTTGTTCTGATTATGAAATATAAACACTAGGGGACAGTAAAAGGAAAGAAAAAAATTCTTAGCAATGTCCATATTGTTCTCCTGATCAGATTTATTCAGCTGATGAAATTTGGCTTGCCATCTGTTTCTAATGAATTTCCTTCATACTTGAAAATAAACAAATTGGAATTTCTGAAAAAATTCCCAAGTCAACTTACATGATAAAGTGCAGGGAAAAATCCAACAGAATACAACAAGAGATATAGCTATTTAACATTTGGCAAATTCATCTCTCAAGCCTTCAGTTGATCAACACCCTTCGTCTCAAAGCATCGCCCAGACTAACAGATCTTCTATTGTGTTTGATGCCTGACGAAGTCAAGTCGCTTTTTATTGTCATTTCGACCATAAACTGCTGGTACAGTACACAGTAAAAATGAAACAATGTTCCTCCAGGACCATGGTGCTGGAGTGTTTCCCTGGTTGGGATTTTATGGATTTCTATCTTTTATTTCTATGATTCAAGATTGGTTTCACCACACCAATGTTTCACAAAAAAAACCTGGAAGACTCCCTTTCCTGGTATACATTACCATGAAACATGGGGATACCATGCTGAGAGAGTTGTAAGTTGTAGATTCTATACTGAGTATATAAGAATAGAAATTGCAGCATAACATAAACAGTACCTGACCAACTGTGTTTCATTGGATATTTATTACAAAGGGACATCGTTTATTTATTTTTATTGAATACAATGCGGAACAGTCTCTTCCAGCCCTTTTAGCCACGCCGCCCACGATTTAATTCTAGCCTAATCACAGGACCATTTACAATCACCAATTAATCTACCAACTGGTACATCTTTGGACAGTGCAAGGGAACTGGAGCACCCGGAGGAAGCCCATGCGGGAGGAACGCACAACCTCCTTACAGGCAGCAGTGGGAATTGAACCCAGGTCGCTGGTACTGTAAACCGTTGTGCTCACCACTATGCTACCGTGCTGCCTCATAACACTAATGTGAAGCCCCGTAAGATCTGGAATCAATTTTAAGAAGTCACCATCTCCTGGAAAATTGGTTCTACTTGAATATATATGGGTGGCACTTACGCTGAATGTACTCATTTTGTAGTCATGGGCTACTTTCCTTATTATACAGAAACATGCATGCACCAGTGCTGTTTTGCATGTTAGTTAGATAATGGTTATAGCTCCGAAAGAGAGCAACAAGTACTTTCTATGAAATGCACTCAATAAATGCAAAAAGCACATGGAGCCTGTGGAGAGGGTGCAGGAGTGGTTTGCCTGGATACTGCCCAGATTAGATAGTTAGATAGGCAGATACTTTATTGATCCCAATGGAAATTACTGTGTCTCAGTAGCATTACAAGTGCATGTATATACAAATATACTTAGAAGAGAAACAAGAAAGAATGAAAAATAAGTTACCTCAAAGTCTAATAGGAGGGGGTCATCACTTCCCCGCCTATAGGCTGACTCATTATAGAGCCTAATGACCGAGGGTAAGAATGACCTCGTATCGCACTCTTTGAAGCAGCACAGTTGTCTTAGTCTATTACTAAAAGTGCTCCTCTGTTCGGCCAGGGTGGCATGCAGAGGGTGAGAAACATTGGCCAGAATTGTTAGGATTTTCCATAGGGTCCTTTGTTCCACTACAGCCTCTAGTGTGTCCAGTTTGACTCCTATAACAGAGCCAGCCTTTCTAACCAGTTTATTGAGCCTGTTGGCATCACTCATGTTGACGCCATTGCCCCAGCACACCACATAGAAGATTGTACTGGTGACAACAGACTGGTAGAACATGTGAAGAAGAGGCCTACATACTTCAAAGGACCCCAGTCTCCTCAGGAAGTAGGGGTGACTTTGGCCCTTCTTGTACACAGCCTCTGTGTTGATGCTCCACTCCAGTCTGTCATCCAGGTGCACCCCCAGCTACTTGTAGTTCTTCACCACATCCACGTCCTCACCATCAATAGTAACAGGGAGCAGTGCAGGCTTAGTCTTTCTAAAGTCCATCACCATCTACTTTGTCTTACTGATGATTCAGCATGCACCATTCGACAAAGTCCTCCACCAGGGCCCTGTATTCATCCTCCCGTCCTCCCTTTATACACCCAACTATTGCAGAGTCATCAGGGGATTCCTCCAGATGACATGATATGTATCTCGAGTCCAAGGTATACAGGGTAAAGAAGAAGGAACTTAATACAGTCCCCTGCGGGGTCCCAATGTCTGACACACAGCTCTGAAGCTGCACAAACTGTGGTCTGCCGGTCAGGTAGTCCATTATCCAGGATAAAATGGAAGTGTGAACTTGCATTGAATGGAGCTTTTCCCCCAGCAATGAGGGCTGTATGGTATTGAAGGCCCTTGAGAAATCAAAAAACATGATCCTCACAGTGCTGTCCTGCTTATCCAAATGGGAATAGGCTCTGTTTAGTAGGTAGATGATAGCATTGTCGACTCCAATGTGCTCCTGCAGGGGATCAAGGGCTGAGGTCGGAGGTGAGCCAGGACCAGCCTTTCTCGGGTCTTCATGATGTGTGAGATCAGGGCCACTGGACGGTATTCATTCAAAACTTTCAGCTAGCCCTTCTTGGGTATTGGGACCACACATGATGTTTTCCAAATAGTTGAGACCCCATCCAGGCTGAGACTCAGATTGAAAATATGCTGGAGAACTCCACACGGCTGCTCAGCACACTGGGGCCGGGTGGTGTGAACCCCAAAGTCCTGAAGGGGGGCTGGGGGAGGAGAAGATGGGGACGATAGCAGTTGATATAGGGAGGTGAGAATGGTAGGTGCAGGGCAAGGAGGGGATCTAGACAGTGGTGGCCTGTGTTGAATTGGAGGCGGAAGGAGGGAGGAGAGGAGGCATTAGTGCTGAGGGACACTGGGTGCTTCAGCACCTGGACTGCTGTGTCGAGGGGGATGTGAACAGGAGGGCAATTGTCAAACCTATTGAAGAATTGGTTTAACTCATTAGCCCATTCATGGCTACATTCCAATGCTCTACAGCTAGGCTGATTGAAGCCAGTGATGTTCTTTATGTCTCTCCACACGTCCCATGTGCTACTCTCTCCAAGCTTGCTCTCCAACTCTCTCCTGTATTCCTCTTTAGCCACCCTGATCTTTTCCATTAGAACGTATAAGCTATAATAGTAGTCATACTTTATTGATCCCGGGGGAAATTAGACAGGCCTGTTAAGGAAAGTTAGACAAGCCTGAATTATTTTCTGTGGAGAGTTGGAAGTTGAGGTTGACCTGACAGAAGGATATAGAATTATGGGAGGCATACATAGGGTAGACAGTCAGAGTCTTTTTCCAAAGATGTCAGTGTCAAATACCAGAGGGCTACATTTTACCTAGAGAGCAGTAGGCGAACAAAATGCACTGCCGGAGGGACTGGGGGCGGTGGAAGCAGATACAATAGTGACTTTTAAGAGGCATTTAGATAAGCACATGAACAAGATGAGAATGGAGGGACATGGGCCTTTTAAAGGCAGTTATATTGGCATGGTTGGCACTGACGTCGTGTGCCAAAGAGCCTGCCCCTGTACTGTTCTGTCTCCAATGAAAGTTGAGATATAGCTTTCCAAATTTAGCACTGGAAGTTCTTACTGGGGGTGGGTGGGGTGGGAGTGTGATTGGTAGAAATGTGGGACAGAATCCCCCCTCAGGGATAAGGTGAAAAGACCATAGACAATGAACGGCAAGAGTTGGCTCAGGAGGCCAATGCCAGAAGTTCTGCCAAATGCACCTGAAAACATTGTGGAATGTTTCCTACGGGATCTTCAAAAATGCACTGAGATGCAGCATTGATATAAAAATATATTTTAAGTTATAAACACAAGAGATTCTGCAGATGCAAGAAATTTAGAGGAACAAACACACAAAA
The DNA here is from genome assembly GCF_963921235.1 of Mobula hypostoma. NCBI lineage: Eukaryota > Metazoa > Chordata > Chondrichthyes > Myliobatiformes > Myliobatidae > Mobula > Mobula hypostoma. The sequence continues at coordinate 111,513,851 of NC_086106.1, read as the reverse complement.
AAAAACTGAAGCAGCTCTGCAAGTCAGGCAGCATCTATGGAGAGGAAAGAACTGTCAGCATCTCAGACCAAGACTTCTCCATAGACGTTGACTGACCTGCTCTGTTCCGCCAGCATTTTGAGTCTATTTTAAATCAGAAGTGTTTATTTGTGAGGAAGTGCGCTTAAACTATTTACATACTTTTTCTTACAACTTAGGGGTCCATTCAGCAGATTAAGTGCATGCTAGTTCCTATCAGTCCAACTCTCCACTTATTTCTGTGTAAACTGACCTCTCTCACAGGAGAATTAGGGGGAGTTGACAGTCAAGGGATACCTTACAGTAACCAGTTAACCCACTTTGAACTTTTAAAGAAAGTGAGGAAGATTAGCTTGATTTGTACATGTCACATGTATATCGACACATACAATGAAATGTATCATTTGCATCAATGGCAGTCCAAAGATGTGCTGGGGGCGACCCGTAAGTGTTGCCATGTTTCTGGCACCAACATACCAATTTACTAACCCATACACCTTTTGGAATGTAGGAGGAAGCCTTCGTGCTCATGGGGAGAACATACAGGAACCCCAATGGCAGGCTCCGCAAAGCATTACGGAACCAGAGCATGAGGGAAAACACAAGCAGCCACAGGAAGAACATGAAATTTCACTGAGACAGTACCCAAGGTCAGGATTGAGCATGGGTCTACAGAGGTGTGCATCGTAACGTAGCTGTCGCAACAACGGTCCGCCAGGGCTTTATTGCTGTAAGTTTTAAAGCAGGTTCCACTAGAATCTCCACCTCGAGGCTTGTATTATGAAAACACATGTTTTCGGAGAGAAGAGCATATTCTTGCTTTATGATAAACCACACTATTTTTTATAACAAAAAGATATTTTTAGCCAAACCCTTTCATATTTTCAACAGTGCCATATATGTAACCTATTAACGTACAGATTTAATGAACAGCTATATAAATTCATTTAGTAACTAACTTGCAGAATCTCTTTATTGGTGTTGCTGTTAAATCAACTTTTGGACTAGATTTGAACTCAAAGATGTTTTCTGTTCTTTGTCAGTCTTGCCTGACATCTATACTTGGCTTCCTAATTGGATGGTTCACCCATCCAGATTTTGCCATCTCTAGCAATGAGCATTTGGTCTACATAAGCAATGTGTATTTCAACCACATATTTCTTGGTTCAGCAAACTTTAGTTATGGTTTCTACCTCCTGCTGGTATCAGTTCAAGTTGTTGAGCATACTAATAGATTAAGGGCTTGAAACTGTGCACTTTCAGTTGACGCTACATGGGCAACCCCCCGCATTGTAGGAGGTTGCATTCCTGGAAAATGACCTGTATCGTAATTTTCCATGATATGACGCAAAGCCATCTATGCATGCATCAATAAATAAAATTGCTAAAAAAAATCTCAGCCTGAAAGTATCAACTTTCCACTTGCCTCCATAGATACCACCTGACCTGCCAAGTTCCTCCAGTGATTTGTGTGTGTTGCTCCAGGTTTCCAGCATCTGCAGTTTCCCTCGTGTCTTACTGAAAGTTAAATGTTGTGTTTATTTATTGACTTGCTTGTACATAAATTTCATGAGGGGAAATTTTACTTTGCATCTCAAACTTATGCTACAACACTCTGGCCAGACATGGTCCTGTGGTTCACAACAGCCAAGCTGGCATATGTTGTGGAACTGACAGTACCATTGGAAGATGGTGTCGAAGAAGTTTATGAGAGGAAAAAGACCAAGTACTCTGAACTGGCAACTGAAGCTGCCCAGAATGGCTGGAAGATCAAGATTTTCCCTGTGGAAGTGGGATGCAGGGGATTTGTTGCTACATCTATGACCAAACTATTGAAGAAGATGGGGTTGAGGGTCACTCCCTCCAACAAGTAATCAAGTCCTTGTCAGATGCAGCAGAAGAAAGCAGCAATTGGATTTGGATTAAAAGGAAGGACAACAACTAGGCTGCAAGATGAAGGCAGGAGGGTATGGGACTGAGGGGGGTGTACCTGGGATGCCAGGTAGCACCGTTGAGCCCTCTGGAGACGTCGTGGGCTTATCAACGAAACGTCAAAGGAGGAGGGTGCCCACCTGATGACCCCGATGACGTACCTACCCTCCCTCCTTGCCACCACTCCAAGACCACTGCCAACATCGAGAGTGCCGACTTACCATAGGGATTGAAACATCAAGTCCTAGTAGCTCTACTACTGTGGATAGCGATTTGTAAGGGCAAATTTCCATTAACCTGACTGGTTGTAATGCGGGCATCACCTGTATTAACATCTTTATTTACTTCTGTTCCACTCTAAATGCAATATATGATTGGACAAGGTTTAACTGTATTTTCAGTCTTCTCATTTATAGTTCTGTTGAGGTATATCCCACACCACGGTATAGAATTGCTCTGTACTTCAATAAGAACTTAGCTAGGCGATATTTAATGCAGACACGAGAGACTGTGAAATCTGGAGCAACAGGCAATCTGATGGATGATCTCAGTGGATCAGATAGCATCTGAGGGAGGAAAAGAACTGTTGACTTTTTGGGTCAGCTTTGAAGAGGAAGGGGCCAAAATGCAAAATAAGAGAGGAAGTCGTACAAGTTGGAAGGTGATAGATGAGACCAGGTGTGGAGGAAGATGGGTGTCTCACTTATCACCTATCAGCGTACGACTTCTACCCCCACCCCAACCCCCACCTTCTTATTTTGGCACCTGCTTCCCTTTCCTTTTCAATCCTGAGGAAGGGAACAGGCGCAAACCTTGACTGTTTATTTCTCTCCATAGATACTGCTGACTTGCTGAGTTCCTTCAGCATTTTTATGTGTGTTGCTCTAGGTTTCTAGCATCTGCAGAATCTTGTGATGATGAACAGTAAGGAGTGTTCTCAGAAATGAGTTTTTTCTATTAAGCTGTGACATCAACTCATTGATTGTACCTTCAGTCCAGATATGTAAACCCACGTGTTTCACTTTTATTCCTTTCAGTGAAAATTAATCAATACCAGAAAATTGTCATTCCCCCTTACACAAGGTCTGCATATTGTCTCTAGAAGGGACCTGTTGGCCATAACACAAACATAAAGGAGTTTTGATGGCTCCTGGGTTCATATACCTGGACTGAAGATACAATTAGTGAGTAGATGTCACAGCGTAATAGAAAATCTCACTCCGGAAAAACTTTGGCAAATCTACTTATCAGTGATGACAAAGAGGGCAACTAAATAAAGGTTCATGTAATTGCCTTCATCAGAATAAGAGTCAGGTTTAATAGCACTGGTATATGTTATGAAATTTGTTGACTTTGTGGCAGCGGTACAATGCAATACATAATAATAGAATTAAGAATTGTGAATTACAGTAAATATATATATATTTGTTAAATTAAATAAGTAGTGCAAAAATAGAAGTAAAAAGTAGTGAGGTAGTGTTCAAGGGTTTAATGTCTATTCAGAAAATGGATGGCACAGGGGAAGAATCTGTTCCTGAATCACTGAGTGTGTGCCTTCAGGCTTCTGTACCTCCTACCTGATGGTAACATTCAGAACAAGGCATGACCTGGGTGATGGGGGGTCCTTAATGACGGACAGCGCCTTTTTGAGACATCCCTCCTTGAAGATGTCCTGGATAAGGATACTATGGAGTCTAGTGCCTGTGATGGATCTGACTAAGTTTACAACTCTCTTCAGCTTACTTCAACCCTGTACAGTAGTCTCCCCGTACCAGATGGTGATGCAGCCCGTAAGAATGCCCTCCACAGTATATCTGTAGAAATTTGCGAGTGACTTACAAATTCTCCAAAAACCCCTCATGAAGTATAGCCACTGTCTTGCCTTCTTTATAGCTGCATCGATACAGTATATTGGGTCCAGGTTAGATCCTCAGAGATCCAGGTGAAGAGGGAGGTACGGAGGCCCAGGTTCTGGAATGATTATGTTATACACTGAGCTGTAGGCGATAAACAGCACCCTGACATAGGTATTCCTATTGCTCAGGCGATCCAACGCCCTGTGAAGAGCCAATGAGCTAAGATCTACTGTAAACCATAGTGTGGTGATAGGCAAATCGCAGCAAGTGCAGGCCTTTGCTGAGATAGGAGTTAGTTCTAGCCATAACCAACCTCTCAGAGCACTTCATTACCATAGATGTGAGTGCCACTGGATGACAGTCGTTACGGCAGCTCACCCAGCTCTTCTTGGGCACTGGTATAATTGTTGCCCTTTTGAAGCAGGTGGGAACTTCTGACTGTGGCAGTGAGAGAATGAAAACAAGAGAAACTCTGCCGATGCTGGAAATCCAAGCAGCGCACTCAAAGTGCTGGAGGAACTTAGCAGGCCAGGCAGCCTCTATGGAAAAGAGTAAACAAGTGAGAGATTGAAAACGTCTTTGAATATCCCCACCAGCTGGTTGGCACAGGTTTTCAGAGTCCTATCAGGTACTTCACTGGGGCCTGTCACCTTGCGAGGGTTCACCCTCTTGAAAGACAACCTGGCGTCGGCCTCTGAGACAGAGATCTCAGGGTCACCGGATGCCACAGGGATCCTGATAGCTGTAGTTTCATATTCCCTTTCAAAGCGAGCATAAAAGGCTTTGAGCTTGTCTGGGAGTGAAGCATCACTGCCATTCGTGATGATAGATTTCGCTTTGTAGGGATTAATGCCCTGCAAACTTTGCCAGATTTGACGTGCATCCAATTCCACCTCCAACCTCATTCAGAATTGTTCCTTAGTTCTTGAAAAAGCCCTCTGCAAGTTGTACCTGGTTTTCTGGGTCGCCAGACTTGAATGCCACAGATCTAGCCCTCAGCAGGCTATGAACCTCCTCGTTCGTCCACGGCTTTTGATTTGGATATGTACAGTAAGTTCTTGCAGGCACACACTCATCCACACAGGTTTTAATGAACTCAATGACAACTGTGCCATACTCAGTCAGACTCGATGAATCCATGAATACAGTTCAGTGCATCGATTCAAAGCATTCCTGCAGGCGCTCCTGTGCCTCCCCTGTCCATACCTTCTTGGTCCTCACTACTGGTGCTGCAGTTTTCAGTCTCTGCCTACACTCGGAGTAGAAGTACAGCCAGGTGATCAGATTTTCCAATGTGTGGGCGTGGGATAGCATGGTAAGCGCTCTTGATGGTGATATCACAGAGGTCCAATGTTTTGGTTCCTCTGATACTACATGTGGTTTGTTGGTAATAATTATTTAGAGACTTTTTCAAGCTGGCCTGGTTAAGATCCCCCAAAATGATAGGGAAGGCATCAAGATGCTCTGTTTCATGACTGTTTATTATGTCGCTCAGTTCGGCTACAGTCTGTTTTACACTGGCCTGAGGTGGGATGTACACTGATACCAAGATGATCGCTGAAATCTCCCGCAGCAGATAAAATGGACAACACTTGATCACGAGGTGTTCCAGGTCTGGAGATCAGGACTGAGACGGATCTGCCACGTTTGAACATCACAAGGAGTACATCATAAAGAATACTCCAACTCCTCTGCACCTCCTTTGAAAGACTCAGCTGTCCTACCCTGGTGGTGAATCAAGCTGTATCACTGCTTCTGGAATGGAGGGGGTTAACCAAGATTCCATAAATCAAAAACACAATAACTTTTAGTGTCCCCCTGGTACAGCACTCTAGCTCTGAGAAATTCAATTTTATTTACCAGAGACTGTACGTTTGCCAGCAAGATGGTTGGTATTGGGAGTCGAAAATCATGTTTCCTTAGGCGAACTTTTAATCCCCTCTTCCACTGTCTTAAAGGAGAACCGTGCCAGCAACCAGAGTCCGTTGGAGTCCCGCTGACTTTAAACAGCTATAGACTTTGTAATCACATTAAAATTATGTTACTAACTATTCAGACCTTAGATGCAGTTGTGGTTCTCAGCCGTAGCAGACTGAAATGGGTGTATTTGATGGTTTCTGTCAAAGCTGTTCGCACAAGCTGCCTTCCTGATGGTGCCCCGGAACTTAACTCTTAACTATTCCTGCATTTACTGAAGGAAGTTTGGCAAAACTTTTTTCTCACTTCATAGATCACAGCCCCACCGATATACACCCGTGCACCTGACAGCTCAGTGACACCACTGCGAAGCAATAGGGAAGTTTTGTCAGTTCTCTTAGGGTCCATTCATGATCTGGTCTATAGTATCTAATGTAGTTATTGGAAAGCCATCTCCGATTACATTTCTCGTGGGGATCACATTACAGGTTCCATAATCAGACTTTTTATTTTATAGCCATGGTAAAATATCCACAATGACATTCACCTAGCAACTCCTGTGCTGGATTATCCAGCTGTACTGTGATAGAGGCATTGCCCATCTCTGATCCATTGATATCCCCGATAGAGTATCTTGCTGAGTCAGATTCTGACATAATATCATCTGTTTCCAGAGTAAATGCAGGATGGTGACTATGTGACTATGCACAGCTCCAGCACCATCTATAAATTCACTGATGACACAACTGTTGTTGGCAGAATCTCAGACAGTGATGAGGAGACGTACAGGAGTGAGAAAGATAGGCTGGTGAAGTGGTGTTGCAATGACAGCCTTGCAGGTAATGTCAGTAAGATAAAGAAATTGACTGTAGACTTCAGGAAGGGGGAAAAGGGTGTCCAGCTTCAAGTTCCCGGGCATCAGCATCTCTCCTGGGTCCAATATATTGACGTAATTTCAAAGAAGGCATGTCAGCAGCTCTATTGCATTCGGAGTTTGAGGAGATTTGGTATATCACCAAAATCCCAGCAAATCTCTACGAATGTGCCATAGAGAGCAGTCTGACTGGTTGCATCACCACCTGATTTGGAGGAACCAGTGCACAGGATCAGAAAAAGCTGCACAGTATTGTAAACTCAGCCATTTCTATCCTCCTCACCACTGAGGACAGTGCTTCAAGAAGGTAATATCCACTATTAAGGACCCTCACCATCGAGGACATGGCCTCTTCTCATTACTACCATCATGGAGGAGGTATAGGGAACCCGAGGACACACATTCAATGTTTTAAGGACAGCTTCTTCCCCTCAGAACCATAAGGTTTCTGAATGGTCAATGAACACTACCTCAGTACTTATTATGTTTTATAGATTTTCTATTGCAATTTATAGTAATTTTTATGTATTACACTGTATTGCTGCTGCAAAACAACAAATTGCATGACATAGTCAAAGATAATAAAGCTGATTTTGAAACATAGAAACATAGAAACATAGAAAATAAGTGCAGGAGTAGGCCATTCGGCCCTTTGAGCCTGCACCGCCATTTATTATGATCATGGCTGATCATCCAACTCAGAACCCAGCCTTCCCTCCATACCCCCTGACCCCTGTAGCCACAAGGGCCATATCTAACTCCCTCTTAAACATAGCCAATGAACTGGCCTCAACAGTTTGCTGTGGCAGAGAATTCCACAGATTCACCACTCTCTGTGTGAAGAAGTTTTTCCTAATCTCGGTCCTAAAAGGCTTCCCCTCTATCCTCAAACTGTGACCCCTCGTTCTGGACCTCCCCAACATCGGGAACAATCTTCCCGCATCTAGCCTGTCCAATCCCTTTAGGATCTTATACGTTTCAATCAGATCCCCCCTCAATCTTCTAAATTCCAATGAGTACAAACCCAGTTCATCCAGTCTTTCTTCATATGAAAGACCTGCCATCCCAGGAATCAATCTGGTGAACCTTCTTTGTACTCCCTCTATGGCAATGTGCCTAGTAAAACAAAGTTGCTATTCTGAGTGGCTCCTTCTCAATTTGTATATAATTGTTGTTTCCCTTTGTGAGAATGTAAAAAGCAAAAGTGATGGCTACCCCCGCCAAAGTTTCAAAAGTTCATTTTATTGTCGAAGTATGCACATACAATACAACCCTGATATTTGTCTTTTCCAGATAGCCATTAAACACCTTGGGTGTTGATGAAAGAAAAGACATCAACTCCTCAACTGGCAGAAAAAAAGTAAAGAAACAAAACTTGCAGACCCCAAAATTCCTCCTCCCCTGCAACAAAATACAGCCACAATAACACTCAGCAAACCCCCACCTGAAGAAAAGAACAGCCACAATAACAATCCCCAACGTCCTCACTTGCTGAAAAGAACAGCAACATCAGCACCAAACCCCCAACCCCCCCGACACAAAAACTAACAGAACACCCACCCGCCAATCGTCCTCAAGAAAGAAAACACCACAAAGCTGAAGGAAACCAATTTAAAGTACAGTCCAATAATTACATAAATCTCAGAATATTGGAAACTTCTTTTCGTCTGCAAAAGAAGAGAGCAGTCGGATGAACTCAGTCCTTCTGTAAAGAGTGACCACCGACTCGGGTCTGAATGATGCTGAACTAGAGCCAAGCGTGGCGATCCAGCTGCTGACCATTCGGTTGGGAGCCATCACTAACCCTGTCTGCATTTACCTCGATGCCTCAATCTTCCTCACTGCTTTTGGAGTCCTATTGTACATCTTGTGACTGATGCCACTAACTGATGCATCACACAGCAAAGGCCACTCACACTGGTCAGCTTTCACGAGCCCACTACATTGTTCTCACCTTGAGTCTTTAAAGCCTACAGGGCTTTCAAAGGTTCATTTATTATCAAAAGTATGTATACAGTATACAACTCTGAGATTCGTCTTCTCCAGGTAGCCACGAAGCAAAGAAAACCATGGAAGTCGATAGACCAACTCTGCATCTCGTCTGATGCACATTGGCAGCAACTCAATGCGTAAAAGCACATAGGCACAGTGAAAAAATGTGATCTATGTGACTTTGACCACGGTGCCCACAGAGTTGTTGAGTATCTTGAGAATGATGTGAAAAACAAAAACCATCTAGTGAAGTGAGCAACATACTTTATACTTTATACTTTATTGTCGCCAAACAATTGGTACTAGAACGTACAATCATCACAGCGATATTTGATTCTGCACTTCGCCATCTCTGCCTGGCCTGCTGCGTTCACCAGCAAATTTGATGTGTGTTGCTTGAATTTCCAGCATCTGCAGAATTCCTCCTGCTTACGTTTTTAAAAAGAATATACTGTACCCTGTTTTACCAATCTCTCTGTCTTCAAACCTATTGCTATACTTTTCTCAAAAGTATCAAGGTGTTTGACGTGTCAACACTGAGAACATCAGCTTAACTTTGCTAAAGTTTTCTCAGCCAGTCATTAAGAACATAAGAAATAGGAGCAGGAGAAGGCCATTTGGCCCATCGAGCCTGCCCTGCTATTCAATAAGATCATGGCTGATCTGTCCGTAAACTCAGCTCCATCTACCTGCCTTTTCCCCATAACCTTTAACTCCTCTACTATATAAAAATCTATCTAACTGTATCTTAAATATATTTAGTGAAAGCCTCAGCTGTTTCCCTGGGCAGAGAATTCCACAGATTCACCAGTCTCTGGGACAAACAGCTTCTCCTCATCTCTGTCCTAAGTCTTCTCCCCTGAATCTTGAGGCAATGTCCCCTAGGTCTAGTCTCACCTACCAATGGAAACAACTTTCCTACTTCTATCTTATCTATCCCTTTCAAAATTTTGTATGTTTCTCTAAGATCCCCTCTCTTTCTTCTGAATTCCAGAGAGTATAGCCCCAGGCAACTCAATATCTCCTCACAGGTTAACTCCTTCGTCCCTGGAATCAACCTGATAAACCTTCTCTGCACTGCGTCCAAAGCCAGTATATCCTTCCTCAAGTATGGAGACCAGAACTGTACACAGTACTCCAGGTGTGGCCTCACCAGTACCATGTGTAGTTGCAGCATGACCTCCCTGCTCTTGAATTCAATCCCTGTAGCAATGAAGGCCAACATTCCGTTTGCCTTCTTAATAACCTGTTATACCTGCAAGCCAACTTCTTGCAATCCACGCACAAGCCCTCTCAAGTCCCTCTGCACAACAGCATGCTGCAATCTTTCACCATTTAAATAATAATCTGCTCTTCCATTATTATTTCCAAAGTGGATGATCTCGCATTTACCAACATCATCAATACACTTCCTCTGAATCCATGCATCCGTATCTTATTTGTAAGTCTCTTGTGCGGCACCTTATCGAACGCCTTCTGGAAATTGAAGTATATGACATCCACCTGTTCCCCTCTATCCACGGCACTCATTATGTCCTCAAAGAACTCCAGTAAGTTTGTCAAACAGGATCTGCCCTTTCTGAATCCATGCTGCATCTGTCTAATGGAACCACTCCTTTCTAAACGTTTCACTATTTCTTCCTTAATGACAGCTTCAATCATTTTCCCGACTACAGATGTTAAGCTAACTGGTCTATAGTTGCCCATCTTTTGCCTACATCCTTTTCGAAAAAGTGGTGTGATATTTGCTGTCTTCCAGTCGGCCGGAACCTGCCCAGAGTCCAGAGAATTTTGGTAAATGATTACCGACACATCTACTATAACCTCTGCCAATTCGCTCAGCACTCTGGGATGCATCCCATCAGGACCAGGGGACTTATCTACCTTCTGGCCCTCTAGTTTTCTCATCACTATCTCTTTAGTGACAGTGATTTTATCGAGGTCCTCACCTCCTATTTTGTCCATAACATCATTCTTTGGTATATTAGACGTGTCCTCCACTGTGAAGACTGACACAAAATAGTTGTTCAAAGCCTCAGCCATTTCCTTATCACCGAATATGAAATTCCCCTTATCATCTTCCAAGGGAGCTACATTGACTTTAGCCACCCTCTTCCGCTTTATATATTTATAAAAATTTTTGCTATCTGTTTTTATATTTTGTGCTAATTTACTTTCATACTCTATCTCCCCTTTCCTTATTTCTTGTTTAGTTGTTCTCTGTTGCTTTTTAAAGTTTTCCCAATCCTCCGGTCTCCCACTACTCTTTTCAACTTCATACACGAGCTTTTAATTTGATACTATCTTTTATTTCCTTAATTATCCAAGGCTGGCGCTCCCCACACTTACTGTCCTTACTTTTGACTGGAATATACTTTTGTTGAGCACTGTGAAAAAGCTCTTTGAAAGTATTCCACTGTTCCTCAACTGTCATACCAAATAGCCTATACTCTCAATCCACATTAGCCAACTCCTCCCTCATCCTGCTGTCTCCCTTGTTCAAACATAACACACCAGTTTTAGATCTAACTATTTCATCCTCCATCTGTATGCGAAATTCAAACATACTATGATCACTCTTTCCAAGAGGATCCCTGACTACAATGTCCTTGCCCATTAAAACTGGTACACTGATGACCATTTCCAGTTGCCATGTATGGTGTTGTACAATGCACTCTATTTACCCTAACACCAATAAACTCTCAGCAAAGTAGGTTTTCACTTTAAAGTTTAACAGTGCTTTCGTCAACTCTATCTAGACTGTGTTTGCTGGATAAAGTGCCTTGATTCATTATCAAAGCACCTTCGGCACTACCACACACAGGTCAATTGTTGTTAATCAATAATGTTAATCAAGAGTCAGTCCCTTTGCTACCATTAGTGTCTGTGGTATAGACACCAGAAAATTCCAATTCCTCATTATCTGAACAAACTTCCAAATTGTTAAGTCAAAACTGCCACCAAAATTGCATTTTTGTCACTCTCACCCTTGGATCTGCAGGCTCCTGAAGTGTGGCCCTCTTTGGTTAATCCAAGTTAACACGGCTGAGGTGAATGATGGCTACTACAATGATAGAGATCTACTAAACTTTATTTAAGTCAAATATACTTTACTCATAATAAAACGATCAAAAGAACAAACAGTGTACTATCGTTCATTCTTAGACAATGCTTTTCATTACATTCCTTAAAACCAGGAGAGCTGTTGCCACTCATGTGACCCACTGTGATGGTACATTACCACAACAATTGAGGGACTTCCTCACCCAACCTGGCTCCTCCCTGTCCACCAGCAGAAGAACCCCATGCCATGGTGCTTCCCCACTGAGCCCATTGTGGTAGCTGCACCAAGTTTCATGCAATCCCGTAGCCTGAAATGTGCCAATCAACAGCATTCCTCCATGGACACCCCAATGTGCTGGCAGACCAACAAGTTTTGGACAGACCAAAGAGCATCTTGTGTGTGTGTGTGTGTGTGTGTGTGTGTGTGTGTGCGTGCGTGTGTGTGTGTGTGTGCGCGCGCGCGTGTCCGTCCCCATCTGTCCCTGGGACCCGTCTGTCAATCAGAGAATCCTCTGTCACACATCTACTTGGAATGAACGGTGCCAAAGGCCCTTGCATATTTCTCCAAACCCTGGTTATACCAGAATAATTCAGATTCAACTCAGTAATGCTGCTCTGTGCCGTGCTTTTCTGATGATAGATTTTAGGTACACCAGTCATTTGCAGTGGACAAATTTTTCAGGATTCCTGAATGCCATTTCCTTCATCACAATAATGTCATGTACGTAAGATTAAATGTTAGAACTTACATGCTAAACAGCTCGGATTGGATCATTCATTTACCAGTCCATAAACCCAGTGGTCCCCAACCACCGGGCCACAGACTGGTACCGGGCCACAAAGCATGTGCTACTGGGCCGCGAGGAAACGATATGATTTGACGATATGAGTCAGCTGCACCTTTCCTCATTCCCTGTCACGCCCACTGTTGAACTTGAACTCACGCCAGGTCATTACACATCGTCATCCATGTCAGCACAGGAAGAAAATCAACTCCTCGAACTTGCAAATGACGGCAGGCTGAAAAGTATGTTTGACATAACATCTCTGCCGGCATTCTGGATCAAAGTCAAGGCTAGTTATCCTGAGATAGCCATGAAAGCACTGAAAACTTTGCTTCCATTTCCAGCATATCTCTGCGAAGCAGGGTTTTCTGTAATGAATGCAACGAAAACTAAATTGCGGAATAGACTGGACATAAAGAACCCCCTTCGAGTATCGCTGTCTCCCATCACCCCTCGATAGGACCGTCTTCTTGCAGGAAAACAAGCCCAGGGCTCCCACTGATTCAGCGATATTGGTGTGTTGCAATGATTTTATATGTTATGCGCTGTGTGTTTAATATCCAAACATTACTTAAAATGTTATGATGTTATTGACTTATAAGTGACTTATAATTGACTTATCACTATATTCATGCAAGGAAAATATGCAGTGTGTTTAATATTAAATTCATTAGATAAACCCTGTTAGAAACGAAATTGAGTGTTTAGCCACTTACAAGTGACTTATAGTTGACTTATCACCTATATTCCGGTCGTGATTAACAGCCCCCACCCCCCGCCCCCCTGGGTTGCCAACTGTTCTGTATTAGCCGGGACATCCCGTATATTGGGCTAAATTGGTTTGTCCCATACGGGACTGCCCTTGTCCCATATTTCCCTCACTAAGGTACAGCATTCCTATGAAACCTTTCATGCCGAAATGGCGTAAAGCAAAAAGCAATTACCATTAACTTATATGGGAAAAATTTCTGAGCATTCCCAGACCCAAAAAATAACCTACAAATCACACATAAAACCTAAAATAACACTAACATACAGTAAAAGCAGGAATGATACGATAAATACACAGCCTATATAAAGTGGAAATAATGTATGTACAGTGTAGTTTCACTGAACAGAATCGCCAAAACCGATTTGTAGAAAAAAATCGGTACGTACACGAATGTGCACGTCATGTATGCCCACGTCACGCATGCGCACACAGGTGCCCGCGCAAGGCTTCATGGTCACAGTAGTCTTTCTCGGGGTAAACACGTGTCCCGTATTTGACTGCTACTCTTGTCCCTTATTTGGGAGTGAGAAAGTTGGCAACCCTACCCCGCGCCCCCCCCCCCAACCGGTCGGCCAGTCCACAAGAATATTGTCAATATTAAACCGGTCAGCAGTGCAAAAAAGGTTGGGGACCCCCGCATAAACCTACTGCATTAAAGCATGATCAAAAAAGATTTGAGAAATTGCGGTTTTGGATAAATTATTTTGTGAATAAATGTACTCTTCAAACATCTCTCCTTGCCCTTGGCTCCTTTTCCCAAGCTTATAGCTTTCAGCTATTTCTAACAGTTTTGGATTAATCTTCCAGTTTCTGCACATTATCTTTTGCCATGTGTTGAGTAAGGTTTGTCAGCCAGCCAATGCTTCTGGCTCAGCTTTCTGTCACCAGCACTGCTGTTTTATAGTTGCTTTTATGTGGTGTTGGGCTCTCACAATATCACCTTCTTTCTTCAACTCCTAGGAAATTGTTTGCTTTAAAGAACATGTCCATTAATTTTAATATAAAAGCAGAATGGTTTACATGGTTGGTTAAACCAAAGATCCTGATAGAGTGCTGTAATGCTCGACAGTGACAGGGCTTGGCTTGGTCCATGCCATAGCCCAGTGATAAATCATCGACACCATTGCTTAACACTGTTGCTTGCAATGTTATGCACTCTCACTGGTACAGTTGGAGACTTCACACAAACAAGACTCTGTGATTCGATTGCAGAAAACATCATAAGTCAGTTTGTTACTAAAATTGCTCCAAAAAAAACTTTCCAAGTGAGAATCAACAATGCCCTTCAACAATCCCAAAGATAATCCATTACATCCCCATCACAGATCCACTGAGATGCAGCAATATTTTATTTATTTGCAAGGTAGAACTCACACACACACAAAGCATTGTGACTTTAAGGCTTACTGCAGACTGACTCTTCCATCTGTGTGTCATTAACACATTGTAGCAAAGCAGGAACATCACGTGATTCCCTTATCCAATAGGATCTCCATATGAACATACACCAGGATAACAGTGAAATCAGCACATTTTTATTTAAAGGTACACTACAGCCTAGCAGTTCAATCTTAACACCACCAAGGCTGTGAACAGTTCAAAACTGTCCCTCACCACCATTGTATGAAAGACAGCTAAGGGGTAGGATTTCAGTGCCAGTGATGCCAAAATCTACAGTTACGAAATCTTCAGACCTGTATTACACAGACTGCATATCTGCTTGCCAATCTTTCTCAGCCCAAAAATGCTGACTGTTTATTCATTTCCATAGATGCTGCCTGACCTACTGAGTTCTTCCAGCATTTTGGATGTGTTACTCTGGATTTCCAGCATCTGTAGAATCTCTTCTGTTTATGTTTTCCCACTTAACATGTCTCTTCGAGAAACCCTGTTCAGTACCTTCTACTCCTACTTGGTAATTGTCATTCTTCCTCATAAACCCCCAAACTTCACCACCCAACTGTTACTTTTCCCACATGTACCCTATTCTAATTGCTCTTCAGATAATAGTAATAATAGATAATTGCTCCGTCTGCCTAAGTCAACAATGGATGCACCTGGTTCTCCGGGGCACAGACCTGGGTGATGAATATGGAGATCCTGGGCTGCCCAGACATCAAGATCTCCCTCTCGGCCTCGCGGATGTGGTCCAAAGGAATGCAAAGCAGTACATTTGGCATCAGCCTGGCTGCAGGAGCTGCTGGGAGGTGACGTGATACGTCATCCAACCACCTTAGGGGCTCCACTCCGGATTTGTGTAGAATTTACTCCTTAGCCTTCTCCTCTCCCGAAGATACCCACAAGGCAGTGGGATCGGTAACCTGGATAGGGGCCCATACGGGGTACTGTCAGCCGGAGCCAGCTGAGCCCGGGACTCGTGTAAGGCAGGGTCGTCACGCCCTGTAGTAGTGACATATGGAGCGACTACCCATTACCCATGATTGCTCTTCACACTTTTATAAATTCTCAGCTCGAAATTTCTTCCACACTTGTGAAAGACATATTAAGGCTACATCCACACTACGCCAGATAAATTTTGAAAACAAAGCTTTTTCTCTTCGTTTTGACCTTCCGTCCACACTGAAACAGTGTCTTCAGCCCCCGAAAACGGAGATTTTCAGAAACGGTCTCCAGAGTGAATAAATCTGAAAACGCCTAATATCCGTTGCAGTGTGTACGGGGTAACTGGAGGTTTTTAAAACCGCTGTCATGACGTGCCGGAACAAATGGCGACAGCGCAGGATTTCATTGTTTTCTTCTTATTGTTCTTATTACTACTTTATTGTTGCCAAACAATTGCTACTAGAGCGTACAATCATCACAGCGATATTTGATTCTGTGCTTCACAGAACCTAACAATTTCAGAACAGACGGCAACAAGACTGAAGCCAGAAGAGTTAGAAATGTAGTCACCAAATACTTTGACCCATAGCTTACTGAATAAATAAGTATACTCACTTTGCCCTGTTTTCTGTCCTTGCTTGTATGAAGGTGGTTTACCTATTTATGCAAGTACTTCTCTGACAATAGACGTGTAACAGCCTAATGTAACATTGTATGGAAATACAAGATAACACTGATGCAGAGATGTTTTATACACTTAACAAGGCGCTTTATTAATGCAAAAGAGTTAGTCAGTTTTTCAATGTTCATCGTCAGCCGAGTCATACTGTCCGTGAACTCCCTGTCGGTTGCCTCCATACACTCCAGTATTTGGTTTTTTTTCAGTTTTAAGTCCTCCTGCGCGAGAGCCAAGAGCAATTCCTTTTAAGTTTTTCTATTCTGTAACTGGACAAACGCGCACCAGGTATATCGTTTCCTCTTCGCTTGTTTTCTGTGTGTCCTGCGCATGCCCAGTAGGAGGAGATTCGCCCAAATATCCGTCTAATGTGGACAGAGATATTTTGAAAAACGCTTAGTGTGGACGCCTATCGTTTTTACTCAAAATCAGCGTTTTCAAAATTATCGGGCGTAGTGTAGACGTAGCCTGAGTAGGAGATGCAAATGAACAAATGTATGTCGTGCACGAGCCTGTTGCTGCAAAATTGTACTCTACAGAGGGGCCAAAGCTTTGTTTGCAATATAACAGGTTTTACGTCTTTTCTGTGCACAAAGACTTTTGCTCTACCAAGTGCTAAGTCGAGTGAAGGGAGTCAAGGGGGTGGCAGATTGATAGTTAGTTACACTGACCATAGTGCTGGGGCTGCTGAATTCACAGTACCATTTGTGCTGGCAGGGGAGTGGTGGAATCGGGGCATTGGGATTGTTTGTGATGATTAGCTGATGAGTAGAGTTTGGGTTGTAATTGGGCTTGGATATTATGGTGGGCTCCCAGGAAAGACTCGCAGTGAGAGGTACAGTAGTTACATAATCAGTGAGGACCTAGACCAAGAGATTCTACATATTAAACTCCATAGCCTTGGATTTGGTCAGACATAATAATAACCTATTCATAGAGCATTGTTCCTACAGACAATGTATTTCAAAGTACTTTACAATGGGATAAAGTGCAAACATGAAAATAAAATAATAATGAAAAGAAAAGACAAACAGATGTCAGTTAAAAGCAAGCTTAAATAAATAGGTTTGGGGCTGCCATTTAAAAGTGTCAACTGAGTCTGCATCCTTTATAATTTTAGGTATTGAATTCCATAGTTCCAAGACCGTAGTTCAAAAAAGCTGACTTGCCAATTATCCTTTGAGGGAGATTGTTTAAACTTAAAGAGATCTGTGGAAGGAAACCTGAGACCTCAAATGGTTTATAAAATGAAAACGATTCTGTGATGTACTCTGGACCCAGACTATTAAGAGCTTTAAAAACAAGTAAGAGAACTTTAAAGTCAGTTATAAAAGATACAGTGATTTTAGTTTTCAGATATAACCTCTAACACAATGGAAATAACATATACAATGATTTACCATCAAGTTAAATAAACATGAGATTACTTAGCCTTTGCATCATTGAACAATCAACATATGACCAAATTGTAACTTAAATCCACCAGATTTTAAGCTTTTGCCTCCTTTTCCTGGGTTCCTAACAGAAATTATTTCTATCTCTTGGCTCAATTAGTTCCAATACAAAACCCAAAAACCACTATTAATTCTCTTTTTAACAAATTCATTCCTGTAAACAAACATCTGTTTGATTTAATTGATCCTCATAATTTAACTCTTGAAGTTCTAGTGTGAATGCTGTACTTCTTTCAAGGGTTTAGATATGTAACAGGATTGCCAGGAGACTGTCTGACAATGTCCTCAATATCAACTTTCAAGTTCAAAGTTCAAAGTTAATTTATTACGTAAGTACATATGTCTCACCATATACTACCCTGAGATTCATTTTCTTGCAGGCATTCACAGTAGAACAAAGAGATATAATAGAATCAAAGGAAACTATACACAAAGAATGACAAACAACCAACATGCAAAAGAAGACAAACTTTGCAAATACATTACAAAAAAATACTATTAATAATAACAACTATTGATATTCAGTCTGGGTACCCTCCAACCTGATGGCATGAATTTTGGTTTCTCCTTCTGGTGAACACATTTTGCTGATCTCCCCACCTTTCCTCTACTGCACACTCTAACCTTTCACTTCTTCTCACCTGCCTATTATGTCACATTGGATCTTGTCCTCCTTCCCTTTCTCCTGTTGCCTACTGTCCTCTCCTATCAGATTCTTTCTTGACCTTTTCCACCCACCTGTCTTCACCTATCACTTTCCAACTAGACACTTTCCCTTTCCCTCCCTCCCACCTTTTTAATCAGGCATCTTCCCCCTTCCTTCTCAGTCCTGAAGAAGGGTCTCAGTCTGAAAAGTTGGCTGTTTGCTTACTCTTTTCCATAGATGCTGCCTGATCTGCTGTGTTCCTCTAGCATTTTGTGCATGTGTGGCTTTGTTAATTGGCTAGAAAATCAGGTGACCAGCTTTGCAGATGACATGTAGACGGATGGAATACAGTGGAATTTCTATTTATTTGAAATTCCAGAATATATTTCTCGAGGCCCACAAAGAAACATTTAGCTAATGCTTAGGTTTGTGGAATGGAGAGTGAATGATTAACCCTGCCCTAAAATTCCTTTGATTAATTCACAAAATAATTGATGAATACACAAAGCTTTAGCAAATGAAATTCAATGTTAGTAAAAGTGAGACCATCCCCATTCTGGCTCCAATCTTACCCCTTCTCTTACACCGCATATACCGTCTGGGTAGTCTCCAGCCCCTTGGCATGAACAGTGAATTCTCCAACTTCGGTAATTCCCTCCCCGTCCCTTCCCCCATCCCAGTTTCATTCTGCCCCCTCCTCCAGCTGCCTATCACCTCCCTCATGGTTCCGTCTCCTTTTCCCCTGTTCCTTCTTCATCTTTCCTGCCTATCACCTCTCTGCTTCCCCTCTCCCACCCCTTGATCTTCCCCCTTACTGGTTTTTCACCTGGCACCTACCTGCCTTCTCCTTCCCACCCTCCCCCGACCTTCTTTATAGGACCCCTGCCCCCTCCCTATTCAGTCCTGACGAAGGGTCTCGGCCCAAAACATTGACTGTTCGTTTCCACGGATGCTGCCCGACCTGCTGAGTTCCTCCAGCATGTTGTGAGTGTTAATTGCCTCCATTACCACTCCGAGCAACACTTTCTAGTCACCCACCAGTCTGTAAAAACTTGCCCTGCACATTCACATTCAACTTACCCCTCAGAAATGCATGCCTTCTAGTATCAAACATTATGACCCTGGGGGAAAAAAGATACAGTGTGTCTAGTCCACTAATGCCCCTCAGAATTTTATAAACTTCCATCCTGTCAAAAAACAAACCAAGTTTGTCCAGAGTCTCCTTGCAGCACATGCCTTCTAATCCAGGCAACGTCCTAGTAAACCTCTCCTGCACTTTCTCCCAAGTGTCATGTCCTTCCTATAACTGCTTACTAAGTGTTCAAGAAGTTGAAAGCAGTATGGTGTGAGGGTAGAGGGTGTTGGGAGCAGGTGCCGTGGTGCAAGATGTACATGGGTAATTAAAATGTGAAGGGCAAATGCAGAAAATAATCATGTAAGGCCAGTGAAACTCTGGCCTTTGTATCTAGTGTAAACAAAGCTAGAACATATACAAAATCTTGGTTAAACCATATCCGGAAGGGGACCAAATTCCTGGTTAAACCATATCCAGAAAGGGAGCAAATTCCTGGTTGAACCATATCCGGAAAGGGACCAAATTCCTGGTTAAACCATACCCAGAAAGGGACTAAATTCTTGGTTAAACCGTATCTGGAAAGTGACCGTATTTTGTCCTTTGATACAGAGGAGCACTGATTACCAGAAACTACAAGGGGCATGCACTCAGTGGTCACTTTATTAGATACTGTACCTCCTGTACCTAATAAAGTGGCCACTGAGTGTATGTTCATGGTCTTCTGCTGCAGTAATCCTGCTGCATCAAGGTTCGACATATTGTGCATTCAGGGTTGTTCTTCTGTTGTAATGTGTCATGACTTGAGTTAGTCGCCTTCCTGTCAGTTTGAACCAGTCTGGCCATTCTCCTCTGACCTTTGACATTTTCACCCACAGAACTGCCGCTCACTCTACTGGGATTTTTTTTTTTTTTGTTTTTCGCACCGTTCTCTATAAACTCTAGAAACTGTTGTGTGTGAAAATCTCAGGAGATCAGCAGTTTCTGAGATACTCAAACCACCCTGTCTGGCACCAACAATCATTCTGCGGTCAAAGTCACTTAGATCCTGATTTTGATGTTTGGTCTGAAGAACAACTGAACTTCTTGACCATGTCTGCATGCTTTTATGCATTGAGTTGCTGCACATGATTGGCTGATTAGATATTTGCATTAATGAGCAGGTGTACATAATAAAGTGGCCACTGAATCTATATCTTGTGAGGTTCTTATGATCGAGGTTTGTTTTTCCCAGAATGAAGAAGACTAATAAGTGATTAATTCAGGTTTTAAGATTGAAGGGTGAATAATACAGAAGAAGAAGGTAAACTACTTCTGCTATCTGAGGAATCATCGTTTAGAGACTGGAGCCAGTCATGCATTTGTGGAGTTGGGAAATATTTCTAAATGCAGAGGGTGGGAGAAGTTTATAACTCTATTTCTCCCAAAGTCAACTAATGTTGGGTCAATTCTTTATCTTAAATGTGGCAGTAATAAACCATTCTTAACTAAAGTATTTATGTTGTGTGATACAAATACAAATGCTTGGATTTCAGACATCAACCAGCCACAATCTCACAGGAGGGCAGACCAGATCTGAGGGGCTGAATGGCTTATTCCTCTTGATCATAAGGTCAATAAATCCTTTCAAAGATGCAATGCTCAAGACAGAACCTAAAAAACAAAGTTCCAAAGCTGCAGAAAAGCCTTCTTGCCTTTGTGTTCTAGCTTTATAGACATAGAGCCTTACATTCTTCCGACACTGGTACTGTTACCATTGACCACATCTACATGGAGAGTTGCCACAGGAAAGCAGCATCCATCATCAGGAACACCCTCCCCCCACCACCCATGCCATGCACTCTTCTCGCTGTTGCCATCAGGAAGAAGGTATAGGAGCCTCAGCTCTCACACCACCATATTTAGGAACAGTTATTACAGCTCAACCATCTAGCTGTTGAACCAAATGGAATAACTTTACTCAACTTCATTTGTAACATCACTGGCCTGTTCTCGCAACCTGTAGACTCACTTCCAAGGACTCCTCATCTCATGTTCTCGATACTTATTTATTTATTTCTCTATCTATTTAGATTAGATTAGATTATGAGGACACTCAGTCCTCGTTTATTGTCATTTAGTAATGCATGCATTAAGAAATGATACAATGTTCCTCCAGTATGATATCACAGAAACACAGGACAGACCAAGACTAAAACTGACATAAACCACATAAATATAACATATAGTTACAACAGTGCGAAGCAATACTGTAATTTGATAAGGAGCAGACCATGGGCATGGTAAAAATGTCTCAAAGTCCTGATAGCCCCAACATCTCACGCAGACGGTAGAAGGGAGAAACTCTCCCTGCCATGAGCCTCCAGCGCCGCAAACTTGCCGGTGCAGCACCCTGGAAGCACCCGACCACAGTCCGACTCTGAGTCCGTCCGAAAACTTCGAGCCTCCGACACCGAGCACCGAGCACCATCTCTGCCGAGCACTTCAACCCCGACCCCGGCCACCAGGTAACAGGCAAAGCCGAGGACTTGGGACCTTCCCCTCCGGAGATTTCGGATCACACAGTAGCAGCGGCAGCGAAACAGGCGTTTCAGAAGTTTCACCAGATGTTCCTCCGTTCTCTCACGTCTGCTTCCATCAAATCAGAATTGTGCATGGCACCCTACTTGACAGATAACAGGTATTCATCACCGGAGTGGCTGCACGCACTGCGTCGCGCCGCCATCTTCTCCTCTCCTCTTTATTTGTATGTTTGCTTGTTTATCTATCTATCTATCTATCTATTTATTTATTTAAACCATTTTTCTTTCTTTTTGTATTTGTACGGTTTGTTGTCTTTTGCACACCAGTTGTTTACCCTGTTGTTGCAGACTTTAATTCATTCTGTCATGGCCATTGGATCTATTAGGTACGCCCGCAAGAAAATGAATCTCGGGGTTCTATAAGGTGATGTATATGCACTTTGATAATAAATTTACTTTGAACTTTGAACTTTGAAACTCTGTGCTTCCCACAGTACAGTAGCTTTCATAGATGTGTGCTGCCAAATGTATTTTCTGTTGGCTGCATCTGTGTTCTGTTGAAAACAAATGCAGTTGTTACTTGTAAACGGGTCACTTGGAGGGCGAGGGCTGAATTCAGACTTGAGGAATGGTGAATTATATGGAGATTTTGCTCAATATTCACTCCATGTTCTATAGAGTCTGACGGAGATCTCGCCAAGACAAAGGATCAGGTTTGTGTGAAAGGTTAAATTAAGATTGGTAGCAATAGCATGTTGCGCAGTCAGAAACAAAATGTTTCATTTCATTTGCAAAACATGATAACCATGAAACTAGAGACTACTAAACAGACTGTAATGAGAAATGTAGAATTCTCTACCACAAACTAGTTCAGGTGAAAACCTAAACTCATTTGAAAGGGAAATTATATTATTGCTTGCAAACCAATCAGGGTAACAGATGCAAGCAGGATAAAGGAAATTAGACAGAGCCAACCAAGCAAAACACTTGTTTTGTTCTTTAATATTCTGAGTAAATGGGGGATTTGGTGATACTTCCATAACATTCCAATTTCTAAATGGACATTGAACCCATGAACACTACCTCACAATTTTTATTTTTTTTTTATTTTTGTACAATTTAATTTAACTATACATGCACACTTACTGTAATTCACAATTCTTTTTTTTCTATTATTATATATTGCATTGTACTGCTGCCGCAAAGACAGCAAATTTCATAGCATATGCTGGTCATATTAAACCTGATTCTGATTCTGATATAATACAGAGTTGCTGTGATATAATGCTGAGATCACGTAGTACCAAACTGATATGCTTTGTAAGTATTATAAAGCAAGCCTAGGACAAAATGCATATTGTAGTGTGGAAAGACAGTACTGAAGATTGTAATGTGGCCAAATGGTACAAAGTGTGTACCTTAATACAGAAGCATTCAAGACCATAAGGCCATAAGATATAGGAGCAAAAGCAGGCCTGTCGGCCCATCGAGCCTGCTCCACCATTCACATGGCTGATCCAATTCTTCCAGTCAGCCTAACTCACCTGCCTTCTGCCCATACCCTTTGATACCCGGGATAATCAAGAACCTATCTATCTTTGCCTTAAATGCACCCAATGACTTGGCCCCCACAGCCGCTCGTGGCAACAAATTCCACGGATATACCACCCTCCGATTAAAGTAATTTCTCCGCATCTCTGTTCTAAATGGACGTACTTCAATCCTGAAGTCGTGCCTTCTTGTCCTAGACTCCCCTACCATGGGAAATAAGTTTGCCATATCTAATCTGTTCAGGCCTTTTAACATTCGGAATGTTTCAATGAGATCCCCCTCATTCTCCTGAACTCCAGGGAATACAGCCCAAGAGCTGCCAGGCGTTCCTCATACAGTAACCCTTTCATTCCTGGAATCATTCTCGTAGAAGGGTAAGGATAAAGACATGATTAGGCTTTCTATAATGTAACACAATGAGTGCCATATGATGTGAATAAATTACTAAGACTCTAATTTTTGTATATAATTTGCATCCAGTGATCTGACCTAAATAAAATATTTCAAATTGCATGTTTGAAGAGGGAGGAGAACGGAGGGTAGAAAATTCATAACGCAAGCATGAATAGGCAAAGGGTAAAGCTGCAGCAAGACCCGTCCTGGTCATCATAGGCAGACAATCCAGCATCGGCGTCAGGCAAAGTTCAAAGTTCAAGTAAAATGTATTATCAGAGTACATACATGTCATCACATACAATTCTGAGATTCTTTTTCCTCCGTGCATGCATAGCAAATCTATAGAACAGTAACTGTAAGCAGGAAGAGAAGGCACCTAAGATGTTATATATAATAAATAAACGAATCTGTCTGGATTTACAATTCATGGTGGAACAATTTGCTATATTTAATAAGAAGGTAACAAGTAATATAGACAAGAATGAGGAACAGTTAGGCTGGAAAAGGTCCTTCGCAGAAAGCTCCCATAAAGATGGAGCAGATATAGTAGTGTTGAGATTGACAATGATGACATGAACTGCAGCTTGAAAGCGTGTCTCCATGTCTATTGTTCACTGTTTGCCTTCCAACTCATTGCTTCCAACACCAAGACATCAACTGGTCAAGACACAACATACAACTGAGAGCTCATCAACACAGCTACATTAAATCATACAAAGATCTGCATGATATACAGGCTTGACAAAAGAACCCCTTTCCAAAACCATGATCACTGGTACACAACATCTCAGGAATCTTTACAACTGGCACAAAAGTAGCATAAAGCTGAATAAAAAGGATATTAAATAAATAAAGGCTCAGAATTCATGGTCTTCCACGCTCACTAAGGAGGGCAACCTATAATGTACTGACACGTGAATGAGTAGGAAGTAGTTAAATAGTTAACCAGTATGGTTAAGATAAAGCTCAAATGCACCCACAACCTTACTCATTATGACCTCCCACCTACTGTCTGCCTGCACTGCACTTTATCTATAACTGTAATACTTTATACTGGACTCCCACCCACTTACCTTCCCCCTCGACTGGTTTGCCTATTACTTGCCAGCTTGCACTCCTTCCTCCTCCCTCCCCCGCCTTCTTATTTTGGCTCATTCCGCCCCCCCCCCGCCCTTTCCACTGTTGATGAAGGTTCTCGGCCCAAAATGTCGACTGTTTATTCCTCTCCTTAGATGCACCTGACCTGCTGAGTTTCTCCACTATTTTGTGTGGGTTACTCTGCATTTTCAGCATCTGCAGAATCTCTTGTGAGTATTTTGCACACCGCTATTGTTTTACCCTGTACCAACTCTACGCACTGTTGTGATGAATTGATCTGAACGAACAATATGCAAGACAAGTTTTTCACTGCATCTTGGTACATGTGATGATAATAATAAGCCAATTTACTTAATGCTTGGACAAACCATTTAGGCCACTGACAATACTCTGACCAATAATTAGATCTCCGCAACATGTATCAAGACATTTCTTTTGTGCAGGGATAAATACATATTGTTGGCATGTGGCCAAGTGGTTAAGGTATCGGTCTAGTGATCTGAAGGTCGTTAGTTCGAGCTTCAGCTGAGGCAGCGTGTTGTGTCCTTGAGCAAGGCACTTAACCACACATTGCTCTGTGATGACACCGGTGCCAAACTGTATCAACCCTAGTGCCCTTCCCTTGGACAACATCGGTGGCGTGGAGAGAGGAGACTTTCAGCATGGGCAACTGCCAGTCTTCCATACAATCTTTGCCCAGGCCTGCGCCCTGGAAACCTTCCAAGGCGCAAATCCATGGTCTCACGAGACTAACAGATACCTATATATACATGTTGAAGAAGTTGCAAGAAACTGTTAGGTGTTGCTGGGACATTGTCCTGTATGCCCAGAATGGGAATTATTGTAGCATCTCACAAAGCCTGTTCTGTATTACACTAGCCAGAACTGACTTGTTTCCACTGTTCAAATATTTGTCAAGTAAATTAAATTGGCTTTGTAGCGAAGCACAAGAAATACTGATCTCTGAAACTCAATTCAAATTTTCCGTAGTCTGTTGGGGAAAATAAATCCCATTGTTTGCTGTCCCTAGGGGTCAGGTGTGACCTGTTACTTAATGATTTCAATGGTTTCCATCATGTTCTGAATCATACAGCACACAACTGGTACCAGCTGGTAATTTCAGAATCAGAATCAGATATAATATCACTGGCATATGTTGTGAAATTTATTAACTCTATGACGGCAGTGCAATGTAGCACATAACAATAGAGAAAAAAGTAATTATATATATGTATATTAAATAGTTATGCTAAAATAAGCAGTGCAAAAAAACAGAAATTGATAAAAAAGTAGTGAGGTAGTGTTCAGTGTCCGTTTAGAAATCGGATTTCATTCAGTAGGCTAGTAGAAACTGGAAAGATTACAAGCTATGTGCTGAGGAGCTCAGCAGGGGATGCAGCATCCATGGATTGGAACAAACAGCCAATGTTTCATGTCAAGACCATTCGTCAGGACTCAGTCTGAAACGTTGACTGTTCATTCCCATCCATAGGTGCTGCCTGACCTGCTGAGCTCCTCCAGCACGTTATGTGTATTTCTCTAGACTTCTTACATCTGCAGGACCTCTTGTGTCTAAGATTACAAGCCGTTGCATTTAGGCTTCCTGTTCGGAAGTTGAATAAGAGCACAGAAGAGGGTAAGACGAGGAATCACACACTGTCCTCATCAAGGGATCAGAAGTGGAAAGGGTGAGCAATTTCAAGTTCCTGGGAGTCAACATCTCTGAGGATCTAACCTGGGCCCAACATATCGACGCAGGAACAAACAAGGTATGACAGCAGCCATATGTCATTAGGTGCCGAGGAGATTTGGCATGTCACCAAAAACATTCAAAATTTTCTGCAAATGTACCATGGAGAGCATTCCAACTGGCTGCATTACTGTCAGGTATTGGGACAGCCACTGCCAGGATCAAAATAGGCTGCAGAAAGTTGTAAGCTCAGTCAGCTCCATCATTAAGGACCCCATCACCGATGACATGCCCGCTTCTCATTGCTACCATTAGGGAGGGGATGCAGGAGCCTGAAGTTACACACTCAACAATTCAGGAACAGCGGCTTCCCTTCTGCCGCCAGATTTCTGAATGGACATTGAACCCATGAACACTAACTCCTCATTCTTCTCTCTTTTTGCACTACTTTTTTACTCTTTTTTAATTTAAATCTTTAAGTACGCTGTACACACACACACACACACACACACACACACACACACACACCTTACCAAGTTAAGAGCCCATGGTATTACAGGAAAGTTACTAACATGGTTAGAGCATTGGCTGATTGGTAGGGAGCAGCAAGTGGGAATGAAAGGATCCTTGTCTGGTCGGCTGCCAGAGACTAGTGGTGTTCCGCAGAGGTCAATATTGGGACCGTTTCTTTTTATGCTGTATATCAATGATTTAGATGATGGAATAGATGGCTTTGTTGCCAAGTTTGCAGATGACACGAAGATTGCTTGGAGGGGCAAGTAGTGTTGAGGAAACAGGTAGGCGGCAGAAGGATTTAGACAGACTGGGAGAATGGGCAAGAAAGTGGCAAATGAAATACAATGTTGGAAAATGCACGGTTATGCACTTTGGTTGTATAAATAAATGTGCAGACTATTTTCTAAACGGGAAGAAAATCCAAACATCTGAGATGCAAAGGGACTTGGGAATCCTTGTGCAGAACACCCTAAAGGTTAACTTACAGGTAGAGTCAGCGGTGAGGAAGGCAAATGCAATGCTAACATTAATTTCAAGAGGTCTAGAATACAAGAGTAGGGATGTGATGCTGAGGCCTCACCTTGAATATTGTGAACAGTTTGGGCTCCTCATCTGAAAAAAGATGTGCTGGCATTGGAGAAGGTTCAGAGATGGTTCACAAGGATGATTCCAGGAATTAAAGGGTTACCATATGAGGAACATTTGATGGCTCTGGGTCTGTTCTTTCTGGAATTTAGAAGGATGAGGGGAGATCTCATTGAAAGTTTTTGAATGTTGAAAGGCTTAGACAAAGTAGATGTGGAAAGGATGTTTCCCATGGGGGGGTGGAGTCTAGAACAAGAGGGCGCAGCCTCAGGATAGAGGGACATCCATTTAAAACAGAGATGCGGAGAAATTTCTTCAGCCAGAGGGTGGTGAATTTGTGGAATTTATTACTATAGGCAACTGTGGAGGCTAGGCCTTGGGAGTATTTAAAGCAGAGCTTGATAGGTTCTTCATTGGACATGGCATCAAAGCTTACGAGAAGAAGGCTGGGGAGTGGGTTGAGGAGGGGAAAAAAGGATCAGCCATGATCGAATGGTGGAGCAGACTCGATGGGCTAAATGGCCTAATTCTGCTCCTAGTCTTATGGCCTTAAGTAAATCTGATTCCCAAAGGAACCATTGTCAACCCAAAGTATCGGAGTAAACAATGTTATTGTAACAATTGTCACAATGACATTGTTTACTTCAAGTCCATTAAGATTAATGGTCACAATGTCACCGATCTTAAGAGTATAAAAATGTGGTGAACGTTCGGATTTGTGAGACTCTACCAAGAGACCCTGCTTGTCATGATGAATAAAGACTTCTATGTCACCAGCTTTAGTGTCTCTCTGGTGACTTCGTAACAACATAAGAAATAGGAGCAGGAGTCGGCCATCTGGCCTGTCGAGCCTGCTCTGCCATTCAATAAGATCATGGCTGATCTGGCCATGGACTCATCTCCACCTACCTGCCTTTTCCCCATAACCCTTAATTCCCCTACTGTGCAAAAATCTATCCAACCTTGTCTTAAATATATTTACTGAGGCAGCCTCCATTGCTTCATTGGGAAGAGAATTCCACAGATTCACCACCTTCTGGGAAAAGCAGTTCCTCCTCATCTCTGTCCTAAATCTACTCCCCTGAATCTTGAGGCTATGTCTTCGCTCACAGTCACAACAATCAAAAACTTTCCATCTTTTGTTTATCAAGTGTCTGTCTTACTCTCACATCACATGCCAATGATAATAAACCTGATTCTGATTCTGATTAAAATAAATGCTAGTACTTTGTTTCACTCATCCTTTGAGGAAGGGAGTTCCAAAGACTTGATATTTTGAGAGAGAAAATATATTGGCTTCATTGCAGTGACCCCGATCCTTGAGGGAACATCTTCTCTCAATGCCTCACTTAACCTATCTCCTTACATAATCTTCCACAACTTTTCAAAATTTACATTCCTACTTCATCATCAGCAACATTGGTTACCATACCTCCTACACCTTCACCCAAATCATTCAGATAAACTGTGACAATCTGAGACTCCACTGTAAATTCCCGAGGTACTTTCTGCTACAGCTCTGATGACATTTCCACCATGCTAAGCCATGACTGACGCTACTTTTGGTCAATTCTTGGTAGTGTAGAATCGGAACTATAAACTGACGTCTGAATGCCGGAGGTGGGTCATTGCAGCTGAGGGTCCTTTCTGCTTTTTTTGTCGATTAGGCACAGAGTTAAATGTACAATGGATCTTCCTGAGTGACCACAGTTATACACTAGGGAGGTTTTAATTTTATATCAGTGCATTGTGTTCACATTTCCATTGTTTTGTGCAGACATGGTTTGCAATTTGACCAAAAGCCCATAAGACAGGAGCAGTATTAAGCCAGCCTTTCTATCAAATCTGCTCCAACATTTGATTATGACTGATTTATTTTCCTTCTTAACCTCATTCTCTTGCCTTCACCCCATTAGCCTTGATGCCTTGGCTAATCAAGAACCCATCAACCTCCAATTTAAATACACCCAGATGACTTGGCCTCCACAGATTCACCGCACTCTGGCAAACAAAATTCATCCTCATTTCTGTCCATGTCCATGGGTACTGCAGTAACACAAAGCCACAGATCTTCTGCAAGAGGTGTGTATCTGGAACGACTTGTGAACTTCACTTGGTTCCTATACTTCAGGACCAAATTCACATTGTTGAAGGCCATGCACTGGGCCCAGTAGCGTTTGCACTACTCAAGGCTATGGTGCAGGCTATGATAAAGGTGATTCAGCAGATGTATTATTGCTCATGAATACCCCTGAGTTACTTCAGCCTCAAATCAAAAAACCAAACCTAGAACATAAACCCGAGAACATAGAACACTACAGCACAGCACAGCACAGGCCCTTTGGCCTACAATGTTGTGCTGAACTTTTAGCCTAAGATCAACCTGACCTTTCCCTCCTACATCATCCCCCATTTTTATATCTTCCATGTGCCTATCTAAGAGTTTCTTAAATTCCCCTTATGTATCTAACTTTACCCCCACCCCTGACAGGGCGTTCCACACACACACCTACCTCTTACATCCTCCCTATACTTCCCTCCCATCATATTTTAAAAAATGTTTTCTTGTATTAGTCATTTGCACCCTGGGAAAAGGTTTCTGGCTATCTATTCGACCTACGCCTTTGATTATCTTGTACATTTTATAATTAATTAAAAACTCTGCAGTAATTGGAAAATGTGTTGACCTGTGTTGACAGTAGCTGTTTATTCCTGTTCCATTTTGTGTGTGTTGCTCAAGATTTCCAGCTTGCTTATCACTCAGATCGACGCACTGATGATGCTGTAGCCTCTGCACGGCCAGTCAGTCCGAACCCACTTGGAAAATGGGCCAGAGTCAGTCTACGTTGGAAGCAACATCTCTCGCTCCATCACTCTGAGCACTGGTGCCACCCCGGGGCTGCGTGCCCAGCCTGCTGCTGTACAAACTACTGACATATGACTGTCCTGCTAGATCCCGTTCAAACCAAATCTTCAAGTTCCCTGATGACACAGCAGTGGTTGTCCTCATCAGCAATGACAAAGTGGCAGCATACAGACAGGAGGTAGACGGGTGCAAATGGTGCAAGCACAACAACTTGTGTCTCAATGTGCACAAGACCAAAGAGGTGATTGTGGTCTTTAGGAAGATATAGGCTGACCACTCCTCACTGCACATAAACAGCTCCTCTGTGGAGCAAGTTAGGAGCACCAAGCTTCTGGGAGTGCACATAATGGACGATCTCACCAGGTCCCTCAACACCTTCTCTTTGGTCAAGAAAGTACAGCAGCATCTCCACTTCATGAGGAGATAGAGGTGAATGAGGCCCCCCACCCACCCCAATTCCAACAAATTTTTGCAGGAGCACCATTGAGAGTGCCCTGACCAGCTTCATCATTGTCTGGTACAGGAATTACAAGGCATCTGACACAAAACTCTACAAAGAATTGTGAAGGCTACTGAGAGGAGCATTGGGGTTCCTCTTGCACCCATCCAAGATATTCATAAAGAGAGTTGCATACACAGGGCTCTTAACATTGCCAGTGATCCCCACCATCTGTCCAACAATATTTGACCTCTCACCAAGAGGCAGGAGGAACCTTAGCATCAGGTCAAGGAATGTTAGGATGGGAACAGCTTGTTCCCCCAAGGTGTGAGACTACTAAATTCCCTGTCACCACCCATGTCTCATCATGTCTTGACAGGAAGTGTAGAGGGGGCTTGACCCAAACATAAAGCAGCGGAGGCGATGTAATGCTGAGCGATAACTTTAATAATAAACTATTAGCAAGCCTCAGGGGGCTGCAAAACAAAAGAGAACAGATACTTAACATGACAAGGCAACAAGGTAACTGAAGGTTAGGAAGCAATGGGTTGAGGCTGGACAGTTTGATGAATGAACAAAGATTGTGGATGAGAGCTGGGTTTAAATAGGCTGCAGGTGATAAATTGGAAACAAGCGGCAAGTATTTTTGAGAGGAAAAGAACTGTGTCATTAAACAATCAATGTTGAGATTTGTAAAATAATGGAGGTAATAACTCAGTTGCTTAACTGGGTGTAGACCAGGAAGTGCCTGCCTATGCAGCCCTGGCACGTATGAAGTGCCAGTAGTGTTATACAGTTTACTTTTTAACTTGTATCATAAATGCACCTTATTATTTGTTAATTTATTTGATGTAATATTACATTATGTGGTGTATGTGAGTTACATATACTGTGTTGTGTA
Source organism: Mobula hypostoma (assembly GCF_963921235.1). Lineage (NCBI taxonomy): Eukaryota > Metazoa > Chordata > Chondrichthyes > Myliobatiformes > Myliobatidae > Mobula > Mobula hypostoma. The sequence goes on along the minus strand of NC_086106.1, from coordinate 111,481,887 downwards.
CCTTGGACTGGAGGAACATTGTTTCATTTGGCAGCATACATGCATGCGGTTGATTGACAATAAACTTGAACTTGAATTTGACTGTAACAAAGTAACTTATTAAATGCAAGACATCTACTAGGTTGTTGAAAAAAACATTTGAATTTTCCAGTTTACAGATTTACCTGGAAGTTTGGAGCACAACTTCAGGACTATTTACAGGCTTTTACAAAATGATTGCTAAGGTCAGAGCAGCCGCTCATCTGAGATGTTGGGAGCGGCAATTGTCACGAGCAGTTGTAATGCATTACCACGCTGCTCACAGCATCAATCAGCCTTGGCAGAAGTAAGGGTTGTTAAAATCAAGAGACTCTCATCTTTCCGCACTCTGTTTGTTCAATCAGGGTGAGGTTGGGTAATGAAAGATGCTGCGCGAGGCTACAGCTGAAAAATCTGTACATCACTCTCACCTCCCAAATCAGGTCAGAAGTTCAGCTTCCTGTCAAGGAGTTTGAGTTCAAACCATGGGATACATCTGGGTGCAGTTTGCTGGCTACTAAGCCTTTGAGGATCATGCATAATTTCAACATTGCATCCAAAAATAACACACAAAGAAAATCTTGTCTGCCAGGGAGGTGATTCTTGGGTCACTTTGATAAAATTAAGTGAGCTCATCTCCTCAACGACAATTTTAGTTAAGTATATATGTTCAAATTTAATCTATTTATCTTCAAAACAGAAGATACTTTTGCGCAGAGATTTAACAGAGGGCTGGGACCAATGTCAGTTCTTGATAGGTATTGCATTTTGCACAGGTAAAGGGCTGCTGGTTCAAGCGGCATTTGTGGAGGGGGAAAGCAATTTTGGGTCAAGATCTTACATCACGACTGATACATCAGGAGAGGGAAGAAACGAAACTTCATGGCCTAATTCTGTTTCCATGTCTTATGGACACATGGTTTAATATACAAAGTTCAAGGTTCAATGTACATTTATCATCAAAGTATTGCAGGAGTGCCGACAAAAATCAACACGAGTGTAATTACTCCTAACGTACATTTTATTCCAACAACAAACGAATGGCCACATCATGTATATATATAAATAAAATAAAAAACCCAGTCCCTAAAACGTAATAACGCACAACGTAACACATAACATACACAGTGAACTTAACCCTTAATTGTCTAGGTGAACTCTGCCTAATGAAATTAAGGAGTTCCTACACATGTCCCCACCCCCCAGCATTCACCCTAACAGACAAAGACAAACATGCAGAGGCCAGCAAAACTCAGCCAAACCTACTCCAGCCTTCTTGGGCAGGTGCCGGGGAGGAAGAACAATCAATGTCAGAAGGTCTGGAGGTGGGAGGCCAGCCCCTCCACTGGGGCTTCCAGTGGAGAGTCCAGGCCCAATTGGGCAGGCTTGAGACGATTCACAGAAACACTGTCCGGGATACCTGCAAAGTCCAGTGTAGAAAACTTACACTCAGAATGGGCCATCAGAAGGTGGCCACAGGAGGCCTCGATGTCCACCCTTACGCACAAATACATATTCCGCCTCCCGCAGACCCGGCAACAGGTGCAACCTCGGCAGGCCGCCCTGCGCTGTAGGCACCGGAGCAAAAGTTTTGGCACTGTCTATAAAAGCCGACTACTGCTGCAAAGTGGACCATGGGACCAAGGATGCTGGGAGTGACTCTCCCAACACATGCAGGGTTTGCCCAAAAACGAGCTCGGCAGAAGAGGACTGAAGGTCCGCCTTACGGGCTGTCCTCAGGCCCAACATGACCCACGGCAGTCAGTGGAACCACTCAAACAAACCATTGGTCTGAGGGTGTTAAGCTGTGGTCCGCTGCAGTTTGACCCCCAGATCACAGGCAGTCACACACCAAAGCTCGGACATAAACTGCGACCTTTGGTCTGAGGAGATATCTGACAGGACGCTGAACTGAGCGATCTGTGAGCCAATGAATGCTCATGCCACCTCCACGGCTAAAATGGACGACAGCGACTCTGCCTCCAGCCAACATGTGGCCCTACCAACGATGGTGAGAAGGTGAGTAAACCTGTGGGATGGGGGCAATGGGCCAACCAAATCCACATTCGCGTGGTCGAAATACCACTCAGGGACTGCACAAGGAGCCGAAGGAGCCTTGGTGTGTTGACGCACCTTCGCGCATTGACACGCCAAACAAGAACTAACCCAATCCCTGACATCCTTACTCAGCCCGTGCCACACAAACTTTTCTGTCACCAGTTTCTGCAATGCCCTCCGGCCCGGGTGAGAAAGCCCGTGGACCACATCAAAAACATACCACTGCCAGCTCACTGACACAACTGGCCTGGGTCACCCCCATTGACACATCACACAGTACTGAAATGCCGTTGTCACCAAAAGCAACATCCACAGGTTTCAACCCTGTGTCTGCCGAACGCAGTGCCTGCATGCTCGTGTCCAAAACCGGGTCCACCGGCATCGGAGCGTAGTCCACGCTTAAAAAGACAGCACCAGTGAAGGACCGGGAAAGGCAGTGAGCCACAAGGTTACACATCGCCGCGACATGCTGGATGTCCATGGTGAACTCTGAAATAAAAGATAGATGGTACTGCTGTCGAGTAGACCAAGGTTCAGAGACCTTAGCCATGGCAAATGTTAGGGGCTTATGATCTACAAAAGCCGTAAATGGACGGCCCTCGAAGAGGAAACGAAAATGCCGGACTGCCAAGTACAGGCCGAAAATCTCACAGTTGAACATGTTATACTTGTGCTCGCAGGAGCGAAGCCGATGGCTCAAAAAGGCAAGAGGATGCCAAATGCCATTGACCAACTGCTCATGCACCACACCGACCGCGCAATCTGGCGTGTCCATGGTGAGAACAATCGGCGGGTCTGGGCTGGGGTACATCAGCAGTGTTGCATAAGATAATGCCTGCTTAGTGTCCGAGAATGCCTTGGGCCTTTCCTCCGTCCAGTCCACAATGTGCTTGGCCACTTTGTCCTTAAGGGTCTCGTAGAGGGGGCGCGTGAGCTGAGCCACTTTGGGGACAAAATGGTGATAAGAATTCACCATGCCCAAAAACTCCTGCAGGGCCTTAACGGCGACTGGCTGAGGGAAGCGTTTAATGGCCTCAACTTTAGCCAGTAGCCGGCAGGGCAACTACCCCAGCTGCTCTGACGCAGTGTCCAAGGTAATCAACCACGGACAGTCCAAATTGGCACTTCGCACTGTTGATGATAAGACCATGCTGACTGAGGCATTCAAAAGGGTTCTTCAAGTCTGAGAGATGTTCATCCCTAGAAGAACTGGCTACCAAAATGTCATCTAGGTAAACAACCAGGAATGGCAGATCCCTGAGAATGCTGTCCATGAGACGCTGAAAGGTCTGGGCCACGTTCTTCAGCCTGAATGGCATTTAGATTAGATTATTAGATTAGATTATGAGGACACGCAGTCCTCTTTTATTGTCATTTAGTAATGCATGCATTAAGAAATGATACAATATTCCTCTGGTGTGATATCACAGAAACACAGGACAGACCAAGACTGAAAAACTAACAAAAACCACATAATTATAACATATAGTTACAACAGTGCAACAATACCATAACTTGATGAAGAACAGGCCATGGCACAGTAAAAAAGTTCAAAGTTTCTCGAAAATCCCTCATCTCACGCGGATGGGAGAAGGAAGAAAACTCTCTCTGCCATGCCCGACCGCAGTCCGACTCTGAGTCATCCGAAAACTTCAAGCTCTGATCAGCCCTCCAACACCGAGTACCGAGCACCATCTCTATCCGGACGCTTCGACCTCAGCCTCGGTCGCCAGCAGCAGGCAAAGCCAGGGATTTCGGGGCCTTCCTTCTGGAGATTCTCGATTGCCCAGTAACAGCGGCAGCGAACCGGCGTTTCAGAAATTTCTCCAGATGTTCCTCTGTGCTTTCACGTCCGTCTCCATCATTTGAAAGAACTCAAACAAACCAAACAGTATTAGGAACCTCGCCTGGGTGGACAGGGACCTGGTGATTTCCATGAATAAGGTCCACCTTCAAGAAAATAATTTTCCCTGCCAGGTGAGCAGAGAAATCCTGGATGTACAGGATCAGATATAGGTCAGGGGTTGTGTCATCATTGAGGTGGCGGTAATCACAACATGGCCTCTACCTGCCCCCACCCCCGGTTTTCGCATGATGTGGAGAGGGGAAGACCATGGACTGTTGGACTCAACCTTGGCAACAGCTAGCTTTTCCGGGATGAGGCACCTGGCGCAGGTGTGAATGGGCAAGCTGGTGGTGAGGATGTGGCACCTCACCCCATGTTGATGGTGGGCTTGGTCAGGCGCAGGAACCCAGCGAAGAGGTGGGGGAAGTCAATAGACAATAGACAATAGGTGCAGGAGTAGGTCATTCGGCCCTTTGAGCCAGCACCGCCATTCACTGTGATCATGGCTGATCATCCACAATCGGTACCCCATATCCCTTGACTCCGCTATCATTAAGAGCTCTATCTGACTCTTTCTTGAAAGCATCCAGAGAATTGGCCTCCACTGCCTTCTGAGGCAGAGCATTCCACAGATCCACAACTCTCTGGGTGAAAAAAGTTTTTCCTCAACTCCGTTCTAAATGGCCTACCCCTTATTCTCAAACTGTGGCCTCTGGTTCTGGACTCCCCCAACATCGGAAGCATGTTTCCTGCCTCTAGCGTGTCCAATCCCTTAATAATCTTAACTGTTTCGATCAAAGTCGTTGAAGGCAGAAAGGGTGCTGGACAACTTTGAAGGGCTGGCGGCACCGAGTGTGCCAGAGAGGGAGTAGAAAGTCTCTGCATCGATGAGGCGCTGGTCCCGGACATCAAAGAGAAAGCTGCTGGTGCAGAGGAAATCAGCCCCCAGCAGGGGCATAGACACCGTTGCCAACATAAAGTTCCAGCGGAACCTCTGCGCACTGAAACACAACACCATCTCACGCTTTACTAGAAGTCCGGATGGCACTGCTGTTCGCAGCCGCGAGAGACGGTCCGTGCTCCCCAGTTCACATGTCTAATTGAGACACGGGCAAGACGCCCACCTGAGTGCCCGTGTCACAGAGGAAACGACACCCGGAAACAGAGTCTGTAACAAACAACAAGCTGCCTGACCTGCTGGCGCTTATAGCAGCTAGCGGGCGCCGGCCGTTTCGTTTCCCGACTCCCTGAACCTGCAGGGTGGGCGGCACCTCTTAGTTCTTGGCCCAAACCTCGTGTGGTAGAAACACAGGGTAGGAGACCGTCGTTGAGCCGCAGCGATTGTCTCATGTTCAGCTGGTGGCGAGGCGGCGAAGTCATACAGCCACATGGTCGCACAGACCTTCTTGGTGATGGAAACACCTTGTCAGCCTCTCTGGCTAGAGCCTGGAGCTCCTTGAGGGGAGAGCCATCCAGCTGACCTCACCTCGCCTGGTAGTTGTTGCAGGAAAAGCTCTCTGAAGATGAAACATGGCTGATGTCCACCAAGGAGGAACAACATGTGGTCCATCATCGCCAACAGCCTGGAATCGCCTAAGCCGGACAATGAGAGGGGCCGACAGGAGTGCTGAGACTCGGAAAGTTCAAAAGTTTCTAGAAGGAGTTGCTTAAGCGTCTCGTACCTGCTGTCTTCCGGGGGCGCTGTAGGACACTCATCACCCTGGTCATCGTAGAGATGTCCAATGCTACGAGGACGTAATGATATTTCGTGTCATCTTGCGAAATTCCCAGCACGACGAACTGGGCCCCTGCCTGAGCAAGCCAAACGGCGGCACGTTCCTGCCCAAATTCAGGGAGCTTGGGAGCAATGGCATTTGCAGTCATGATTGTAAAATGAGCAAAATAACATACAACGTAACACATAACACACAAGCGAACTTAACCCTTAATAGTCTAGGTGAATTCTGCCCAATTAAAGTAAGGAGTCCCTACTTTATACCATCTTGAGATTCATCTCCTTACACATAGCCACAAAACAAAGAAATCCAATCAAACCCATTAAAACAAAAGAAGACCATTAAAACACCTGATGTGCAGAGAGAAAAAAAAACATTGTGCAAACAATAAAAGTAAGCAAATAGCATTCAGAACTGCAGTTTGCAAAAGTGAGTCCACAGCCGATTCACAGGCCCGTTGCAGGCCAAAGCCTCGGTTTGGTGCAGAGACGAATAAACCTCACAGAGCAGTGTGATTGCATGGTCACATGGCTTTATATTCGACGGAGAGAGGAGAGGGAAAATGGTGAAACCAAGGCCGGAGGTCTCGGCCCGAAACGTCGACTGTACCTCTTCCTAGAGACGCTGCCTGGCCTGCTGTGTTCACCAGCAACTTTGATGTGTGTTGCCAGAGGTGACTGGTGGGTTATATTTTTAATTTTGTATAAATAGTTTTTTATGGCTCCAGACCAAAACGTTCTTACTCTCTCTCATTTCCAAAGCAACTATCACAGTCCCTCTATTATTATACAAATCTTAACAATGCTCTTCAATACCTCACAGTTCCTTTCCTCCCAAAACAACTTCTCCCAGGTGTGTCAGCAATGGAATATTATTGCTATAATAAAGTAACTCAAAATGCTGAAAACATTCAGCCTGTGGGAAAAGAAACAGGTAATGTGTCAAATCTGAGACCCTTTATCAGGACAAAGAAAGTGAGAAAGCAAGTTAGTTTTAAACTGCCGAGGGTGAAGGAGGGGTGGTAAACTAGTAAATTTGTTTATTATTATTGTGTGTACTGAGGTACAATGGAAACTTGCTTTGCATACCATCCATACAGATTATTGCATCACATCAGTTCATTGAGGTACTTCAAGGGAAAGGCAATAAGAGAATGATTCTTATTCTCTGATGAAGGGTCTTGGCCTGAAATGCCATTCTTTATTCCTCTCTGTAGATGCTGCCTGACCCGTTGAGTTCCTCCAGCGTTTTGTGCGTGTTACTGAGCACCTGCAGAATCGTTTGTGTTTAAGAGAATGATTCTTAGATAATAGAATTTATATTTAAAAGAGTAGAACAATAAATAATAGAAATAATGAGAAGATCTGCAAAGAGCAGCTTGCAACAAGTCCCCATGCTCCTGTGTCATCTTGTGTGGACAGAAGAGCAAGAGTATCTCTGATAACATAGGCCCAAGGTTGCCATGGTGATGACCTGTTGGTCAAGCCATCTAGTTGAAATATTAATGAAGAGAATTAAAGGGAAAAAGAAAGGCTGCAAAATGCAGGTTAGGCCCAATTGAAATTCCTTGCAGCTTAGACAGTTGATGGAAGGGAAATAGTTAATATCAAAGGTTATAAGCTACAGCAGAACTGGACTGTTCTGACAGTTCTGCAGAGCAGTCATACAATCTGTGCTTGGTTTCTTCAGTGTGCCTCTCATGCAGAACATCCCTCAGACTCCTACACAGAATGCAAGAACTTCCTTCATTTGATAAGATTCCTCTCATTATTGAGTTCAGCTTTCTTCCTTCTACCTTTTTAGTTAATACACCCATCATCACCTTCCCCTGAATCTTCCAGTTTTGCTTTTCTACATATACTATTCTCGTCAGGCTGTGCAGAACTTACAGGAGGAACTAGGATGAAAAGTTCAAAGTTCAAAGTTAAGAGGTTACCCATTTAGAACTCAAATGAGAGAGAGAAAAAAGATTTCTTTACTTGGAGTTTGGACTGTCTAGGAATTTTCCACCTTAGAGGGGTGTGAATGCACAGTCTAGGATATTTAAGGCAGAGAATTTTAGACTCTTTGAGGATAAGGACCCAATTTCAAAGACTGTTCATCTCATGTTCTAGATTTTATTTATTTATTATTACTTCTTTCTTTTTGTATTTGCACAGTTTATTGTCTTTTGCACATTGGGTGAATGCCCAAGTTGGTGTGGTTTTTCATTGATTCTGTTATGGGTTATTATTCTATTATGTATTGACTGAGTATGTCTGCAAGAAAGTGAATCTCGGGGTTGTATATGATGACATATATAGGCATCCGTTAGTCTCATGAGACCATGGATTTGCGCCTTGGACAGCATGGGCAAGGTTGTACGGAAGACCAACAGTTGCCCATGCTGCAAGTCTCCCCTCTCCACGCCACCGATGTTGTCCAAGGGAAGGGCATTAGGACCCATACAGCTTGGCACCGGTGTCGTCGCGAGCGATGTGTGGTTAAGTGCCTTGCTCAAGGACACAACACGCTGCCTCAGCCAAGGCTCGAACTAGCGACCTTCAAGTCACTAGACAAATGCCTTAACCACTTGGCCACGCGCCTGATGTGCATATATGCAGTTTGATAATAGATTTACTTTGAACTTTGAACTTTGGATATGGGATTGGGTAGAAGAGAGGATATGAGTTATAGAATCAAACATCAGAACAAGTTTGAGGGGCAGTAGAGACTCCTGGTGTTCCTATGCAATCTTGTTTTGTTTTGTCTGCTCACTGACTTAAAGTCAGTGACATACGCAGGGACATCCAAGCACCCAGAGCGATTTGCAATGGAAAACTCCCATTAGTTTTCTATGGTTAATGGGATTATGAGTGGTTATCAGAGTCCAAAGCATAAATGCTATCTGAGTGGGGTTAGATTTAAGACAACCTTCTGCCATTGCCAATTTGATCTTCACCTCAGGAATGTAAAATGTGACACAGACTGCCAGAGAGGCTAATGTTTGTTGAGTGACTACTATGTGGTTTATACACAATTTGAGTACTCATGAAAGGTGGTGAATGCTATTTTTTGAGTGGCTGACAAATGGCCTTTGATATCTTAATATGGCCTTCAATAGCTGAATATGACATACTCAGTGTTTTGAGAACCTGGGTCCAGAACGGTTTAATTTTGATCATTCTGACCTCTAGTGATACCTCTCAATGATGGAACGTGTCCCTATTACCACAGACTCCTCCTTCTTCAGATGTATTCCTAACATTTCCACATCATCAGAAGTTCTCCACAATCATCTTCAAAATGAATGCACAAAGTGAGATCATGGGTGCATGAGCATAGATTTTCACCAAGACAATCAGAATGTGTTTACATACCCCTATGAAAAGTGACAGTTTTAAATTTCTGCATCCTTGGACCCTATTCCTCTTCCTCTTCCTCCTCACCTCAAGTGCATTTCTTTTTTAATGCCACAGAAATCCCAACTGGTTGCATCACGGCCTGGTACAAGAACACCAATGTCCAGAAATAGAAAGGTCTACAGAAAGTGGTGGATACAGCCAGTCCATCACAGGAAAATCCCTCCACACCATTGAGCACATTTACATGGGGCGCTGCCACAGGAAGCAGCTCCCATTATCAAGGACCCCCACCATAACTAGGCCGTGCTCTCTTCTCACCACTACCGTCAAGCAGGAGGTGTCGGTGTAACTTCAGAACATTAAACTAATTAAAGGAAGACAGGGGAGTCTGAAATGTGGCTCTAACTTCGGGTTTACTTTAAGTGAGGCATGCACCTATCATGTGGTAGCGTGAAATGATGTATGTAACTCATGTATTCATACATATAACATATATTGAATTACAAACGTTTGTATTTAAGTGAACAAGAGTGCTTAATCAAACAATATATATACAAGATTACTCAAATGTTACTGAAACATTAAATACACAACAAGAAGCCTTGGGTCCTACACCTCCAAGTTCAGGAACAGTAATCACCCTTCAACCATCAACGTCCCAAACCAGTCTGGGTATCTTCGCTCCCCTCAATCCTGAACCGATTCCACAACCTACAAGACTCATCTTTAAGGACTCTACAATTCATGTTCTCAATACTTTTTTATTAGCTCAATTTGTCTTCCTTCACGCTCTGGTTGTTTGTCAGCCTTTGTTTATATACTGCATGGACTTTTTTCACACAAATTCTATTATATTTCTTTATTTTCCTGTAAATGCTTGCAAGAAAATGAATCTGTAGTATATGGTAACATATATGCATTTTGATAATTAATTGTACTTCGACTTTGACTTCTATGTACCGCATTTACACTTCCTACTCTCGCTCAAAACATGATTTGTCTGCATTTCAAATTACAGACTTTGTAAACAGCACCTAATTAGGATGACCTTAATATGAATGTAATTCTTCAGCAGAGAAGCACGACAAAAGCTGATATTGTTTGTTGGAGTGAATAGGGGCAGAGGTTCAAGTGACTAACCCTTTTCTTCTCCTGGGAGGATTAAGCGAGCTGGTTATGTCTGCATTATAGAAAAGTGATTGGAAAGCTGCTTACTGTAGTGTAAAATAACTTGGTCAGGATGTGTCATGGTGCTGTGCTCAAATAAGACAGGATATGGGGAAGAGACTCCTACTGTGAAGAACTGCTAATGTGCATCCACACAGCTGGAAGAGCAACAAAAGGAACTGTAACCTTTTGTTGACCATGTATTTTTCCAGTTGCACTGGGCTTTCATGTTTTCATGTTTTGACAACTTGGAAAAATCTGGGTAATATCTCATAATTCAGGAGCCAAAGTCACGTCAGGCCTCATTTAGATCATCTCTTAACAGGTACTGTATGACTTTTGTCTCTCTTGTTATATATGATACTTCCTCTGCATGAACTCTGCTATGTAGATTCTAACATGCTGATGAGACCAAGGTCCACTGAGCACAATCTACATGAAACGCTATCATGGAAAAGCAGCAGCCAGCATCAAAGATCGTCACCACCAGGGCTATGCCCCTTTCACACTGCTGCCATCAGTTAGAAGGTACAGGAGCCTTGGGACTCGCACCACCAGATTCAAGAACAGTTACTACCCACAACCATCAGGCTTTTGAACAAAAGTGGGTAAGTACACTCACTTGCCTTTCCATGGAGATGTTCACACAACCAATGATTTCATTTTAAGGACTCATTATCTTGTTATTTCATGTTCTTGCTATTTATTTATACTTGTGCTTGCACAGTCTGTTGTCCTTGCCACTCTACTTGGTCTTTCATTGATCCTGTGCTAGTTATAAGTCTGTAGGCTTCCTGAGTATGCCCACAGGAAAATGAATCTCAGGGTTTATATGTGGTGACTTATCATAAGTGTACTCTGATAACAAAAAATACTTTCAATTTTTGAGCTCTGAAGCCGGGACCTGCCACAAGTGAGGGTTGGTGCTTAACAGTTCCAGTTTAGGAGTTTGGATGCTCCTTCTGCCAACTACCTTGGGCTTTCCTGTGCTTCTGACGAATGGATTTCAGGTTCCCAATGCCCACCCAGATTGTCATAGAAAATGCTCACATACTGATCCAGGATTGTCTTCCCAAAAAAAAAGGTCAAAATGGCACGAAATTTCTTCTCCTCCATATATCCTACTGAAAGTCCCAAAAACATCCCTCCTCCTGCACCCTGCACCCCCACAGTCAGAAAAGGGTTAATATCACTTAAGCCTAGAGATGGCAGCCTGTTCTGGTGGGATAACGGGAACAAGGACCAGGACTTCTGGGTCAGGAATCTGATTGGGGCTGGAGTTATATGGTTGATTGGCCGTGGGAAGGTGACTGAAGATGCCAGCTGAAGGTTAGTTGCAGTGAAGGAGTGAGATCAGAACAATAGTATTAAGTGGAGAGGATAGTTAGTTAGAGCTTTATTGTCATTGCGGAGGACAATGAGATTGGAGTGAGACTCCATTCAGTGCAAAAGAGTGTACAGGCAATTCAATTACTAAAAACACAATGACTGAATTTAAAATAACGTCTGAGTTATTTAGAATGACATCTAAATTACAATTGAATTTAAAACAAGCAACTCTAAAATTAAAAGAAACAGTGGGTACCCCATTTAAGTATTGTACATGCCTATGTTATAATATACAATGTGTTAGGGCACATCCTGGAATTAGGATATATAGCAAACTTTAACTTCAGCAACCAATCTTTAGACCTGAATGTGGATTGTGGATTATATTTAAAATGCGGCCCTGGACAATGGTTTCTGGAGCTGTGGACAGCAGTTTATTGGCAAACCAGCTAATGCTGATTATCATTCATTTTAGGTGCCTAGAGTGTGGGTGTGAAGAAGGAGGTGCGGAAATTAAATGTAATTCGAAGGAAGCATTGTAGCTACATTGTAAATATGGAATTGTTCTTTGATCTTTAGCATATAAAAACATCATGTAGCATTGGGTCGAACAGGCTTCTTCCAGAGAGTTTCTCATTTTGTTGAATAAACCACTTTTATATCCATCAGCTTCTGTCTGTCTCTCTCTTTCTCTCTCTCTCTCTCTCTGGTGACTGTTCACATTACAACACAATGACTAGGTATAAAATAGCATCAAGAACTAAAGCTGAGATTTTTAAAAAGAGCTCTGAAGTCAGAGGAAGGCAGTTGCCCCATTTAAACCAAAATATTGCACATGCCCATTTGTTGCATTGAGAGATTGTCCACAATGCCAATGGACTATAGATGGGTGAGGGGCATTGTTCAGCTGCATAACATAAATGGAACCCAGCAATAAACTAGATTGGGTTGCCAACATGAAGCTGGGAATTGTTCAGCGCTGTTCCTTTAACATTTGCTTCTGCAGGTACAACAATGTTATTAAATCTTAATTTCTCAGGCAGTGCCTAACAATAGGTAGAAAGTAACCTAATTTCCAGGCGCACTGGGAATAATTTCACCCATGCACAGCCAAATTAGAAATTTCAACTTCAGACCATGTGCTCTATAACTAGAAGGGTCCGTTTGATCTTCCGGAAGAGATTATTCAATCCAGAAATGATTGAAATCACATTCCATTCTATAAGTAACTGGTGTTCAGTCAGGTAGTTCTAAAAGAAGGGACTATTGTTACATGAGCCAATTTCCCAGTTACCTGAAGTACTGAGAGACTCCCTAGTACTAATGTGGTATTTACAAATAAGAACTATTCCTATAAATAAAGAAAACCAAGCACTGAGATTTGTATGATTTGCCAATTTTGCATTGCTGTGTTGGTGGTTATGTCTATTACAATCATGATTTAGTGGCTTTTTCAGTGTAATCTGCTGAATGTATTCAGGATTTTCAATTATTTTCTCATTGCCTGCTTGATGTAATATTTGTATAAGAAGCAATGGCAATTGACCTGTGAGGTAAGGCTTTTAAACTTTGCCAGTGCACCACCTGTTCATCAGTTGTATTGTATACAAGAACAAGAAGAGAACTGCTTCTAATTGCAATTTAAACAAGAAGTGTTTGGCTTACCCACGTAGTCAATTCTTGCAAGTGTAGTGTCATAAAAACCATCTGTATGTAGGGGAGTAATAAAGATTTTTATCAGTCAGTACACAGATGCTGAAGTGGTATATTTGCTCAAATAAAGCAGAGACCTTGACTTGAATGAGAGGCTAGATATCCATTAACTGCCTAGAGCCCTGGGAAAGAAAAATCTCATCCACTATGAGTGGGGATGGTAGAAAAAAAAGCCTTTTGCTACACATTTGTAGTTCAAGGGACTTTGTTTCCAAGTGCAAGTAAAACGTTTTTTTTGTTTGTTTGGAAAGGGAGGAGAGCCAGTAAAACCAGCAGCAACAACTGATGCCATTGCTAAATTTCTACATTCCCTGAATGTGGGGAAATGTGCAGGGAGGCTATCTATTGGCAGGAGGTTCAAAGTTCAAAGTAAATTTATATATTACCCTGAGATTCATTGTCCTGTAGGCATGTACAGTAGAACAAAGAAATATAATGGAATCACTGAAAAGCTACTCACAAGGAACTGGCAAACAGCCAATGCGCAAATACAAACAGAACAAGTAATACATATATAAATAATACTGAGAATGCGAAGGGTAGAAACCTTGAAAGTGAGTCCATAGGTTGTGAATCAGTTCATTGCTGAGGTGAGTGAGGATTTCCACACTGGCCCAGGAGCCTAATGCTTGAAGGGTAATAGCTCTTCCTGAGCCTGGTGGTGAGGGACCCACAGTCTCCTTCCCGAGGGCAGCAGTGAGAAGACAGCATGGCCTGGATGGCTGGGGTCCTTGATAATAGGTGCTGCTTTCTTGTGGTAGAGCTGCTTATTGATGTGCTCAACGGTGAGGAGGGCTTTTCCCGTGATGGACTGGACTATATCCACTACTTTTTGTAGGCTTTTCCATTCCTGGATATTGGTTTTTCCATATTAGGTCATGATATAACTATGTTCATATATCCCTCCCCCTTACTAATGCCAACAAGGCACTACATGAGCTCTACAGCGCCATCAGTGACTTTCAAACCAAACACCCTGATGGTGTCTTCATTGCCACTGGTGATTTTAACCATGTGATTCCAAAAATCATCATCATCAGGTGCCATGCCCAGTTTGAGCTTTGACTGCCATGGCCCACACACTCTTGTTTCGGGTCAGGCGGCTCAATTCATTGGTGTTCATTTCCAGTTCTCTGGCTGCAGTCTCCATCATCATTTGCCTTCGCCTTCCTTTTGCTTTCTTCCCTTCAATCATAGTCATAGTCATACTTTATTAATCCCGGGGGAAATTGGTTTTCGTTACAGTTGCTCCATAAATAATAAATAGTAATAGAACCATAAATAGTTAAATAGTGATATGTAAATTATGCCAGTAAATTATGAAGTAAGTCCAGGACCAGCCTATTGGCTCAGGGTGTCTGACCCTCCAAGGGAGGCGTTGTAAAGTTTGATGGCCACAGGCAGGAATGACTTCCTATGACGCTCTGTGCTGCATCTCGGTGGAATGAGTCTCTGGCTGAATGTACTCCTGTGCCCACCCAGTACATTATGTAGTGGATGGGAGACATTGACCAAGATGGCATGCAACTTGGACAGCATCCTCTTTTCAGACACCACTGTGAGAGAGTCCAGTTCCATCCCCACAACATCACTGGCCTTACGAATGAGTTTGTTGACTCTGTTGGTGTCTGCCACCCTCAGCCTGCTGCCCCAACACACAACAGCAAACATGATAGTACTGGCCACCACAGACTTGTAGAACATCCACAGCATTGTCCGGTAGATGTTAAAGGATCTCAGTCTCCTTAGGATATAGAGACGGCTCTGACCCTTCTTGTAGACAGCCTCAGTGTTCTTTGACCAGTCCAGTTTATTGTCGATTCGTATCCCCAGGTATTTGTAATCCTCCACCATGTCCACACTGACCCCCTGGATGGAAACAGGGGTCACCGGTACCTTAGCTCTCCTCAGGTCTACCACCAGCTCCTTAGTCTTTTTCACATTAAGCTGCAGATAATTCTGCTCACACCATGTGACAAAGTTTCCTACCGTAGCCCTGTACTCAGCCTCATCTCTCTTGCTGATGCATCCAACTATGGCAGAGTCATCTGAAAACTTCTGAAGATGACAAGACTCTGTGCAGTAGTTGAAGTCCAAGGTGTAAGTGGTGAAGAGAAAGGGAGACAAGACAGTCCCCTGTGGAGCCCCAGAGCTGCTGATCACTCTGTTGGACACACAGTGTTGCAAGCACACGTTCTGTGGTCTGCCAGTCAGGTAATCAAGAATCCATGATACCAAGGAAGCATCCACCTGTATTGCTGTCAGCTTCTCCCCCAGCAGAGCTGGGCGGATGGTGTTGAATGCACTGGAGAAGTCATAAAACATGACCCTCACAGTGCTCGCTGGCTTGTCCAGGTGGGCATAGACACAGTTCAGCAGGAAGACGACGGCATCCTCAACTCCTAGTAAGGGCAGGTAGGCGAACAGGAGGGGATCTAAGTGTGGCCTGACCATAGGCTGAAGCAGCTCCAGAACGAGCCTTTCCCATAATTACCGTGCATTCTAACTCCTCTTTCCTAATCACCTGTCCAATGAAGTTACGTTGCCTTTTCATGATCTCATACATTATTTGTCTTTTTGTGCTTGCTCTGTTCATGACATCCTCAACAGATATTCGTTTCATCCATGATATTCTTTGCATCCTCCTCAAAAACCACGTCTCTGCTGCTTCAATTTGTTTCCTCATGTTACTAGATATTGTCCAATATTCTGATCCATATAACATAACTGGATAAACGCAACATTTCAGTACTCTGAGGCAGGTTGTCATGCCTAGTTTAGTGTTGGTCAATATACTCTTCATACTTGTAAAGGTGTCTTTTGCCATCCCTATTCTTCTTTTGATGTCCATGTCGCACCTGCCATCTGATGTCACCCAGCTTCCTAAGTAACAAAAGTTCTTACCTTGTTTTATGTCTTCCCCATTTATTTTCAGCCTGCAGACAGGATTCTCCTTCTTTTTGGATATCACCATACATTCTGTCTTTTTGCAATTGATAGATTGACCCATTTTTGCACTTTCTTCAACAACTGTATCAATTAAGTTTTGTAGTTCTTCCTCCGTACTTGCAATTAACACAGTGTCATCCGCATATCTGAAATTATTGGTGCTTTCACCGCCAACTTTGATTGCCAAGATGTCTCTTATTTTTTGTAATATTGTTTCACTGTACACATTAAACAAATCAGAGGAGAAAACTACCCTTGTCTAACGCCTCTCTTGATATTCGTAAACTGACTGACTTCTCCATCTATTCTTACAGTGGCAGTTTGTTCCCAGTACAGATTTCTGATTAGGCGGAGGTCTTTCGAATCTAGATCTAGAGTTTCCTGTAATATTTCAAATAACTTATTGTGCTTCACTTTATCAAATGCTTTTGTGTAGTCGATAAAACAAACAAACAAGTCTTTTTGCACTTGAATAGCTGCTTCTGATAGTATCCTTAACATCAATATCACGTTTCTTGTACCTTTGTCTTTCACAAAACCACATTGTTCTTTACCTATTTCAGCTTGTATCTTACTTTTAGCTCCTGTCATCAAAATTCTTAGAAGTATCTTAGTGATATGACTCATTAAACTTATGGTCCTATGTAATTCACATTCTATTGCTCCAGGTTTCTTAGGAAGAGTGATTAGTACCGATTTTTTTCATCTCTTCTGGTATTATTCCAGTCTCATGAATGTCATTGATTAAATCAGTAAATTTTTCAATTCCATAATCTTCAAGGGCAATAATTTGTTCTATTACTAATTCATCAGGACCTGCTGCCTTTCCTTTTTCATCTTATTTATTTCATTGCGAACTTCAGATTGTAAAATACAGGTGTGCCCCGCTTTTCGAACGTTCGCTTTACGAAACCTCACTGTTGCGAAAGACCTACATTAGTTACCTGTTTTCGCTAACAGAAGGTGTTTTCACTGTTACGAAAAAAAGCAGCGCGCGATAAAAGGCAACGTACGAAAAAAGCAGCACGCAAAAAAAAAAGCAGCGTGCGTCCCGAGCAGCCGCTCTCCCCCAGATTCAGAACTGCATTCTAGCCGGCATTGTTTAAGCACGTGCCTGTGAGCAGCCATTAGCAAGGTGAGTTCTAAAGTATCGGAAAAGCCTAAAAGAGCTTGTAAGGGTGTTACACTTAGCGTAAAACTAGACATAAGTAAGCGTTTCGATCGTGGTGAACGAAGCAAGGACAAAGTGAGTTTGGCTTGTGGCCCTGTCTGGGGCCCCACCTCTCCTCCTTCCTGATCCTGCTGCAACTCAGACTGCCCACAGCTAGCCCTCCCCAATACACCTGACTCAGTGTGAGAAGGGCCAAAGGTCTCTTCCTCAATCACAGGGAAGTTAGCGAAAGGCAGCATGTAGCACATGTCCAGCACATCATCCTTCGAATCCGCATTCTTCCTCATTCCCTCGATCGGTAGCTGCTGTTTAAGTTTCTCCAAACTGAAACATTTAGCCGGGGCTCCCCCTTCAGCCTCCTGCAGTCGAGACGTCAGCTTCTTCGGGGACTCCTTCAACTCTCGCCACAGTCTCAGCAGTTCTGATTCAGGGTTCTTGGCCATCTCCATCTGAGACGCAGTTACCCCACCAGCTTCTTCCGCCCTGACCTGAAAAGCAGCAGTTAAAGAATGTTCAGCCTCCGGTTGTTTCTTCCTGAGGGCGTCTTTCAGGTCAACTTTCAGTTTTTCCACTTCATTTAAACTCGCGATAGTCATCTTCAGGTTCCTTTCAAGCGTCTGCCTCCATTTTCCGAGATCTGTCCTCCACTTCTTCACCTCCTCGGGAGTGTAGTCAAACTCCCCTCCCTGGGCTCTCGGTTTTCTGCTGGCCTTAGTCAGAACACTTCCTTGATCTTCCCCAACTTGTAAGTCTTCCAATCTTTTCTGAATCGACGCCTTGAGTTTCTGCTGATCCCTTCAAAGGTGTCATTGTTTCTTCTCGCTGGATTAATTCATCAGTACGTGACCGCAGTGTCGGCTCGGAATTCTGTTGCTTCTTCTCCATGTTGACGAGTGTGAATTCCAACTCTGCAATGGTCGTCCCACAAGTGCGGCACTCAGTCTCCGGCCGGCATTTCTGAGCACTCAGTTCAGCGGTGCAAATCCCTTCTCTCCCCTGTGTCTCATTCAGATTGACAACTTGGGTTTCCATCCCCAGGTCCACCACCGTCTGTTCCAACACCAGGAAGTTCAACTGGTATGTCCGGTCATTTTTCTCACATTGCACCAAGCTCCTCTGGCGAAAAACTCCTCCACATGTGGCACTTCGCTTCTGTCGCCCAGGCTCAGCCACTCGCCTCGCCTCATAGTCCCCCCAGGCAAATCCAAGCTCTAGGCGGTCACCCACATACGCCAAAACTCCTAACACCTTCACTTTCCTCATGGCCTTCCTCATGCCCCGTGGGAAAGATGCAGGGGCTCTGGATATGCCCTTGGGTATCTTTTCGGATCGGAAGAATCCTAGGGAACTAATAACGGCCATCTTCGGCTCGACAGCCGCACTCCTCGGGATCTGGCAACATCCACTCCTCAGATCCAGCACATTAAACCACATCGCATAATCCACACACACGCTGCCTCCATCTTCCACTGCGCCAGGATCCAGTTGCCGTGACCTCTCTCTCACTGAGGTGTCTTCAGCAGTCAACTCCCCTCCCTCGTGGTAGTTCAGAGCATCTACTAAGAGGGTCTCACCCTCAGCTACTTTCCCCAGGCCATACCACCGCTGAGTTTCGCATAAATTCGGTACCGGCTCAAGGCTGCTACACACGTCCTCAGAATCACCTCGACACGCTGGGTGCCCAGACAATGCCCTCATGAGCTCCAGGGTCAGTAACCAATCATCATCTTCTGGATAACTACTGGCACTGGTACCCCAAATCTCCGGTGCCCTTGTGGTTGTCAAGGGTAAATGCTTCAGACACCGGTTGTAAAACGAACTTTACAACAACTTGACCTGCGCCCCGGGGTCGAGGATGGCTTTACCCTCACTTCCATCTATCCATAACGATATCCTGGGGTGTGGTCCCTCTAAGCCTTCAGGAATAGGGTCTTTTCCTTTCAGAAGTTCATTGGTACATTGCTGGGAACGTGCTTCCGCAGAGACCCCAAGCTGTTCCCCCACTGGGCCTCCACTAATTTTCCCGACACCTCTCTGATCAGCTGAACAACTGAGGGAGGGGCTGAGCCCCTGAAATGATCCCCTTGGCACTGCAAGCAATTTAGCCACCCTCCTAGCCAGAGAAGACACACTGAAAACTTTCTCCCCTCTTTTAAATAACTGACAGCTGTCACTATGGTGTAAGTGAACCTGACAGCTCTAACACCGTCACCAGACCGCCTACTTAAACTTTCAACCAATCCCTGCCGCTCTCCCTCAACCGAGCACTGCCACTCATCTAACAACTGAGCGATCCACTCCGCCAACGTCTCGCACGCCTCCGTCCCTCTTGGGGTGGACACTATCCCAAGTGCCAGGCAGAAGCTGCCAGAGCTAGAACATTTATTCGCACACCCTACCTCCAAATCAGACCACTCGTTCCTCTCTCCCAACTGCATGGGCAGCCCCGCGTGCCACCTCCAACTCGTCAATGCCAGTCTGAATTCGAACAAAGACCGCACCCACAACGCATACAGCAATCACCAGCAAATAATCCACAGAGACACATATTACAGATTTAAACAGGGCACCCACACAGCATACCAGTAGACCCAATCCCGGACAAAGCCCACACAATGTAGCCTCCCTGGCCACCCTCAGGGTCGATCTCCCGCCTTCTGCCCCAAAACCCCGTGCATACAAATCTTCCAGATACACCAAAGTCATAACAATTATCCCAATTGGTTCGTAACATCCTCTTAACCCACAACAAGCTGCTAGCACAAAGCTTTCTCGGCGTTTAACATAACAAAGAAGCATTCTGATTATAACATAACAAAGAAGCATTCTGATTATAACATAACAAAGAAGCCATTTTAAATTTAACATACAAAAAAAAGAAAGGCCCCGTACACGTATAACAATGACAGCACGGAAACAGGCCATCTCAGCCCTTCTAGTCTGTGCCGAACTCTTACCTTCTCCTATTCCCACCGACCTGCACTCAGCCCATAACCCTCCATTCCTTTCCTGTCCATATATCTATCCAATTTAACTTTAAACGACAACATCGAACCTGCCTCAACCACTTCTGCTGGAAGCTCATTCCACACAGCTACCACTCTCTGAGTAAAGAAGTTCCACCTCATGTTACCCCTAAACTTTTGTCCTCTAATTCTCAACCCATGCCCTCTTGTTTGAATCTTCCCCACTCTCAATGGAAAAAGTCTAACCACATCAACTCTATCAATCCCCCTCATAGTTTTAAACACTTCTATCAAGTCTCCCCTCAACCTTCTGCGCTCCAAAGAATAAAGACCTAACTTGTTCAACCTTTCTCTGTAACTTAGGAGATGAAACCCAGGCAACATTTTCGTAAACCTCCTCTGTACTCTCTCAATTTTATTGACATCCTTCCTATAATTCGGTGACCAGAACTGTACACAATACTCCAGATTTGGCCTTACCAATGCTTTATACAAATTCAACATTACATCCCAACTCCTATACTCAATGCTCTGATTAATAAAGACCAGCAAACCAAAAGTTTTCTTCACCACCCTATCCACATGAGATTCTATCTTCAGGGAACTATGCACCATTATTCCTAGATCCCTCTGTTCCAAAGCATTCTTTAATGCCCTACCACTTACCATGTATGTCCTATTTTGATTAGTTCTACCAAAATGTAGCACCTCACATTTTTCAGCATTAAACTCTATCTGCCATCTTTCAGCCCTCTCTTCTAACTGTCCTAAATCTCTCTGCAAGTCTTGAAAACCTACCTCATCATCCACAACACCACCTATGTTAGTATCATCTGCATACTTACTAATCCAATTTACCACCCCATCATCTAGATCATTAATATATATTACAAACAACATTGGACCCAGTACAGATCCCTGAGGCACACCGCTACACACCGTCCTCCAATCTGACACACAGTTATCCACCACTACTCTCTGTCATTTCCCATCTAGCCACTGCTGAATCCATTTTACTACTTCCATATTAATGCCTAACAATTGATCCTTCCTAACTAACCTTCTGTGTGGAACCTTGTCAAAGGCCTTACTGAAGTCCATATAGACAACATCCACCGTTTTACCCTCAAAGAACTTTCTTAGTAACCTCAGCAAAAAATTCAGTAAGATTTGTCAATCATGACCTTCCATGCACAAATCCATGTTGACTGTTCCTAATCAGACCCTCTCTATCCAGAAAATTATATATACCATCTCTAAGAATACTTTCCATCAATTTACCCACCACTGATGTCAAACTCACAGGCCGATAATTGCCAGGTTTACTCTTAGAACCCTTTTTTGAACAATGGAACCACATGAGCAATACGCAAATCCTCCAGCACCATTCCTATTTCTAATGACATGTGAAATATTTCTGTCAGAGCCCCTGTTATTTCTACACTAACTTCCCTCAAAGTCCTAGGGAATATCTTGTCCGGACCCGGAGACTTATCCACTTTTATATTCCTTAAAAGTGTCAGTACTTCCTCTTCTTTAATTGTCATATTTTCCATAACTACCCTACTTGTTTCCTTTACCAACCACAATTCAATATCCTTCTCCTTAGTGAAATATCAATCTCAAACGTTTGGCGGGCCGGAGATTGTCTTCCCTAGAATTACATAGCCAACGGAACTAGAGTGTTTCACATGTATAGAATTAAATGACAATGAACTTGACCTGACGATGCAGCCAGTCAGAATGCTCTCCACTGTGCATCTATAGAAGTTTGCCTAAATTTTAGAGCACATGCCAAATCTGTGCAAGCTTCTAAAAAAGTAAAGCTACTGTTGAGCCTTCTTTGTTAGGAACTGAGCAAGCCGGCACCTCTTGTGGCAGGTTGGTTGGAAAACGATGTGTTTCTGTATCAAGCTGGATGCATTGGTCGCAGTGAAATTGGCCCCGGTTCTTTGTAGATTCTGTTGCAGAAGGATGCTCTGCTTTGGAGCTGCAGATCACCTTCATACGCACTAAAATGCAGGTCCAAAGTTCATGGACAGAGTAGTGAAGCTGGTAAGTGAACACCCCTGGATCTAACAGAACAGTTGCATATATCCTTAGTCTTCGAGAAGGAAATCCATGTAATGTTTTCTCAAGTAATTGCCACAAAATTAAATCTCAGCCTTCAGTCAAGATGCTAGAAGTTCTCATGCAAAAGTTTGTATCTCATATTTCTGACTAGCTGCCTCTTAGTAGCCTGGATCGTCTTCCTGTTCCACAAAGACAGAGAACTGTTGATATGTTTTTAATATTGTCTCATCGTCACGGCAAATCTGCTTCTCAAAAGCGCAAGCTAAGGCCTGCTGTGTGTGGGGAATTATCTGGATGAGTTTGTCCAGGCAAGTAAGGCAGCTTGAAGCTTCATTACTCAGCCATTTAGACCATAAGACACAGGAGCAGAATTAGGTCAGTTAGCCCATTGAATCTGTTTTGCCATTCAGTCAGGGTTGTTTTATTTTCCTTCTCAGTCCTTTGACATCCCTACTAATCAAGAACCTATCAATCTTCGCTTTAAATATGCCCAATGACTTGGCCTCCACAGCCATTTGTGGCAATGAATTCCACGGATATACCACGCTCTAGCTAAAGAAATTCCTCCTTAGCTCTGTTCTAAAAGGACATCCTTAAATCTGAGGCTGAGCTCTCTGGACTAGATTCTTCCAACACTGGAAACATCCTCTCCATGCTCACCACATCTCGGCCTTTCAATATTCAATTTTGTTAAGTATTCCAAAAATTTTGATTACATTGCATGGCTTATTAATCATTTGTGAAGATTAATTATTTATCATTAATCCCCTAGTGCCACATCTAAATACGTTTTTGTATAACAACTAACAAATTCCTCAACGTAAACACGAGGAATTCTGCAGATGCTGGAAATTCAAGCAACGCACATCAAAGTTGCTGGTGAACGCAGCAGGCCAGGCAGCATCTATAGGAAGAGGTACAGTCGATGTTTCAGGCCGAGACCCTTCGTCAGGACTAACTGAAGGAAGAGCTAGTAAGAGATTTGAAAGTGGGAGGGGGAGGGGGAGATCCAAAATGATAGGAGAAGACAGGAGGGGGAGGGATGGAGCCAAGAGCTGAATAGGTGATTGGCAAAAGGGATATGAGAGAATCATGGGACAGGAAGCCCAGGGAGACGGAAGGCAGGGGAAACACAGAGGATGGGTAAGGGGTATAGTCAGAGGGACAGAGGGAGAAAAAGGAGAGAGAGAGAAAGAAAGTGTGTATATGAATAAATAACGGATGGGGTCCGAGGGGGAGGTGGGGCATTAGCAGAAGTTAGAGAAGTCAATGTTCACGCCATCAGGTTGGAGGCTACCCAGACGGAATATAAGGTGTTGTTCCTCCAACCTGAGTGTGGCTTCATCTTTACAGTAGAGGAGGCCGTGGATAGACATGTCAGAATGGGAATGGGATGTGGAATTAAAATGTGTGGCCACTGGGAGATCCTGCTTTCTCCGGCGGACAGAGCGTAGGTGTTCAGCAAAACGATCTCCCAGTCACCATATTTGACCTACCAAAATGAACCACCTCACACTTATCTGGGTTGAACTCCGTCTGCCACTTCGCAGCCCAGTTTTGCATCCTATCAATGTCCCACTGTAACCTCTGACAGCCCTCCAGACTATCCACAACACCTCCAACCTTTGTGTCATCAGCAAACTTACTAACCCTTCCCTCCACTTCCTCATCCAGGTCATTTATAAAAATCACGAAGAGTAAGGGTCCCAGAACAAATCCCTGAGGTACACCACTGGTCACTGACCTCAATGCAGAATATGACCCATCTATAACCACTCTTTGCCTTCTGTAGGCAAGCCAATTCTGGATCCACAAAGCAAAGTCCCCTTGGATCCCATGCCTCCTTACTTTCTCAATAAGCCTTGCATGGAGTACCTTATTAAATGCCTTGCTGAAATCCATATACACTACATCTACTGCTCTACCTTCATCAATGTGTTTAGTCACATCCTCAAAAAATTCAGTCAGGCTCGTAAGGCACGACCTGGCTTTAACAAAGCCATGTTGACTATTCCTAATCATATTATGCCTCTCCAAATGTTCATTAATCCTGCCTCTCAGGATCTTCTCCATCAACTTACCAACCACTGAGGTAAGACTCACTGGTCTATAATTTCTTGGGCTATCTCTACTATCTTCCTTGAATAAGGGAACAACATCTGAAGCCCTCCATACCTCTGGAACCGCTCCCGTCCCCATTGATGATGCAAGGATCATCACCAGAGGCTCAGCAATTTCCTCCCTCACCTCCCACAGTAGCCTAGGGTACATCTCGTCCGGTCCTGGTGACTTATCCACTGGATGCTTTCCAAAAGCTACAGCACATCCTCTTTCTTAATGTCTATATACTCAAGCTTTTCAATCCACCTTAAGTCATCCCTACAATCACCAAGATCCTTTTCTGTAGTGAATAATGAAGCAATGTATTGATTAAGTGCCTCTGCTATCTCCTCTGGTTCCATGCACACTTTTCCACTGTCGCACTTGATTGGTCCTTTTCTCTCACAACTTATCCTCCTGCTTTTCACATACTTGTAGAGTGCCTTGAGGTTTTCTTTAATCCTGCTCATCAAGGCCTTCTCATGGTACTTTCTGGCTCTCCTAATTTCATTCTTAAACTCCTTCCTGCTAGCCTTGTAATCTTCTAGATCTCTATCATTACCTAGTTTTCTGAACCTTTCATAAGCTTGTCTTTTCTTCTTGACTAGATTTTCCACAGCCTTTATACACCACAGTTCCAATACCCTCCATCCTTTCCCTGAATCATTGGAACATACCTATGCAGAACACCACGCAAATGTCCTCTGAATATTTGCCATGTTTCTGCTGTACATTTCCCTGAGAACATCTGTTCCCAATTTATGCTTCCAAGTTCCTGCCTGATAGCTTCATATTTCCCCTTACTCCAATTTAACGCTTTCCTGTCTTGTCTGTTCCTATCTCTCTCTAATGCAATGGTAAAGGAGATAGAATTGCGATCACTATCTCCAAAATGCTCTCCCACTGATAGATCTGACACCTGACCAGGTTCATTTCCCAATACCAGATCAAATACAGCCTCTCCTCTTGTAGGCTTATCTACATATTATGTCAGGAAACCTTCCTGAACACACCTAGCAAACTCTACCCCATCTATCTAAACATTGGAAAGGGTACAGAGGAGATCTACCAGGATGCTGCCTTGTTTAGAGAGTATGGATTACGAGCAGAGATTAAGGGAGCTAGGGCTTTACTCTTTGGAGAGAAGGAGGATGAGAGGAGACACGATAGAGGTGTACAAGATAATAAGAGGAATAGATAGAGTGGATAGCCAGCGCCTCTTCCCCAGGGCACCACTGCTCAATACAAGAGGACATGGCTTTAAGGTAAGGGGTGGGAAGTTCAAGGGGGATATTAGAGGAAGGTTTTTTACTCAGAGAGTGGTTGGTGTGTGGAATGCACTGCCTGAGTCAGTGGTGGAGGCAGATACACTCGTGAAGTTTAAGAGATTACTAGAAAGGTATATGGAGGAATTTAAGGTGGGGGGTTATATGGGAGGCAGGGTTTGAGGGTCGGCACAACATTGTGGGCCGAAGAGCCTGTAATGTGCTGTACTATTCTGTTCTATCTTCTAAACGTGAGGCTGATTAGCAAGATAAGAGCTTATGAAATTACAGGGGAGTTACTAGCATGGGTGAAGCATTAGCTAGTTGGCAGAAAGCAGAGAGTGGGAATAAAGGGATGCTATTCTGGCTGGCTGCCAGTTACCAGTGGATTTCCACAGGGATCGGTGTTGGGACCGCTGCTTTTTACAATGTATGTCAATGATTTGGACTACGGTATTAATGGATTTGTGGCTAAATTTGCTGATGATACAAAGATAGGTGGAGGAGCGGGTCGTGTTGAGGAAACAGAGAGCCTGTAGAGAGACTTAGATAGTTCGGGGAATGGGCAAAGAAGTGGGAAATGAAATACAATGTTGGAAATTGTATGGTCATGCACCTTGGTGACTATTATTTAGACGGGGAGAGAATTCAAAATGCAGAGAGGCAAAGGGACTTGGGAGTCCTTGTACAAGATACCCTAAAGGTTAACCTCCAGGTTGAGTCGATGGTGAAGAAGGTGAATGCAATGTTGGCATTCATTTCTAGAGGTATAGAATATAAGAGCTGGGATGTGATGTTGAGGCTCTATAAGGCACTCCTGAGACCACACTTGGAGTATTGTGTGCAGTTTTGGGCTCCTTATTTTAGAAAGGATATACTGACATTGGAGAGGGTTCAGAGAAGATTCACAAGAATGATTCCAGGAATAAAAGGGTTACCATATGAGGAACGTCTGGAAGCTCTTGGGCTGTATTCCCTGGAGTTCAAGAGAATGAGGGGGGATCTCATGCTGAATGTTAAAAGGCCTGAACAGGTTAGATATGACAAAGTTATTTCCCATGGTAGGGGATTCTAGGACAAGTGGGCATGACTTCAGGATTGAAGGATGTCCATTTAGAACAGAGATGTGGAGAAATTACTTTAGTCAGAGGATGGTAAATCTGTGGAATTTGTTTCCACGAGTGGCTGTGGAAGCCAAGTCATTGGGTGCATTTAAGGTTGAGATAGATAGATTCTTGATTAGCCAGGGCATCAAGGGTGAAGGCAGGGGAGTGGGGATGGCTGGAAGAATTGGATCAGCCCATGATTGAATGGCAGAGTAGACTCGATGGGCCAAATGGCCTACTTCTGCTCCTATATCTTACGGTCTTATGGTCTAAGCCCCTTGCTCTAGGGAGATGGCAATCAATATTTGGGAAATTAAAATCTTCCACCACGACAACCCTGTTATTATTACACCTTGCCAGAATCCGTTGCCCTATCTGCTCTTCAATGTCTCTGTTACTTGGGTGGTCTATAAAAAAATACCCACTAGAGTTATTGACCCCTTCCTATTTCTAACTTCCACCCACAGAGAGCCAGTAGGCAATTCCTCCATGATTTCTTCCTTTTCCGCAGCCGTGACATTATCTCTGATGCCACACCCCCATCTCTTTTGCCTCCCTCCCTGTCCTTTCTGAAACATCTAAAGCCTGGCACTCTAGGTAGCCATTCCTGTCCCTGAGCCATTCAAGTCTCTGTAATGGCCACAATATCATAGCTCCAAGTACTGGTCCAAGCTCTAAGCTCATCCACTTTCTTCATGATGCTTCTTGTGTTAAAATAGACACATCTCAAACTATCAGTCTGAGCGCATCCCTTCTCTATCACCTGCCTATCCTCCCTCTCGCACTGTCTCCAAGCTTTCTCTATTTGTGAGCCAACCACCCCTTCCTCCGTCTCTTCAGTTCAGTTCCCACCCCGCAACAATTCTAGTTTAAACTCTCCCCAATAGCCTTAGCAAACGTCCCTGCCAGGATATTGTTCACCCTCGGATACAAGTGCAACCTGTCCTTTTTGTACAGGTCACTCCTGCCCCAAAAGTGGTCCCAATGATCCAGAAACCTGAATCCCCATCCCCTGCTCCAATCCCTCAGCCACACACTTATCCTCCACCTCGCTCTTATAAGTTGCTCTTATTTACATGATCTGTATGCTATAAACATGATTGTGTAAACAAAACCTTAAATCTTCATCAGAGCTGGAAGTCATTGCGCAAATCCAGGTGGTTAGACTTGGGCTGTTGCTAATGATGAACACAATACGTACTCGCCAGTGTAAAGACAAACATCTCAGGGGAGGCAGTGGCAATAGTGGGACCAGCTGGATTGATCTCAGGGAGACTGAATGGCTTCCTCACATACATTAACCACTCCGTAACTCTTGTCAACAGGAATTCATATTTTTCATTATTTGACAAGAATTTCCCTTATCCATACAAAGTGTGAGAGCATTATAAAAGATATACATAACAGTATATTATGCGCACACGCACACACACACACCATACACACACATGCACATGCAAACATAGGCATGCACACATTTATGCACATTTTTGAGATCAAGACATGAGCTCAGAGGCCAGACACAGGGCTTGATTCCTGATTCCCGAATGTACATAGTTTCGGAGTCTTTGTCAGCCAATGTGCACCAACCAGTGTTGACAGCTCATGCTAGACAATGGTGAATGCTTCCCAAATGTTATATCGTTACAAGAAAGCCAGTCTTCAGTGATGTGTGGTCCCCAGTCCTAGCTTGCTTAAAATGCTGCAGATCCATTTCTTGCAGAATATTGGGAACACAGGAGGTAGGAATATTGATACAGTATTCTGAAAAAGGGTTCATTTCACTTCTGGCATTAGAACCAAAAACATTGAACAGACGAAGCACTCGTGGGCCATGTGTGACCAACCAAGGATTAAAATGGCCAGGTTCCCCCTGAATGTTCATTGATTTTCACCTGAGCAGCAAATCTCTGCCAGGCCTGTAGATTTTGTTACATCCTTCTTAAATGATGCGTCACTCCAAATTGACACAATAATAATCACCATGTTTCAGGAATAGTTTTATTGTGCGCTGTGTCTTTAAGAGTTTGTGCTTCAAACATGGGAATGGACTTGTTTTTCTGTTTTAGGTGGTAATGTACTAGATCTCCACTGTGCTGCCAACTGTATATAAAGGAAGAACAAGGTCAAAGGATCATCAGATAATAAGTGAGAAACAGTCAGAGTTAAAGCTCCCTTTGTTTACAGTGAGAGTGAGTTTGAACTTCAGAACTTTCCTTGTGCTGGAAAGTTCCCAGACCTTCAGGCTGTCTTTCTTTTCAGTCAGTCTTGCCAAGATTATTGAAAAACAATTCACGTGTGTGTGTGTGTGTGTGTGTGTGTGTGTGTGTGTGTATGTGTAAATATCAAAGTACGTATATGTCACCACATTCTACATTGAGATTCATTTTCTTTCAGGCATTTACAGAAGAGTAAAGACATACAATAGAATTTAATAAAACTATAGATTAACAAAGGCTAACAAACAACTAATGAGCGAAAGAAGACAAATTGTGCATTCAATCAATCAATAGATGAATAAAAGATAAATGAATGAAAAAATAAATAAATAAAACTTAGAACACGAGATGTAGCATTCTTGAAAGTGTGTCCATAGGTTCTGGAATCAGTTCAGTGTTGAGGTGAGTGAAGTTACCCTTGCTGGTTCAGGAGCCCGAAGGCTGTAGAAGTAACTGTTCCTAAACCCCGATTGGTAGTGTGGGACCTAAGGCCTGCTCAATAGTAGTAGTGAGAGGAGCGTGTGTGTGTGTGTGTGTGTGTGTGTGTGTGTGTGTGTGTGTGTGTGTGTGTGTGTGTGTGTGCGTGTGTGTGTGTAACTTTCTTTCTCCCCACACTTCTCCACTTCTCCCTCCATTTTTCCAGAAGGTATGGGCTCAGGCTCAGTTTGATCCAATACTCTGCCAATAATTTGCTCTCTGCGCACTTCCTAACGGGGGAAAACTGCAGAATAACATCCCTAGCCAGCAGGTCCTCAGCAATGAAACCAGCTGCAACACCCTGCTGAACTCAGCCCCCGACATGGGACTAAACCTGCACTGCACACTGCACATGACACATTGTTAACAAAGACTTGCGCTGGCATTGTCATCTTGATGGAACATTCATAGCAACCCAAAAGGCTTTACAGACAATGTGAATTTATATATATATATACAAATTGTGGTCACTGATTCTAATTTATTCAGAGTAAATTCTCAGAAATAGTATCATTTTTTTTTTAGAAACGTTGCATGAAGTATAGCTTCAGCCAGATCACAAGGGTCATCTGCCCCGTCCTTTTTTCTATAAGATCAGAATAGGAGCAGAATTAGGCTTTTTGACCTATCGAGTCTGCTCCGCCATTTCATCATGGCTGATTCATTTTTCCTCTCAGCCCCAATCTCCTGCCTTCCCCCGGTATCCCTTCATGCCCTGACAAATCGGAATAGAAACACCTGAGAAAGCACAAGAGATTCTGCAGATGCTGGACAGCTTGAGCAACAAACACACAGACTACTGGAGGAACTTAGCGAGTCAGGCAGCATCAATGGAAGGGAGTAAACAGTCAACATTTCTGGTCAAGACTCTTCATTGGGACTGGAAAGGAAGCGTGAAGAAGCTAGAATACGAAGGTGTGGGTGGGTAAGGAGTACAAGCTGGCTGGCAAGTTGCAAGTTTCGTTTCTTAATACAACTCAAGAGGACAGTTTGCCAATCACATTAATGCTGGTTTCCATAAGAGCAATCCCATTATTTCCATAAGACCTTAAGACACAGGAGCAGAATTAGGCCATTCAGCCCATTGAGTCTGCTCTGCCATTTCATCATCACTGATTTCCTCCTTTCCCAGAGTCACGCGGCAGGGAAACAAGTTTTTGCCCTCTGCTCATCTGTACAATAGGGGGCAATGTATAGTGACCAGACAGTCTAACAACGCTCATGTCTTTGAGATATCAGGGGAAACTAGAATATTCACACAGTTCTAGGGAGAATGAGTAAAGTCCATACAGGCAGCGCCAGAGGTTAGGATTGAACGGAGTCTACTGGAGAAGGGAGACAGCTGCTCTATCAGCTGCATCACTGTGCAATCTGCATCGCGTTCTCTCTCAGCAACCCCTTTGAATCTTTCTGCCATTGTCTTGTTGAGTCCTGATGCAAGCTCTTGGCCTGAAATGTCGACTGTTTATTCCCTTCTATAGATATTCCTGACTTGCTGAGTTCCTCCAACATTTTGCGTGTGTAGCCTGAGAGAGTAAACAGACCATCAATTTAAATTCTCATCTA
This sequence comes from Mobula hypostoma, assembly GCF_963921235.1. NCBI lineage: Eukaryota > Metazoa > Chordata > Chondrichthyes > Myliobatiformes > Myliobatidae > Mobula > Mobula hypostoma. Next base: position 111,450,784 of record NC_086106.1, on the reverse strand, counting down.
ACAAACGAAAAATTGGAATGATTGAATGCCCTGCAGGGAATCCTTAGCCAAAGCTGAGGATCAAGATAGCAGGCTGTCAAACTAACCCCAGTTTCCTTCACACCTTTTACCTGATCACTGCAACTGAAGTAATCATATGTATAATGCCTTCAGCGTAGTAGTATCTCCCAATGAAATCCACTGCAACTTCACTAGGCAAAGCAGGAAAATAAACTGCTTCAGAATCAGGTGTATCATCACTCACAGATATCATGAAATTTATTATTTTGTGTCAATAGCACAGTGTAATACATATAAATACAATAAATCATAATAGGAAACATTTTATAAAAGTGCAAAAAGAGCAAAATAATGAGGTAATTTTCATGGACTGTCAGGAATCTGATGGTGGAGGGGAAGATGCTATTCCTAAGATAATGAGTGTGCATCCTCAGGTTCCTGTACCTCCTTCCTGATGGTAGTAATGAGAAGAGGGCACATCCTGGATGGTGAGGGTCCTTAATGATGGATGCCGCCTTCTTGAGCCACAGACTTTTGTCCTCAAAGGTTGAAGATTTTGCAATATATTAGTATGGATGGCAAATGGCAGAGAGATGGAAACATTTAGAAGCAGAATCCCCAGGGCAACAACACTAACTGAGAATGTTTCTTCCTCCTCATCATTCATCCTTTGCCTCAAAATCAGCAGAGTTTTACATTCAAGTGACTGCTTATTTTTCTCCCAACCATTACACCATGTAAGAAGATGTTAGGAGTTAGCTACTGTATGCAGCTGGACACAGGCCAGACTCAGTAGGACTTTTATATTGAATCTAATATAATATCAGGACCACCATCTCCCTGCAGTTTTACTTGCATTGATTATAGGTGTCTGTTTTAGACATATCTTTCTCAGGTAACATATTATTTTTTGTGATGTATCATTGAATCAAGTTTGCAGGTCTGGCGAGTGAGACAGAAAATGCTGACTATGAATAAGCATATTCATCATTTATTTACAAACAGTAAAACATTGACCAAACGTTCATGTTCTCCAAGTTACAGAAACTACAAAGTTGAATATTCAACAAACAGACTTAGCTAAAAGTGCGCACAGAGCATACCTTCCTAATAGCTATGTGCCCCACTTGCCTTAAACAAAGGAAAAGAGAGAAAGAACCTCCCACACGTGCTCGCTATATACCCAGGATATTTGAAACTGGACTCTAGACAGCTATCCAATGGGAAAAGCAGATGCCGCATCTAAACTAACTAATCACTACAGAAGCGACTTTCGACAATCAGAATGAGCCACACCACCCAAGGGACAAGTGGTAAACAAATAATATTTGCAGTTGAAAGCTGAGAGTCTTAAAAAAGTAGCAGGCTGTCCATGCACACAAAACACTGAAAATCATCGTGCAGGTTCAGAAAGCAACTAGCAAGGCATGTACTGTGATGGCTTCTATTGTGACAGAATGTGACTGCAAAAGAAGAGGCACCTGCTATGTTATAAGACTATTGAACAGTCCCCTAGTATGAGCCATGACCTGTTGACCTCACAATCTACCTCATTGTAACCTTGCACCTTATTGTCTACCTGCACTGGACTTTTTCTGTAACTGGGACACTTTATTCTGCATTATGTTATCGGTTTCCCTTGTAATACCTCAATCTACTGATGTGATGAAATGATCAGCATGGATGGCATGTAAAACAAAGTTCTTCACTGTACCTTGGTACGTGTGATGATAATAAACCAAAGTTCAAAGTACATTTGTTATTGAGGTATGTATGCAGTATACAACCCTAAGATTTGGCTTCCCACAGACAGCCACGAAACAAAGAAACACATTGGAACCCATTCAAAGAAAACAGTTGTTCTTCCATCATTGACGTCGATGAGGACCTCAATACCATTATGATGGTGTCGAGACTAGCGCGTGATTTGGAATTAAGTGAGGGAGAGTTGCGCAGCGTCAGCCTCACTCTCTCTTTCCAGTTCCCATCTGGATCCAGTGGCAAGACAGAGTCTAGACGGCTGGAGATGGGACTAGGCGCAGTGGATGACCAGGACGTCTTCTGTGTCTTGTCCTGCTCTACACGTTCCACGACGCTTGCAGAGATCGCCTTCTTGACTGTTGGACCTTCCATTGCTCTCGTCTGCTCAATCCGCCAGAGTCTGGCTTCACATGCTGGGATAGACAACTCCCTATCTCACCGAGGGTTTGAGACCCATCGGCTACCCTCACCTGGTTTAGCCGGCTTGTCGAAGCCATTGCCCGGGGTGTGGCCGCTGTCGCATGCAAACAGCTATGGGAAGCCGCAGCTGAGAGCTGAGTGCCAGGTGGGGACCAAAGGTGGACTAACCGCCCTGAAAAGGATGCGACATGTTCCCTCACCAGAGGTGCTACCCCTCCCTGACACCCCATACACCCCAAAACAAGAAACATCCAATGGGCAAAAAAAAAGAATAAGTCATGCAAACGGCAAAAGGTAAGCGAAGAGCACATAGAATATTAAACGTGAAATCTCAAAGCCCTTGAAACATTAAGGAATGTTCAGTTTAGTTCAGTTCAGTTTAGCCTCATGTCAGTCATTGACTGCAGGCTGCAGAACCAACCAGCCCCGATCAAAATCGCGCAAGATAATAATAATAAAAAGGAGCAACCAGTAACCAGAAATACATCATAACGCGAACTACAGAGCCCTTTAAAAATGAATCCAATCCATAAACTGTACCGATCAAACTTTGCCTGAGACCTAAAACTCCTACACATTCCCCCGACAGCAGTGGGCGAGAGGGAGAGGGAGACTGTTCAAACACAGGCAGACAGCGCTGAACACCCGCTCACGTTCCGCTGTCATCCTCATTGGTGTCAATTTCGCTCAAAGCTTCAGTGGGTGAGCTGGTTGAGAATTGGAGCCGATCATGGGTTCGCGCTCCACCATTAGGCCATACACTCCACTCCCAACCTTGCTCTCAACCATGCCGAATTCCCTCCAGGCCAGCAAAGGCACCGGATCACTCAGTTGGCCAAAAACACGTGACCAAAATCTAAATTACAGGCTCCAATTGCTGATTGGTAGTAGAACTATATTTAAAAGAAGAAGTAGTTTCATGAACAGTATGGAGGATGTCACCATTAGTCCATTGGTCACTGGCGTCATCTTGCCCAAAGGATTTACCAATCTACTGATTTCTAATTATATAGAGCTCAGGTGATATCACATTTGAAATATTATGTAGTTTCCTGAGCTAAAATTATACCAGCAAGAGAATATAGCCAAGGATCACTAAGCAGATTCCCAAAGAAGTCAGGTTTGTTGTATGAGGAGAGACTGAATAAAATGAGTCTATAATCTTTTGAGTTAAAAGAATGAGAGATGACCTCATTAAAATATGTGAAATTCTTAAGGGATTTGACAGGATTGGTGTAAAAGCAGTCTTTTCCCTGGTTGTGGTCTCTAGAACCAGAGATCACAATCTCAAAATAAGGGAGTGGGCATTCAGGACAGAAGTGGTAAGCAATGTCTCCACCCAGAGCGGTGTAGCGTAATGCTACTACAGCACCAGCTGTAAGAACAGGGTTTATTTGCTGCCACTGTCTGTAAGTAGTCAGTACATTCTCCCCATGACTGGGTGCTCCGGTTTCCTCCCACATTCCAAAGACCATAACTTCCAGTCAAGATGGCGTCAGCGAACAACAGTTCCTCAGGCAACATCTTCCAGATGGTCAATTATTTCACTTTTTCTGTGTCTTTTACCGATTCTTTTTTACCTTAATCGTGTTTCAGAAACTGATGGAGATAGTGACTTACAGTTTGGAGCTCAGTTGAGTGATTTAGTGTTCTGCTGTCCCCAAGAAAATTCCAGGAGAGGACTGTGAGCACAGGTTGTCCCAAACAGGAGACCAGAGATGGAGTACGGGGCCGTGATTGGCACCATTTCTTGCCAATCAATGTGTTGAAGAAGATTGAAACATCTAGGTGAATGTGAAGGTGGACAGTTCAGTGAGTGCTTTTCACAGGTCAGGCCGGAGGCCGAGAAACTGCATTGGGCTGGATGTCGGGAGGCCACATCAGGCCAGAGGTCAGGGGACTGAGTTGGGTTGTCGGTCGCTCTTCACGGGTCAGGCCGGAGATCGAGACACCGCAGGTCATCGCTCACACCCCATGGAAGGCTGAGTTCGAGCTTTCACTCTCCTCGATGCTGACAAAGGATGTATTTGGAATTCTGGGACATATGTGATTATTGGTGTGGACTGCACTCGTCTCCTTCAATTTTTCTGTGTTTCCTTTCTTGTTGCAAATTGGCAGTTGGGCAATATGCTACCTTCTATGGGTGAGGAAGTGGTTGGGGATTTGAGGTCTGATGTTCTTGGTGTTTTTCTGTGTGAGCGATCTGTTAGATTTTGGTGTAAGAGAGGTTGGGGGTTTGATATTATTGTCGCAGTTTTCTTGTGCGAGAGGAGCTTAGGGTATGCGGTTTGATGTTTTAGCTGCTGTGTCCATTTGGGCGATCTGTTCGTTTTTGTGCGAAGGTAGGGTTGAGGGGCTTGGGGTTTATGAGTTTTGTTTCTTTTTCTTTCTCGGGCAGGAGGGGGTGGTTGATGTCTTTTCCTTAAACAAGCTTCATGGATTTCTATATTTCATGGCTATCTGGAGAAGATGAATCTCAAGGTTGTATTCTGCATACATTGATAATAAAATGAACTTTTAAATGTTTGAAGACGTACAGTATGGGTTAGCGAGTTTTATGCACATTGGCGCTGGAGGTATGGCCACACCTGCAGGCTACCCTGAACAATCCTCACTGATTTGATTTGATGCAAATAACGCATTTCATTTTATTCTTCAATGTACATGTGACAAATAAAGCTAATCTTTATTTTTATTCATTGGAATCCACTATCCCAGAGGCTGAGGGGGTTCAGTTGCGCATTATATTCAAGACAGAGATCGATTGACATTTAGATATTGAGGCAAACAAAGCTATGGTGTTAAGTGCATGAATGTTGCAGAGGGGTAAAAGATCTGGATAACTGAGATGGTATAAGGAACTAAATGGCCTCCCTCTCTGCTTCTATTTCTCAAGTTCATGACATCATCTTGACAAAAACTATTTCTGTCTCTTGTTTCTTAGTTTCCTCTTTTGAGTGTGGGTCAGTCTGCAAAGTGGCAATTCTTGTCCCCTTGAGAAAATGTAACTATGGTATTCTTAAAGTTAGCTTTAGAGGCTGCTGAAGGTCAGATATGTAGTGGCAAAAGAGCAACACGCAGGCCAGACTAGGTAGGGATCAGTTTCCCTTCCTTGATGTATGTAACTAATCTAATTAATCTTTACAATACTGTACCAGCCATCAGTGAGAGGGTACAGGAGCTTGAAGAGGCCCATTCAAAGTTTTCGGAACAGCTTCTTCCCCTCGGCCATCATTGTGGTAAACCATATATATGTGGTAACAGGGTTAACTGTATGGACACACCCCTCTGCTGACTACCCCTGTCGCTCCTCCCACAGAACCCTGAATAAAGGTGATTTTGCCTTGCCCCTGTCCCTCAGTCCGGGGGTAGACACTCAGCATGGAAGTCGTATTGTACAGCGAATAAAAGCCTTTCAGTATTTACCCTGCTTCAGTCTTTTGGAGTTATTGAAGGTGCTTCAATCATATTTCTGAATGGTCCATGAACTTATGAACACTACCTCTCTAGTCCTCTTTTGGCATTATTTCCTGTTGTAACTTACAGTAATTTTAATGTCTTGCACTGTACGGCTGCCACAAAACGACACTTAATGACCATAAACATGATTTTGATTCTGACTCTACATTGATGCAATTAGTTTTCACAATTTCCCTTGATTGGATTTGAACTCATGACTGTGAAATTATAAAGAGAAGAATAATGAATGAAGAAATGACTCCCCGCAAATGCTAAGGAATTTTTGTTTTTGCGTACAAGGAGGTAAGGGAGACAAAATTTGATCCTTGCAAGTTCAATTTTTTTTTTTATTAATCAGATTTGCTGTTACCCTGGGGATTATTCATGCAACCACACTCAGGAGCAACTGAGTAATGACTTGACACTGGAAATTACTTGCCTGTGCACAAGATTCAGGCAAGAGTCAAGATTCAAGTTTATTTGTCACATGCACATCGAAGCATACGTTGAAAGGTGCCATTTGTGTTAACAGCCAACACAACCGAGGGTGTGCTGGGGGCAGCCCACAAGTGTAATCACACATTCCGGTACCAACATAGCAAGCCCACAATACCTAGCAGAATAACACAGAACACAACAAACAGCAACAGAAGAAACAAGCCCTGTTCCTTCCTCCCACCCACATATATACATGGTCCTTTAGCCCCATCAGGCCGCCTTCTTCAGCCTCCAGCCTACAGAGGACTCGGACTCGGGCTTAGGCTTGCAGACGTCAGGCCTCATCTCTGCCAGAGACTCACAGACATAGTTGTGGCATGGAGAAGTTCAAGTTCAGGTCAGAGCTCTGGTGGGCTCAGCTATCCTGCTTCTATCGGACAGCAAAGGGCTCCTTTCTCTGGAGGAGACAGGAAATACGAGAGCTGTCTTGACCTTCGTTGTTTCAAGGCTACTTACGGAGCACTCACCTGCACTCACCCTCTTGGCCACAAGATATTCGACTAGTTGATGTAAGAAAACTGAAAAAAAGGGGATTACAATTACAGGAAACAGGGAGAAAAGACCAGATAAAAAGAGCAATAAGGCAAATGTTCTGATAGCTAACTGATACGCAACATGCTAAATAGCCCATTGCCTTCCAAAACCAGCACAATCACATTATTGTAGCAAGGCAAGTGAAAGCAAATCTAACCTGCTATCTGCTAATGCTAAACTAGCAAAACACTTAGGGTAAAAGTAGGCCAGTGATTAAGTTTCTGGTTCAGCATCCCAAGAAATGGACTATTGATCTGAAATAATGAATATGAGTCCTTATGTAGGCTTAGGAATTTAAATTCAATATTTAAATCCAGTTAATTAAATAAATTCTGTGACTATGAAACTGTTTAAAGTTTTAATGATCTAACTGCTTCACTGACGGGCTTGATAATCAGAAATTAGACACTCCTTGTCTGGTTCAGATTATACAGTACTGTACAAATGTTTTAGACACATATAGGGTGCCTAAGACTTTTGCACAGCACTGTAGTAATCTTATTTACAGGACTGTACTGCTGCCGCAAAAAAAAACAAATTTCAGGACATATGTGAGTGATGATAAACCTGATTCTGATATGGGTCTCTAATGTGGACTGAGAGTGCAAAGGGGGCAGGGAGAGGGGAAAAGGGGAAGGGAGAGGGGAGGGAGCGGGAAGCACCAGAGAGACATTCTGTAATGAACAATTAACTGATTGTTTGGAATCAAACTTCCTTGCTTGGCGTCTCAGGGCTGGGCGTGTCTGCACCCGTGAAACTTCCCCACTCCTGGCACTCCTTCTCTACCACCCCTCCCACAGTACTCCACCCTTACCATTCCAAACATTGTTCCTGCCGGATTTACAAACTCGCTCCCCACACCACGTTGACAGATACAACACTGCCAAAGTCTTAGGCACCCGAGCTGCATGTATGTGCTTAAGACTTTTACACAATACTGTATGTGACCCCAGACCAACAGTACTGGTGTAGACACAAGTTACGGCAGGTGCTGAGACCTGGAGCTACAACCAGCTGGAAGAGCTCAGCAGTTTGATCAGTGTCCATGGGAGGAAAGGAATTGTGTTTGTGGTTGATTCTTAATTGGCTTTGGACTGGCCTAACAAGCCTCAATGATCAGGGCTTAGCTGAATTAGTTAATAAACATAGAATTTACAAATGATTTCAACATCACACCATCATAAATGTTAAGTCTAGAGTTTACTCCTTAGAGAATATAATCTCAATCAATTACCATAATTATTTAGAAAGTCCTTCAGACCATCTAGTCTGCGCCAAACCAGTATTCTGCCTTGACCCACTGACCTGCACCCAGACCATAGTCCAACATACTCTTCCCATCCATGTACACACCCAAATTTCTCTTAAATGCTGAAATCGGACCCAAATCCACCACTTCCACTGGAGGCTCATTCCACATTCTCACCTTCGTCTGAGTGAAGAAGTTTCCCTTCATGTGTTCCCCTTAAAATTTCACCTTCCGGCCTTAACCCGTGACTTCTAGTTGTAGTCTCACCCAACCTCAGTGGAAAAAGCCTGCTTTCATTTACCCTATCTACACCCCCCATAATTTTGTATACCTCTATCAAATCTCTCTTTGCCCTCCGACGCCCCAGTGAATAAAGTCCTAACCTAGTGAAGCTCTCCCTACAACCTGGGTTCTCAAATCCTGGCAACATTCTCGTAAATTTTCTCTGCACACTATCAATCGTATTTATATCTTTCCTATAGGTAAGTGACCAGATCAATTTGATGGATTACTTAAATTTTGGTGCTTAAGCGTGTTCAGAGATTAGTAGAATAAATCTTTTAAGATTATTTGCTGCAGCTGTTACAGTGATACATCAGAAATGACATCACTATGCCACTAACTGTTTGTCGAACTAATTTTATTTTTAGTAACAAATGAGAACTTTACAATTAGGTTTTAAATTTAAATTTTCAGAAGCATCTCTGCCTCAGCATTAAAAAAAACAATTCCCAAATTCCTTGTAATTGGACTCACGCGATTCAAGGAAGAATGTTACCCTTAAGGGTAAGAATCACCAAACCTCATCCCTGTGAAATTAGTAGCCTTCGCCTCTGTCCCATACTTTTAGCTTCACCATAGTCTTCTGTCTCCTCCTTCCCTTTAGTCAGGCAGGGAGGTCAGGTCTCAGCAAGTTCATAAAGGGCTTGGCTCCCTGCTGGAGATGGTAGTTGCTTTGCTGGCTGGGCCAGCAGGGAAAAACGAGCTGACCGACTGTTAGCTTCATTGTCAAAGCAAACAAGATTGATTTCAGAAGAACTAATAACTGAAACACAAGCTGATGCCAGCAGAATCCAGCTTGCTGAATGTGATGGAGGAAACAGCTGCCGGCTGATTAATAGTATGTGGGTGATGAAGGGAACAAAGTGTAAGATTCTACATATCACCAGTCAACGAGCATCTGTTTCCTAATATAGGCTTTAATCATGAGACTGAATGAATCCAGTCCTTTATCAATCTCCTAGGGACTGTGCTAAGGCTAGCAGGGGGCAACCTGGCACATTGGGACAACATGCCTTCTAAAAAGACTGCAACTCCCAGTTGCTCTGCGATCACTGGCAGGAGGTTACTACGTAGAGGAGATCTTTTCAGTCTGATTTCACCACACTTCACGCTAGCAGATGGTTTCTGACATGCGTCTTTTTCAAACAGTAGATTCAGACAGGAGGAAAAAGCAAAACATTTTCGAGAACATCAGACAGAATCAATTTTGGTCACACTGGCTGGATGCAAAGAGATGTTTACCCAATCTTGTCTTGAAAACATAAACCTGACAATTACTTCTTGCACCAGTCATTCAAGTATAGCACATGCTATTTCTATTCTTGCAGTTCGATCGCAGCTTTATCTTCCTCCTTTGCTGGAAGTCCCCTGTGCAGCGTGTTCACAGGAATTGCTCAGGGGGATTCAATTTGTTTCAAGTAATTGCGCAGAGAAGATGATGGTGGAACTGTCGCCATTTTACACTTCATCTGATTCAGTGGTAAGGGAAGTTTGGAATAAAACGGTACAGACTGCTTATATGTTACTGTCCATTTCTTGTTGTCATGCCGAACCTTCAGAGACACTGCAAACTGCAAAATGCTGGAGGAACTCAGCAGGTCAGGCAGCACAAATGGAGAAGAATAAACAATCAACATTTTGGGCTGAGACCCTTCATCAGGACTGGAAAGGAAGGAGGAGGAAGCCAGCATAAAAAGGTGGGGGGAGGGAAAGAAGCACGAGCTGGCAGGTGAGGGGTGAATCAGGTGAAGAGGAAGGAGGATGAAGTGAGGAGTTGGGAGGTGATAGGTTGAAGAGATAAAGGGCTGAAGAAGAAGGAATCTGCTAGGAGAGAAGAGTGAACCATGGGAGAAAGGGAAGGAGGAATGCCATTAGAGGGAGGCGTTGGGCAGGCGAGAAGGAGTAAAAGGGGAGCCAGAATAGGGAATGAGAAAAGAGAGAAGGAGGATGGGGGTGGGGGGAGAAATTACGGAAGTTAGAGAAAACGATTGTTCATGCCATCAGACTGGAGCCTCTCTAGATGGATCCTCCTCCAACCTGAGAGAGGATAAAGTTGGCAGTAGAGGCCATGGACCAATGTCTCGGAATGGGAATGGAAAGTAGAATTAAATTTGCTGGCCACTGGGAAAACCCGCCCTTTTGTGGTGGACGGAGTGAAGGTGCTCAGAGACACTGGTTCACGTCTTCTCCTAAACATCAATTGTACAATGTGCATCTTTCGTTGATCTTTTGCTGATATAAAACTCTACATTACACAGTCCTCACTGTGGCATTCCCCAATGTAATACACAGTGGCTGCCTTGTCAATGCAGGAAATGGAACAGATGTCCTTCATCATAAATACATGAACATCTACCTATCAAAAGAAGCCTTTCAGAAAGATCCTTGATTTTCTACATAGGAAGTAGTTCTTCCAAAAATTGATAAGTATGAGGCAAAGACTTCACATGTTTTTTTGTGCCTCAGTGATTAATGGTTGAATTACCTTGATGAAAAGTGAATATTTCCTGTAACGATCCTTTAAAGAATATTGGGTTTGGTGGATGAAGCCTACTGCAAAAGGGCATTCATTCATTAATTGGGAATATACTTCTGAGGTTAATGTAACTTCAATCTGTAGGTAGTAGTATTAAGCTTGTCCTCAAACTGACTTGCACTGCACTGAATTCATAAATAACCTTTCCATCATCTTTCTATTAAAGGCAAAGTGACTAGTGACTAGTGGAGTACCGCAAGGCTCAGTGCTGGGACCCCAGTTGTTTACAATATATATTAATGACTTGGATGAGGGAATTAAATGCAGCATCTCCAAGTTTGCGGATGACACGAAGCTGGGTGCAGTGTTAGCAGTGAGGAGGATGCTAAGAGGATGCAGGGTGACTTGGATAGGTTGAGTGAGTGGGCAAACTCATGGCAGATGCAATTTAATGTGGATAAATGTGAAGTTATCCACTTTGGTGGCAAAAATAGGAAAACAGATTATTATCTGAATGGTGGCCGATTAGGAAAAGGGGAGGTGCAACGAGACCTGGGTGTCATTATACACCAGTCATTGAAAGTGGGCATGCAGGTACAGCAGGCGGTGAAAAAGGCGAATGGTATGCTGGCATTTATAGCGAGAGGATTCGAGTACAGGAGCAGGGAGGTGCTACTGCAGTTGTACAAGGCCTTGGTGAGACCACACCTGGAGTATTGTGTGCAGTTTTGGTCCCCTAATCTGAGGAAAGACATCCTTGCCATAGAGGGAGTACAAAGAAGGTTCACCAGATTGATTCCTGGGATGACAGGACTTTCATATGATGAAAGACTGGATGAACTAGGCTTATACTCGTTGGAATTTAGAAGATTGAGGGGAGATCTGATTGAAACGTATAAAATCCTAAAGGGATTGGACAGGCTAGATGCAGGAAGATTGTTCCTGATGTTGGGGAAGTCCAGAACGAGGGGTCACAGTTTGAGGATAAAGGGGAAGCCTTTTAGGACCGAGATTAGGAAAAACTTCTTCACACAGAGAGTGGTGAATCTGTGGAATTCTCTGCCACAGGAAATAGTTGAGGCCAGTTCATTGGCTATATTTAAGAGGGAGTTAGATAGGGCCCTTGTGGCTAAAGGGATCGGGGGGTATGGAGGGAAGGCTGGTACAGGGTTCTGAGTTGGATGATCAGCCATGATCATACTGAATGGCGGTGCAGGCTCGAAGGGCCGAATGACCTACTGCTGCACCTATTTTCTATGTTTCTATGTAAAAGTCTCTGTTTACTTCCAAAATGAATGCAATTGGGATTGCAATGCTGATCATGTGTAATGGGTCTTCAAACTAATTCTAAACACATATCTATGGAGAGCTTGCTGTGAACGAAATTGTTGATGATATTGACACTGGGTTCTACTCTGTTACCAGTATAGGGTTTACTACCAATGTGTGAAATAAATAGGGGAATTCTGAGCTAGAGCACAGAACTATACAGCACAGTATGGCCCTCCACCCACAACACATCGTGCCGACCTATGTAAACCTACTCCTCAATCAGTCTAAACCTTCCCTCCTAAACACCCTCCATTCTTCTTACATCCTTATGCCAAAATAAGAGTCTCGTAAATGTCCCTAACCCTCTTCCACCACCCCTGGCAGTGTTTTCCAGCTAACTACCACTCTGTAAAAACCCACCCCTGTCATCTCCCTTAAATTTTCCTCCACTCATCTTTCAAGGACGCGTCTGGCATTAGGGATTGCCAGCCTGGGGAAAAAAAAGTGCAGACTGTTCACTCAATCCATTGCTCTTATTATGTGATACACCGCTAACAAGTCACTTCCCATCTTTCTTCACTCCAAAGAGAAACGCCCTGGCTCGCTTAGCTTTCCTCATAAGACATATTCTCTAATTCAGGCAGCACCCTGGTGAGTCTCCTCTGCACCTTCTCCAAAGCTTCCATATCTCCCCTATAAAGATGTTGAGCAGACTGAACACAGTACTCCAAATGTGGCCTAACTGGAGTTTTATAGGGCTGCAAAATTAACTCGCAGTTCTTCAACTCAATCCCCCGACTAATGAAAGCTGACACACCTTCTCAACCACCCTATCAACTTGTGCTGCAGCCTTGAAGGATTTATGGATTTGGACCCCCATATCTCTCTGTTCCTTCACACTGCTAAGAATCCTGCCATTAACCTTGCACTCTGCCTCAGGTTTGATCTACCAACTTGATGTCTTTCCAGCCCAACTTTGCATCCTGTCTACGTCCTGTTGGAGCGTACGACAATCTTCTACACTATCTACAACACTGCCAAGCTCTGTGACTTACCAACTCACCCTTTCACTTCCTCATCTGAGCTGTTTATAAAAGTCACGAAAAGCAGGTCCAAGCAGAACACCGCTAGTCACCAACCTCCAGGCAGAATACACTCCATCTACTATCACCCTCTCTCTGCCTTCAACAAGCCAACTCCAAATCCATGCTTAAGTTCCCCTACTCATGAGTTGCTGAATGGAACTACCATGAGTTACTTCGTCAAATGCCGGATCTCTGGCACTGGGTCTGGCTCTGCAGTGCAGAAGGGAGGGTGGAAAAAGAGGAGAGCAGTAGTGATAGGGGATTCGATAGTTAGAGGTGCAGATAAGAGGTTCTGTGGTCGTGACAGAGAATCCAGGATGGTTTGTTGCCTGCCGGGTACCAGGGTCAAGGATGTCTCTGATCGCTTGCATGATATTCTGAAGTGGGAGGGTGACCAGCCAGATGTCGTGGTGCACATTGGTACCAATGACATAGCAAGGAAGAGTGAGGAGGTCCTGGAGAGTGAGTATAGAGAGCTTGGTAGGAAGTTGAAAAGCAGGACCTCAAGGGTGGTAATCTCAGGATTGCTACCTGTGCTATGTGCCAGTGAGGGTAGGAATAGGATGCTCTGGAGGATGAACAAGTGGCTGAGGAACTGGTGTAGGGGGCAGGGTTTCAGATTTCAGGATCATTGGGACCTCTTCTGGGGCAGGTGGGACCTGTACAAGAGAGACGGGTTACACTTGAACTACAAGGGGACCAATATCCTTTCAGGGAGGTTTGTTAGTGTTATTGGGGAGGCTTTAAACTAGATTGGCAGGGGGATGGGTACCAGAGTGCCAGAGCTGACAGTGTGGCTGGGGTGAAAATAAATGATGTTAAAAGTTCAAGCAAATCCGCTAGTAGAAAAGTTGTGAGTGGTGGTAAAAATCTTCTGAGGTGTATATATTTCAATGCTAGGAGTATTGCGGGGAAGGCGGATGAGTTGAGGGCGTGGATTGACACGCGGAATTATGACGTTATAGCAATTAGTGAAACTTGGCTACAGGAGGGGCAGGACTGGCAGCTTAATATTCCAGGGTTCCGATGTTTCAGATGTGATCGAGGCAGAGGAATGAAAGGTGGGGGAGTAGCATTGCTTGCTAGGGAAAATATTACAGCAGTGCTCAGGCAGGACAGATTAGGGGGCTTGTCTACTGCGTCCTGATGGGTGGAGCTGAGAAACAGGAAAGGTATGGCCACGTTAGTGGGATTGTATTACAGACCACCCAATAGTCAACGAGACTTGGAAGAGCAAATCTGCAGAGAGATAGCAGGCAACTGCAGGAAACATAAAGTTGTGGTGGTAGGGGATTTTAATTTTCCATACATTGATTGGGACTCCCATACTGTTAGAGGTCTAGATGGTTTAGAGTTTGTAAAATGTGTTCAGGAAAGTTTTCTAAATCAATATATAGAGGGACCAACTAGAGGGGATGCAATCTTGGATCTCCTGTTAGGAAACGAGTTAGGACAAGTGACGGAAGTCTGTGTAGGGGAGCACTTTGGTTCCAGTGATCATAACACCATTAGTTTCAATTTGATCATGGACAAGGATAGATCTGGTCCTAGGGTTGAGGTTCTGAACTGGAAGAAGGCCAAATTTGAAGAAATGAGAAAGGATCTAAAAAGCGTGGATTGGGACAGGTTGTTCTCTGGCAAAGATGTGATTGGTAGGTGGGAAGCCTTCAAAGGGGAAATTTTGAGAGTGCAGAATTTGTATGTTCCTGTCAGGATTAAAGGCAAATTGAATAGGAATAAGGAACCTTGGTTCTCAAGGGATATTGTAACTCTGATAAAGAAGAAGAGGGAGTTGTATGAAATGTATAGGAAACAGGGAGTAAATCAGGTGCTTGAGGAATATAAGAAGTGCAAGAAAATACTTAAGAAAGTAATCAGGAGGGCTAAACGAAGACATGAGGTTGCCTTGGCAGTCAAAGTGAAGAATAATCCAAAGAGCTTTTACAGATATATTAAGAGCAAAAGGATTGTAAGAGATAACATTGGTCCTCTTGAAGATCAGAGTGGTCGGCTACGTGCGGAACCAAAGAAAATGGGGGAAATCTTAAATAGGTTTCTTGCGTCTGTATTTACTAAGGAAACTGGCATGAAGTCTATGGAATTGAGGGAATCAAGTTGGGAGATCATGGAAACTGTACAGATTGAAAAGGAGGAGGTGCTTGCTGTTTTGAGGAAAATTAAAGTGGATAAATCCCCGGGACCTGACAGGGTGTTCCCTCGGACCTTGAAGGAGACTAGTGTTGAAATCTGGCAGAAATATTTAAAATGTCGCTGTCTACAGGTGAGGTGCCGGAGGATTGGAGAGTGGCTCATGTTGTTCCATTGTTTAAAAAAGGATCAAAAAGTAATCCAGGAAATTATAGGCCGGTGAGTTTAACGTCGGTAGTAGGTAAGTTATTGGAGGGAGTACTAAGAGACAGAATCTGCAAGCATTTGGATAGACAGGGACTTATTAGGGAGAGTCAACACGGCTTTGTGCGTGGTAGGTCATGTTTGACCAATCTATTGGAGTTTTTCGAGGAGGTTACCAGGAAAATGGATGAAGGAAAGGCAGTGGATATTGTCTACGTGGATTTCAGTAAGGCCTTTGACAAGGTCCCGCATAGGAGGTTAGTTAGGAAAATTCAGTCGCTAGGTATACATGGAGAGGTGGTAAATCGGATTAGACATTGGCTCAATGGAAGAAGCCAAAGAGTGGTGGTAGAGAATTGTTTCTCTGAGTGGAGGCCTGTGACTAGTGGTGTGCCACGGGGATCAGTGCTGGGTCCATTGTTATTTGTCATCTATATCAATGATCTCGATGATAATGTGGTAAATTGGATCAGCAAATTTGCTGATGATACAAAGATTGAAGGTGTAGTAGACAGTGAGGAAGGTTTTCAGAGCCTGCAGAGGGACTTGGACCAGCTGGAAAAATGAGCTGAAAAATGGCAGATGGAGTTTAATACAGACAAGTGTGAGGTATTGCACGTTGGAAGGTCAAACCAAGGTAGAACGTACAGGGTTAATGGTAAGGCACTGAGGAGTGCAGTAGAACAGAGGGATCTGGGAATACAGATACAAAATTCCCTAAAAGTGGCGTCACAAGTAGATAGGGTCGTAAAGAGAGCTTTTGGTACATTGGCCTTTATTAATCAAAGTATTGAGTATAAGAGCTGGAATGTTATGATGAGGTTGTATAAGGCATTGGTGAGGCCGAATCTGGAGTATTGTGTTCAGTTTTGGTCACCAAATTACAGGAAGGATATAAATAACGTTGAAAGAGTGCAGTCATTGCCGAGGCACAGCGACAACTCGCGGATACCTCCTCTTATTTACCCCTCGATCGTGACCCCACTAAGGAGCACCAGGCCATTGTCTCCCACACCATCACCAACTTTATCCTCTCAGGGGATCTCCCATCCACTGCTACCAACCTTATAGTTCCCACACCCCGCACTTCCCGTTTCTACCTCCTACCCAAGATCCACAAACCTGCCTGTCCTGGCAGACCTATCGTCTCAGTTTGCTCCTGCCCTACCGAACTCGTTTCTGCATACCTCGACACGGTTTTATCACCCCTTGTTCAATCCCTTCCTACCTATGTTCGTGATACTTCTCACGCTCTTAAACTTTTCGATGATTTTAAGTTCCCTGGCCCCCACCGCTTTATTTTCACCATGGATGTTCAGTCCCTATATACTTCCATCCCCTATCAGGAAGGTCTCAAAGCTCTACGCTTCTTTTTGGATTCCAGACCTAATCCGTTCCCCTCTACCACCACTCTGCTCCGTCTAGCGGAATTAGTCCTTACTCTTAATAATTTCTCCTTAGGCTCCTCCCACTTCCTCCAAACTAAAGGTGTAGCTATGGGCACCCGTATGGGTCCTAGCTATGCCTGCCTTTTTGTTGGCTTTGTGGAACAATCTATGTTCCGTGCCTATTCTGGTATCTGTCCCCCACTTTTCCTTCGCTACATCGACGACTTCATTGGCGCTGCTTCCTGCACGCATGCAGAGCTCGTTGACTTTATTAATTTTGCCTCCAACTTTCACCCTGCCCTCAAGTTTACCTGGTCCATTTCCGACACCTCCCTCCCCTTTCTAGATCTTTCTGTCTCTGTCTCTGTAGACAGCTTATCCACTGATGTCTACTATAAGCCTACTGACTCTCACAGCTATCTGGACTATTCCTCTTCTCACCCTGTCTCTTGCAAAAACGCCATCCCCTTCTCGCAATTCCTCCGTCTCCGCCGCATCTGCTCTCAGGATGAGGCTTTTCATTCTAGGACGAGGGAGTTGTCCTCCTTTTTTAAAGAAAGGGGCTTCCCTTCCTCCACTATCAACTCTGCTCTTAAACGCATCTCCCCCATTTCACGTACATCTGCTCTCACTCCATCCTCCCGCCACCCCACTAGGAATAGGGTTCCCCTGGTCCTCACTTACCACCCCACCAGCCTCAGGGTCCAACATATTATTCTCCGTAACTTCCGCCAGCTCCAACGGGATCCCACCACTAAGCACATCTTTCCCTCCCCCCCCTCTGCTTTCCACAGGGATCACTCCCTACGTGACTCCCTTGTCCATTCGTCGCCCCCATCCCTCCCCACTGATCTCCCTCCTGGCACTTACCCTTGTAAGCGGAACAAGTGCTACACATGCCCTTACATTTCCTCCCTTACCACCATTCAGGGCCCCAAACAGTCCTTCCAGGTGAGGCGACATTTCACCTGTGAGTTGGCTGGGGTGATATACTGCATCCGGTGCTCCCGATGTGGCCTTTTATATATTGGCGAGACCCGACGCAGACTGGGAGACCGCTTTGCTGAACACCTACGCTCTGTCCGCCAGAGAAAGCAGGATCTCCCAGTGGCCACACATTTTAATTCCACATCCCATTCCCATTCTGACATGTCTATCCATGGCCTCCTCTACTCTAAAGATGAAGCCACACTCAGGTTGGAGGAACAACACCTTATATTCCGTCTGGGTATACCCCTTGCCCATCCTCTGGGTTCCCCCCCCCCCTTGTCTTTCTTCCCGGACCTCCTGTCCCATGATCCTCTTGTATCCTTTTTGCCAATCACCTGTCCAGCTCTTGGTTCCATCCCTCCCCCTCCTGTCTTCTCCTATCATTTTGGATCTCCCCCTCCCCCTCCAACTTTCAAATCTCTTACTAACTCTTCCTTCAGTTAGTCCTGACGAAGGGTCTCGGCCTGAAACGTCGACTGTACCTCTTCCTAGAGATGCTGCCTGGCCTGCTGCGTTCACCAGCAACTTTGATGTGTGTTGCTTGAAAGAGTGCAGAGAAGGTTTACAACATGTTGACGGGACTTGAGAAACTCAGTTACAGAGAAAGGTTGAATAGGTTAGGACTTTATTCCCTGGAGCGTAGAAGAATGAGGGGAGATTTGATTGAGGTATATAAAATTATCATGGGTATAGATAGAGTGAATGCAAGCAGGCTTTTTCCACTGAGGCAAGGGGAGAAAAAAACCAGAGGACATGGGTTAAGGGTGAGGGGGGAAAAGTTTAAAGGGAACATTAGAGGAGGGCTTCTTCACACGGAGAGTGGTGGGAGTATGGAATGAGTTGCCAGACGAGGTGGTAAATGCGGGTTCTTTTTTAACATTTAAGAATAAATTGGACAGATACATGGGTGGGAGGTGTATGGAGGGATATGGTCCGTGTGCAGGTCAGTGGGACTAGGCAGAAAATGGTTCAGCACAGCCAAGAAGGGCCAAAAGGCCTGTTTCTGTGTTGTAGTTTCTATGGTTTCTATGCCTTACTAAAGTCCATATGACTCATATTCACTGCTCTACCTTCATCAATTGTTTAGCTACTTCCAAGAAAAAGTCAATCAGTCTCATGAGGTACATACGAGGAAATCTGCAGTTGCTGGAATTTCAAGCAATACACACAAAAAGTGCTGTTGAACGCAGCAGGCCAGGCAGCATCTATAGGAAGAGGTACAGTTGACATTTCGGGCGGGGACCCTTCATCAGGACTAACTGAAAGAAGAGATAGTAAGAGATTTGAAAGGGGGAGGGGGAGGGGGAGATCCAAAAATCATGAGGTACATCTTGCCCCTCACAAAGCCATGTTGGCTATATAGAAAACAAGGAATTTTCCATCCCTCCCCCCAATCCCACCTCCAGTACTTCCCTCACATGTAGTCACTAATACATTGGGCTGACCTTTCACCTTTGAGTCAGAAGTTCATCCCTTCAAGCCTCACTCCAGAGTCTCGAGAAAATAGTATTGACCAAAACTTCAACACAGCCTGTGGGACAGATGGCGTTTTAAACAAAAATATTGAAGCCTTCATCTGAGGCCCTGCCGTTTATCTCAAGTGGATTAATAATATTAAGAGGCACTTCCTAAAGAGAAATAGGGTAAATCTTCCGGTCTTCTGGTCAACATTATTGTTTCAACAAAATACACGCAAAGAACGTAATGTGCTATTGATGTCGCTGCTGCAGTTCACTACAAGTGACTGCACTTTGAAATTTGATGTTCTGCTGCTTGCACATTATTAATTTCTAAACTAAACCACGGATAGATATGACTGGGGAGGTAGTTGCTGAGTTGTGACGTGATGAAGTCAGGTGGCATTTGAACACCATGCTCCCTCCTGATTTTATCCCATGATGCAGTGAATGAAGATTCACTTTAGTTGATTAGCAAAATGTGGACCATTTAGTCCAAAGCCTTACTGGCATCAACCCCAGCATGCATGAAAGCATAGTTCTCACTGTGCATTCATAAGGAGCATTTCATATAATCAAGTTCAAGTTTAATTGTCATTCCATCATACATGAATACCCATGAATACAGACAAACAAAGCAGCGTTACTTCAGTGCCTAGGTGGAAAACACGATATCAACAGTCACACAACACAAGGCACAAACAGCTAGGGCTGCCAACTTTCTCACTCCCAAATAGGGGACAAAAATAGCAGTCAAATACGGGACACTTGTGTTTACCCCAAGAAAGACTACCATGACCATGAAGCCTTGCGCGGGCACTTGTGTGCGCATGCATGACGTGTGCATGTGTGTATGTGCTGACTTTTTTCTACAAATCGGTTTTGGCTTAATCTTCCCGACTACACTGTCATAAGTTATTTCTACTTTATATAGGCTGTGTATTTATCATATAATTCCTGCTTTTACTATATGTTAGTGTTATTTTAGGTTTTTTGTGTTATTGGTATGATTTGGTAGGTTATTTTTTGGGTCTGGGAACGCTCAAAAAATTTTCCCATATAAGTTAATGGTAATTGCTTCTGCGCTGTACGCCATTTCAGCTTACGAACTGTTTCATAGGAACGCTCTACCTTAGCGGGGGAAATACAGGACAAGGGCGGTCCCAAACGGGACAAACCAATTTAGCCCAATATACGGGATGTCTCGGCTAATACGGGACCGTTGGCAACCCTACATACAGCACATATAAGACAGCAAGCACATGTAAGGTATCAGTAAAATATAGTCATGTACAAAAAATACACAGTCCAAGACCCTGACTCCATGAATGTTGCAGCAGTCTGCAGTTGAACACAATGCAGTTGGTCTTTGGCCGAGCGAACACTGTTGAGGGGAGGGGGTTGAGGGCAGCACCGACTCCAGCTTGGACGCCACGCCACACTGCCTCTGGTGGACTGCACTGACTCTGACGCCTTTCTCCTGAGCAAGTGTAAACAGGCAAACCCCAGGTCTGAGGCCTAGTCTTTGCTACGACCAAGGCCTCACAGCTCCCCAAATCATCTGCCAATAAGTCAGTGAATCAGACTTGCAGTGTTCTATAAGACCATAAGATATAGGAGCAGAATTAGATCATGTAGCCCATCGAATCTGCTCCACCAGTTCATCACAGCAGATCCAATTTTCCTCTCAGCCACAGTCTCCTGCCTTTGCCCCATATCCCTTCATGCCCTGACCAATCAAGAATCTATCAACCTCTGCCTTAGATATACATAAAGACTTGGCCTCCACATCTGCCTGTGGCAAAAAATTCCACATTAACAATATCTAACAGGGTCTTGTGATCACAAGAAAAGCAACTGAAACAAGCGATCGAATGTACTGCCATATTAATCATCTGAGAACTTGCAACAGCAGAAATAGTCCTTTTCTGTTTCTCTTATCATCCCATGTAGTGTTACAATTGTTATCAGTGAATAGGACATCATGTAAACAGTTACTATCTGCTTATCTTATGCAACAAAGTCTCTGGCCTGCTATCTTGCATTTATTTTCACTCTGCTCACCAAAATTTTGCAAGCACAAACCCACAACGTGCTATGATACAGAAATGTAAGAGAATACTTGAGTGGCGTCTGAGGCTTGCACACAGTGTAGTCAGATCCCTTTCAAAGTTAATATTAAACTTGCTGCCACAGATTTCCATAATAACTCACTTACATCAATATCTGTATCTCCTCCTCATCAATATTTTCCCCAACTGGGATTATATCAATAGTAACCTGCATTATTTCAATGTCATCTAGCACTTGCGACATTTTAAGGTGGAAGATTTCTGTGGCTGACATGATTATAAAACACATACTCCTTGTAAAGGACTCAATATCCCCTCTGACCTTTACAAATCACTGACTCTGGCTAATAACCACACTCAAGATAAGAGCATTTGGGATGGTATTGAGTAGCTCAGGTCCATACTGCGGGAGAATATCCAAACCTTCTAACCTCATCAGGAACAGCACACTGCTTCACAAACTCCCACTCACCTATCTCATCACACACCTGTGGAGAGCCTATGTTGGTTCAAAGTTCAAAGTAAATTTACTATCAAAGTATGTATGTGTTACTATATACTACCTTGACAGACATTTACAAGAAAAGAAGAAATGCAACAGAATTTACAAAAAACTACAAATAAACGTTGGTTAGAATTTGGAACAATGAATGAAACATTGATCACACCAGGACTGAACATTATCTGAAAATAGGAAATGATTTAGTTCAATCTGAAACCAGGGTGTTGTAAGGTTACACGCAAAGTACTACATACAGTTTTGGTTACCCCATTATAGAAAATATATCATTAAGCTGGAAAGAGTGCAAAGAGGGTATGAGAACTTTGCCTGGACTTGAAGGCCTGAGTTATTGGAAGAGGCTGGACAGGCTGGGACTTCACTCTTTGGAGTATACACGAAGGGGTGACCTTGAAGAGATACTTAAAATCACAAAGGGCATGTACAGAGTGCACTGTTTTTTCCCTCAGAGAAAGAGATTCAAAAACTAGTTAGCATAGGTTTAAGGCACAAGGAGAAAGATTTAAAGGGACCTTAGTGAGAGCTTCTTCACAGAGAGGGTGGTCTATATATGGGACGAGCTGCTAAGTGAAGTGATTGGGGCAATTAAAAGACAGTTGGGCACGTACATGGATAGGAAAGCTTTAGAAGGGTATGGGCCAACACAGGCAAACGGGAATAGCTTAGATAGGCGTCTTGGTCAGTATGGATGAATTTGGCTGAAGGGCATGTTTCTGTGCTGTACTGCTCTATTACTCTATGCAAATAAAGCAAACTATGATGGCATGAAGTATCACACTTTTTGAGCATTAGGTCTATACTCATCTTATCTCGGAACTGATCACTGAACACAATGTATGGGACTCTTTCAAGGAAGCTACAAATCATGTTCTTAACATTATTTATTTGGTTGTTTTCTTGTATTTGCACAGTTTGTCTTTTGAACATTGGTGGCTTGTTCGTCCTTGTGTGTAGATTTTCATTGTTCTACTGTGAATGCCCACGAGAAAATAAATCTCAGGGTAGTATATGATGACATATCAGTACTTTGATAATAAATTTACTTTGAACTTTGAGTTGCTATGGTAGGTTTGGAAACGACATTAAAAGAAGGCATGACAATGAACATACAATTGCTGTCATTAAAAAATCAATATGTAGCTTACTAAAAATGTATGTTATTTTATGGTCAAAAATACCAAAAAGTGAAGTGATTCAGCTGTGGCTATCAAGAAAAGTTAAAGGTGACATTAGTAATACTGCCACAATAATGATCAGTCTGAGAATTGGGAAAGTTTCAGAATTCAGGATGGGAAGTTCTGAATAGTTCAGCAAGAAGCATAAGAACAGAGAGTAAAAGCTTCTACTGAGAAAAATATAGCTCAGCTGAAGTTAATGTGGACCCTGTGCAGCCTGAAATATATATATATAAAATTGGGGAAGAATGTACTTGCAGAGAAATTAAATATTTTGCGTTAGCTTTTATAGAAGACACGGAAACCTCCTGGAAATTTACATTGTAAATGAGAATTTCAAAGAAATTTATATTACTAAAAATTGCTAATCATGGGACAATTTACAATGACCAATTAACCTACCAACTGGTAGTCCTTGGACTGTGGGAGGTAATCAGAGCAACCGGAAGAGACCCACGCAGTCACACAAACTCCTTATAGTCAGTGATGGGAATTGAACCCAGGTCGCCTGTACTGTAAAGCATTGTGCTAACCACTACACTACTGTGCCTCCCCAAAGTTCACTGATTCCTGAATGACATTCATAGACTGAAGTATAACCACACTGTTTAAGAAGGGATTAAGAGCAAATGGGGAAAATATTGGTTAGCTTGACATCAGTAACAGAGAAATTGCTGAAATCCATTATTAAGGAATTGGAAACAGAGCATTTTGAAATAATAATAGGATTAGGCAGAGTCAACATGGATTTTTGAAGTGAAATCATGTCTGACAAATCTGTTGGTTTTTTTTGAAGTTGTAAATAACAGAATACATGAGGGCAAACCAACTAATATGGTTTATTTACACTTTCAGACAGTGTTCAGTAATATCCTACTCAGCAGATTATTAAACAAAATTAAAGTGTGTGATATTTAGCGTAAGATAGCAGCGTGGAATGAGTATTGATTAATACAGAACATAGACAGTACAATTAAACCTTCATTGGTCTGTATGGGGAGCTACATGACCAGTGCGTGCTGAAACCTCAGCTGTTTCCCATCTGAATCAATGATTAGATTGAGAGCATCAGGTGTAATTTAACTAAGTTTTCTAATGACATAAGGCTAAGAGGCAAATCATAAACACAAGAGATTGTTCAGATGCTGGAAATCCAGAGTAACACACACAAAAAGCTGGAGGAACTCAGCGGGTCAGGCAGCATCTATGGAGGGGAATAAATGTTCAACGTTTCGGGTCGAGATCTGAACTGGAATATAGACAGAAGAAACCAGAATAAAAAGGTGGGTGGGGGAAGGACTACAAGCTGGATAGTGATGGGTGAAGTCAAGTGAGAGAGAAGGTAGGCTGATGGGTGAGGAGGGAATTAAGTGAGAAGTTGGGAGGTGATAAAGTTGAAAAGGTGAAGGGCTGAAGAAGAAGGAATCTGATAGGAGAGGACAGAGTGGACCATGGGAGAAAGGAAAAGAAGAGGGGCATCAGGGGGAGGTGATAGGCAGGAAAGGAGAAGAGAAGGAGTGAATGGGGAGCCAGAATGGAGAAGGGAGAAAAGGGAAAAGGAGAGGGGTAGACACTACTGGAAGTTTGAGAGATCGATGTTCATGCTATCAATGGAAGCTATCCAGATGGGAAATGAGGTGTTGCTCCTCCAAACTAACAGTGGCATCATCATGGCAGTAGAGGAAGCCCTGGATTGACATATCAAGATAGGAATGGGGAATGGAATTAAAATGATTGGCTACTGGGAACCCTGCTTGTTGCGGATGGAGCAAAGTTGCCCGATAAAGCCATCCCCCAATCTACGTCAGGTCTACTGATGTAGAGGAGGCTGCATCAGGGGCACTGGATACAATAGATGACGTAGGTAGAAAAAGGGAGGAGGTCCTGAAGAGAGAATTCAGGGAGTTGGGTAGGAAGCTGAAAAGCAGGACCTCCAGGGTAGTAATCTCAGGATTGCTGCCTGTGCCACGTGCTAACGAGCGCAAGAATAGCATGATCAGGTATATTAATGCGTGGCTATGAGACTGGTGTAGGGGGCAGGGTTTCAGATTCCTGGATCATTGGGGCCTCTTCTGGGGGAGGTACGACCTGTTTAAAAAAAGGACAGGTTGCACCAGAACCCAAAGGGGTCCAGCATCCTAGCAGGCAGGTTTAATAGAGATGTTAGGGAGGGTTTAAACTAACTTGGCAGGGGGTGGGAACTGGAGTACTAGGGCTGAGGAAGGGGAAAACAGAAATAAATCAAAGATAGCATGCAACAGAGATGACAGAAAGTACAGGTAGGAGATGAGACATAATCAGAGCCAGTGGGATTAGTAACAGGGTAATAGAGGTGCGGTGCAGTTAAAACAGAAAGCAACAAATACCGGACTGAAAGTATTATATTTGAATGCACATAGCAGAAGAAATAAAATGGATGATCCTGAAATTCAGCCACAGATTGGCAAGTATGATGTTGTGGCCATCTCTGAAACTTGGCTAAAGGATGGCTGCCATTGGGAGATGAATGGAAAGATAGGTTAGAAGGCAGAAGGCGTGGTGTGGCCCTGTGTATAAGAAATAATATTAAATCATTAAAAAAGGATAACATAGGATCGGAAGGTGTAGTCTCTATGGGTTGAGTTAAGAAATGGCAAGGGTAAAAGGTCCCTAATGGCAGTTGTATACAGGCCTCCAACCAGCAGCCGGGATGTGGATTACAAATTACAGCAGGAGATAGAAAAGGTGTGTCAGAAGGGCAATGTCATGATAATCGTTGGGGGTTTTAACATGAAAATGGATTGGGAAAACTGGGCCAGTACTGGACCTTGAAAGAGAATTTGTAGAATGTCTAAGGGATGAACAGCTTGTTGTTGAGCCCACTGGGGAATTGGCTGTACTGGGTTGTGTATTGTGCAATGATCTGGAGGTGATAAGAGAGTTTAAGATTAAGGAACCCTTAGGGAACAGTGATCAGAATATAATTTAGTTCACTTTGAAATTTGAGAAGGAGAAACTAAATTCCAATGTGCCAGTATTTCAGTGGAATAAAGGAAATTACAATGGCATGAGAGGGGAACTGACCAAAGTTGACTGGAAAGGGACACTAGCAGGAAGGACAGCAGAGCAGCAATGGCTGGAGTTTCTGGAAAAATGAGGGAATTGCAAGACAGATATATTCCAAATAAGAAGAAATTTTTGAATTGAAGAATACTACCCTGGCTGACAAATGAAGTCAGAGCCGAAGTAAAAACAAAAGAGATGGCATACCAAGGAAGCCAGAGCTAGTGGGAAGATAAAGGATTGGGGAGCTTTTAAAAACTTGCAGAAGGAAACTAAGAAGGTCATTAGGAATGAAAAGATGGATTATGAAAGAAAGCTGGTGACTAATATCATAGAAGAAACTAAAAGCTTTAAGCATATAAAGGGTAAAAGACAGTTGAGGGTAGATATAAGACCAATAGAAAATGATGCTGGAGATATTGTAATGAGAGACGCAGAGATGGCAGAGGTACTGAGTGCGTATTTTGCAACTGTCTTGACAGTGAAAGACATCTACAGTATACCAGACATTCAAGAGTGTCAGGGAAGTGAAGTTTGTACAGTGAAAATTACGACTGAGAAGGTGCTCAGGAAGCTTAATGGTCTGAAGGTGGATAAATCTCCTGGACCTGATGGAATTCACCCTTGGGTTCTAAACAAAGTAGCTGAAGAGATTGCGGAGGCATTAACAATGATCTTTCAAGAATAGACAGATTCTGGCATTGTATCGGATGATTGGAAAATTGCAGATGGTACTCCACTGTTCAAGAGGGTGGGAGGCAACAGAAAGGAAACAATAGACTTGTTAGCCTGACATCAGTGGTTGGAAAGTTGTTGGAATCAATTGTTAGGGATGAGATTATGGAGTACCTGGAGGCACATGACAAGATAGGCCAAAGCCAGCATAGTGTCCTGAAAGGAAAATCCTGCCTAACTAACTGCAGTTTTCTGAAGAAATTACAAGTAGGGTAGACAAAGGAGATGCAGTAGATGTGCTGTACTTGGATTTTCAGAAAACCCTTGACAAGGTTCTGCACATGAGACTGCTTAGCAAGGTAAGAGCCCATGGAATTACAGAGAAGTTATTAGCATGGGTGGAGCATTGGCTGATCGGCAGAAAACAGAATGGGAATAAAGGGATCCTATTCTGGCTGGCTGCAGGTTACCAGTGGATTTCCACAGGGTCGGTGTTGGAACCGCTAATTTTTACAACGTATATCAATGATTTGGACCATGGGATTAATGGATTTGTAGTTAAATTTGCCGATAGGTGGAGGGGCGGGTAGTATTGAGGGAACAGAGCCTGCAGAGAGACTTAGATAATTTAGGGGAATGGGCAAAGAAGTAGCAAATAAAATACAATGTTGGAATATGTATAGTCATGCACTTTGGTAGAAGAAATAAATGGGCAGTCTATGATTTAGATGGGGAGAAAATTCAAAATGCAGAGATGCAAAGGGATTTGGGAGTCCT
The DNA here is from genome assembly GCF_963921235.1 of Mobula hypostoma. Taxonomy (NCBI): domain Eukaryota; kingdom Metazoa; phylum Chordata; class Chondrichthyes; order Myliobatiformes; family Myliobatidae; genus Mobula; species Mobula hypostoma. The sequence goes on along the minus strand of NC_086106.1, from coordinate 111,423,300 downwards.
TGTGCAGGATACCCTAAAGGTTAACCTCCAGGTAGAGTCAATGGTGAAGAATGCAAATGCAATGTTGGCATTCATTTCTAGAAGTAGCGAATATAAGAACAGGGGTGTGATGTTGAGGCTGTAAGGCACTCATGAGACCACACTTGAAGTATTGTGTGCAGTTTTGGGCTCCTTATTTTTTGAAAGGATATAATGACAATGGAGAGGGTTCCAAGAAGATTCACGAGAATGATTCCAGAAATAAAAAGGTTACCATATGAGGAACGTCTGGCAGCTCTTGGGCTGTATTCCCTGGAGTTCAGGAGAATGAGGGGGATCTCTTAGAAACATTCTGAATGTTAAAAGACCTGAACAGATTAGATATGGCAAAGTTATTTCCCGTGGTAGGGGAGTCTAGGACAAGAAGGCATGACATCAGGGTTGAAGGATGTCCTTTTAGAACAGAGGTGGAGAGAAATTACTTTAGTCAGAGGGTGTTTAATCTGTGGAATTTGTTGCCACGAGTGACTGTGGAAGCCAAGTCATTGGGTGTATTTAAGGCAGAGATAGATAGGTTCTTGATTAGCCAGGGCAACAAAGGGTATGGGGAGAAGGCAGGGGAGTGGGGATGACTGGAAGAATTGGATCAGCCCTTGATGGGCCAAATGGCCTACCTCTGCTCCTATATCTTATGGTCTTATGACCCCAACAGATTTGCAAGTGAAGTGTTGCCTCACCTAGAAGGACTGTTTGTGGCCCAGAACAGTGGTGAGGGAGCAAGTAAATGGGCAGGTGCAGCATTTGAAGGCTGAGGAGGCTACAGCTTTGGAAGTGGGGATGGATGGATATACAGACAGGTAACTTGAAGGGATGAAGATAAGGTAGATAGAATATGCTATGCAAAAATGAAAGGCCATGCCCTTTAATAGAGAAAAATAGGTAAAAGTGCAGTACATTTTAAATGAAAAATGGAATGTTTCCAGTTTTCAGAAAGATCTGCGTGCGCTTATACACAAATCACTGAATCACAGGTACAGGAAGCAATTTGGTAGGCATATAGTATGTTTATTTTCACTGCAAGAGGATTTGAAGCATCTTGCTCCAATTACAATGGGGCCCAGGTCTGAACCCATTTGGAAATTTGTGTTTGGGTCTAGTCTCCCAAACCAAGGAAGATATACCTGTGACAGAGGGAGTGCGGTGAACTTCTCCAGATTGATTTCTGGACTGGTGAGCTTGTTGTATGTGGGAAAAATTAGTAAACTAGGCCAATAAGATGTTAAGATCTCCTTAATTGTGTTTTTTTTTTCATTCTTACAGGGATTGACATACAGTGATGATGTGTCTGAAACCAAGGTCTTAAAAGAAGAAGCTGGTCACTTGCGACAGAGAAGAAAGAGCTTCAGTCACTGAGTATATTCAAGGCCAATTTTTTTAATATTATGAGATATGTAGAAGATGCATTCATGCAGAGTGAAAGGTTAGCACAACCTCTTTGAAGGCATGAGAAGCTGAATGGCCTACTCTTGATTTTAAATTGTTATTTCATTTAGTGATACAGTGTGGAGTAGGCCCTCCCGGTCCTTTGTGCTACACTGAGAGACTCCTTGCATATCGGCACTGGAATCGAACTCCAAACTCCGAAACATCCTGAGCTGTAAGTCGTCGCACTAACTGCTACCCTACCGTGGTGTCCAATCTAATTTTCTTAACTCATTTAACCTATAACCTATCATAACCTATCCCTCAACATCAGCAAGACGAAGGAATTGGTTGTTGACTTCAGGAGTAGCGAACCGCACGACCCAATTTACATCGGTGGTGCGCAAGTGGAACAGGTCAAAAGCTTTAAGTTCCTTGGGGTCAATATCACAAATGACCTGACTTGGTCCAACCAAGCAGAGTTCACTGCCAAGGAGGCCCATCAGCGCCTTCCTAAGAACACTAAAGAAATTTGGCCTGTCCCCTAAAACCCTCACTAATTTTTACAGATGCACCATAGAAAGCATTCTTCTAGGGTGCATCACAACCTGGCATGGAAGTTGATCTGTCCAAGACCGGAAGAAGCTGCAGAAGATCGTGAACACGGAGCAGCACATCACGCAAACCAATCTTCCATCCTTGGACTCACTTTACACCGCACGCTGTCGGAGCAGTGCTGCCAGGATAATCAAGGACACGACCCACCCAGCCAACACACTTTTCATCCCTCTTCCCTCCAGGAGAAGGTTCAGGAGCTTGAAGACTCGTACGGCCAGATTTGGGAACAGCTTCTTTCCAACTGTGATAAGACTGCTGAATGGATCCTGACCCGGATCTGAGCCGTACTCTCCAAATATCCGGATCTGCATCTCGGTTTTTTTGCATTACCTTACTTTCCATTTTTATATTTTCTATTTATGATTTATAATTTAAATTTTTAATATTTACTATCGATTTGTAATCCAGGGAGCGGGAAGCGCAGAATCAAATATTGCTATGATGATTGTATGTTCTAGTATCAATTGTTTGGCAACAATAAAGTATAAAGTAATCAAAACATGCAGTGAAATGCACCAACACACGCACACACATACAATGCTGGAGGAGCTCAGTAGGCCAGGCAGCACCTATGGAAAAGAGTAAACAATCAACCGTTCAGGCCGAGACCCTTCATCAGGACCTGCTTGGATTTCCAGCATCCGCATCTTGTCTTGGTGAAATGTGCCATTTGCATTAACAACCAGCACAGCGTAAGGATGTGCTCAGGCAGCCCACAAGCGTTGCCATATTTGGCAGCACTAACATAACATGGACACGATGTTCAGCAGAACAACTCAAACAAAACAACAAAACAAGACAACAATGGCAAAACACCCACCCTCCCTTCCCCACCCTCCCAATCACCCACCTACTCACATACATGACAGACTGCCAGCATCAGGGTAGGCTGCCTCCAGGCTTCCAGTGCTTGGTCCCAGACTCTCAGGCTCACACACATCGGGCCTCCAACTTTGAACGGCCGATTTCAGGGTAGCGACCGCAGGACTTGCTGATCAGGGGTTAGGGCTTTAGGCCTCGACCACTGGGTCTGTCAATCATGGATTAGACCTTCAAGCCTTAACCCAGGGGCTTGTCAATCATGGGCTTGACCTTCAACCCCAAGAACTGCCAATCACAGTTAGACCTGCAGACCTCAACCCCAGGAATTGCCGATCATGGGTTTGACCTTCAGGCTTTGACCCCAGGAATTAACGATCATGGGTTTAACCTTCCGGCCTCTACATCTAGACTCACAAGTTATGAATTGTATGCAAGTTTAAAAGCACAGCAAATGACTATCTTTGCGGTTCCAGAGACTGTAAACTTAGACTTTGACATCTCCATTTGGTCCAGTATCTGGTTACCTTGCCTTTGTGACCAGAACACATCACCAGCTTTACACTGGATTTGCTACTTGAAGTATTTCTTCCCAATCTCAACCCTTCTCCATCCGACATGTTTTTTCTTCTAATTCATTATTTAAGAATCATAATTTTGCCTTCATTTTGGACACTTCAACAATACTTATTCCTTTTGTATAAATGAAGCAGGTTTTCTCAATGGTGTCGATCTGCTGCTCATGTAATTTACCACGGAATGCAGAATGCACTTGATTAAATTGTTCTGGGAGTGACATCTCTGCTTCATTTCGACTATCGTGAGTACAGAGCTCTATCTGTTTCCCTCTACAAATCTGCCTTGTAATATCGTCATCCCTCATGAGTTCAAATGGCAGCTTCGCAGTTAACACATTGCTTTACAATGCCAAGCAATCACCGACTGGAGTTCAATTCTGTAAGCAGTTTGCACATTCTCCCCTGTGACTGTGTGGGTTTTCTCTAGATGCTCCAGTTTCCTCCCATGTTCCAAAGACGTATGGTTAGGGTTAGTGAGTTGTGGGCATGCTTTGTCGGTGCAGGAAGCATGGCAAGACTTGCAGGGTACTCAGTACAATCCTCGCTGATTTGATTTGATGAAAATGATGCATTTCACTGTAGGCTTTGATGTACATGTGACAACTAAAGATGACCTAATCCATAGCCATTCTCCCTTTTTCATACACTGATGACAGATGAAAAATTCCCCAGAATTATCCAGTAATAACTTCAAACTGCATTCTCCATTCTGAAACTTCATTTGTTTAGTTCCTATTAAATATTTTTCTGCAGTTTTCAATGTCTATTGCAAATGCCAACAGATTGAAGTGTACTTCCGCATTCCCCGTGGTTTTATGATCAAGGAGCTATAAATTACCTCGGTTCTTGCAGCAGTTAAAGATCTAACGTCTGTGGAAGTAATAGCTTTCAGTGCACTGTTCCAAAAACTCAAGAAACTATTGCAAATCAAAATTTAAGACCATAAAATAAAGGAGCAGAATTAGGCTATTCAGCCCATTGAGAATGCTCTGCCATTCAATCATGGCTGATTTATTTTCCCTCTCAACTCATTCTCCTGCCTTCTCCCTGTAACCCTTGACACCCTTACTAATCAAAAAACTTTCAACAACCTCTTCAAATATACCCCAGTGACTTGGCCTCCACATCTGTCTGTGGCAATGAATTCCACTGATTCACCATACTCGGGCTAAAGAAATTCCTGCAACACACATAAAAGTTGCTGGTGAATGCAGCAGGCCAGGCAGCATCTCTAGGAAGAGGTGCAGTCGACGTTTCAGGCCGAGACCCTTCGTCAGGAGTTAGTCCTGAATGGAGAGACAGAGGGGTGTAAAGTGAGGGTAGAAGCAAAAAGTACAAAGGAGAAAAGTAAAAGTGGCAGGCCGACAAATCCAGGGCAAGCATTAAAAAGGGCCACTTTTCAACATAATTGTATAAGGGCTAAGAGAGTTGTAAAAGAGCGCCTGAAGGCTTTATGTGTCAATGCAAGGAGCATTAGTAATAAGGTGGATGAATTGAAAGTGCAGATTGTTATTAATGATTATGATATAGTTGGGATCACAGAGACATGGCTCCAGGCTGACCAGGGATGGGAGCTCAACGTTCAGGGATATTCAATATTCAGGAGGGATAGACATGAAGGAAGGGGAGGTGGGGTGGCGTTGCTGGTTAAAGAAGAGATTAACGCAATAGAAAGGAAGGACATAAGCCGGGAAGATGTGGAATCGATATGGGTAGAGCTGCGTAACACTAAGGAGCAGAAGACGCTGGTGGGAGTTGTGTACAGGCCACCTAACAGTAGTAGTGAGGTCGGAGATGGTATTAAACAGGAAATTAGAAATGTGTGCAATAAAGGAACAGCAGTTATAATGGGTGACTTCAATCTACATGTAGACTGGGTGAACCAAATTGGTAAAGGTGCTGAGGAAGAGGATTTCTTGGAATGTATGCGGGATGGTTTTTTTGAACCAACATGTCGAGGAACCGACTAGAGAGCAGGCTATTCTGGACTGGGTTTTGAGCAATGAGGAAGGGTTAATTAGCGATCTTGTCGTTAGAGGCCCCTTGGGTAAGAGTGACCATAATATGGTGGAATTCTTCATTAATATGGAGAGTGACATAGTTAATTCAGAAACAAAGGTTCTGAACTTAAAGAGGGGTAACTTTGAAGGTATGAGACGTGAATTAGCTAAGATAGACTGGCAAATGACACTTAAAGGATTGACGGTGGATATGCAATGGTAAGCATTTAAAGGTTGCATGGATGAACTACAACAATTGTTCATCCCAGTTTGGCAAAAGAATAAATCAAGGAAGGTAGTGCACCCGTGGCTGACAAGAGAAATTAGGGATAGTATCAATTCCAAAGAAGTAGCATACAAATTAGCCAGAGAAAGTGGCTCACCTGAGGACTGGGAGAAATTCAGAGTTCAGCAGAGGAGGACAAAGGGCTTAATTAGGAAGGGGAAAAAAGATTATGAGAGAAAACTGGCAGGGAACATAAAAACGGACTGTAAAAGCTTTTATAGATATGTAAGAAGGAAAAGACTGGTAAAGACAAATGTAGGTCCTCTGCAGACAGAAACAGGTGAATTGATTATGGGGAGCAAGGACATGGCAGACCAATTGAATAATTACTTTGGTTCTGTCTTCACTAAGGAGGACATAAATAATCTTCCAGAAATAGTAAGGGACAGAGGGTCCAGTGAGATGGAGGAACTGAGTGAAATACATGTTAGTAGGGAAGTGGTGTTAGGTAAATTGAAGGGATTGAAGGCAGATAAATCCCCAGGGCCAGATGGTCTGCATCCTAGAGTGCTTAAGGAAGTAGCCCAAGAAATAGTGGATGCATTAATGATAATTTTTCAAAACTCGTTAGATTCTGGACTAGTTCCTGAGGATTGGAGGGTGGCTAATGTAACCCCACTTTTTAAAAAAGGAGGGAGAGAGAAACCGGGGAATTATAGACCGGTTAGCCTAACGTCGGTGGTGGGGAAACTGCTGGAGTCAGTTATCAAGGATGTGATAACAGCACATTTGGAAAGCGGTGAAATGATCGGACAAAGTCAGCATGGATTTGTGAAAGGAAAATCATGTCTGACGAATCTCACAGAATTTTTTGAGGATGTAACTAGTAGAGTGGATAGGGGAGAACCAGTGGATGTGGTATATTTGGATTTTCAAAAGGCTTTTGACAAGGTCCCACACAGGAGATTAGTGTGCAAACTTAAAGCACACAGTATTGGGGGTAAGGTATTGGTGTGGGTGGAGAATTGGTTAGCAGACAGGAAGCAAAGAGTGGGAATAAACGGGACCTTTTCAGAATGGCAGGCGGTGACTAGTGGGGTACCGCAAGGCTCAGTGCTGGGACCCCAGTTGTTTACAATATATATTAATGACTTGGATGAGGGAATTAAATGCAGCATCTCCAAGTTTGCGGATGACACGAAACTGGGTGGCAGTGTTAGCAGTGAGGAGGATGCTAAGAGGATGCAGGGTGACTTGGATAGGTTGGGTGAGTGGGCAAACTCATGGCAGATGCAATTTAATGTGGATAAATGTGAAGTTATCCACTTTGGTGGCAAAAATAGGAAAACAGATTATTATCTGAATGGTGGCCGATTAGGAAAAGGGGAGGTGCAACGAGACCTGGGTGTCATTATACACCAGTCATTGAAAGTGGGCATGCAGGTACAGCAGGCGGTGAAAAAGGCGAATGGTATGCTGGCATTTATAGCGAGAGGATTCGAGTACAGGAGCAGGGAGGTACTACTGCAGTTGTACAAGGCCTTGGTGAGACCACACCTGGAGTATTGTGTGCAGTTTTGGTCCCCTAATCTGAGGAAAGACATCTTTGCCATAGAGGGAGTACAAAGAAGGTTCACCAGATTGATTCCTGGGATGGCAGGACTTTCATATGAAGAAAGACTGGATGAACTGGGCTTGTACTCGTTGGAATTTAGAAGATTGAGGGGGGATCTGATTGAAACGTATAAGATCCTAAAGGGATTGGACAGGCTAGATGCAGGAAGATTGTTCCCGATGTTGGGGAAGTCCAGAACGAGGGGTCACAGTTTGAGGATAGAGGGGAAGCCTTTTAGGACCGAGATTAGGAAAAACTTCTTCACACAGAGAGTGGTGAATCTGTGGAATTCTCTGCCACAGGAAACAGTTGAGGCCAGTTCATTGGCTATGTTTAAGAGGGAGTTAGATATGGCCCTTGTGGCTACAGGGGTCAGGGGGTATGGAGGGAAGGCTGGGGCAGGGTTCTGAGTTGGATGATCAGCCATGATCATAATAAATGGCGGTGCAGGCTCGAAGGGCCGAATGGCCTACTCCTGCACCTATTTTCTATGTTTCTATGTTTCTAATCTGAGGCTGTGCTCTGCAGTCCTGGGTTCTCTCACTTTTGGAATCATTCTCCCCCCATTCATACCTCATATGTTATCTCCCTCATGTGTTAATGCTTTCCTTCCCAGGATCATTCTCCTAAACCCCCTCTCGACCCTCTCCAATGCTAGTACATCCTATCTTAGATAGTTGACCCAAAATTGCTCATAAATCTCCAAATATGTCTAACCAATGCCTTGTGCATTACACCTTTGCTTTTATGTTCTAGTTCCCTCAGATAGATTTGGCAGTATATGCATTGGAGGAACACCTTCTTTTATGGTAAACATACAGCTCTAGGTATTGGGAACTTGTCTTAATCTCTTTATTTCAACGAATGCTCAGGCTTTGTAAACCACAGGTATTCCAGAGGTCATGTAGAAATAAGAAATCAATTTTGTAAATTATAATTTAATTGGGTACGAGTGAAGTCCCTGTCCACACTGCAGTTTCTACGGTGGCCTCCGGGGCACAGTCTCGGCCTGGTTACAATGAGGCACCAGTTTCAGTGGGACTGAGTTTAAATTTTGATCATTTATTCTGAGGGCGAGAGGATTTTTTTTTGTCAGCAAGAATGCAAAGACATGGGAAACAAGAAAAACAGCCTATTTAGCCAATTCCATCAAGTACATATATACAATTATTCTAAATATCTCCCCACCACAAACTGCATTCCCACAAACTAAGAAGCCTGCAGGCAACTTTTTATTTTTAAGACTGTTCACTGCAGAACGTGTCAGGCTGGAAATATCTATCAGCTATTCAGGTGGACATGGTCTCCCAGACTATAGCAGCATGTAATGCTTACATTAAAATAGTAACTCTTACGACCTTAGGATATTCCAAACATTTCCTGCTCAATGAACAGAGCTGAAATATACGGACTCACTGGCAAGGCCCCACAAATGCCAGTAAGATAAATGACCAGAAAGAAGAGTTGTTTGCAGGATTAATTTTAACCAGGATTATGAGAGAAGTCTGCTGCATTTCATGCACCTGCAACACTAACTAAAATTAGCTTTATTGTCCTGGGACAAGAGGGTAGAGTTTGTTTAGTGTAATAACATAAAATGGATAGTGAATTGCTGGCCTGTTCTGTATCACCTAAGTGTTTAATTTCCATTGGAGTAAAGCTCAGAAGAGAAATAAAACAAGCTTTGGTTCTGCATCATTGGCCAGTATGCTGGTGTTGCTAAGACGCTCATTTCAGGCAGATTTAACTCTTTCAACACTGTTAGTCAAACCCAGCATCGACTCAGTGAGCATATTGCCTTTATCTACACTAGTCAACAGAAAACCAAGACCTCCTTTGTAACTAACTGATCCTAAAGGGCTGAATGCTAATCCCCAACTTTGACATCACAGGGCAGCGCCTACCATTCCCATTCTAACTGCACCCACACCTTGGAACCTCAGCGATCTGCTCTCTGAAAATTACTAGAGCTACATTGAATCATCAACACGAGGAAGTCTGCAGAAGAAGGAAATCCAGAGCAACACACACAAAATGCTGGAGGAAATCTGCAGGTCAGGCAGCACCAGTGGAAATCAATAAACAGTCCATATTTCAGGCCAAGATCCTTCTACTACGCAAACACGAGGAAATCTGCAGATGCCGGAAATTCAAGCAACACACATCAAAGTTGCTGGTGAACGCAGCAGGCCAGGCAGCATCTCTAGGAAGAGGTACAGTCGACGTTTCAGGCCGAGACCCCTCCTGTCTTCTCCTATCATTTTGGATCTCCCCCTCCCCCTCCCACTTTCAAATCTCTTACTAGCTCTTCTTTCAGTTAGTCCTGACGAAGGGCCTCGGCCCGAAACGTCGACTGTACCTCTTCCTAGAGATGCTGCCTGGCCTGCTGTGTTCACCAGCAACTTTGATGTGTGATCCTTCTACTATAGTGACTTTAGAGAGAGCTGCAAATTGACAGCAGTCCTTAATCTGATTGGAGACTGGCGGCCCAGAATCTTGTCCTGGGATTGGAGGACTGTCCATGAGCAGTGGCCAATCAGCGATTGGAATTGTGAGAAGATGCAGCTCACTCAGGTGCGCTGATTGACTACATAAGGCATCAACTTGTGGCAGTTTGGCGTCTTCAGCGATCAGGATTGATTGGCAAGAACAAAATAAAATAAGCCAGGAGCAAGCAGAGTGGCCACGGTTGGAATGGATAGCGTAAGAGTGGCGATTCTGAGGCTTCAGCAAGGAGAGGCTTCAGTCAAAGAAGGCAAAAAGAATTTTTTTTTCCCCACAAGTTATTTATTGTTTTTCTTTCCTTATAATTGCTCAGTTAGAACAGTAGGGAGGCCTGGCAGGATTGTTGAATCCTCCTCTTACAGAATGTGGGAAAGAAGGGAAACATCCAATGTCCCTGTTGACTAGACCTGCGAGAAGTGCATCCAGCTGCAACTTACAACTGTCTGCGTTAAGGAACTCCAGATCATTCGGGAGGCCATAGGCGTGATAGATAGGACATATAGAGAGGTGGTTACACCCAAGGTGCAGGACACAGGAAACTGAGTGACAGTCAGGCAAAGGAAAAGGGTTAAACAGCCAGTGCAGAGCACCCCGAGGCCATCCCCCTCAACAACTACACTTTGGATACCGTTGAGGGAGATGCCCAGCTGAGGAAAATCAGAGCAGTCAGGTGTCTGGCACTGAGTCCGGCTCGGTGACTCAGACAGGAAGCAGGGAGAAGAGTTGAGCTGTGGTGATAGGAAATTCATTATTAGGGGAACAGAAAGGAGGTTCAGTGGACGAGAATGAGATTCCAGGATGGTATGTTGCCTCCTGGGTACCAGGGTCCAGGACATCTCGGATCGAGTCCTCAGCATTCTTAAGTGGGCGGGTGAGCAGCCAGAGATTGTGGTCCATGTAGATACCAATGACATGGGTAGGAAGAGTGACATAATTCTGCAAAGGGAGTTCAGGGAGTTAGGTATTAAGTTAAAGGGCTGGGCCTCCAGGTTTGTGATCTCAGGTTGCTACCCGTACCATGTGATAGTGAGGTCAGGGAAGGAAGATCATACATTTTAACGCGTGGCTAAGGAGTTGATGTAGGAGGGATTTTTGGATCATTGGGCTCTCTTCCAGTGAAGGTGGGACCTTTAGGGAAGAGACAGTTTGCACCTGAATTGAAGGGGCCTATTATCCCAGTGGGAAGATTTGCCAGTACTGCACGGGAGGAGGGGATTAAACTAGAGTTGCAGGGGATGGGAATCAGAATGCCCAAACAGATAGATGGAAAGGTTGTGAAGACAGATGTTGTTAAGACCTTAAAGTCAGGTATCAAAAGGTGACCAATGTCCTGAGCTGTTTATGCAAGGAGTATTGTAGGAAAGGCAGATGAGCTCAGGGCATGGATCAACACCTGGATTTATGATGTCGTGGTCATTAGTGAGTCACAGGAGGGGCAGGACTGGCAGCTCAATATTCTAGAGATCTGTTGTTTAGATGGGACAGACCAGGAGCGATTAAATGAGGAGGGGTGGTGTTACTAGTCAGGGAAAATGTCATGGCAGTGTTCCATCAGGACAGATTGCAGAATTCATCCTGAGGCGCTATGGGTGGAATTGAGAAATTAAAGAGGCATGACCACATTTCTGGGGCTATATTACAGACCACCCAACAGCTTGCAGGATTTAGAGGAACAAATTTGCAGACTGTTGCGAATAAAATAAAGTTTTTATAATAGGTGATTTTAACTTATTGACTGGGACATAATGACCGGGACTCCCATACTGTAAAGGGACTAAATGGGATAGAGCTTGTCAAATGTGTTCAGGAAAGTTTCCTCAATCAGTATGTAGAAGTTCCAATGAGAGACTGTGAGGTACTTGATCTGCTATTAGATAATGAGACAGGGCAGGTGACAGAAGTTTGCGTCGGGGAACACTTTGCTAGTGATCATATTGCCATTAGTTTCAAAGGAAATATGGAAAAAAGGAAGGTCTGGTGATATTCTAAATTGGAGAAAGGCCAATTTTGACCGTATCAAAAAGGATCTGGCAAGTGTAGATTGGGACAGGCTGTTTTCTGGCAAAGGTGTACTTGGTAAGTGGGAGGATTTTAAAAGTGAAAATTTGTGAATATAAAGCTTGTATGTATCTGTCAGAATAAAAGCTGAAGATAACAGGTTTAGAGAACCTTGCTTTTCAAGAGATATTGAGGCCCCGGTTAAGAAAAAAAGCAAATGCATTGCAGGTATAGGCAGGCAGGAACAAATAAGGTGCTAATGGAGTATAAGAAATGCAAGATAACACTTAAGAAAAAAATTAGGAGGGCTAAGAGAAAATATAAGGTTGCCCTAGCAGACAAAGTGAAGGAGAATCCTAAGGGATTCTACAGATATGTTAAGAGCAAAAGGATTGCAAGGGACAAAATTGGTTCTCTAGAAGATCAGAATGGTAATCCATGTGTGGAGCCAAAAGAGATGGGGGAGATCTTAAATAGAATATACGAATCTGTTTTTACTCAGGGAACAAATGCAGAGTCTATAGAAGTGAGGCAAAGCAGCATCAACTTCACAGACCCTGTACAGATTACAGAGGAGGAGGTGTTTGCTACCCTGAGGCAAATTAGGATGGCTAAGTGCCCAGGACCACACAAAGTCCCTCTGACCCTATGGGAGGCAAATGGAGAAATTGCAGTGGCCCTAGCAGAAATATTTAAAGCATCTTTAGCAACAGATGTACCAGAGGATTGGAAGATAGTGAATGATGTTCCGCTGTTTAAAAAAGGCTCAAAAAATAAACCAGGAAATTGAAGGCCCTTGAGCCTGACATCAGTAGTGGGAAAGCTATTGGAAGGTATTCTAAGGGACCGGATGTATGAGTATTTGGATTAACATGAACTGATTAGGGATAGTCAGTATGGCTTTGTGTGTGGTAGGTCATGTCTAACCCATCTTTGAGGAAGTTACCAGGAAAGTTGATAAAGGCAAGGCAGTGGATGTGTCTGCAAGGACTTTAGCAAGGCATTAGACAAGGTTCCACATGAGAGGTTGGTCAAGAAGGTTCAGTCGCTCAGCATTCAAGATGAGGTAGTAAATTAGATTAGACATTGGCTTTGTGGGAAAAGCCAGGGAGTGGTAGTAGATGGTTGCCTCTCTGACTGGAGGCTTGTAGTGTGCTGTAGGGATGAGTGCTGTCTCCTTTGTTCTTTGTCATCTATATCAATGAACTGGATAATGATGTGATAATGTCGGAATTTGCAGATGACACCAATATTGGAAGTCTAGTGGACAGCGAGGAAGACTATCAGAGCTTTGATAGAAGTATATGAAATTATGACGGTTAGATAGGGTAAATGCAAGCAGGCTTTTTCCATTCTGGGTGGGTGGGACTACAACTAGAGGTCATGGGTTAAGGGTGAAAGGTGAAAAGTTTAAGGGGAACATAAGGGGATATTTCTTCGCCCAGAGGGTGGTGAGAGTGCGGAATGAGCTGCCACTGCAAGTGATGCACGTGAGCTCGATTTCAACATTTAAAAGATGTTTGGATAGGTACATGGATGGTAGGGGTATGGAGGGTTATGGCAGTCTAAATGGTATGGCATGGCCTGCTTCAATGCTGTCCTCGTCTATATCTCTATGACTCTATGTGTAAGGGTAGGTGACAGGGAGGAAAGGACGCTGGTTCTGCTTTGTTGCTTGTTGTGTGTTGTTATGCCAAATATTGTGGGCATGTTATGTTTAGTGCTGGAATATGTAGCCACACTTGCTGCTACTCCCAGCACCTCCTTAGCTTGTGTTGTTTAATGTAAATGACACATTTTACTATATGCTTCAATGTATATGTGATAAATAAATGAATCCGCTTCTGATCTATCCCAAGCTACACACATAAAATGCCGGAGGAACTTAGCAAGTCAGGCAGCATCTATGGAAATGAATAAACAATCGACTTTTCAGGCGGAGACGCTTCTTCAGGATCGGGAAGGAAGTGGGAAATGCCAGAATAAAAAGGTGTGGGAAGGGGAAGGAGGACAGGAGGTGATCGGTGAAGCCAGGTGGGTGGGAAAGGTAAAGGACTGAAGAGGAAGGAATCTGATAGGAGAGGAGAGTGGACCATAGGAGAAAGGGAAAAGGGATGCGCTCAAGAGGAGGTGATAGGCAGGTGAGCAGATAAAAGGCCAGAGTGGGAAATAGAGCAAGAGGGAAGGGGGCGGGGGGAGAGAAAAAATATTACTGGAAGGAGAAATCGATGTTCAGGTGATCAGATTGGAAGCTACCCAGGAATAATATTCCTTCTAAAGTGTGCGCGCATGCATCTTCTGCTAAATTTAAACTGTGCACAAGAGGTTGTCACCCTCTACCTCATTGGCATGTATATCACAATCGTACACAATCACATTTCCCTTTCCAGTTTGTGATACGGATGGTGTTGACAATGTGGATTTTGCAATGATTTGTCTGCAGATTTAGAAATGGCTTATTTATACTGTTTTTATTGAACAAATTATTGATTCACTGTGTCAAATTCCAAAGAAGCAAGGGTGTGAAGCACAAAAGAACTGCTGGTTTATTTAAAGTGGTATGGCTTAATGCAAGAGAGGAAATAGCTACACCGAAAGCTCGTGAGGTCAAGAACGTGCAGTTACAAGAAAATCCTCAGAATAGCTTCTGGTTCACTTCCACTTAAAAATTCAGTGTGCACACGTTGTTGCCTCTAGGCAAAAATTGCACACACTGGCCATTACAAATTAGAGGGAAATTACCCAGAAATATGAGGTGCTTCTCTTCCATGCTGAGAGTGGTTTCTTCAAGGCACAAGAGGAGGCAGGGACAGAAATGTCACAAAGGTAATAGAATTCGGAATTAAAATGGTTGGCCACCAGGAAATTATGCTTTTGGGGGATTGAGTGGAGGTTCTCAATAAAGGAGTCCCCTAATTTATGGCGAGTCTCATCCACGTAGAGGAGGCATCATCGGGAGTACCAGATACAATAGCCGACCCCCGCAGATTTGCAGCATTAAGTGTTGCTTTGCCAGGAAGGAAGGTTTGGGGCCCCGAATGGAGGTGAGGAATGAGGTGAATGGGCGGGTGCAGTACTTTGGCCACTTGCAGGGATAAGTGCCAGGAGGGAGATTAGTGGGGAAGGACAAATGGACAAAGGAATCACCGAAGGAGCGATCCCTGTGGAACTTGGCGGGGGGGGGGTTAAAGATATGTTTGATGGTAGGATCTCTTTGGAGATGTTGGAAATTATGTTGGATGTGGAGGCTCACAGGGGTGGTACGTAAGGATAAGAGGATCTCCATCCCGGTTGAGGCCGTGGGAAGATGGGGTGAGCGCGGGTGTCCAGGAAATGGTGGAGATGTTGTTGCGGGCAGCATCAATAGTGGAGAAAGGAAACCCCATTCTCTGATGTCCTGGAAACAGATACCTCTTCTCACCTGCCTACCTCCTCACCCTGGTGCCCTCTTTCTTCCCTGTCTCCTATGGTTCTCTCTCCTCTCCTATCAGATTCCTTCCTTTCCAGTCTTTTACCTTTCCCACCCACTTGGCTTCACCTATCACCCTCTAGCTACCCTCCTTCCCCCTCCCCCCACCTATTTATTCTGGCATCTTCCCTCTTACTGTCCATTCCTGAAGAAGGATCTCGGCCCGAAACGTTGACTGTTCATTCATTTCCACAGCTGTTGCCTGACCTGCTGAAGTTTTTCGGTTTTCTGTGTGTGTTGCTCTAGATTT
Source organism: Mobula hypostoma (assembly GCF_963921235.1). NCBI lineage: Eukaryota > Metazoa > Chordata > Chondrichthyes > Myliobatiformes > Myliobatidae > Mobula > Mobula hypostoma. The sequence continues at coordinate 111,407,821 of NC_086106.1, read as the reverse complement.
CCAGCATCTGCAGAAACTCTTGTGTTTCTGATCAACATCCTGTCTATTTCTGAATGGACAATAAACCCATGTACCCTACGTCACTAATGTTTTGATCTCTTTTTGCACTACTTATATACACAGTGCCTACAAAAAGTATTCAACCCCCCCCCCACACCCGAAGTTTATATGTTTTATTGTTTTATAACATTGAATTGCAGTGGATTTAATTTGGCTATTTTTGACACAATCAACAGAAAATGACTCTTTCGTGTCAAAGTGAAAACAGATCTCTACAAAGTGATCTAAATTAATTACAAATATAAAATACAAAATAATTGATTGCATAATTATTCACCCTCTTTAATATGACACACTAAATCATCACTGGTGAGGTCAATTGGTTTTAGAAGTCACATAATTAGTTAAATGGACATCTGTTTTTGGAGACCTGTGTGCAGTCAAAGTGTTTCAATTGAGCTTTTTGGCCATCGGACTAAATGCTGTGCTGTGGGGATGCTTCACTGCAGCAGGCCCTGGAAGGCTTGTGAAGGTAGAGGGTAAAATGAATGCAGCAAAATACAGGGAAATCCTGTGGGAAAACCTGATGCAGTCTGCAACAGAACTGCAACTTGGGAGAAAATTTGTTTTCTCAGCAAGTCAATGACCCCAAGATAAAGCCAAAGCTACACAGGAAAGGCTTAAAATCAACGAAGTTAATGTCCTGGAGTGGCCAAGTCAGAGTCCAGACCTCAATCCAATTGAGAATTTGTGGCTGGTCTTGAAAAGGGCTGTTCACTCATAATCCCCATGTAATCCGACAGAGTTTGAGCAGTTTTGTAAAGGAGAATGAGGGAAAGTTGCAGAGTCGAGATGTGCAAAGTTGATATAGACCTATCCCCAGACTCAAGGCTGTAATTGCTGCCAAAGACGCATCTACTAAACACTGACTTGAAGGGAGTGAATAATTATGCAATTAATTATTTTCTGTTTTATATTTGTAATTCATTTAGATCACTTTGTAGAGATCAAGTCAAGTCAAGTCAAGTCACTTTTTATTGTCATTTCGACCATAACTGCTGTAACAATACACAGTAAAAATGAGAAGTTTTTCAGGACCATGGTGCTACATGAAACAATACAAAACTACACTAGACTACAGACCTACCCAGGACTGCATAAAGTGCACAAAACAGTGCAGGCATTACAATAAATAATAAACAAGACAATAGGCACAGTAGAGGGCAGCAGGTTGGAGTCAGTTCAGGCTCTGGGTATTGAGGAGTCTGATGGCTTGGGGGAAGAAACTGTTACATAGTCTGGTCGTGAGACCCCGAATGCTTCGGTACCTTTTGCCAGACGGCAGGAGGGAGAAGAGTTTGTATGAGGGGTGCGTGGGGTCCTTCATAATGCTGTTTGCTTTACGGATGCAGCGTGCGGTGTATGTGTCTGTGATGGCGGGAAGAGAGACCCTGATGATCTTGTCAGCTGACCTCACTATCCGCTGCAGGATCTTGCAATCCGAGATGGTGCAATTTCCGAACCAGGCAGTGATATCAGCTGCTCAGGATGCTCTCAGTACACCTCTGTAGAATGTGGTGAGGATGGGGGGTGGGAGATGGACTTTTCTCAGCCTTCACAGAAAGTAGAGACGCTGCTGAACTTTCTTTGCTATGGAGCTGGTGTTGAGGGACCAGGTGAGATTCTCCGCCAGGTGAACGCCAAGAAATTTGGTGCTCTTAACGATCTCTACGGAGGAGTCGTCAATGTTCAGTGGAGAGTGGTTGCTCCGTGTCCTCCTGAAGTCAATAACTATCTTTTGTTTTGTTCACATTCAGAGACAGGTTGTTGGCTCTGCACCAGTCCGTTAGACACTGCACCTCCTCTCTGTATGCTGACTCATCGTTCTCGCTGATGAGACCCACCACGGTTGTGTCATCGGCGAACTTGATGATGTGGTTCGAGCTGTGTGTTGCAGCACAGTCGTGGGTCAGCAGAGTGAACAGCAGTGGACTGAGCACACAGCCCTGGGGGCCCCCGTGCTCAGTGTGATGGTGTTGGAGATGCTGCTTCCAATCCAGACTGACTGAGGTCTCCCAGTCAGGAAGTCTAGGATCCAGTTGCAGAGGGAGGTGTTTTCACTTTAACATGAAAGAGTCTTAGTCTGTTGATCAGTGTGAAAACAAAGCCGAATTAAATCCACTGTGATTCACTGTTGTAAAACAATAAAACATGAAAACTTCTAGGGGGGGGGGCGGGGGTGAGTACTTTTTATAGACATTGTGTATCATGTGCGTATGTGAAATATATATATCTCTTATTGTACTTTATAGTTTTTTTTATTATTATGTACTGCAGCTGTAAAACAATAAATTTCCCAACGTGCTAGTGATATTAAACCTGATTCTAATTCTGGCTCCTTGTTATCAGAATCTTGAACAACCTCCCAAATTCTAAATGATGAATTCTTGATCTTATTGTGGCCCTTGCACTTTATTTCTCTGCCTTTATTGTGCATTCTGTTTACATTTCATGACCGTGGTGTGTGGCATGCCCTGTTTTGGTGGCACGTAAACAAAAGCTTTTCACGGTATCTCAGTAACTGTGACACTGCTAAACCAATACCATACGCCAGCAGTACTCAAAATGGGGACCACAAAGTGGTGGCGCCATTAGCAGAGATGCTGCCGCAAAACTTCCGTGACCCATGTTCACTGCGGAACTTCAGAGCTGTTGATGTGGACTTTGTTCTGCCTGTGACCACGTTTTGCTTCCAAGTTTTTTCCAGATTCTTCCCACTGGCCTAAGATGTATCAGGTGGTAGGTTAATTGGTTACTGTAAAATGGCCCGGCTATGTAGGTGAGTGGTTAAATCCGGGGAAGCTGGATTAGATTAAATAAGTGTCTGATGGTCAGCACAGAGGCAGTGGACTAGACAGCCTTTTTCTGAGCTTTATGAATCCTATGACTTTAAGTTTCTGGAGTAGACGGTGGGGTGGGTTCAGATGCGCTTCATGAGGTCAGTAAATCAAATCATTGCAGTAATTCCAGAGAGCGGTGTGATGTTCTAACATGTGCTCTCTGGTCTACAGCACTCCGATCCAGGCAAATCCAGCCTGCGCAGCTCAAGATACAACAGACAAAGCACAACAAATATTGAGGTTGCGTGTCTTTCTGAACACCAGGCCAACTACAGAGTCTGGGTTTCACCAGTGCTGCTTGGCTACAGGCTTATCACAGCTATGGTCAAAACCTGGACCAACAAGCTGAATTCCAGACAGAGCTGAGAGCGGTGTCTAGGCAACATTTCATCGAGAGCGGCATTAAGGAGCCCCGGTAAATGTGAAATCAATGGACCCTGAGGGGAAAACACAGCACTGGACAAAATCATACGAAGGGTTATTGAAGGTCAACCAAAGATTCTACAGCAGGAGTTTCTTTAGCTACTTCATCAATGATCCTTCTACCACAATGCCAGAATGTTCCCAGAGGATTATTCAGTCTCTGACGGTTCACAACAGCTCCCACAATGAAGCAGCCAATGCCTTTCCAAACGTAGGTTTATACTGTCCCTTAGAACTGATTCCAATCAGTTTTACACTATCCAAGTTAACCAAATGACCTGTAATTACTGTGCAACAGTAATGGCAGAAATGAATGAGTTGATTAAAAGATTAAAGATTAGCTTTATTTCTCACATCTATATTGAAACACACTAACACTAACCCTTGTCCATTCATCACTCCCCCCGCACTGATCTCCCTCCTGGCATTTATCCTTGCAAGCAGAGCAAGTGCTACACCTGCCCCTACACCTCCTCCCTCGCTACCATTCAGGGTCCCAAACAGTCCTTCCAGGTGAGGCGACATTTCACCTGTGAGTCTGTTGTGGTCGTACAGAAACATAGAAAATAGGTGCAGAAGTAGGCCATTCGGCCCTTCGAGCATGCACCGCCATTCAGTATGATCATGGCTGATCATCCAACTCAGAACGCTGTACCTGCCTTCTTTCCATACCCCCTGATCCCTTTAGCCACAAGGGCCATATCTAACTCCCTCTTAAATATAGCCAATGAACTGGCCTCAACTGTTTCCTGTGGCAGAGAATTCCACAGATTCACCACTCTCTGTGTGAAGAAGTTTTTCCTCATCTCGGTCCTAAAAGGCTTCCCCTTTATCCTCAAACTGTGACCCCTCATTCTGGACTTCCCCCAACATCGGGAACAATCTTCCTGCATCCAGCCTGTCCAATCCCTTTAGAATTTTATATGTTTCAATCAGATACCCCCTCAATCTTCTAAATTCCAGAGAGTATAAGCCTAGTCGATCCAGTCTTTCATCATATGAGAGTCCTGCCATCCCAGGAATCAATCTGGTGAACCTTCTTTGTACTCCCTCTATGGCAAGAATGTCTTTCCTCAGATTAGGGGACCAATACTGCACACAATACTACAGGTGTGGTCTCACCAAGGCCTTGTACAACTGCAGTAGTACCTCCCTGCTCCTGTACTCAAATCCTTTTGCTATGAATGCCAGCATACCATTCGCCTTTTTCACTGCCTGCTGTACCTGCATGCCCACTTTCAATGACTGGTGTACAATGACACCCAGGTCTCGTTGCACCTCACCTTTTCCTAATTGGCCACCATTCAGATAATAATCTGTTTTCCTGTTCTTGCCACCAAAGTGGATAACGTCACATTTATCCACATTAAATTGCATCTGCCATGAATTTGCCCACTTACCTAACCTATCCAAGTCACTCTGCATCCTCTTAGCATCCTCCTCACAGCTGACACTGCCGCCCAGCTTCGTGTCATCCGCAAACTTGGAGATGCTGCATTTAATTCCCTCATCTAAGTCATTAATATATATTGTAAACAACTGGGGTCCCAGCACTGAGCCTTGCGGTACCCCACTAGTCACTGCCTGCCATTCTGAAAAGGTCCCGTATATTCCCACTCTTTGCTTCCTGTCTGCCAACCAATTCTCTATCCACATCAATATCATACCCCCAATACCATGTGCTTTAAGTTTGCACACTAATCGCCTGTGTGGGACCTTGTCAAAAGCCTTTTGAAAATCTAAATATACCACATCCACTGGTTCTCCCCTATCCATTCTACTCGTTACATCGTCAAAAAATTCTATGAGATTCGTCAGACATGATTTTCCTTTCACAAATCCATACTGACTTTGTCCGATGATTTCACCACTTTCCAAATGTGCTGTTATCACATCTTTGGTAACTGACTCCAGCAGTTTCCCCACCACCGATGTCAGGCTAACCGGTCTATAATTCCCCGGTTTCTCTCTCCCTCCTTTTTTAAAAAGCGGGGTTACATTAGCCACCCTCCAATCCTCAGGAACTAATCCAGAATCTAAAGAGTTTTGAAAAATTATCACTAATGTATCCACTATTTCTTGGGCTACTTCCTTAAGCACTGTGCGATGCAGACCATCTGGCCCTGGGGATTTATTTGCCTTTAATCCCTTCAATTTACCTAACACCACTTCCCTACTAACATGTATTTCCCTCAGTTCCTCCATCTCACTAGACCCTCAGTCCCCTACTATTTCCAGAAGATTATTTATGTCCTCCTTAGTGAAGACAGAACCAAAGTAGTTATTCAATTGGTCTGCCATGTCCTTGTTCCCCATGATCAATTCACCTGTTTCTGACTGTAACGGACCTACATTTGTCTTAACCAATCTTTTTTCTTTTCACATATCTATAAAAGCTTTTACGGTCAGTTTTTATGTTCCCTGCCAGCTTCCTCTCATAATCTTTTTTCCCTTTCCTAATTAAGCCCTTTGTCCTCCTCTGCTGGACTCCGAATTTCTCCCAGTCCTCAGGTGTGCTGCTTTTTCTGGCTAATTTGTATGTTTCTTCTTTGGAATTGATACTATCCCTAATTTCCCTTGTCAGCCATGGGTGCACTACCTTCCCTGGTTTATTCTTTTGCCAAACTGGGATGAACAATAGTTGTAGTTCATTCATGCGATCTTTAAATGCTTGCCATTGCATATCCACTGTCAACCCTTTAAGTATCATTTGCCAGTCTATCTTAGCTAATTCACGTCTCATACCCTCAAAGTTATCCTTCTTTAAGTTCAGAACCTTTGTTTCTGAATTAACTATGTCACTCTCCATCTTAATGAAGAATTCCACCATATTATGGTCACTCTTACCCAACGGGCCTCGCACAACAAGATTGCTAACTAACCCTTCCTCATTGCTCAAAACCCAGTCTAGAATAGCCTGCTGTCTAGTTGGTTCCTCGACATGCTGGTTCAGAAAACTATCCCGCATACATTCCAAGAAATCCTCTTCCTCAGCACCCTTACCAATTTGGTTCACCCAATCTATATGTTACTGCTGTTCCTTTATTGCACGCATTTCTAATTTCCTGTTTAATGCCATCCCCAACCTCACTACTACTGTTAGGTGGCCTGTGCATAACTCCCACCAGTGTTTTCTGCCCCTTAGTGTTATGCAGCTCTACCCATATCGATTCCCCATCCTCCTGGCTAATGTCCTTCCTTTCTATTGCGTTAATCTCCTCTCTAACCAGCAATGCTACCCCACCTCCTTTTCTTTCATGTTATCCCTCCTGAATATTGAACCATCTTTGGTCACCCTGGGGCCATGTCTCTGTGATCCCAACTATATCATATTCATTAATAACTACCTGCACATTCAATTCATCCACCTTGTTACGAATGCTCCTTGCATTGACACACAAAGCCTTCAGGCTTGCTTTTACAACACTCTTAGCCCTTATACAATTATGTTGAAAAGTGGCCCTTTTTGATTTTCGTCCTGGATTTGCCGGCCTGCCACTTTTACATTTCACCTTACTACTTTTTGCTTCTACCCTCATTTTACACCCCTCTGTCCCTCTGCACTTGTTCCCATCCCCCTGCCACATTAGTTTAAATCCTCCTGAACAACAGTAGCAAATGCTCCCCCTAGGACATTGGTTCCAGTCCAACCCAGGTGCAGACCGTCCTGTTTGTACCGGTCCCACCTCCTCCAGAACTGGTTCCAATGCCCCAGAAATTTGAATCCCTCCGCCTTGCACCATTTTTCAAGCCACCTATTCATCTGAAATATCCTCCTGTTTCTACTCTGACTAGCATGTGGCACTGGTAGTAATCCAGAGATTATTCCCTTGTGGACCTACTTTTTAGTTTATCTCCTAACTCCCTAAATTCACCTTGTAGGACCTCATCCCATTTTTTACCTATATCGTTGGTACCTATGTGCACCACGACCACTGGCTGTTCACCCTCCCGCTCCAGAATGTCCTGCAGCCGCTCAGAGACATCCTTGACCCTTGCACCAGGGAGGCAACATACCCTCCTGGAGTCTCGTTTGCAGCCACAGAAACGCCTATCTATTCCCCTTACAATCGAATCCCCTATCACTATAGCTCTCCCATTTCTTTTCCGTCCCTCCTGTGCTGCAGAGCCACCCACGGTGCCATGAACTCAGCTGCTGCTGCCTTCCCCTGATGAGACATCTCCCCCAACATTATCCAAAACAGTATATCTGTTTAAGAGGGGGATGACCTCAGGGGACTCCTGCACTACCTGCCTACTGCTACGCTGTTTAGTGGCCACCCATTCCCTTTCTGTCTGTATAGCCTGTGGTGTGGCCAACTCACTGAATGTGCTATTCACGACTTTCTCAGCATCGCATCTCCAGCCGCTCAATGCGGTCTACCAGAAGCTGCAGCTGGACACATTTCCTGCACACATAGTCGTCAGGGACACTGGAAGTATCCCTGATTTCCCACATGCTGCAGGAGGAACAAACCACGGGGCCGATCTCAGCTATCATGACCTACCCAATACACTACAGCCTCCCCGCCTTCCTTGCTTCAAATAAAATACCGCTGCAGACCGTTCTCCTTTTAAAGGAACTTACCCGGCCTTACCTCACTTGGAGTGAAGCTCATCCTCAGCCTCTGCTCGCTGAAGCCTCTCGAGACAAAGCCTTCCTGCCCTGTCTCCTTCTACTCCGTTGCCCGCTACTCTGTCACCCGCTCCATCAAACTGCTCTCTTTTAAATACTCCCGCTGCCTCACGGATGGACTTACATGCACTTGCGCAGTCCTGTCCTGATCAACCGCCGAGAAAAATGCTGTATCCAACGATCCCAATGCGGCCTCTTGTCAGTGAGACCCGACGTAGATTGGGAGAATGCTTTGCCAAACACCTACGTTCTGTCCACCAGAAAAAGTGGGATCTCCCAATGGCCACCCATTTTATTTCGACTTCCCATTCCCATTCCGACATGACCATCCATGGCCTCCTCCACTGTCACGACGAGGCCACACTCAGGTTGGAGGAGCAACACCTTATATTCCATCTGGATAGCCTCTGACCTGATGGCATGGACATCGATTTCTTGAATTTCCAGCAATGGCACCCCACCCCTTCCTTCTCTATTCCCCATTTCCTTATCTCCTTACCTGCTCATCGCCTCCCTCTGGTGCTCTTCTCCCTTTTTCTTTCTTCCATGGCCTTCTGTCCTCTCCTATTCCTCCTTCTCCAGCCCTGTATCTCTTTCACCAATCAACTTCCCAGCTCTTTATTTCACCCCTCCCCTCTCCCGGTTTCCCCTATCACCTTGTGTTTCTTCCTCCCCTCCTCCCACCTTCTAACTCTGACCCCTCATCCTTTTTTCTCCAGTCCTGCTGCAGGTTCTCGGCCAGAAACGTCGACTGTACTCTTGTCCATGGATGCTGCCTGGCCTGCTGAGCTCCTCCAGCATTTTGTGTGTGTTGCTTGGATTTCCAGCATCTGCAGACTTTCTCGTGTTTGTGAGTGAAATCAGTCGCTTTGTGCAAACTCATATCAGCGAGGATTGTGTTAGCCAGCACACAAGTGTCTCCATGCTTCCAGTGCTACCACAGCATGCCCACAACTCACCAGCACAAACCGTATGTCTTTGGAATGTTGCAGGAAACTGGAGCACCCAGACGAAACCCACATGATCACCGGGAGATTCTACAAGCTTCTTTCAGACAGTGGCAGGAATAAACCCCAATCTTACTGTAAAGTGCTGTAAAGTGATCTGCTACGCAACCATGTCATCATTATGATTATTAATGATAATCATTAGAATGATCGATGGGATGTCCATCAAATGGGTTGATTTTTCTTATGGTGTTGAGTTTCTTTGGAGTTGTAATTATCGTGATACTTCCATGTTTAATAGTACAACACTAGGACTTCCACAAACAACTTGCACCAATCCTTGGAATGAAACATTATTGCCAGAATATCTGTAAGTTCCTCCCTTGAATCATTTATCAACTTTGGAGCTATTTCATGCAGGACTTACAATCTAGTCACTAATAAGTGGAATTTTTTCCCAAAGATCGAGGAATTGAGAGCAGTAGGGACTGGCACAGAAAAGGAGCTAAGGCTGGCAGAGGTCAGTCATGGTCATGCTAAATGGTGGGGCAGTCTTAAGGCATCGAGTATTCTTGCTCTTACATTCTTGTGTACTAAAGATGCTAAACCCATTTAATAATTCCTCTTTTACTATTTATCCCAATTAATATTTCACACCTGCAACAACAGCAAACCCCTTCTCTTTTGTCAACACAATCACAAAGCACTCTAAGAATCTCACTCTGTCAAGGTGATCTTTAGCCTTGTTATTCCTTGTTATACTTTTGCTGTCTGATTAATTTTGTCACCAACTTTTAATGTCTTCTGTTAATGTCTCAGGTGGTGACGAGAGGGCGTACAGGAGTGAGATATGCCAACTGGTGGAATGGTGCCGCAGCAACAACTTGGAAATCAACGTCAGTAAGACGAAAGAGCTGATTGTGGACTTCAGGAAGGGTAAGACGAAGTAACACATACCAATCCTCACAGAGGGATCAGAAGTGGAGAGAGTGAGCAATTTCAAGTTCCTGGGTGTCAAGATCTCTGAGGATCTAATCTGGTCCCAACATATCGATGCAGTTATAAAGAAAGCAAGACAGTGACTATACTTCATTAGGGAGCTTAAAGAGATTTGGTATGCTGACAAATACACTCAAAAACTTCTGTAGATGTACCATGGTGAGCATTCTGACAGGCTGCATCACTGTCTGGTATGGTGGGGGGGGGGGGGAGTACTGCACAGGACCGAAAGAAGCTGCAGAGGGTTATAGATCTAGTCAGCTCCATCTTGGGTATTTTGCCTACAAAGCACCCAAGACATCTTCAGGGAGCAGAGTCTCAGAAAGGCAGCATCTATTATTAAGGACCTCCAGCACCCAGGGCATGCCCTTTTCTCACTGTTACCATCAGACAGGAGGTACAGAAGCCTGAAGGCACACACTCAGCGATTCAGGAACAGCTTCTTCCCCTCTGCCATCTGATTCCTAAATGGACATTGAACCCTTGGACACTACCTCGCTTTTTTTAATACACACTATTTCTGTTTTTTGCACAATTTTTAATCTATTCAATATACGTATACAGTACTGTAATTTATTTATTTATTTATCAATTATTTTATTAGTTTTCTTCTTCTTCAATATTTTGTATTGCATCGAACCATTGCTGCTAAATTAACAAATTTCACGTCACATGCCGGTGATAATAAACCTGATTCTGGTTTATTTTCCAATTTCCTTTCAATTTTATTTCTACAGTTTATACTGTTTTCCATGCATTTTGGCGTCTTGAATGCTAAGTATCTCAACTTCCCTTTTTCATATTTTCATACCCTCCATAGATATTGTCATCCAGTGGGCTCAATATCTGGCAGTTCTCCATTGCCTCATGAATATCTTCTATTGTCCTAATTCCAATTTTCCTTCAAGTTTGTTGGTTCTGGATACACTGGATATGGGAATAAGTACCTATCCAACAAGTATAGTGGCTGGAAGCATACAATGATCTAGTGAGAGTTGATGGGTGAGTTTTGGGCATGCAGGAAGAGACAATATGCAAGCACCATGTTAAGACAATTGGACTAGGCTCCTGGGACTACCACTGCCATCTCCACACCACCACCCAACATGCAACAACCCAGATCAACATGCTGTTGGAAAATGAGGCTTAAAACTTGGTGGTTCTGGCCATTTTATTAAGTGTTACAAGAACAAAAATGAATAAAAAGCAAGGAAAAAGAAGTTGTGGTCATCTCACACTCAGACCAGAGATAAGCAACATTCCAGTGATAATGATTAAGCTATTAAATATCCACATGTAAGCAGCATGATACCTAAGGAAGCTTCTAGACGCCGCTCGCCATCTCCAAACAAGAAACAGCCCATCCTGACGCATTTCAAATTATAGTCAGAGACTTGTTTGAAGAAAACCCTTCAAGCAGGCTTCAGTCATACCAGTGCCCAAGAAGAGCCTGGCAACCCTTCTCAATGACTATCGCCCAGCTGCACTTCCATCCACAATGATGAAGTGTTTTGAGAGGTTGGAGATGAAACATATCAACTCCTGCCTGAGAGGTGGCTTGGATCTGCTCCAATTTGCCTACCGAATCAACAGGTCCACAGCAGATGCTACCTCATTGGCTCTTTGCTCATTCCTGGAACATCTGGACAGCAAAGCTGCATACATCAGGATGTTGTTTATCAACTACAGCTCAGCATTTGATATTGTCATAACCTTAAAACTAATCAACAAGTTCCAAGATCTTGGCTTCAATACCTCCCTGTGCAATTGGATCCTGGATTTTCTCACTTGTAGACTCCAGTCAATTTGACTTGGCAACAACATCTTCTCCACAATCTCCATCAGCACAGGTACTCCACAAGAATGTGTACCTAGCCCCCTGCTCTACTCAGTCTACACCTATGACCGTGTGGCTAAGTACAGCTCCAAAGCCATATTCAAGTTAATTGATGACACCACTGTCATCGGCCGAAACAAAGATGGTGATGAATCAACCTATAGAAAAGAGATTGAATATCTGGCTGAGTGGTGCCATAACAACAACTTCTTATCCAATGTCAGCAAGACCAAGGAGCTGATTATTGACATCTGGGGAAGGAAGCCAGAGGTGTATGAGCCAGTCCTCACCGCAGGATCAGAGATGGAGAGGGTCAGCAACTTTAAATGCCTTGGTGTTATTATTTCGGAGGACCTGTCCTGGGCCCAGCACATAAGTACAATGACAAAGAAAGCACGGCAGCGCCTCTACTTCCTTAGGAATTTGTAAAGATCTGGCAAGACATCTAAAACTTTGACAAACATCTATAGATGTGTGTTGGAGAGTATATTGACTGGCTGCATCACAGCCTGATAAGGTAACACCAATGCTCTTGAACAGAAAATCCTACAAAATGTAGTGGATACGGTCCAGTCCCTCATGGGTAAAGACCTCCCCACCATTGAGCACATCTGCACGAAACGCTGTCCCAGGCAAGCAGCATCCATCGTTAGGGCTCTCACCACTCAGGACAAGCTCTCTCCTCACTGCTGCCATCAGGAAGAAGCTACAGGAGCTTCAGGACTCACACAACTTGGTTCAGGAACAATTACCCCTCAACCATCAGACCCTGGAACCAAAGGGGACAACTTCACTTGACCCACCATTGAAATGTTCCCACAACCTATGGACTCACTATGTTCTGGAGAATACAGCTCCAATACTATATACAATTTTGCTGATGACGCCACTGTTGTGGGCCGTATCAAAGGTGGCGATGAATCAGCACACAGGAGGGAGTCTGAAAATTCGCCTGAGCGGTGTCTTAACAACAACCTCTCACTCAATATCAGCAAGACCGAGGAACTGATTATAGACTTCGGGAGAGGAAAACCAGAGGTCTTTGAGCCAGTCCTCATTGGAGGATCAAAGATGGACAGGGTTAGCAACTATAAGGCGGCACAGTAGCGTAGTGGTTAGTAGAACGCTTTACAGTGCCAGCGACGCGGGTTCAATTCCTGCTGCTGCCTGTAAGGAGTTTGTACGTTCTCCCTGTGACTGTGTGGGTTTCCTCTGGGTGCTCTGGTTTCCTCCTATAGTTCAAAGATGTAACATTTAGTAGGTTAGTTGGTCATTCAGCTAAAATTAAATTGTGGGGTTGCTGGACGGTGTGGCTCGAAGGGCTGGAAAAGCCTACTCTGCCCTGTATGTCAAATACCTGGGTGTCACTATTTCAGAGGATCTGTAGATTCGCTGAGTATGCCCACAAGAAGGTGAATCTCAAGTTTGTATATGGTGACATATATATACTTCGATAATAAAATTTACTTTGAACTTTGAACTTTGAAAATAACAGAATCAGCTATAGCACACAACTACTGGATGAGTTACAGAACAATTATAAATATATAGATGATTATATAAAAGTTCAAAGTGTATTTATTCTCAAAGTATGTATGCAATATACAACCTTAAGATTTGTCTCCTTACAGGCAGCCGCAAATCAAAGGAACCCAACAGAACCTGTTAAAAAAGGCCATCCAACAAGTTCACGAAAGTGACTTCACAGCCATGAATCCGGTCATCACTGCAGCCGGTCCAGGAGCCCGTCCATTAGTTGTGGGCCACAGACTCAGTTCAGAGCGGAGATGAGTAAATCTCGCTGAGTTCCAGGTTGAACACTAGCCCGCCCATCTCCTCCAGCCCTGACACACTGACCTTTGCATTCTGGCCTGCAGCTTACATCGGCCAAACAGCAAGTCGTTCCTCACCCTCAGACCCAGGCTTTGCCAGTTCGGTACACTCTTGGGCCTGGGCCCCACAGGCTCGATTTGGCCTGTACCCCACCTTTCCAACCTGGCCCAGTGCTTAAATCGCTCAAACATCAGCTTGTTCCTTGCTCTCAAGCCCAGGCCCCGTGGCCTCGACTCTGCCTCGCCTCAGTTCTGCCACTTCGAATTGCCTTCAGGGCCTCTCCAGCAGAGGCAAACATTGGCTCATTCCCCACTCTCAGGCCTAGGCCCTGATGCCTCAGTCTGGCCCGTACATGCACGCCACAATTGTCCTGCACCTTCAAGACTTCAGTTCACACCTAGGGTTGCCAACTGTCCCGTATTAGCCGGAACATCCCTTATATTGGGCTAAATTGGTTTGTCCCATACGGGACCACCCTTGTCCCGTATTTCCCCCGCTAAGGTACAGCGTTCCTATGAAACCGTTCGTAAGCCAAAATGGCGTAAAGCGAAGAAGCTATTACCATTAATTTAAATGGGAAAATTTTTTGAGTGCTCCCAGACCCAAAAAATAACCTACCAAATCATACCAAATAATACATAAAACCTAAAATAACACTAACATATAGTAAAAGCAGGAATGATGTGATAAATACACAGCCTATATAAAGTAGAAATAATGTATGTACAATGTAGATTCACTCAGACAGAATTGGGAAGATTAAGCCAAAACCGATTTGTAGAAAAAAATCGGCACATACACGCATGCGCACGTCATGTATGCGCACACGGGTGCCCGCGCAAGGCTTCACGGTCATGGTAGTCTTTCTCGGGGTAAACACAAGTGTCCCGTATTTGACTGCTACTTTTGTCCCTTATTTGGGAGTGAGAAAGTTGGCAACCCTATTCACACCACAAAAGTGCCAGGTCATACAGTGAGTAAAAAAGTTCAAATCCGAAAGGAAAGTTACAGGCTTTTGATTACAGTGATAATTTTTTTGAGGAAGAGTGTGATTAATAAACTAGTTAGCAGTTTTGTTTGCTGCCAGCAAGCCATCACCATCTTAAACTGGAAATTATAAGCAAGCTTGGGAGAGTTTAACTGCAAGGAAAACAACATTTCTACGCCCTACTCCAAGAATGCCAAACCAGAAGGGTTTGAAATCAGCCCCTAGCACAAGAAGAAGCTGGAAAATAGCAGAAGCACGTCCTTTCAGGTTCAGCTGTTTGTCGGTGATGAGGCCCAGCTCACAGAACCTGCCAGCAGCCTAGAGCTCTCATCCACTTTCACTCTGCTGACTTACTTCCAAGGCTGCCACCTAACCGACCTCAGATTTGCAAAGCTGAGCACCGGTAAAATGCAAAACAGAAACATCGCTTCAGATGACAACTTCAGCAAATTGTCACCAATTTACTTGCAAATCCAGCCGCTGTGCAAGATATCCGTATTGCTATATTTGGAGAGCTGCAAGAAGTTCTCGTCAGCCTGCCGGAGGAAGGACGTGTTTAAACTTGAGAGGGTCCAAGAAAGATCAGTAGAGGTGAATTGGGCCAAACAGCCTCTTTCTATGCTATCATTCTTTTGGCCCCCATATCTAAGAAAGGATGGGCTGGCATTGACAGGGTCCAGAGAGGATTTACAAGAATGATCCCAGGAATGAAAGGGTTAACGTCTGAGGAGTATTTGATGACTCTGGCCTGTACTTAGTAGAGTTTTGAAGAGTGAGGGGAGGGAATCTCATTGAAACCTACCAAATACTGGAAGTCCAGACAGAGTGGATGCAGATGTGAAGAGGATATTTCCAATAGTGGAAGAATCTAGGACCAGAGGGCACAGCCTCAGAATAGGAGGATGTCTCTGTAGGACAAAGATGAGGAGGAATTTGTTTAGCCAGAGGGTGGTGAATCTTTGGAATTCATTGCCATGGACGGCTGTGGAGGCCAAGACATTGAGTATATTTAAAGCGGAGGCAGATAGTCAGAGAGGCAAAGGTTACAGGGAGAAGACAGAAAAATGGAGTTGAGAGGGAAAATAAATCAGCCAAGGTCAAATGTTGAAGTAGATTTGATGGGTCGAATGGCGTAACCACACTAACCAGTTCTCCTTCCCTCTTATTACGGAGCCTGAAATGTTGACATTGCCTCTGGCTCTCCGGGGAAGGGCCATGGCAGCCAGCTGAAATGTTGTACTTTTAGACAGAGAATGATTCGGCAGTACTTCAAAAGGACTTGCTGCTGATTTCTGTCTGCTTAACACACTGTGACTGGACAGGGGAAGAAAAGCCCTGTAGCATTGCTTTAGAGTTTTTTTTTGCAAATTCTGTTGTATCTCATTTTTTCCTGTAAATGGCTACAAGAAAATGAATCTCATTGTAGAATATGGTAACGTACATGGTCAAAGGAAATTTATTATTGAAAGACATGAATGTCACCATATACAACTCCGAGATTCATTTTCTTGCAGGCATACTCAATAAATCCAATAATCACAGTAGAATCAACGAAAGACTGCACCAACGGTGCATACAGCCAATGTGCAAAATACAGTAAACTGTGAAAATTAATCGAAAAAGAAAAGGAAAAAAAGAAATAATAAATAAATAAATAAATAAATAAATAAGCAATAAATATTGAGAACACAAGATGAAGAGTCCATGAAAGTGAGTCTATAGTTTGTAGGAACAGTCCTGACGAAGGGCCTTGGCCTGAAACGTCAACTGCGCTTCTTCCTGTGAATGCTGTCTGGCCTGCTGCATTCCACCAGCACTTTGTGCCTGTTGCTTGAATATCCAGCATCTGCAGATTCCTCATGTTTGTGGGAACAGTTCAGTGATGGAGCAAGTGAAGTTGAGTGAAGTTATACCGTTTGGTTCAAGAGCCTGATGGTTGAAGGCTAATTTCTGAACCTGGTAGTG
Source organism: Mobula hypostoma (assembly GCF_963921235.1). NCBI lineage: Eukaryota > Metazoa > Chordata > Chondrichthyes > Myliobatiformes > Myliobatidae > Mobula > Mobula hypostoma. The sequence goes on along the minus strand of NC_086106.1, from coordinate 111,391,293 downwards.
TGAGTCCTGGGGCTCCTGTACCTTCTTCCTGGTGGCCACAGTAAGAAAAGAGCATGACCTGGGCGGTGGGTCCCTGATGATGGAAGCTGCCATCTTGTGACAAAGTTCCATGTAGATGTGTTCAATGGTGAGGAGGGCTTTAACCATGATGGTGTTAGAGCATTTTGGGGGGGTTTACGACATATAACAAATAACTTCAGCCACTAATCTTCAAATCTGAATATGGACTGTGGATTACATTTAAAATGCAGCTCTGAACAATGGGTTCCGAAGAGCTGTGAATCACTGGAAAGGCCAGACAATGCTGACCCAAATTAATTTGGATATCTGTGGTGTGAATGTGAAGCAGAAGGTGTGAAGGTTGTGTGTAGTTCAAAGGAAGAACTGTGGATGCACTGTAAATCTGGAATTGTCCTTCGATCTTTAGCATATAAATGTTGTGTCACGTTGGGTAAATCAAGCCTCTTCCTTAGAAAGGAGTCCCAATACCAAGTCTGCTGTGTCTCATTTTGTCAAATAGGGGCTGCTTCATATCTACCAGCTACTTCTCACTGGTAACTTAGTTCACGCGACAACAATGGACCAGGCAGTATCCATTAATTTTCATAGAATTTTCAATACAAGGGCATTGTATTACAGTGATTCCTTTCCTTGCATCTTCGGAAACAGCTCTATTTTCACCTTTCATATCTTAATTTTTCCCTTTCAGGGTTCTGGAGTTGCACGCAGGCTTCGGTTCTTTGCGGGAGTGGGACCCGTTCTCGGGGTTCCATGACTGGCCGTTATTCGACATGCCAAGAGTTTGGCCTGAGAGTCTTGATCGTGTTCGGAAGCCTAAGGTCTTGGTGCTCTGGAGACAGGCGGATCGAGGGTCGGTGTCACAGCAGGAGACTCGTGTGTTGTCGGGGAGGCTAGAAAATCTTTTGCTGTGGGCCCGAAGACCCAAGGTCTTCGCGATCTTTGGACACAGAGCTCAAAAAAAAGCAACGAAATGGACTTTTAACATCGTAAACCGATGGGTCGTTGTTATGTCTCCTGCCCGCTGTGAAAATGGGGGACACCTCCCTCCTCCTTGCCAAGGAGAGAGAACCTGTGGTTTGTCGAATGTCGAATGAAATGCAAAGCCTTTGGGGTAACTTTGGTCTGTATCTTTGCTATTGCTTAGCACGCACTTGGGCTTGGTGATGGTACCAATGTGCTTTTTTTTGCTGGTGGGGGGAGGGGGAGAATCGTTGCTCGCTGCCGCTTATGTGCAAGAGGGAGGGGAGAGCTGGGGGGACTTTGGGTTTTCGCGTTTAACTGTCATTCATTCTTTGAGGCAGTCCTCTGTTTTTGTGGATGTTTGTGAAGAAAAAGCATTTCAGGATGTATATTGTATACGTTTCTCTGACATTAAATTCGGCCTTTGAACCTTTGAACCTTGATGTTTCCACACCAGGCTGTGATAGAGACAGTCAATATACTCTCCACCACGCACCTATAAATCAGGATTACAAGTGCGTTTAAGGAAACGGGGTTTTAAACTCCCTATACCGACGATCTTACTGGCAAACGTGCAGACTCTGGTGAATAAAATCAATGATCTCAGAGCCAGGGTGCTGACTCAGAGGGACATTAGGCCCACATGCGTCCTTTGTTTCACTGAATCCTGGTTAATCCCTTCTGTACTGGATGCAGCGATTCAGATCGATGGGTTTACTATGCACCATCAGGATAGATCTGTAGAGTCTCTGGGAAGCAGAGCTGGAGGAGTATGCCTCATGATCAACTCTCCTTGGTGCACGAAGTTATCAGTGCTGTCCCAATTCTGCTCACCAGACCTGGAATATCTAGCAGTAAAGTGTCGTCCTTTTAACCTATCACGGGAGTTCTCTAGGGTCATTCTGGTAGCAGTTTACATTCCACCTCAGGCCAATGTCAAGCAGGCTTTAGATGATCTGAGCAATGGGATCAACGTGCACGAAACAGCACACCCTATTGCCTTCACCATCGTTTTGGGAGATTTTAACAAGGCCAGTCTGAAAAAAAATCACTAAGCAACTACCATCAACAGGTAACTTGCAATACTAGAGGAAACAACACACTAGACCATTCTTACACCACCATCAAGAATGCCTACCGTGCTATTCCACGTCCTCACTTTGGGAAGTCTGATCACCTGGCTGTACTTCTACTCCCTGAGTATAGAACTGCAGCACCAGCAGTGAGGACCAAGTAGGTTTGGACAAGGGAAGCACAGGAGCACCTACAGGACTGCTTTGAATCAGTGTACTGGACTGTATTCAGAGATTCATCTTTGAACCTGGATGGGTATGCTGCAGTTGTTACCGACTTCATTAAAACCTGCGTGGATGAGCGTGTGCCTACAAAGTCTTACTGTACATTCCCAAACCAAAAGCCATGGATGAACCAGGAAGGACGTCGTCTGCTGAAGGCTGGATCTGTGGCATTCAAGTCTGGCAACCCAGGCCTGTACCAGAAAACCAGGTATGGTTTGCGGAGGGCTTTTTCAAGGGTGAAGGGGCAATTTTGAACGAGGTTGGAGGCGATATCAGATGCACAACAACTCTGGCAGGGACTGCAAGACATTACTTCCTACAAAGCGAAACCCAATACAGTAGTATGAATGGCAGCGATGCTTCACTACCAGATGAACTCAATGCCTTCTATGCACGCTTTGAAAGGGAGAACACAACTACAGCTGTGAAGATCCCTGCTGCACCTGATGACCCTGTGATCTCTGTCTCAGAGGCCGATGTTAGGCTGTCTCTAAAGAGAGTGAGCCCTTGCAAGGCAGAAGGGCTCTGAAAACCTGTGCCAACCAGCTAACGGGAATATTGAAGGACATTTTCAACCTCTCACTGCTACAGGCAGAAGTTCCCACTTGCTTCAAAAAGGTAACAATTATACTAGTGCTAAAGAAGAATAATGTGAGCTGCCTTAGCGACTATCACCCGTTGGCACTCACATCGACAGTGATGAAATACTTTCAGAGCTTGGTTATGATTAGACTGAACTCCTGCCTCAGCAAGGACCTGGACCCATTGCAATTTGCCTACTGTCACAATAGATCAACGGCAGACGCAATCTCCATGGCTCTTCACACGGCTTTAGACAACCGAGACATCACAAACACCTACTGTTCAAAGCTGTTCATTGACTATAGCTCTGCATTTAATACTATCATTCCCACAATCCTAATTGTGAAGTTGCAGAACCTGGGCCTCTGTACCCCCCTCTGCAATTGGATCCTTGACTTCCTAACCGGAAGACCACAGTCTGTGCAGATTGGTGATAACATATCCTCCTTGCTGACAATCAATACTAGCACACCTCAGGGGGTGTGTGCTTAGCCCACTGCTCTACTCTCTGTACACACATGACTATGTGGCTACACATAGCTCAAATACCACCTACAAATTTGCTGATGATACAACCATTGTTGGTAGAATCTCAGGTGGTGATGAGAGGGCGTACAGTACATGAGATATGCCAACTAGTAGAGTGGTGTCACAGCAACAACCTGGCACTCAACGTCAGTAAGACGAAAAAGCTGATTGTGGACTTCAGGAAGGGTAAGACGAAGGAACACATACCAATCCTCACAGAGGGATCAGAAGTGGAGAAAGTGAGCAGCTTCAAGTTCCAGGGTGTCAAGATCTCTGAGGATCTAACCTGGTCCCAACACATTGATGTTGTCATAAAGAAGGCAAGACAGCAGCTATGCTTTATAAGGAGTTTGAAGAGATTTGGCATGTCAACAAATACACTCAAAAACTTCTATAGTTGCACAGTGGGGAGTATTCTGACAGGCTGTGTCACTGTCTGGCATGGAAGGGCTGCTGCACAGGACCGAAAGAAGCTGCAGGTGGTTTTAAATCTAGTCAGCTCCATCTTGGGCACTAGCCTACAAAGTACCCAGGACACCTTTAGGGAGTGGTGTCTCAGAAAGGCAGTGTCCATTATTAAAGACCTCCAGCACCCAGGGCATGCCCTTTTCTCACTGTTACCATCAGGTAGGGGATACAGAAGCCTGAAGGCACACACTCAGCAATTCAGGAACAGCTTCTTCCTCTCTGCCATCTGATTCCTGAATGAACTTTCAAACTTTGGACACTACCTCACTTTTTTAATATACAGTATTTCTGTTTTTACGCATTTTCAATAATCTATTCAATATACGTAATTGATTTACTTGTTTATTTATTATTATGTTTTATTTTTTTCTCTCTCTCTCTGCTAGATTATGTATTACATTGAACTGCTGCTGCTAAGTTAACAAATTTCACGTCACATGCCGGTGATAATAAACCTGATTCTGATTCTAGAAGTTTGTCAAAGTTTTAGATGTCATGCCAAATCTTCACAAACATCTAAGGAAGTAGAGGGGCTGCTATGCTTTCTTCATAATTGCACTTACACACTGGGCCCAGGGCAATTCCTCCAAAATGATAACACCGAGGAATTAAATTTGATGACCCTCTCCTCCTCTGATCCCCAGATGAGGACTGGCTCATGGACCTTTGGTTTCCTCCTCCTGAAGTCAATAATCAGCTCCTTGGTCTTGCTAACATTGGATAAGAAGTTGTTGTTATGGCACCACTCAGCCAGATGTTCAATCTCCCTCCTATATGCTGATTTGTCACCACTTTTGATTTGGCCTATGTCAGTGATGTCAACAGCAAACTTAAATATGGCATTGGAGCTATGCTTGGCCACACAGCCCTGGCTGTAAAGTGAGTACAGCAGAGGGCTAAGCACACAGCCTTGTTGTGCATCTCTGCTGGTGGAGATTATGGAGGAGATGTTGGTGCCAATCTGTTCTGACTTGGCTCTGTATGTGAGAAAACTGAGGATCCAGTTGCACAAGGAGGCATTAAGGCCTAGGTCTTGATTAGTTTTGAGGAGATGATAGTATCGAACGCTGAGCTGTAGTCAATAAAGAGCATCCTGATGTATGCATCTTTGCTGTCCAGATCTTCCAGGGTTCAGTGCAGAGCTATAGACCTAGTGTGCCGGTAAACAAATTGGAGGACATTCACATCGTTTCTCAGACGGGACTTAATACGTTGCATCACCAGCCCCTCAAAACACTTCAACACTTCATGGATGTAAATTTTACTGGATGATAGTCACTGAGCCAGGTTACCACTTCCTTCTAAGGCACTGCTATAATCGAAACCTACATGAAGCAGGTGGGTACCTCAGTCTGCCCAGGTGAGAGGTTAAAGATCTCAGTGAACACTAAAGCCAGTTGATCAGCACAGGTCCTTACCCCATCTGGGCTGGATACTTCCCCTGGGTTCACCCTCCTGTAGGATGCTCACACGTCAGCCTCAGAGACTGAAGTCACAGATCATCGGGGATGAGGGGGTTGGTGATGGTTCCTCCATGTTTTGATGGTTAAAGCAAAAACAGAAGGCACTTGATAATGGAAGGCATATTTTGATAATAAATTTAACTTTGAAGTATCTCATTCCTATGAGTCAGAAGCGCTAGAATCTGCTGCAGTAAGTAAACCAGTAAAATTTTGAAAATTCAGCCACCACAGTTGCCTCAACTGTGCCTTACCTAAACGGTTAAAGGAAACTTCAAATGACAATTCCTTCAGTAACATAGCAGTTAGCGCAATACTATTACAGCATTAGCGATCACAAATCAGCGTTCGATTCCCACCGCCGTCTGTAAGGAGTTTTTACATTCTCCCAGTGACTGGGTGCTTGGGTTTCCTCCAGGTACTCTGGTTTCCTCCTACATTCTAAAGACATACAAGTTAGAGTTAGAGTTAGCATCTTGGGGGAATGCTATGTTGACACTGGAAGCATGGTAACAGTTGCAAGCAGAACCAATGATATATGTATTTTAAACACTCGAACCCAGATTATAACACTTGTCCATGCCCGTCTCTTGTCCTGGCTTTTCCTGCAACCAATAAATGAATTGACACCTCCATCCATTTTCTAACCATTTGTTCAAGAAAATTACCCAAAAAAAAAAATTCACTTCTCGGCCTTTATTAAAACTTGCTAGCTCTGTCTTCACTCATGGCTCGACTATACCTACAGAATTCTCTACCTAACATCTCAGCAATGTGAATATTGGTAGTAGGATCTTTCATTCAGAATAATATGCTGCAGATACGCCCAAGGTTCTACTGTGTCCCATGGAAGAAGTCCGAAATGGCAGTTCCCCAATTATAAAAGCTGTGAAATATACACTCAGTGCCACTTTATTAGGTACACCCGTATGCCTGCTTGTTAATGCAAATGTATAATCAACCAATTATGTTGCAGCAGCTCAACACATGAAAGCATGTAGGCATGATCAAGAAGTTCAGTTGTGGCTTATGGATCAGCGTCATCTTTGAATTTAAAATGTTTGGATGTGATACAAGCACGGGCTTTAAGAGTGTGTTGTGGTGCTGTAAGGTCATCTCCTGTTTCAGCTTTACTGGTTGAAATGGGTCAATTATCCTTACAGTTGCAGAGGATGAAGTTGTTGTTCGCATACTGGGTTAACTTGAGGGGGCAGAGGAATGATCACCCTGTCAAAAGTGTGTTGGACGACTGTTGGGAACATCACAAGAAGAGTGTTTTTAGCTTTGGGTGTCTGGGCTCTCATCACGCTAGGAATATGTTGGATTACGTGACTTGACCCACTGTAGCTTTTTCGGTAACCCCACCATGGTTCTTTTCCAATGGCTTTATTGATTTTAGGTTGCATGATTTAATGAAATCGGAAGATCCTGATGTGCCTGAGAGTCGGTTGGTTCATCAGTATGTTAAGAAAATTATTGTGATATGTCAACCATTTTTACTGATGGATCAAAAAATTATTTAACAGGAAATGTTGGTGTGGCTTTTTTTGTACCTGAATTACAGGTAACAATAAAGAAACGTCTTACTATTTATCAGTGTATACTGCAGAACTGGTTGCCATCATTCTGAGCTTACAGTGGATGGAAATCTGTCCATGCAAAATTATAATTTGCTCAGATTCTTTTTCTTAAAACTGGTCATTCTAGCAGTAAATCAGATTTACTATAACAGAACTTGTGGGATAACGGGCATGAGGGGAGACCCCCTTTACAGAATACATAAAACTGTTGGATTGATGGGAGAAGGGGGTAAGACAAGAAGGGAAGGAATTATATTTATTTGATTTAGAATTTGGCATGCTATGCTTAATTATTCCTTGTATTTTGTTGGAAAACATCACTCTGAGGTGTGTAGGTTTTGTCATCATTATGAAACAGTTGAACATATTATTTTACAATGTGAAGCATATAAGGTTGAAAGAAAGCAAATGCAGGCAGCACGACTAGCTTTGGGGGTTGACAGTTTTCATTTAAAAACTTTACTAAGTTATGGAAGTGACTTTAATTCACAATATTGTATCTCATTATTTAAAATCTATAGGGCTTTTGGATTAATTTAGTTTTCATTTGATAAAGAACTAGTAGGGTTTTATTTCCCAACTCTACACCACGCTTCAGTCCAGTTAGTGGCAGTAATGCACCTTTAAGTTGGACTGCCAACCGCCATTAAAAGTCAGAAGACGAAGGAGGAGAAGAGGTTCAGTTGTTCTTCAGACCAAACATCATATTGGGTAAGAATTGTGATCTAAGTGATTTTGACCACGGAATTATTGTTGGCGCCAGATGAGGTGATTTAAGTACCTCAGAAACCGCTGATCTGGGATTTTCACACACAGTGGTCTCTAGAGTTTACAGAGAACGATGCAAGAAACAAAAAAAAATCCAGTGAGTGGCAGTTCTGTGGGTGAAAGAGTCTTAGTAATGAGAACGGTCACAGAAGAATGACCAGTCTGGTGCAAGCAGACAGGAAGGAGACAGAAACTCACATGATCATACAATATAACAGTGCTGTGCAGAAAAGCATCTCTGAATGCACAACATGTAGAACCTTGAAGTGGATGGACTACAGCAGAAGACCACAAACATACAATAAAGTGCCACTTTATTGGCTACAGGGGGTACGTAATAAAGTGGCTATCTGCTTGAACTTCTCAATGAAGCAACTGGAGAAATATCATAAGACACAGGCACAGAATTAGACCATTTGGCACATCCAGTCTGCTCCACCATTTCATCATACCATTTTACCTTTCAGCCCCAATCTCCTACCTTAGCCTTCATGTCCTGACCAATGAAGAATCTATCAAACTTTGCCTTAAATATACCCAGCGACTTGGCCTCCACAACCACCTGGGGCAATGAATTCCATAGATTCACCACACTCTGGCTAAAGAAATTCTTCGTCTCCATTCTAAAAGGACACAGCTCTATTCTGAGGCTGTGTCCTCTGGTCTTAGACTCCCCCACCATAGGAAACATCCTCTCCACATCCACTCTGTCGAGGCTTTTCAACATTCGATAGGTTTCAGTGAGGTCACCCCCCACTCTTCTGAATTTCAGTGAGTTCCAGTGATATCAAACACTCTTACAAATAACCGGGCCCCCTGTGCCTTCACTGACCACTGATAGACGTGATTCCACCTTCCTGTTCCTACACCGCTATCACCCAGTCCATCTGCCTTGTGTTTCACGTCCTATCCTTAGGTTCACTTTCCTCACTAATCCTGGTGCAGCTGCTGGCCAGGGCGCGGTGTGGAGATGCATGGTTCACAGCTCCCCCTCCCCCATCAGCTCAGGTCGCTACAGAAATCTGCCGCTAACTTGAAGGCATGAGAAGCCGAAGGCATTTGTAAACTGCCAGGCTTTAGCCCTTGTAACTGAGATTAATTTTAACAGAATCAATGCCGAGCACAGTGTAAACACTGTCGCTCTGTTTATTATCGCACCCACGTATTGGACATGCCCAGAACTGCGCACAGTCTTAAAGAGGAAATGTACTCTCTCTGTTCTTAAAAGGGAAATGTACCGACATAGAATTAAGCAAAAAATATTTTTCAGACTACTTTCTCCTTTCTTTATTGCACGGATTTCCTGCTCAGTTCACGCTGTAGATCGAGTGCACATGTGATTAGACAGAATGAAGGATAGTGGTAACTCAGAGCAGTTACAGAAGCGGCCTTATCCACAGCCTTCTCTTTCTCAAATCAGGAAAGGTTAAAAGAGAAGTCTGAGATGTCAAAGTTCAAAGTAAATTTATTATGAAAGTACATAAATTGTATGTCACCATATATAACCTTGAGATTCATCTTCTTGTCTGTATACACAGTACAGCAAAGAAATACAATGGTCAATTAAAAACCACACACAAAGTCCGACAAATAACAATGTGCAAAAGATAACTTTGAGTTACTGCTTAGAGTTACCACTATACTCATGCATCATTCTGTTTAATCACACATGTGCTTGCACTACAGCTTAAACTGAAAAGGAAATGCATACCATAAATAAAGGAGGAAGTAGCAGGTGCAGATTAAAAGATCAATAAAATAAGTAAATAAATAATACTGAGGACGTCCCTGAAAGTGGAATCAGTTCAGAGTTGAGGTGAGTGAAGTTATTCTTGTCGGTTCAGGAGTCTAAGGCTCCTGTACCCCGCTCCTGATGGTATCAGCATGAAGAGAGCTTGGCCTGGATGGTGGGGTCCTTTGATGATGGATGCTGCTTTCTTGTGGCAGCGCTCCTTGTAGACGTGCTCAGTGCTGGGGAGGGGGGCCTTGCCTCTGATGGCTGTGCCCTCAGTTATGTTTTGTAACTCCAGAAATTAATTGAAAGAAAAGCACAGGAGCCCAAGATAACATTTGTACTCAGTTTTACTTTAGTTTCGCTTTAGTGAGGCCCTCACACATGAGGTGGTGGCATGATTATGTAGGCCAGTCACGTACTTTTACAAATAACCAGTAATGAATTATGCAAGCAAACAAAGAAATGCTTAATCAAACAATATATTTACAACATTATTGATATATTAAATACACAACAGTCGCCACTTTTTGTTGGCATTTCCTTCATACCAATCCATGAAGCAACTAGTCAGGATACTTGCCACTGTGAATCTATAGAAGTTTGTCAAAGTTTTAGATGAATGGCAAAGCTTCACAAACTCTAAGACAGCAGAAGCATTGGCATGGTGTCTTCATGATGGCACGCACTTACTCACCCCAGGATAAATCCTCTGGTATGATAAAGCCAAGGATTTTAAAAATACTGACCCTCTCCATCTCTGATCCCCTAATGAGGACTGGCTTATGTAGTCAATAACTTGCTTTTAGGTTTTGCTGACATTGAGTGAGAGGTTGTTTTTGTGGCATATTCCCAGTCTCCCTTCTATATGCCAATTCATCACCACCTTTGACTCAGCCAATAACAGTGGTGTCATCAGCAAACTTAAATGTGGTATTGGAGCTGTGCTTAGCCCCACTGCCATGAGTATAAAGCGAGTAGAGCAGAGGGCTAAGCACGCAGCCTTGTGCTGCACCTGTGCTGATAGTAGTAATGGAGGACATGTTGTTGCAACTCTGTTCCGGCTAGGATCTGCAAGTAGAAAATTGAGGATCCAATTGCACAAGGAGATATTAAGGCCTAGGTCTTGGAGCTTAGTGATTAGATTTGAGGGGATGACAGTGTTGAATGCTGAGCTGTAGTCAGTGAAGTGTGTCCTGAAATATGAATCTTCATTGTCCAGATATTCCAGAGCTGCTGGCTTCAAGAACACTGATTGAGTTTGATAAGGTGAACATCATCAGACAGGACTAAAGACTAGTTCACATAGTTCAAGCAAGTAGCTCTTTGATATCGCAACAAAATTTTCATTCTCTCCAGCTTTTCTCCTTTGCAATATACTGTATAACTGCTCTGTTTCTGTACTGTACATCTCTATAAATTTATATCAACAGTAGAGCAAGTCACAAATTTTACTTTCAATTTGAATCTCACTATTGAGTACTGAGTTACTCACAAAACCATCAGGCTTCACTACCACATTTCCCTTGCTATTTAAAAATCCAACATGTAAACTACATTTTTTTTAAACTGCAAGCACTGACAATCCGAAATTCAAACACTCAGCAAATTAGGCTGCTCTGCTTCCTGAAGTCAATGATCAACTCTTTAGTTTTACTGTCCTTGAGGGAAATGTTGTCTTGACACCATGTCGCTAGGCTCTCTTTCTCCTTCCTGTACCCTGTCTTGCCGTTGTTTGAAATCCAGCCACAATGGTGGTGTCATCTGCAAACTAACAAATGGAGTTAGAGCAGAATTTGACCACACAATTATGAGCGTATAGTGAGGATTGTAAGGGCTGAGGAAAACAGCCGATATAATCACCCTCTTCTACCCCCTCCTGTTAGGTAGAGGATGCAAAACTTTCAGAACACATACTGACGGCCTCAAGAAGAGCTTCTTTCCCAACGTATTGGATTCTTGAACAGACCTCGCATATGCTGAAACACGAGCTCTTGATGTTCAGTCTAACTTGTGGCCCGTGCACTTTAATTGCTCTGTAAATGTAACACTATATTCTGCATTTCATTTTCCTTGGTACCTCAGTGTACCTAGGTGTAGAATGATCTGCTGATTGGCACAGAAGCAAATGGTTTTCAAGCACATGTGACAATAATAAACCAATTCTAATTCCAATTCTGACTCCATCTGAGGAGAGAGAAACTGAGTTAATACTTTAGGTCAAAGACCTGACATAGAATCATTAATTATGTTTCCTTTTCCATAGATGCTGTCCGACTTACTTAAGTATTTCTATGATGTACTTCACTTTAAACACTAACTGAATTCTTTGTCTTCTCCTCTGAGGATTGTACGTATAGCCTTACATGTGTACCCTGACTACAGTACTTTGTGCATGAAGGTCAGGGTCAAGGCCGCTCTCTTAGCTTCCTAATCTCAGAGTCTGATACTGCTGATCTCTTCCATATTTTATGGTCTGATGCTCACTGCAGATTAGAGAGGTCACCCAATCTCCATGCTCAAGGAGAGGGGTCTTCTACTTTTCCTTCGGCCCATAAGAGTAGATGGAACATATGCAAACAGTTGGCTGCATTTCAAGCTTCCCCAGAGTGGAAGGCTCCACCCATATCCTTACAGGGATCTCCCTGGCAACCTCCTATCAGGAGCACCCGGCTGTAACAGTCGCCTGCAGGAACTGTCTGACCTCTTGGAAGTATCCCCCTACCCCCACCTCTTCAATGTAATATCAATTCCTCAAAGGCTTGTTGCAACTAGACGGTTGTTTGCATTGCAATAAGTCCCTTTAAAAGCTGTCTGCAAAGATAGCATTAGCCATGCTAAAATGCTGACAGCACTAAAGTTACAGCACATGATTAGAAATAAGTCACTGAAACCATCTTTAGTGCAGTGTTACAGAGCAAAACTCAGCACTATTGCTCTGTGAACTTTGCAGTTGAAGGTCTCATTATTTCTGCAAACTTTTATAATTTTGGGTGTCCTTCAATGCTGTTGTAATGTTTAGAACATAGAATAGTACAGCACTGAATAGGCCCTTCATCGCGCAATGTTGTGCTGACCTTTTAACCCACTCCAAGGTCAAGCTAACGCTCCCCGTCCACGAGTCCTCCATTTTTCTTTCCTCCATGTGCCTCAAAAAGGCAGTTCCTACTTACAGGTGAGACTTGAGGATTCGTATAAGATGATCACTATCTATTAAGTCTAATAGAGAATTTGGTAACAACTTCTTTCAGAATGACTGAATCACTAAGTGATTGTAGCACAGAAGGAAGCCAACCAGACCTTGAATCCATACAAACTCTATGCAAGAATGGCACATTTTGTCCCCTTCATGGTAGTCTTGAAAATTCAGCTAGAATTTGCAAAACTATGGTGACAGGGCAGCAAAAGCCGAGCTAGCTCTCCTTTGAGTACTACAATTAAATCTGCTTCCACTACCTAACCCTGGTAGTGCATTCCAGATCTTCATAATCTTGAGAGATGGGAGGAGTACATCAGTGTGATACTGTCAGGCAGAACGAGCTGTTTATATCCAATAAATATTATGTAATACTTTGCACCACTTTGTCACTCAGAATTGGCGAGACTTGTTCTGCTTTCAGTTCCCATCCTGAACTTTTTCCTTCTTCCACATTAGCAGGTGTTTGGCCAGTTGATCGTTCAGTATTACACAGGGGAACTACCTCTTGAATCCATTTCAACGTGAGGATCCTCCTGGATACGTCAAATAATGCCTGGTGCAGGAGGCTGTGAATTCTCATTCAATGGGAATTTTATGGCAAGCGTTTTAAGAGGAAAGTAAATTACTCAAGTAACACATGCAATGTGCTGGAGGAACTCAGCAGGCCATGCAGCATCTATGGAGGGAAATGAACTGTTTAATTTCAGCCAAGACTATTCATCAGAGTCTTTAATCTAATCTTTTAAAACTGGCTCCCTAATTTTCACACAACAAGATCCCACATAAAACAACGGATAACAATCAGATAATCTCACAGGGGAAAACACCAGAAGAATCTTTGCTCTACTTCAAATAATATTATGAAATCTTTACAGCCATCTGAGAATTGTGCAATTCAAATGCCTCCACTTCCAACAATGCTTCTTTATTACTGCACTGAAGTGTCAGCCAGGATTTTGTGTTTATATCACTTGAGTGGGACTGAACTCACAGCCTCCACTATCAAAGAAACAACTGCTACCAACTGAGCCACACCCACACTGAGGTCATTCTCTTTGGTCTGTCCATGCCAACTGCACACCATCACATGTTAGGAATGTTTACAATTGCTGACAAGTGCTAATGTTTGCAAGTTTGCAGTCTAGAAGAGGTAACAAATTTAGTGTCTGACTTATGAGATATGCTTGAGATGAAGATGGATACTTGAGCCAATATTAACTTCTATGATGTAAAGTCTTTTTTTGGCATGTAGCATGTCATTGCAATTCAATATTAGTGTTCATTAACTTCAAATCTGCTTCTAAAATTAGCTCTTTAAAACTTCCCGTAGAGAGGAATTTTGCTTCAGTCTGTTAAAAAGATAAAAGTATCAACAAGTTTATGAAAAGAAGGTCTGGGAAAATGCTGGTGATCGGACAAGGAAGAATTATTTTCCAAAGACAACACTTTATGCACTGATATATTTTCATTGTTTTCTAAATAATGCAATACTTTCACTTGTCTGCACTCTATTTATAAACCTATCCATTTGTGTTAGTCTGGATATGATAGTCTAGCTAAAGCTGTTGATAGACAACATGTCCATGTTGTATTAATCCACAAAGGAAGAGTAGCTGTGATATACTGTTCAATTTGCAGGATAATGACAGGTTTCAGTTCTGGAGAGATTTGATTGTTCTGGGTTGCTGGAAGTGACACCAAATTATTGCAGAAATCAAAGCAGAATGTAGAGGTCGTCATTAAAATAGTAAACTGGATGAGGAAGGTTATTGAATTCAACACAGTGAGAGAGATGAATTACCACCTCTGTAGATGATTCTATTAATGCAGGCTACAGGACAATATTCAAAATATGGTGTAAATTGAAGGAGATACCGCACACCACAAATAAAGAAGATTAATGTGATTAGCTTTATTTGTCAGATAGAGTCATAGAAAGTACCCGAATCAGAATCAGGTTTATTATCACCAGTGTGTGACATGAAATTTGTTAACTTAGCAGCAGCAGTTCAATGCAATATATAATCTAGCAGAGAGAGAAAAAATAATAATAATAATGAATAAAATAAAACATAAAATAAACAAGTAAATCAATTATGTATAATGAATAGATTATTTTAAAATGTGCAAAAACAGAAATAGGGTATATTTAAAAAAAGTGAGGTAGGGTCCAAAGCTTCAAAGTCCATTTAGGAATCGGATGGCAGAGGGGACGAAGCTATTCCTGAATCGCTGAGTGTGTGCCTTCAGGCTTCTGTATCTCCTACCTGATGGTAACAGTGAGAAAAGGGCATGTTCTGGGTGCTGGAGGTCTTTAATAATGGATGCTGCCTTTCTGAGACACCGCTCCCTAAAGATGTCCTGGGTACTTTGTAGGCTAGTGCCCAAGATGGAGCTGACTAGATTTACAACCTTCTGCAGCTTCTTTTGGTCCTGTGCAGTAGCTCCTCCATACCAGACAGTGATGCAGCCTGTCAGAATGCTCTCCATGGTACAACTATAGAAGTTTTTGAATGCATTTGTTGATATGCCAAATCGCTTCAAACTCCTAATGAAGTGTAGCCGCTGTCTTGCCTTCTTTATGACTACGTCAGTATGCTGGGACCAGGTTAGATCCTCAGAGATCTTGACACCCAGGAACTTGAAACTGCTCACTCTCTCCACTTCTGATTCCTCTACGAGGAATGGTATGTGTTCCTTCGTCTTACCCTTCCTGAAGTCCACAATCAGCTCTTTCGTCTTACTGACGTTGAGTGCCAGGTTGTTGCTGTGGCACCACTCCACTAGTTGGCATATCTCACTCCTGTACGCCCTCTCGTCACCACCTGAGATTCTACCAACAGTGCTTGTATCGTCAGCAAATTTATAGATGGTATTTGAGCTATGCCTAGCCGCACAGTCATGTGTATATAGAGAGTAGAGCAGTGGGCTAAGCACACACCCCTGAGGAGCAACACTCACATCACGCTGGAGGAACCCAGCAGGTTGGGCAGCATCCGTGGAAACGATCAGTCGACGATTCGGGCAGGAACCCTTCGTCAGGACTGTAGAGGGAAGGGGCAGAGGCCCTATAGAAAAGGTGGGGGGGAGGGTGGGAAGGAGAAGGCTGATAGGTTCCAGGTGAAAAACCAGTAAGGGGAAAGATAAAGGGGTGGGGGAGGGGAAGCAGGGAGGGGATAGGCAGGAAAGGTGAAGAAGGAATAGGGGAAAACACAAGGGTAGTAGAAGGAGGCGGAACCATGAGGGAGGTGATAGGCAGCTGGAGGAGGGGGCAGAGTGACATAGGGATAGAGGAAGGGAGGGGGAGGGAATTACCGGAAGTTGGAGAATTCTATGTTCATACCAAGGGGCTGGAGACTACCTAGATGGTATATGAGGTGTTGCTCCTCCAACCTGAGTTTAGCCTCATCATGGCAGTAGAGGAGACCATGTATGGACATATCTGAATGGGAATGTAAAGCAGAGTTGAAGTGGGTGGCTACTGGGAGATCCTGTCTGTTGTGGTGGACGGAGCGGAGGTGCTCGACGAAGCGGTCCCCCAATGTGCGTCGGGTTTTACCGATGTAGAGGAGACCGCACTGGGAGCACCGGATGCAATAGATGACCCCAACAGACTCACAAGTGAAGTGACCCCAACAGACTCACAAGTGAAGTGGTGCGCCAGTGTTGATCATCAGCGAGGAGGATATTTTTATCACCAATCCGCACAGACTGTGGTCTTCCAGTTAGAAAGTCAAGGATCCAATTACAGAGGGAGGTACAGAGGCCCAGGTTCTGCAACTTCTCAACCAGGATTGTGAGAATGATGGTATTAAATGCTGAGCTATAATCAATGAACAGCATCCTGACAGAGGTGGTTGTGTTGTCCAGGTGGTCTAAAGCCGTGTAGAGAGCCATTGAGATTGCATCTGCTGTTAACCTATTGTGACAATAGGCAAATTGCAATGGGTCCAGGTCCTTGCTGAGACAGGAGTTCAGTCTAGTCATGACCAACCTCTCAAAGCATTTCACCACTGTCGATGTGAGTGCTACCGGGCGATAGTCATTCAGGCTGCCCACATTATCATTCTTTGGCACTGGTATAATTGTTGCCTTTTTGAAGCAAGTGGGAACTTCTGCCCGTAGCAGTGAGAGGTTGAAAATGTCCTTGAATACTCCCAATAGTTGGTTGGCACAGGTTTTCAGAGCCTTACTAGGTACTCCATCGGGACCTTCCGCCTTGCGAGGGTTCACTCTCTTTAAAGACAGTCTAATATCGGCCTCTGAGACAGAGATCACGGGGTCATCAGGTGCAGCAGGGATCTTCACAGCTGTAGTTGTGTTCTCCCTTTCAAAGTGTGCATAGAAGGCATTGAGTTCATCTGGTAGTGAAGCATGGCTGCCATTCATACTACTGTATTGGGTTTCGCTTTGTAGGAAGTAATGTCTTGC
Source organism: Mobula hypostoma (assembly GCF_963921235.1). Lineage (NCBI taxonomy): Eukaryota > Metazoa > Chordata > Chondrichthyes > Myliobatiformes > Myliobatidae > Mobula > Mobula hypostoma. The sequence continues at coordinate 111,374,266 of NC_086106.1, read as the reverse complement.
AGTCCCTGCCAGAGTTGTTGTGCATCTGATATCGCCTCCAACCTCATTCAAGATTGTCCCTTTGCCCTTGAAATAGCCCTCTGCAAATCATACCTGGATTTCTGGTACAGGCCTGGGTTGCCAGACTTGAATGCCACAGATTTAGCCTTCAGCAGACAACGTACCTCTTGGTTCATCCATGGTTTTTGGTTTGGGGATGCACAGTAAGAAACAGGCCATTCAGTCCATCTATTCTGTGCTGAACCATTTAAACTGCATACTTCCATCGACCTGCACCCAGGCCACAGTCCTCCACACCCCTACCATCCATATAGATATCCAAACTTCTCAAGCGTTGAAATCAAGCTCACATGCACCATTCCACGAGCAGCTCATTCCACACTCTCATAACCCTCTGACTGAAGGAATTTCCCCTGATGTTCCTCTTAAACTTTTCACCTTTCACCCTTAACCCATGACTTCTGGTTGTAGTCCCACCCAACCTCAGTGGAAAAAGCCTACTTGCATTTACCTTATCTATGCCCCTCATAATATTTTATTCCTCTATCAAATCTCTCAGTCTTCTATGTCCCAAGGAATAAAGTCCTCTAACCTACTTAATCTTGCTTTATAACTCAGGTCCTCCAGTCCCAGCAATATCTTGTAAATTTTCTCTGTATTCTTTCAACCTTATTTACATCTTTCCTGTAGGTAGGTGACCAAAACTGCACACAATACTCTAAATTATGCCTCACAAACATCTTATACAACTTCAACAAAACATCCTATATCCTGTACTCATTGCTTTGATTTATGAAGGCAAATTTTCGAAAGCTTTCTTCATAACCCTATTTACCTGTGACACTATTTTCAATGAATGATGGACATGTATTCGCTGGTCCCTTTGTTCTACCACCCTCCTGAGTGCCCTACCGTTCACTGTGTAAGACCTACCTGGCTGGTCCTAACAAAGTGCAGCACCTCACACTTGTCTGCATTAAGTTCCACCGGCCATTTTTCAGCCCATGTTTCCAGTTGGTCCAGGTCCTACTGCAAGCTCCGATAGTCTTTCTCTCTGTCCAATACGTCCCCAATCTTGGCGTCATCCGCAAAATTGCTGATCCAGTTAACCACATTATCGTCCAGATCATTGATATAGATGACAAACAACAACAGACTCAGGACCGATCCCTGTGGCACTCCACGGATCACAGGCCTCCAGTCAGAGAGGCAACCATCTACTACCACTCTCTGGCTTCTCCCACAAAGCTAATGTCTAATCCAGTTTACTACCTCACCTTGAATGCTGAGCGACTGAGTCTTCAGGACCAACCTTCCATGCAGGACTTTGCCTGATGCTTTGCTAAAGTCCATGTGGACAATATTCACTACCTTGCCTTCATCAACTTTCCTGGTAGCTTCCTTGACAAATTCTATAAGGTGGGTTAGACACAACACAGAAAGCCCTATCCCTAATCAGTCCATGTCTATCCAAATACCCATATATCGGGTCCCTTAGAATAACTTTACCACTACTGATGTCATGCTCACCAGCCTACAATTTCTAGGTTTATATTCAATGGAGCAATATAAGCTACCTCCGGATCCTCCGCTACCTCACCCGTCACTAAGGATGATTTAAATATCTCTGTTAGGGTCCCTACAACTCCTGCACTTGTCTCCCACAGGGTCCGAGGGAACACCTTGTCAGGCCTTGGGGATTTCTCCATCCTAATTTGCCTCAAGACAACAAACCCCTCCTCCTCTGTAGTCCGTATAGGGTCCGTGAACGTACGCTCAGTGACTAATTTGTTAGGTACAACAGGTACCTATTAAAGTGCCAGTGAGTGTATAGCTGAAACAATGAAGTTGCTGAATTATACCAGGGATCGCCATAGATGTTGACTCGCCATGTGGTGGCATGGTATCATAGCAGTTAGTGTAATGCTGTAAGACATCAGTTATAAGATTGGGGTTCAATTCCCACTGCTGTCAGTAAGGTGTTTGTATGTTCTCCCTGTGACTGTGTGGGCTTCCTCCATTGCTCCAGTTTCCTGCCACATTCTAAAGACATCCCAGTTAGAGTTCTGGTTAGTAAGCTGCGGGCATGTTATGTTTCTGCTTCCATCAGAAAAAGGGTTCAGGAGCCTCAGGACTCACACCAGCAGGTTCAGGAACAGTTATTACCCCTCAACCATCAAGCCCTTGAACCAAAGGAGATAACTTCACCCAACTTCACTTGACCATCATTGAAATGTTCCCACAACCTATGGACTCACTTTCAAGGGCTCTTCATCTCATGTCCTCGATATTTATTGCCTATTTATTTATTATTACTACATCTTTCTTTTTGTATTTACACAGTCTGTTGTCTTTTGCACACTCTTTGAACACCCAAGTTGGTGTGGCCGTTCATTGATTCTATTATGATTATTATTCTATTCGGGATTTATTGAGTATGCCTTTTGGTAATAAGTTTACTTTGAACTTTGAAGTGTATAATTCAATATTGAGTCCAGAAGGCTGCAATGTGCCCAGAAAGAAGATAAGGTGCTGATCCCGAAGTTTACATTGGTCTGTAGATTCATCATTCAAGAAGACGAGTGAACTTGGCCTTTTCTCCTTAGAGCGATGGAGGATGAGAGGTGACCTGATAGATGTGTATAAGGTGATGAGGGGCATTGATCTTGTGGATAGCCAGTGGATAGCCAGATAGCCAGGGCTGAAATGGCTAACACAAGGGGGCATAGTTTTAATGTGCTTAGAAATAGGTACCGAGGGGATGTCAGGGGTAAGTTTTTCACACAGAGAGTGGTAGGTGTGTGGAATGTACTGCCAGCAGCGGTAGTAGAAGCGGATACAATAGGGTCTGTTAAGAGACTCTTAGATAGGTACATGGAGCTTAGAAAAATAGAGGGCTTTGCATTAGGGAACTTCTAGGCAGTTTCTAGAGCCAGTTATATGGTTGGCACAACATGGTGGGCCGAAGGGCCTGTAATGTGTTGTATATTTCTACATTCTATGTTCTGCTTCCAAGTTTATACAATACTAGAACTCATAGGCTAAAACAAAATTTAATTTAGACTAGGCATTTTGGTGCTTCTCGTGTTCCTTCCAAATGATCTTTAAAATGGAAGTGTTCTCTCTTATGGCACAAGTTTCCAGTGAGGAAGAGGAAATTCCATGACAATCCATGGGCAGAATCAAAGAAAAGGTATTGTTTTTAGATCGATAGATAGATAGATAGATATACTTTATTAATCCCGAGGGAAATTTGGTTTTGTTACAGCCACACCAACCAGGAATAGAGCGTAAATATAGCAATACAAAAAAACCAACAATCAAACACCAAAATGCAAACTATACCAGATGGAAAATAAGTCCAGGACCAGTCTATTGGCTCAGGGTGTCTGACCCCACACGGGAGGAGCTGCACGTTCGATGGCCACAGGCAGGAACGACTTCCGTGCCGCCAAGTGTTGTATCACGGTGGAATGTGGCCGAAGTCCAACAGTAAAAAGTTCAATATCCAGTCTGTAAACACGTTCCTCAATTGTAATATACCCCGGATTGCACCATCTGTTGTTAACTAGATCAGTAAGCACCCAACTCCTTTACGCTTACCGCTCTCAGTGCACTTCTGGTCAGCTGGAACGGTATTACCCACCGAACTCCTCTTCTCCAAAAGTCTCTGTTGTCCTGACCCGGTCCTCTTTCCTCGGCTTTGTGATCCCCCTCTGTGTGTTTTTTCCTCCGGATTTCAGCAGGGGTGTCCACTGCTCTGTTCACTAAGCCGGCCGGTCTTTGCTGGTCCCTGGAATACACAATGCGACCTTGCTTCTGTCCCACGTGTCGGGATGTAACCATTTCCAGCGCTAAAGAAAACCCAAATAAAACTCTCTCTACCAGCATGTTACAGAGGGTGCAGCTTCGACGTGTTACCGTGAGAAAAAAAAACAAAACAATCACGTAAATTAGAAAGTAAGAAGAAGAAAGTAAGAATAGATCGGAACGGCTGTACCAGGCTGCATGCACGACCGGCGCATGCGCACTAAGGGCACGTGGCCAAGTGGTTAAGGCATTTGTCTAGTGATCTGAAGGTCATTAGTTCGAGCCTCAGCTGTGGCAGTGTGTTTGTGTCCTTGAGCAAGGCACTTAATCACACATTGCTCTAGTGTCTGTGCGAGGAGGGGCGCCCCACACAGACTTCCAATCTGTGCCTTGTATGGCATGAAAATGCCCGACACAGGCCTCTCATGTTCTGAGTCGATGTTCCCTCCTTCCTTATTCTCATATGCACCAGTACAAGTGCACATTAGGTGGCGGGGTGATGATACATCTCTACCATTTTACACTCAGTGGCCACTTTATTGGATACCTCCTGCACCTAATAAAGTGGCCACTGAGTGTACATTCATGGTCTTCTGCTGCTGTAGCCTTATGACTCAACACATTGTGTGTTCTAAGATCTTTTACTGCACACCACTGTTGTAACTTGAGTTACTGTCCCCTTCCCGTCAGCTTGAACCAGTCCAGCCATTTTCCTCTAACCTCTCTCATTAACAAGGCATTTCCACCCACAGAACTGCCGCTCACTTCACTGGATGTTTATTTGTTTTTCACTTCATTCTCTGCAAACTCTAGAGACAGCGTGCATGCAAGTTTCAGGACTTCAGCAGTTTCTGAGATACTCAAACCACCCCATCTGGCACCAACAATCATTACACAGTAGACGTCACTTGGACCACATTTCTTCCCCATTCTGATGTCTTGTCTGAACAACAACTGAACCTCTTGAGTGTGTATGTACTCTCTTCTATATTGAGTTGCTGCCACATGATTAGATGATTAAATATTTCCATTGACAAGCAGGTGTATCTAATAAGGTGGCTGCTGAGTGTAAATGGTAGAGTTTCCTCTGATCAAAAATCATATTGAAACACTCAGTTGCTCTGGCACTTCTGTGTGTGCTGTTTTCACAAGGACATTGCTTGGTAAATTCTGGCCAGAAAATGGAAAATCCATTTAATAAATGGGTATTATCCCTTCATATTGAAATTTCTTCCAGCAAGTTAACCCATTTTAAACTCTTTTCCAGGGTGAGGACTTATTAGTACCATTCGCTGCTTACCTCCAAGAAGACCATGACCTTGTCGTAGGATTTGGAGGCTTGCGGGCCTCAGTGACCTGGAGAGCGATGTTGGCTGGAGTCAGGGCTTTAGGCTTTGGCTCTTGGTAGGGTCACCCATTCCAAACAGGTCAAAGGTTAGAGGCCAGACTAAGAGTCATCCACTGGACTTCCAGGGTTGGGGGTCTAGCTCAGGGCTAACAACCCTGACAGGTAAAACAAAATTGTTACCTGGGTGTGATGGTATTCCTGGGTCTCCACCCAGGACTTGCATGGCTGACTAAAGTGAAAACTGAGAGGAAGCTGCTGACACGATGAAGGGAGCCCAGAACACGGCCAGAGATGTCAGACCTTCTGTGCTGCCCTGAACGACAGTGGCATAACAGGCAGTTAGTAAATAACCATATAAATTTCATCACTGGTGTCTTTGCAAACACTTTTAGTCAGATACTCAAAGCTCCCACTGTAAATAACTCTCTAATTGAGATGTTCTCCTTAAAAGCATTCTGAGAACAACTCTTCTTTAAAATCACCCCCTTCTTTGAGAAGGATACCGATTCAAGATGCCTCCTTAAATGTAGGCTGTTTTGCATTTGGAAGTAGTTGATACCAATTCTACGCAATCAGCAAATTGTGATAAGTCTCATTACAAATAAGCAAACGATTTTTAACAGGATACAAATTTACCTGGTTTAATCACCACTTAGCTTTAAAAGGGTTCGAGTTATTTGTTTTTCCCATTGCTCCCACTGATGGGCACAAAGGGTGTGTGGTCGGCAATTCATAAACATGAGAAATTCTGCAAACACTGGAATTCCAAAGCAACACACACAAAATGCTGGAGGAACTCAGCAAGTCAGGCAGCATCTATGGAAATGAATAAATAGTTGATGTTTCGGTCCGAGACTCTTCATCAAGACTGAACCCATTCAGCTGGGTTGTCCAGATAAGATTCCACCTTGGCATTGGAAGGTACCGCAGATATCAGGAAGCAATGCTGCCTGACTTAGTGAGATCCTCCAGCATTTTGTGCGTGTTATACAAGTTAAGGAATTTGCCTTGTTTTCTTCGGAATGAATAACTGTTGAATTCAAAGTTTCTAAATTATGGGGGGTTTTATCAGAATTGGCTGGGATCCACCATCTGGGAATGAACCCCCCCCCCCCAAAAAAGAAAAATAAGAGCCATAGATGGAATATTATGGAACATTGTCAACACAAGGTTATAAGGACCTAATCTGCTGTGTGGTAATTGGCTGTTATTACCCCAAGTAACTGTTCTGAAATCTTTAATTAAGCATGAAATTGCCTTGCATTGACTTGAATAGAAAATACTTGGAAGAAATCAGCACAAAACTCAAGCAACACACATCAAAGTTGCTGGTGAACGCAGCAGGCCAGGCAGCATCTCTAGGAAGAGGTACAGTCGACAATTCGGGCCGAGACCCTTAGTCAGGACTAACTGAAGGAAGAGCTAGTAAGAGATTTGAAAGTGGGAGGGGGAGGGGGAGGGGGAGATCCAAAATGATAGGAGAAGACAGGAGGGGGAGGGGGGATGGATTGTTTTGCTGAACACCTACGCTCTGTCCGCCAGCGAAAGCAGGATCTCCCAGTGGCCACACCATAGAAACCATAGAAACCACAGGAAAACTACAGCACAGAAACAGGCCTTTTGGCCCTTCTTGGTTGTGCCGAACCATTTTCTGCCTAGTCCCACTGACCTGCACACGGACCATATCCCTCCATACACCTCCCATCCATGTATCTGTCCGATTTATTCTTAAATGTTAAAAAAGAACCCACATTTACCACCTCGTCTGGCAGCTCATTCCATACTCCCACCACTCTCTGCGTGAAGAAGCCCCCACTAATGTTCCCTTTAAACTTTCCCCCCTCACCCTTAACCCATGTCCTCTGGTTTTTTTCTCCCCTTGCCTCAGTGGAAAAAGCCTGCTTGCATTCACTCTATCTATACCCATCATAATTTTATATACCTCTATCAAATCTCCCCCCATTCTTCTACGCTCCAGGGAATAAAGTCCTAACTTATTCAACCTTTCTCTGTAACTGAGTTTCTCAAGTCCCGGGAACATCCTTGTAAACTTTCTCTGCATTCTTTCAACCTTATTTATATCCTTCCTGTAATTTGGTGACCAAAACTGAACACAATACTCCAGATTTGGCCTCACCAATGCCTTATACAACCTCATCATAACATTCCAGCTCTTATACTCAATACTTTGATTAATAAAGGCCAATGTGCCAAAAGCTCTCTTTACGACCCTATCTACCTGTGACGCCACTTTTAGGGAATTTTGTATCTGTATTCCCAGATCCCTCTGTTCTACTGCACTCCTCAGTGCCTTACCATTAACCCTGTATGTTCTGCCTTGGTTTGTCCTTCCAACGTGCAATACCTCACACTTGTCTGTATTAAACTCCATCTGCCATTTTTCAGCCCATTTTTCCAGCTGGTCCAAGTTCCCCTGCAGGCTCTGAAAACCTTCCTCACTGTCTACTACACCTCCAATCTTTGTATCATCAGCAAATTTTTAATTCCACATCCCATTCCCATTCTGATATTTCTATCCACGGCCTCCTCTACTGTAAAGATGAAGCCACACTCAGGTTGGAGGAAAAACACCTTACATTCCGTCTGGGTAGCCTCCAACCGGATGGTGTGAACATTGACTTCTCTTACTTCTGCTAATGCCCCACCTCCCCCTCGTACCCCATTCGTTATTTATTTGTATACACACTTTCTTTCACTCTCTCTCCTTTTTCTCCCTCTGTCTCTCTGACTATACCCCTTGCCCATCCTCTGGTTCCCCCCCCCCTCCTTCTCCCTGGGCCTCCTGTTCCATGATTCTCTCATATCCCTTTTGCCAATCACCTATTCAGCTCTTGGCTCCATCCCCCCCCCCCTCCTGTTTTCTCCTATCATTTTGGACCTCCCCCTCCCCCTCCCACTTTCAAATCTCTTACTAGCTCTTCCTTCAGTTAGTCCTGACGAAGGGTCTCGGCCTGAAACGTCAACTGTACCTCTTCCTAGAGATGCTGCCTGGCCTGCTGCGTTCACCAGCAACTTTGATGTGTGTTGCTTGAATTTCCAGCATCTGCAGAATTCCTCGTGTTTACGAGCACAAAACTCAAAATGTGTTTGAGAAAATAACTGACACAACAGCAACAGATTAGATTAGGTTATGAAGACACGCAGTCCTCTTTTTATTGTCATTTAGTAATGCATGCATTAAGAAAAGATACAATATTTCCTCCGGTGTGATATCACAAAACACAGGACAGACCAAGACTGAAAAAACTAACAAAACCACATAATTATAACATATAGTTACAAACAGTGTAACAATACCATAACTTGATGAAGAAGTCCATGAGCACAGTAAAAGTTCAAAGTCTCTCAAATGTCCCACATCTCACACAGACGGGAGAAGGAAGAACTCTCCCTGCCATGCCAACCACAGTCCGACTCTGGGTCATCCGAAAACTTCGAGCTCTGATCAGCTCTCCGACAACGAGTACTGAGCGCCATCTCTGTCCGAACGATTCGACCTCAATTTCGGTCGCCAACAGCAGGCAAAGCCGGGAATTTTGAGGCCTACTCTCCGAAAGATTCCCGACCACACAGTATCGACAGCAGCAAACAAGCGTTTCAGAAATTTCTTCAGAAGCTCTCTGTGCTTTCCCGTCCCTCTCCATCAAATCAGAATTGTCCACGGCCCCTATTTAACGGATACGATATCATTTTTCACCACTGGGCTACACACGCGCGGTGCGCTGCTCTCTCTCCTCCCGCCGAGGAAATTAATATTAATGATTGCATATAATTACATACAATAAGATTACAAGTACAAACAAAGGATTTTAAGAAAACCTTTAACAAATAGCATAATATTGAAGAAATTTAAGGGGTTCAAAGCTACTGCAAGGATATCAAACTGCTTCAAGAACCAGTTAGAAACAATAACATGGAGAGCAGGTGTTATGACTGTGATCGAATACACGGGAGAGACACTGAAGCTGATGATATGGAAGTCTTTGATCTTCACACTGGAGGAACTCAGCAAGTCAGGCAGCATCTATGAAGGGAATTAAACAGTCCATGTTTTAGGCTGAGACCCTTCATCAGAACTGAATAGTTCAGGTCAGGTCCTGATGAAGGGTCTTGGCTTGGCTTGAGACCCTTCATCAGAACTGAATAGTTCAGGTCCTGATGAAGGGTCTTGGCTTGAAACTACATCCTTAATAGGGCATTGGCTGCCGACAACAGCTCGCCAGAGACCTCTGTCCTGGGCTGGGCTTTCAAAATGTCTGCAGGTGTAACCCATCTTCAAGGATCCTTCCTCTCCCAGGAATGAGGTCTTTGGGGATTCTGCTGGTGTTTCTGTAGCTCTGGGTTTTGACAGGGCAGGGCTGTTAGACCCGTGCACCAACCTCCTCCTTTTGCAGCCAGGATTGGAACCATCCTTGGCAGGGCTTGATGTGAATCCGCAACCGTTTATTCTCCACCATAGATGCTGCCTAACTTGCCGAGTTCCTCTAGAACAGGGGTTCCTAGCCTTTTTTATGCCATGGAGCCTTACCATTAACCAACAGGCCTGTGGACCCCAGATTGGGAACCCCTCCTCTAGAAAATGGATTGAACAGCTGACTGGATTGTTCTGTACCATATTTCCTCTTCAGGCACACGCTAAAGCCAGAAGCCAAGATCATTTTACCTTGTAAATCCAAGTGTTCTATATGTCTTTGACACAATTGGGAAACGAAACTGTTTAAACCCAAGCATAAGTAGAAAATAACATAAAAGAACCCTACTCCTCCTGTCTGTACTTTCCAGTACACTGGCTGGGGGGTGCTGATGGTTTACTCTAGTGCCAGCAGACAATGGCTTCTAATTTGATTCCAATTGGCACATACACATATAAATAGGTAGTAGACCATTAGCTTTATAACTCCCAGCTGGCAATCTGTTCTCTATTGCGTTGGAAAGCCTCAATCTTCAACACCGTTGCTGCACACTACACATCTGTGGGTGTGATTGCATACAGGATATACAGAGGAGGAAATATTGGTGCAGCAAAAATAAAATTTTTTGGTGAGAAATTGCAAGGTTTAGACCAAGAAATAGCAGTTTGTGGGCTGCAGATCATGAGGTGAATATTTTTAGCAGATAATATTTTCTTGTAACAAGTTTTCTCTCCTCCCAATTTGTTAAATACTATTGGGTGCTTTGTGTTCATGATGTTCAGAGATAGAAGGGTAAATGAGTGTGATGGTTTAAAAAAACTGGTTAAAGTACGCAAAAGAAGATCAATCCACCACCAAAACCATTTGTCATCAATATTCTGTATTAAAATCAGCCATCAGCTATCTTAACTTCTTAGTTCACCTCCATTCTTGACTATTATCATTGACAAACACCACATGCAATGTATAAGGCTACAGATTCCATTGTCCATAAAAGGCAGAACTTCTGCACAAAACAGCAGACAATTGGAAAGTGCCACTAACATTCTAACCATTTCATTTATTCATGTCACCACTTACAATTTCTGCCCTGGAAGATCTATGGGTGTCCTGGGGTTAGCTTCAGACTGTTATTGAATTAGGAAGTTAAAGTAGGTTACATAGACCCTCAAGAAAGAGATAAAGTAAAAATCTAACAGATGGTTTCAGAAAACTGATAGGAAAATTCCATTCCTTATTCTGGTTCCCCATTATCCTTTCTCTTCTGCTCGCCTGCCAATTACCTACCTCTGGTGGCCCTCCTCCTTCCCTTTCTCCCATGGTCCACTCTCCTCTCTTATTTTCAGCCCTTTACCTCTTCCACAAATCACCTACCAGCTTCTCACTTCATCTCCCCTCCATCTGGCTAGCCCTATCACCTTCTAGCTTCCACTCCTGCCCCTCCCACACTTCCTTATTCTGGCTTCTTCCCCCTCCCTTTCCAGTCCTGATGAGGGGGGTCAGTCGGAAACGTCGACTGCTTGTTCCGTTCCGTAGATGCTACCTGACCTGCTGAGTTCCTCCAACATTTTGTGTGCATTACTCTGGATTTCCAGCACCTGCAGAATCTCTTGTGTTTAGGGCTCAAATAGCACAGAAGGAGGCCCTTCAGCCCATAAAATCTGTGCTGGCTGTCAAGTAGCCATTTATACCAATCTTACATCAATCCCATTTTATTCTTCACACATTCCCATCAACAAGTCACAGATCTACCATTCATCTATGCACTGGGCACAATCTATAGAGACCAATTAGCCTACTAATTGTCATTTATTTTGGAGGTGAGAAGAAACTGGAGCACCTGGAGGAAATCAAAGATGCTTATGTGGCAAACAATCCTGTTTTATGTTGCTCCTGTGTGTCACTGAGTGCACCCAAGGTCAGGACTGAACCTCACTCGCTGGAATATGTGAGGCAGCAGTTCAAGTGAAAATTGGATAGAATGAGAGAAAGAATACAGAGAGAGGAGGGAGAAAGACAGTCAAAGGAATAAAGGGGGATGGGAAGGAAGCAAAAAGATAGATGTGACAAGAGAAGGAGGTTAAAAAAAAGCATGAGAAAGAGAAAAAGTGAGGGAATGAAGAGACAGGGCAGGAGGGGAGAAGGGAGACATGGGCCAGGCTGCAGGAGTTGGGAGAAAGGGGCCAATCCAAAATTCCAACTATTGAGTGAGGATCATTTGGCCCACAGAATTACTGTATTGTGTAAGAGATTAATTATCATTTGAAAACTGAAACAATTTATTTTCCTGTAGTACAAACAATTGAAACAATGGAGACATGAATGTGTTAAAAAAAGAGTTACAGACTTAAAGAAATGGATATTGATGATTTATGCAGAGAATAATAATCACTCGGTAAATCACAGCACTCACAGCAGTTGTTCGTCTATTTCCCATTGTAGCATTTTCTATTAACAAGCATTTTGCCATAGCTCAGGCCTGCAAGTAAACACTTATCTCTTTCCTGTGCCACTAAATAGGATTGGAGCTAACCTGTTTACATGGAGCAGAGTGCACTTAGTCCTGGATATGTTGTAAGCAAAGCCCACAGGTTGCTTTGTTATCCAACCAGTTCCTTTCATGCGATGAGAAAGCAAAGTTCTTGGGATCTTTTTAGGGGATGACGATTGTGCTAAATTGGACTATACTTTTGTTGCCTTTGTGAAAATCCTCTTGTTTATGAGAAGAACTTTCCTTTTGCGTCAAACATATAATTAACCTTTTCTGCCTAGCAGCTGGACAATGGTGCAGAAGCAGAAAGGTTCAATCCTTGCACGCTTCATGAATGCCATGTGCATCATAGCTCTTAACGGAACAATTGCTCAAAAGCACATATAATGGGATTCTTCTGCGTGATCTACGTAATCTCGTTATCTTATCAGTACATGTGTAGGAGTATTTTTGCAGACATCAGAAGTTAATTTTGCTTTTTGGGATGCATCGGGTCATATTCATCCTGAGCATGAGTGTGGGACTGAAGTGTAATGTGTAAGGCTGGAGAGTTGCACAATGCATTGACGTTTTGCTGCTCTGTAAAACTTTGCAATAATTGGCAGTGCTCTTCATCTAATGCCCTGCTGAATGTATGTCCAGTCCCAATCATGCTACTCAGTGTGAGGTCCTCTCACTGCAGGTCAGCTTCTTGGCTGTCACTCAGTGGCCCCTTACAAAGACAAAAATTTGGAAAGATTTTAGGCAAGTTTTAGCTGGTTGGCACAATCACTTTACAATGCCAGAGATCACCGATTGTGGTTCGAGTCTGCCCACTGTCTGTAAGGAATGTGTATGTTCTCCCTGTGACCGTATGGATTTTCGCCACGTGCCCCGTTTCCTTCCACATTTCAAAGATGTCTGGTTAGGGTTAGGAAGTTGAGGGCATGCAATGTTGGCCCCAAAAGCACGAGGACATTTGTGGGTTGCCCTCAGCACAATCCTCATTGATTTGATTTGATACAAAACAATACATTTCACTGTCTGTTTCAATGCACATGCTAATCGTTCATCTTTAAATATAGAGCTAAAGATACATTTGTCCGCTGTTGAATTTGCTGAACATAAAAAGTCATCATGTATCAACTTAAAATAAATTTTGCAATTCAGTGCTATTGAAGGTTAAGATTCACTTTGTTTAAGTGAAGCCAGACATTTAAGAACCATAAGATTTAGGACCCAGAATTAGGTCATTTGGCCCATCGAGTCTGCTCCGCCATTTCATCATGGCTGATATATTTGATCAGACCGATCAAGAATCTATCAGCCTTCGCCTTAAATATACAAAAGACTTGGCCTCCACAGCTGCCCATGGCAACAAATTCCACAGATTTACCATTCCCTGACTAAAGAAATTCTTCCTCATCTCAATTCTAAAAGGACACCCCTCTAATTTGAAGCTGTGTCTTCTAGTCTTAAAGACTCTCACACCACAGCAAACATCTATCAAGGCTTTTCACCATTTGATAGGTTTCAATGAGGTCACCTCCCATTTTTATAAATTCTAGTGAATAAAGCCCAGAGTCATCAAATGTTCTTCATATAACAAGCCGTTCAATCCTGAAATCATTTTCATGAACCTCCTTTGAACCCTTTCCAGTTTCAGCACATCGTTATAAGATAAGGGGCCCAAAACTGCTCACAATACTGCAAGTGGGGCCTCACCAGTGCTTTATAAAGTCTTAACATTACATCCTTGTTTTTATATTCTGGTCCTCTTGAAATGAATGCAAACATCACATTTTCCTTCCTCACCACTGACTCAACCTGCAAATTAGCCTTTAGGAAGTCCTGCACGAGGACTCTCAGATCCTTTTGTGCCTCAGATTTTAGAATTTTCTCTCCACTTAGAAAATAGTCAACCCTTTTATTTCTTCTACCAAAGTGCATGACCATACACTTCCCGACACTGTATACCATCTGCCAATTTTTGCCCGTTCTCCTAATCTGTCTAAGTCCTTCTGTAGCCTCCCTATTTCCTCAAAACTACCTGCCCCTCCACCTATCTTCATATCATCTGCGAGCTTTGCAACAAAGCCATCAATCCCATCATCCAAATCATTGAATCGGTCCCAGCACAGACCCCTTTGGAACAGCATTTGTCATCTGCAGCCAGTCAGAAAAGACTCCCCTTATTCCCATTCTGAGCTCCTGCCAATCAGCCACCGCTTTAACCATGTTAGAATTATCCCTGTAATACTACGGGCTTGCTGCTTGTTAAGCAGCCTCATGTGCGGCACCTTGTCAAAGGCCTTCTGAAAATCCAAGTACTCAACGTCTACCGATTCTCCTTTGTCTATCCTGCTTGTTACTTCTTCAAAGAATTTCAACAAATTTGCCAGGCAAGATTTTCCCTTGAGGAAACCGTACTGATTATGGCCTATTTTATCATGTGCCTCCAAGTATCTTGAGACCTCATATTTAATAAACAACTCCAACATCCTCCCAACCACTGAGGTCAGACTAACTGGCCTATAGTTTCCTTTGTTCTGCCTCTCTCCCTTCTTGAAGAGTGAGGTGACATTTGCAATTTTCCAGTTTTACTGAATCATTCCAGAATCTAGTGATTCTTGAATGATGATTACTAATCCCTCCACAATCTCATCAGCCACTGCTTTCAGAATCCTGGGGTGACTTATCTACCTTCAGACCTTTCAATTTCCCAAGAACCTTCTCTCTAGTTATGGTAACTTCACACACAGTGAATACTACAGATGACAAGAGAGCCAAATGTCACATATTTCAAATATCACATGTCACATATTTCAAATGTCACATGTGCAATGAACCAGATTTGATCAGGGACCTCAAGGTAAAGGAGCCATTAGGAGGTAGTGACCATAATATGATAAGTTTTAGTCTACAATTTGAGAGGGAGAAGGGAAACTCGGAAGTGTCAGTA
Organism: Mobula hypostoma; assembly: GCF_963921235.1. NCBI lineage: Eukaryota > Metazoa > Chordata > Chondrichthyes > Myliobatiformes > Myliobatidae > Mobula > Mobula hypostoma. The sequence continues at coordinate 111,359,243 of NC_086106.1, read as the reverse complement.
TTACAGTTGAACAAAGGGAACTATGGTGCTATGAGGGAGGAGCTGGCCAAAGTTCAATGGAACAATACCCTAGCAGGGATGACAGTGGAACAGCAATGGCAAGTGTTTCTGGGAATAATGCGGAAGGTGCAGGATCAGTTCATTCCAAAGAGGAAGAAAGATCCTAAGGGGAGTAAGGAGAGGCCGTGGCTGACAAGGGAAGTAATGGACAGCATAAAAATAAAAGAGAAGTATAACATAGCAAAGATGAGTGGGAAGCTGGAGGATTGGGAATCTTTTAAAGAGCAACAGAAGGTAACTAAAAAGGCAATACGCGGAGAAGAAATGAGGTACGAAGGTAAACTAGCCAAGAATATAAAGGAGGATAGTAAAAGCTTCTTTAGGTATGTGAAAAGGAAAAAAATAGTTAAGACCAAAATTGGGCCCTTGAAGACAGAAGCATGTGAATTTATAATGGGGAACAAGGAAATGGCAGACGAGTTGAACAGGTACTTTGAATCTGTCTTCACTAGGGAAGACACAATCAATCTCCCAGATGTAATAGTGGCCAAAAGACATAGAGTAATGGATGAATTGAAGGAAATTTATATTAGGCAGGAAATGGTGTTGGATAGGCTGTTGGGTCTGAAGGCTGATAAGTCCCCGGGACCTGATGGTCTGCATCCCCGGGTACTTAAGGAGTGGCTTTAGAAATCGTGGACGCATTGGTAATCATTTTCCAATGCTCTATAGATTCAGGATCAGTTCCTGTGGATTGCAGGGTAGCTAATGTTGTCCCTCTCTTCAAGAAGGGAGTAAGACAGAAAACAGGGAATTATAGACCGGTTAGCCTGATGTCGGTGGTGGGAGAGATGCTGGAGTCAATTATAAAAGATGAAATTATGACACATCTGGATAGTAGTAACAGAATTGGTCCGAGTCAGCATGGATTTACGAAGGGGAAATCGTGCTTGACTAACCTTCTGGAATTTTTTGAGGATGTAACTATGAAAATGGACAAGGGAGAGCTAATGGATGTAGTGTACCTGCACTTTCAGAAAACCTTTGATAAAGTCCCACATAGGAGATTAGTGGGCAAAATTAGGGCATATGGTATTGGGGGCAGAGTACTGACATGGATTGAAAATTGGCTGGCCGACAGAAAACAAAGAGTAGCGAATAACGGGTCCCTTTCGGAATGGCAGGCGGTGACCAGTGGGGTACCGCAGGGTTCAGTGCTAGGACCACAGCTGTTTACAATATATATTAATGATTTAGATGAGGGAATTAACAGTAACATTAGCAAATTTGCCGATGACACAAAGCTGGGAGGCAGTGTGAAATGTGAGGAGGATGTTATGAGAATGCAGGGTGACTTCGACAGGCTGGGTGAGTGGGCAGATGCATGGCAGATGCAGTTTAATGTGGATAAGTGTGAGGTTATCCACTTTGGTGGTAAGAACAGGAAGGCAGATTATTATCTAAATGGAGTCAAGTTAGGAAAAGGCGAAGCACAACGAGATCTAGGTGTTCTTGTGCATCAGTCACTGAAAGCAAGCATGCAAGTACAGCAGGCAGTGAAAAAGGCTAATGGCATGCTGGCCTTCATGACAAGGGAAATTGAGTATAAGAGCAAAGAGGTCCTTTTGCAGCTGTACAGGGCCCTGGTGAGACCACACCTGGAGTACTGTGTGCAGTTTTGGTCTCCAAATTTGAGGAAGGACATTCTTGCTATTGAGTGTAGGTTCACAAGGTTAATTCCCGGGATGGCAGGACTGTCATATGTCGAAAGATTGGAGCGACTGGGCTTGTATACTCTGGAATTTAGAAGGCTGAGAGAGGATCTTATTGAAGCATATAAGATTATTAAGGGATTGGACACGCTGGAGGCAGGAAGCATGTTCCCGGTGATGGGTGAGTCCAGAACCAGAGACCACAGTTTAAGAATTAGGAGTAGGCCATTTAGAACAGAGTTGAGGAAAAACTTTTTCACCCAGAGAGTGGTGGATATATGGAATGCTCTGCCCCAGAAGGCTGTGGAGGCCAAGTCTCTGGATGCTTTCAAGAAAGAGATGGATAGAGCTCTTAAAGATAGCAGAATCAAAGGTTATGGGGATAAGGCAGGAACTGGATACTGATAGTGGATGATTGGCCATGATCACAGTGAATGGCAGTGCTGGCTCGAAGGGCCGAATGGCCTACTCCTACACCTATTGTCTATTATATTTGAGTTGAGATTCATTCTGCATTGAGTTGGAGTTTATAGTGAAACTGGGAGGAGTGTAGTGTATTTCATATTTCAGTAATAATTGAGCAATATTGTAAATATATTTTTTGATTAATCATTCTTTGTTTACATCATTCATTATGGATTAAATGGAAAAGTTTGTGAATGGCATACATCATTATACTACCGCATCATGTGTGAGCACCTCACTAAAGTGAAACAACGCACACACATACAAGAGAAAATCTGCAGGTGCTGGAAATCCGAGCAACAGACAGAAAATGCTGGAGAAACTCAGCAGGCCAGGCAGCATCTATGGGGAAAAAGTACAGTCAACGTTTCGGGCCTGCCAGATTGCTCCAGCAATCTGTGTGTGTTGCAACGTAAACACATAATCCTGGGCTCCAATGTTTTTCTTTCGATTTCATTTCTGGAGTGACAAAACATTACAAATACACCTTTATTGTTGTCTGAGGTACCTTCTCATGAATGGGCTGACTACCCATCCCTATTAAAGCCAGTTTCCTGTGCAATATGTCATTGAATTTTTTTTTAAATGTGAGGTCTTGCTGTGAGCAGCAAGAACCACAGTTCTGGTTCCAGGCCGTTTGTACATAACGCACACAAAGCAGTACTGTCACCCAATAACATACATGTGTGACCTGGACTGTAGGAGTCACTACGCAGCAGCAAGTTGTGAAAACTCCTGAAGGCAATGCAAAGGGGCCTTTCTGAGGAGGTCATAGCTGGCTGAGTCGGGTGCTAGGAATCTGCTTCTGGTTGGACCTTAACTAATTTTCTGTGCCTCTGTCAGTCTTGCTTCAAAGAGAAATGCCATGTCCTCAAAGACAAAGAAGACACTGTGGAATTAATAGCTGGTAATTGGTTTATTATTGTCACATGCACAGAGATACAGTGAAAAAAGTTGTTTGCACGACATCAAGACAGATTATTCCATTCATAAGTATATCGATGCAGAACCAAAGGAAAAACAACAACATTTTTTTTAATCAGGTGATGGAAAGAGAGCTATGTCTGGTGCCAGGAATATGCTTCCAGTTGGACCTTAACTGATTACCTGGGTGTCACTCAATGTAACAGAATATGCTGTTGCACTTTCTCTGTAACTGCAATGCAGGTAGACCAATAAGGTAGAAGGGCCATGATGAAGTAGATTGAGAGGTCAGAAAAGAGGTCACCTGTATCATAAAGGAGTCCCACCATTCAAGAAGGAAGGTTTGCTTCCGAGTTTATACAACACTAGAACTCATCCACTCAGACAAGATTTAATTTAGACTAGGCATTTCGGTGCTTCTCGTGTTACATCCAAATGATCTTTAAAATGGAAATGTTCTCTCTTAGGGGCACAGATCCCAACAAGGAAGAGGAAATTCCATAACAATCCATGGGCAGAATCCAAGAAAACGTATTGTTTTTACACCAAAAATGGCCATGGTATGTTCATGGTCTTCTGTTGCTGTAGCCCGTCTTCTTCAAGGCTCGGTGTGCTGTGCATTCAGAGATGCTGTTCTACACACCACTGTTGAAACATGTGATTATTTGAGTTACCGTCACCTTCCCGTCAGCTTGAACCAGTCTGGCCATTCTCCTCTTACCTCCCTCATTAACAAGGTGCTTTTGCTGTCAGAACTGCCACTCACTTTTCACGCCATTCCCTGTAGTCTCTAGACACTTTGTGGGTGAAAATCCCAGGAGATCAGTAGTTTCTGAAATACTCAAAGCACCCCATCTGGCACCAACAATCATTACATGGTAAAGTAACTTAGATCACATTTCTTCCCCATTCTGATGTTTGGACTGAAGAACAACTGAACCTCTTGACATGTCTGCATGCTTTTACGCATTGATTTTCTGCCACATGATTGGCTGACTAGATATTTGCATTAGCGAGCGGGTGTACTAATAAAGTGCCACTGAGTGTATTCGCCAATTATGGAGACCTGAAGCTCCCAGTTAGGGAGGATATTACATCTAACTTTGAGGGTCTTTCGTCCTTATTCTCATTTATGGCAGCCATGGTTTGCTGCTAGAGCTGAGTCATGGTGAGATCAAGCTACAGGTCTGCCATTTGAAGTAATGTCTCATAAAGTCAGCTGACCATAACAGAAGAGGATGGTGGGGCACATAGACCAAACTGCTGGCAAGCAAGTGAAGGCCAGCTCGTGACACAGCAGAAAATGGTAAATAGCAACAAAGATGAGTGGCTAACACCACAAATCTCCAGTCGAACTTGTGCACAGAATAACCATGAGACACACATTATGCTCACAACCATCATGAGCTGCACAGGAACTAAATTTGCCTTCAACATGCCCACTCTTGTATTAATGGCGATGACACTATGATCTTTGGACTTCTTGCCTAAAGAAGTGAATTGATGTTGCCAACGGTCGACAAAAAGATTGGCAAGGGAAAAACGACAATTCGAATCAGAAGTGTGACAAGCCAACAAAATGTAAAACAACACTTAGTCTCAGCTTTAAGAGTCCAAATTCAGTAGCAGGCTGCATGGTAACCACAAAGCGTCTGCTTTCTACAAGGAATTGTCAAAGAGACCAGAAAGCACAAAGGATTCTTTGTGAAGACAATTTGGCTTCATTTTTAATAGACAGACTTATAATGAGCTCCAAGTATACTCTCTTGTATTGATTAACAGAACTAGAGCACAGCAACAATGACATTTGAGGCATCCTACCCAATTCTGTGATGCACAAGCACTATGTGTAGGTGTGCAGAAACAGGAACCAACCTTACTTTTAAACCGTCAGAGATTCGTCATCAGATTCTATTCTACACTCAGATCCATCACCTGCAGGGGTTCCCAATCTAGGGTCCAGGGATCCCTCAGTTAACGGTAGGGGATCATGGCATAATAAAAGTTGGGAACCCCTCATCAATTGATATTTTGCTTGCTTTTTTCCCCAATCCGTCAATTTCAGAATCAAGTTTGTTATCCCTGTCACATGCGGTGAAATTTGTTGTTTTGTGGCAGCAGTACAGTGTAATGCATAAAAAGAATTACATTAAGAAGTTATTAAAAAGGCATCTGTTAGTCTTGTGAGACCATGGATCTGCGTCTGGAAAGTCTTCACTCTCCAGCGCACAGGCCTGGGCAAGGTTGTATGGAAGACCAGCAGTTGCCCACGCTGTAAGTCTCCCCTCTCCACGACACCAGTGTTGTCCAAGGGAAGGGCATTAGGACCCATACAGCTTGGCACCAGTGTCGTTGCAGAGCAATGTGTGATTAAGTGCCTTGTTCAAGGACATACACGTTGCCTCGGCTGGGGCTCGAGCTCACGACCTTCAGGTCGCTAATCCAATGCCTTAACCACTTGGCCACGTGCCCACACAATAAGAAGTACAGTTTATAAAAATATAATTAACTAGTGCAAAAGGGGAGCAAAATGGCCAGGTTGTATTCATGGACCATTGAGAAATCGGATAGCAGAGGGGAAAAAGTTGTTCCTAAAATGTTGAGCATTTGTTTTCGGGCTCCTGTATCTCCTCTTTGATGGTGGCGTTGAGAAGAGGGCATGACCTAAGTGGTGGAGGTCCTTAAGAATGGATGCTGCCTCCTTGAGGCATCGCCTTTTGAAGTTTTCCTCTGTGAAAAAATGATGTAAAATAGGATAGTGTCGCTTGGTTTAGTGTAGTATAAACTACTGCAACTTAGAATCGTAGAGCACAAAATATCCAGGACATAGACATAAACTGGATTAGGCCATTCATACGAATGTGACTAATCCACTCTTGGTCTCAACACCATTTGCCGTCCTTTTTATTGGTATTGGTATTGGTTTATTATTGTCATATGTACCAAGGTACAGTGCAAAGCTTGTCTTGCATGCTGTTTATATTCATCAAACCATTACACAGTGCACTGAGCTAGAAAGAGGTAAAAAAATAACAATGGAATCCCCCTCACTATACCCCTTGCACATCCTCTGGGTTTTCCCCCCCTCCCCCTTTTCTTTCTCCCTAGGCCTCCTATCCCATGATCCTCTCATATCCCTTTTGCCAATCACCTGTCCAGCTCTTGGCTCCATCCCTCCCCCTCCTGTCTTCTCCTATCATTTCGGATCTCCCCCTCCCCCTCCCACTTTCAAATCTCTTACTATCTCTTCTTTCAGTTAGTCCTGACGAAGGGTCTTGTACCTCTTCCTAGAGATGCTGCCTGGCCTGCTGCGCTCACCAGCAACTTTGATGTGTGTTGAATGGAATAAGCTGTAAAAGCTACCAAAAGAGTACAATGCAGGTAAACAATAAAGTGCAAGATCATAACGACATAGATTGTGATGTCAAGAGTACACCTTATCATACAAGAGGTCCATCAATAGTCTGATAACAGTGAGATAGACCGCTTCTAGCCCACTGTTATCAGACTTCTGTGCAACAGCAATATGCCTACAACACACGCATATCCTTCATTGAAGTCTGCAATATAAATTATAATCAGGGGACATCTCAGTGCAGATCCTGGTGGTGCCCAATTTATTACTTACTGATTGCCAATCTAAAAATGAGCCTTTTATCCTGAACTTGTTTTATGTTAGCTATGCTTTTATCCCCAATAGATTAGTCCTAAACAAAATACTTCAGCACAGATTTGTACAATACAGCATAATGCAATTTCAAATCGTAACACACCTGTTTCTAGAATACAATTCAATTCAACACGTTCAACCCACTGAGTCTACATAACTCTCAGAAAACATATTTGGTCCTGATTTTTTTTGGCACAATGAACAAAATCTTCAAATTTTCAATTAGGGTATAGTCTGTTTCACTGCTATAAAAAGTGGTTTGTTAAGTCTTCAAAGTTCAAAGTAAATGTATTATCAAAGTACATAGACAGTACATCACCATATGCCATTTTCTTGCAGGCATGCTCAGTAAATCCAACAACCATAACAGAATCAATGAAGGAACACACCCAAAAGGGCAGAACAGTAGCCAATGTGCAAAAGATTACAAACTGCGCAAATACAAAAGAAAAATAAGAAGTAATAATAAAATAAACAATAAATAGGGAGAACATGAGATCAAGAGACTTTGAAAGAGAGTCCATAGGTTGTGTGAAGTTGAGTGACATTATCCTGCTGCGTTCACCAGCAACTTTTATGTGTGTTGCTTGAAATTCCAGCATCTGCAGATTTCCTCGTGTTGGAGTTTAAGATCCTGATGGTTGGAGGGTATAACTGTTCCTGATCCAGGTGGTGCGAGTCCAAAAGCTCCTGTACCATCTTCCTTATGGCAGCAGCAAGAAGAGAGCGTGACCAGTGTGGTGGTGGTTCTTGATAATGGATACTGCTTTCCTGCAGCAATGCTCTGTGTAAATGTATTCAATGATGGAGAGGCTTTACACATGATGGACTGGGCCATATCCTTTACTCTTTATAAGATTTTCCATTCGAAGGTACTGGCATTTCCATACCAGACTGTGACGCAACCAGTCAATATACTCTTCACGACACATCTGTAAGCTCATTAAATAGAATCCAACAGGATTTGGGTGGATGTGAGTAGGAAACAGGCCTCCATCATCCAAGGGTCTTTTCTATAATCAACAACAGGAAGCAGATTTGTGAAACTTACCCTGCATGTAAACTGTTAAAACTGAATTAATCTATGACTGACTGCTCAATATCTGCACTCCCACAGCTAATCGGGTTATGCCTTCATGTTCTGATTCTCAAAAGGTTAATGCCTTAAACCCCAGGAACCTCCAACAGCCACAGATATCCTGCAAAGGTTATGAAAGAACACATGATCATTACAGATTTTGACCTGGCGTTTCCCGCAATGTCATAACCAGGATGTTGCACCCAAAATTCCTGCACATTCCTGTCTCTAGAGTCAAATTATGCTCAAAATCCTGTCAATCTGAGTAGTGTGATTGGAATAGTAGAGGAAGAATCATTGTCACAAGTACCGATTCAATTTAATTCAGTTGCTAAGAAGAGGAACAATATCAATAACTAAAGAATAGAGTTGGATTCAGGGAGGCGTAAGTGCCAACCATTAAGCACCCATTTACACCAATCCTTCACTATTTTCTTTCCCCACACTCCTGTGAATTCTCCATGAATTCTAACTCTCACCTGGATAGTAAGGACACTTTACACTGCTCAGTTGATATACTAAACAAAACAGAAGCAGGAAGGCAAACCATTGCAGGCAATCATCTGGTTATGGTGGGACAAGGTAATGGGATAATAAGCCAGTGAAGCTTTATCCAAGAAAAAAGTGGTGAAGAGGCTTGAAAAGAGAAGTTCAAACAAGTCCAAGACTGCAGGCAGATCAAGAAGGACAAAGAAGGATAGTGCATTTGCTTTTGTCAACATCACATGGTGTAGCACTTATGGCCTTGATTAAATCTATTCAATTATAATGAAAGGGATGTAAGCATGAATGGAAGGGTCAAACCTTCATTTCTGCCAAATATTGAAAGGCCTAGATAGAGTACACATGCAGGGGATGTTTCCAATACAGGGAGAGTCTAGTAGCAGAGGACACAGCCTCAGAATAGAAAGACGTCCCTTTGGAGCGGAGATGAGGAGGATTCCCAGAGGGTGGAGAATCTGTGGAATCCATTGCCACGGATGGTTGTGGAGACCGATCATTTGGTATATTTAAAGCAGAGGTTGATAGGTACTCCATTTGCAAGGGGTTCAAAGGTTGTGGGAGAAGGCAGGAGAATGGGGTTGACAGGAAAAATAAAGCGGCTGTGATCGAATGGTGGAGCAGACTCGGGCCAAATGGCTTAATTCCACTCCTTTGTCTTATGGTCACGTGGAATTCTAGGATATATGGTCAGAGATTTGTAAGTTTACAGCGTGTTTTAAGACTTTGGATAGGAAAGAGAGGTTCATAATAAAACTTTTAAAAAATTAAATTATGTTGCTAAGGCTCAAGAAATTTACCTGTGCATGAAGGCATGTAGTAAAAAGACAATCCATACTTGATCTGGTCCAGTAATAAATATAAGATGCCATTAGTACAAACTGCACATGAGGTTTCTGTATCAAATCACTTTCCATTGGTCCACAAGTCATAAGCAGAACATCAGTCTACACGTGGTCCTGTAGGATTTAAAGCACTAAGCAGAACCACAGCTGGAAGAACTGGGGCAGTCTGGGATGACCTGATAAGAAGAGTGTCTGAAAGGTGGACTGGGGATCACAGTAGCTGAAGTAGATATCCAATGTGAAGATTGGAACATTCAGGACCCTCACACTAAAAATGTAGAAGGTTGCAAAGGATAATGTTCAAAAACTTGTTCTGCCATTGTACTGGTGACAAACCAGTTGATGCTTTCTGTAAGAGGCCCCTCAACAACAGTGCTGGTAATTTGTGTCCCTTTGTAGAGCACATGAATGAATCTCTTTTTTTTGAATGGGCCACCGTTTGCTCTGCTGAAACCCTCGTGTTTGTATAGCACCTATAACACAGAAGACAGAGAGTTGGACAATGTTACAGAGGTGGAAATAGGCAGATTTTGTGATTATAGTACTTTTGTGGTCAAAAACTCCCCTCAAGGACAAATGTGGCAATGGGGAGGAGGGTTCAAAGAGAATAGTTTAACCTCATGCAAGAAGTGAGATGAAGCTGATTAAAAAAAAACTTGAGGATCCGGAAATCTGAAATAGAAACAGACTGGAAACACTCAACAGATCAGGCAGTATCTGTGCAAACAGGAATCCAGCTCATGTTTCATGTCAAGGGCCCTTCATCACAATTGGAGAAAAGAGGGAAACACGTTAGTTTTCAGAGTTGGTGGAGGTAGTGGAGAGGACAAAGGAAATAGGATGAGACCAGATTTGCAGCGTAGATAAGTTATTGAAGTCAACCCAATGATGAGGGCAATTAGAAAGAGAGAAAGTGACATAAGCTTTGAAATGAGACACTGTAAGGACATGCTGAGTTCCTCCAGAATTTCGTGCATTACTCAAGATTTCCAGCACCTACAGAAAACTTTGTGTTTATGTAGGACATGCCCAGCAGGTCAGTTTGTGCTAATGGAGAAAGAAAATCTCAGCTCTTGTCACAGATGGATGGCTTACAGCAGAAACAGCTGGTTCTAGTACAGACAGAGGAAGCCAGTTATACACCCTCTTCCACAGTTTTAGAAATTGGTATTGAGTTCAGAAGGCTGCAACATGCCCAGATGGAATATGAGGAGCTGTTCCTCAGCTTAGATCAGGCCTCATTAAAACAGTGCATTAGACCACAGACTGATGGATCAGCGTGGAAGAGGGATGGAGAATTAAAGTGATGGGCAACATTGAGATACTTTGAAGTCCTGGTTGCAGTGTATCAGCTGTAGAATTAAAGGTGACCAATATTGTCAACTTGTGTGTGTTTGGATCCTAACCAGCATCTGCAAGGAACTGTGAGACTTGCAAAAGAGGGCCTACATTTGGCAGGTGACTCATATCCTGTTCTGAAAGGCTTGGGTTTTATCAGACGTAAAAAAACAACCAAGGCATTGGAAATAGAATTGGTTTTCTATTGTCACATGCACCAAGACACAGTGAAAAAGCTTGTCTTGCATATTGTATATACAATTCACGTCATTACACAATGCACTGAGGCAAAACAACAGGATGCAGAATAAAGTGCAACATCTACCGAGAAAGTGCAGTGCAGGTAAACAATAAGGTGCAAGATCATAACAAGGTAGATTATCAGCTCAAGAGTCCACCTCATCTTACTAGGGAACCATCCAGTAGTTATATAACAGCAGGGGACCAGAGAGAATCTCAGGGGTGGGTGCAGTCTTTGATTGTGCTGTCTGCTTCGCTGAGGCAGCGAAAACTATAGACAGAGTCTGTGAAGGGGAGGCCATTTTCCATGATATGCTGAGTTGTGTCCACAACTCTCTGCAGTTGCAATACAAAGCCATGAAGCACCCAGATAGGATGCTCTCTTTGATGCATTGATATAAATAGGCAAGGAGTGATGAGGACATGCCAAATTTCTTTAGCACTCTAAGCAAGGCTTCCTTGGCCTTGACATCTACATGGTTGGACCAGGTTGGGCTTTTATTGATGTTCAGTCAGTTCAAATCTTGATGAAGACAAGAGTACGCTTAATGGAACTCATGGTCTTCTCATGTCTTATTTCTTATGCCCCTTCTTTCTACACCTGATCAATGAAAAGATTGCACTTCTGCAAAGACTGCTGACTTCTCCAGCATGCGAAGTGTGATTGCAGGAATCAGTGCAATACTATCTAGCACAGCCAGAGACAAGGTCAGTGACATACTCACAAGAAGCATCATTTTCAATGTTAAAGCGGCTACATTGCCATGGAGGTCATAAAATGATGAAATTCAAATTCAAAGTAAATTTATTATCTAAGTATGAATATGTCACCATGTATTACCTTGAGAAATTCATTTTCTTCAAGGCATTCACAGTAGAACATAGAAATGCCATAGAATCAATGAAAAGCTACACACAAAGAATGACAATCAATGTGCAAAGGAAGACAAACTGCAAATACAATAAATAAATAATTCTGAGAACATGAGCTGTAGACCCCTTGAAAGTGAGTCCATAGATTCTGGGACCAGTTCAGGATTGAGATGAGTGAATTTATCCACACTGATTCAGGAGCCTGATGGTTGAAGATTAGTAACTATTCCTGAATTTAGTGTTGTGGGACCTAAGCTTCCTGTACCTCTTTTCCCATGGCAGTAGTGAGTAGAGAACTTGGCCGAGATGGTGTGGGTCAGATGAACGGTCAAACTCAGTTTCTTCAAACTTCAACGACCTTTTTGTTGTGTATTTAATATATTAGTAGTATTTGAATAATATTATAAGTATATTGCTTCATTAGGCATCCTTGTTTGTTTACATAAGTTATATGTAAGAAGCATGTGAATGCCATGTCATTATGTCACGTCATATGTACATGCCTCACTAAAGTAAAAAAAAAGTAGACAAGTGAGAGTAAAATGAAGCGATAAGTAACTTTTAGAACGAATCTGAGACAAGTAACTACTAGCTGAAGTGCAGTACCCTTTTTTTCTACGCAAGAGGAGAGACATGGTTGAGTTTTTTAAAAAGGGAATGAAATTCATGTGTTCATAAACAAAGAGTACTGGGTGATGATCTGATGATGATAGTAAATCAATAAATAAATAAATAAAAAGCAGAAATGGCTGGCTACATTTGAAAGATAGAAGTGTTCAACTGCACAACAGATAACTCGATCTTGTACACTGAATGAATTGAACAATATGTTCAAGTGAATCAAAAGCCAATGAGAAGTGAGTGCCAGTTTTTCTGAGTGTAATAGGTGGAAAAGCATACAGTTTGCTTAGAAGTTTGACTGCTCCAACCAAACCAGCTGAAATGAGCTTTGCTGATATTGTGAATGTAATGCAGGAATATTTAGAACTGAAACTATTGCTGATTGCAGAACATTTTAGGTTTCATAAGTTGATTCAAAAAGAAGGGGATTCCATTTTAGCTTATGTGGCTGAATTGAACAGATTGAGAATTGTCAGTTCAATAGTGGGCTTAAAGATGCACAGAGCAATTGTTTAGTTTGTGGAATCTCTCAAGAAAGTATTCAAAAACAGCTCCTAATAACTCATATTTAAAAGAGCAGTTGAAATCATTGTATCAATGGGAATAGCAGCCAGAGACACAATTGAGTTACAGACTAGATTGAAAGTAAGTGTGAGCAAAATAGCAACATTTAAACAGAAACCTACCTGGCCAAACAAATTGTGTTACCATTGTGGCAAGGGCTCACATACGCCATATCTATGCAGATTTAAAGGCAAAACTTGCAGAAAATACAACAAAGTAAGACAAATAGAAACAGCATGTTGGGCAGACAAAAATAAATGGCCAGCAGCCCATTCCACACACTCCCCACTCTCTGCGTAAAAAACTTATCCCTGATATCTCCTCTGTACCTGCTTCCAAGCACCTTAAAACTGTGCCCTCTTGTGCTAGCTATTTCAGCCCCAGGAAAAAGCTTCTGACTATCCAAACGATCAATGCCTCTCATCATCTTATACACCTCTATCAGGTCACCTCTCACCCTCCATCGCTCCAAGGAAAAAAGGCCGTGTTCACTCAACCTTTTCTCTTACATCATGCTCCCCAATCCAGTCAACATCCTCGTAAATCTCCTCTGTACCCTTTCTGTGGTTTCCATATCCTTCCTATAGTAAGGCAACCAGAATTAAGCACAGTACTCCAAGTGGGGTCTGACCAGGGTCCTATATAGCTACAACATTACCTCTCAGCTCCTAAATTCAGTCCCATGATTGATGAAGGCCAATGCACCGTATGCTTTCTTAACCACAGAGTCAACCTGTGCAGCAGCCTTGAGTGTCCTATGGACTCGGATCCAAGATCTCTCTGATCCTTCACACTGCCAAGAGTCTTACCAATAATACTATATTCTGTCATCATATTTGGCCTACCAAAATGAACCACCCCACACTTATCTGGGTTGAACTCCATTTGCTACTTCTGCATTTTTGCATCCTTTCAATGTCCTGCTGTAACCTCTGACAGCCCTCCACACTATCCACAACACCTCCAACCTTTGTGTCATCAGCAAACTTACTAACCCATCCCTCCACTTCCTCATCCAGATCATTTATAAAAATCACGATGAATAGGGGTCCCAGAGCAGATCCTTGAGGCACTCCGCTGGTGACCGACCTCCATGCAGAATATGACCCGTCTACAACCACTCTTTGCCTTCTGTGGGCAAGCCAGTTCTGGATCCACAAAGCAATTTCCCCTTGGATCCCATGCCTCCTTACCTTCTCAATAAGTCTTGCATGGGGTGCCTGGTCAAATGCCTTGCTGAAATCCATATACACTACATCTATAGTTCTACCATCATCAATGTGTTTAGTCACATCCTCAAAAAATTCAATGAGGCTCATAAGGCATGACCTGCCTTTCACAAAGCCATGCTGACTATTCCTAATCATATTATGCCTCTCCAAATGTTCATAAATCATGCCTCTCAGGATCTTCTCCATCAACTGTCTCTCCTAATTTCTTTCTTGAGCTTCTTCCTACTAGCCTTATAATCTTCTAGCTCTCTTTCATTACCTAGCCTTTTGAACCTTTTGTAAGCTCTTCTTTTCTTCTTGACTAGATTTACAACAGCCTTTGTACACCATGGTTCCTGTACCCTACCATCCTTTCCCTGTCTCATTGGAATGTACCCATGCAGAACTCCATGCAATTATCCACTGAACATTTGCCACATTTCTTCCATACGTTTCCCCGAGAACATCTGTTTCCAATTTCTACTTCCAAGTTCCTGCCTGATAGCCCCATATTTCCCCTTACTCCAATTAAACGTTTCCCTAACTTGTCTTTTCCTATCCCTCTCCAATGCTATGGTAAAGGAGATAGAGTTGTGATCACTTTCTCCAAAATGCTGTCCCTCAGCCACGCATTTACCCTCCACCTCAATCTATTCCTATACTCACCTGTTGTGTGGCAAGGCAGTAATCCCATGATGGCTACCTTTATGGTCCTGCTTCTCAACTTCCTTCCTAACTCCTGTAGACTGCTTTCAGGACCTCCTCCCTTTTCCTGCCTAAGTTGTTGGTACCAATATGTACCATGACCTCTGGCTGTTCTCCATCCCACTTCAGGATATCGTGGATGCGATCATAAACATCCCGGATACTGGCACCTGGGAGGCAAACTACCATCCGTGTTTCTTTGCTGCGTCCACAGAATCGCCTGTCTGACCCCCTAACTATAAAGTCTCTGCTGCCATCCTCTTCCTTTCCCTACACTTCTGAGCCACAGGGCCAGACTCTGTGCCAGATGCTTCCCCCAGATGGGTCTTACCCCCAACCATACTGAAGCAGGAGTACTTATTGTCAAGAGGTACAGCCACAGGGATGCTCTCTAGCCTCTGACTCCTGCCATTCCCTCTCCTGACGGTTACCCACTTATCTGTCTCCCCAGGCCTCGGTGTGACTACCTGCCCTTAGCTCCTCTCCATTACATCCTCACTCTCCCTGACCAGACAAAGGTCATAGAGCTGCATCTCCAGTTCCCTAACACGGTCCCTAAGGAGCTGCCGCTCGACGCACCTGGCGCAGATGTGGCCATCCAGGAGGCTGGGAGTCTGGTCAACTGAAAGTGAATTAAGAAAGGTACTGGATGATGCCACAGCAGTGTTCAAGAATGGCATTGGAAAACTCAAACATAGCAATGGTAAAGTAGCGTTAAATGAAAATGCACACCCAAGTTTTACAAAGCCCATCTGCTTCCTTATACTATCTGTGACAAAGTAGCCAGTGAGCTCGATCAATTCTTTCCAAGGTTGAGTGGAGTCCATGGGCAATGCCAGTGGTCTCAGTAGCCATGAAGTATGATCAGGATCTGTGGTGAGTTTAAGGTCACCATCAACCCAGTACTGAAAGTAAATCAATACCCTCTACCCAGGACAGAGGATATCTTTGCAAATCTTTCTGTTGGGAAAGTGGACTGAGCTGAGGACTACCTACAGATGGAGATGAAAGAAGAGTCCAAAGTGTTTCTCAGCATAAACACCCACAAAGGGCTTTACTGCTATAATAGGCTTATTTTTGGAGCAGCATCTACACCTGAACTCGTGTATCCAGTGCAGCAATGCTGCTCAGCCACATTATTATCTGGATGGCATCACTATTACCAGTAAGGATGACAAGGAACATCTCCAAAGTCTCAAGACAGTGTTAAAAAGATTAGAAGATCATCGGCTCAGAGCACAATGCAATAAGTATGAATTCTTTAAACAAAGCATCACTTCCTGTGGTCACACCATTGATGCACAAGGTTTACACAAGTGTGCTAAGAAAAATCTAGCAGTGGTGGAATGCCCCAAAGCCAAAGGATGTGGCACAGTTGTGGTTCTTTTTAGGGTTTTCCAATTACTATAACAGGTTTCTGACAAACATGGCTACTGTGCTCTACTCCGTGAACTTTTTACTACAGGTCAGAAGAAATGGCTATGGATAAAGCAGTGTAAGGTGGCTTTCAAAAAGGTAAAGGAAATGGTGACACAGACACTATACTCGCACGTTATGTTCTGCATTGTCCAGTGAAGCTTGCTTGTGATGCCTTGCCTTACGGTATAGGTGCAATCATATCACATGTTGTAAGTATTGGAAGTGAGCGCCCCATTGGCTTTACATTATATTCCCTTACTGCTGTGGAGAAAATTTACGCACAGATTGACAGTGGGGCCTTGAGTCTGGTTTGGAGTGTAAAACATTTCAACCAGCACTTGCATGAGAGAGAGTTTACCCTCATTACTGATCATTAGCCACTAGTACCCATTTTCAATCCACACAAGGGTGTTCCGCTAACAGCAGCAGCACAAATGCAGCACAAATGGGCTCTCTTTCTTGGAGGACACAATTACAAGATTGAATTCAAGAGGGCAACTAATCATGGAAATGTTGATGGGTTGTCTGGATTTCCCTTGGTAAAGGAAATGCCTGAAAAATTTACAAAAGAAAACACTTCTTTTGAAGTATTCACCCTAGGGCAAGACAAAAGTCTCCCAAAAACAGCAGAGATGACTGAAAGAGAAACCAGAAAAGACCCCACCCTGTCTCAGGTCTACATGGTAACCCAACATGGCTGAGATGTGCAGCAGAAATTCCAGTTCCCACATTTTTATCAGTGGCGGTGTGAACTTGCCTCGACAGGCGTTGCCTTATGCAGAGATTGAGAATTGTTGTAACATCCAAGCTGAGAGCTAAAGCTTTGGAAGAGCTATGTACCAGTCATCTAGGTGTGGTCAAAATGAAAGCATTGGCTTGAAGCTTTGTCTCGTGGCCTGGGATAGATCCACAGATCAAGCAGCTTGCCTTGTACTAGGAGAGGATTCGTGTGGATTTTGCTGAAGCATTCATGGGCACAAATTTCTTGGTAATAGTGGATGCAGCTACAAGGCGTTCCCAATATCCTCCACTACAGCCTCGCACACTGTTGATGTGTTATGAAACCTCTTCACAAGGATTGGTGTTCCAGAACACTTAGTCAATGACAATGGGCCACAATTTGTTGTGGAACAGTTTCAGTTATTCCTGAAAATGAATGAGTTAAGACATTTTACATCTGCACTGTACCAACCAACCACAGCTACAGCTACTAAAAGGTGTGACGGTAGCGTAGTGGTTAGCACAACGCTTTACAGTATAACCCATGCGGGATCAATTCTCACCGCTGACTGTAATGAATTTGTACATTCTCCCCATGACCACGGAGGTTTCTTTTGGGCATCCTGCTTTCCTCCTAGAGTATTGTCCATGTTTCGGGCCAAAACCCTTTGGCAGGACTCCGAGGGGTTTCGTCCCGAAACATCGACAATACTCTTTTCCATAGATGCTGCCTGGCCTGCTGAGTTCCTCCAGCATTTCGTGTGTGTGGCTTAAATCGGGGGGATTGCTGGGTGGTACAGCTTGAGAGGCAGAAGGACCTACTCTGCTCTGTACCTCAATACATAAATATAGTTGCAAGAAAAAGTTTGTGAACCCTTTGCAATTACCTGGTTTTCTGCATTAATTACTCATAAAATGTGGTCTGATCTTCATCTAAGTCACAATAATAGACAAACACAATCTACCCAAACTAATAACACACAAACAATTGTATTTCCTCTCATCATTACTGAGTGCACCATTTAAGCAATCAGTCTAGGTTCAAAAAATTATGTAAACCTCTGGGGTAATGCCTTCTACAAAAGCTACTTGGAGTCAGGTGTTCCAATCAATGAGTTGAGATTGGAGATGTGGGTTATAGAGGCTTCCTGCCCTTTAAAATAGACACACAAAGTCAGGCTACTGACAGAATCTGCGCTTCTCAAGAAAGATCTGTTTATGTGTACCATGCCTCGATCAAAACAACTTTCAGAGTACCTTAGAAGAAGAATTGTAGAGACCCATCAATCTGGAAAAGGCTGCAAAAGCATTTCTAAAGACCTGAGTATTCATCAGTCCACAGTAAGAGAAATTGTCTCCAAATGGAAGAAATTCAGTACTGTTGCTACTCTCCCTAGAAGTGGGCATCCTACAAAGATCAAATCAAGAGGATAATGTAGTAGGTTGAAAGAGGTGAAAAAGAATTCAAGGGTAACAGCAAAAGACCTGCAGAAATCTTTAGAACTTGCTAAAGTCTCTGCTCATGTGTCCACTATAAGAAAAGCACTGAACAAGAATGGTGTTCAAGGAAGGACTCCATAGAGGAAACCACTGCTCTCCAAAAACACATTGTTCCACGTCTCCAGTTTGCAAAGACTGCATGGATGTTCCACAATGCTTCTGGGACAATATTCTGTAGACAGTTGAGACAAAAGTTAACCTTTAAGGCAGAAATACACACTGTTTGGAGGAAAAAGAGCACGGCCCACAGACACCAAAATCTCATTCCAATTGTGAAGCATGATGGAAGGAACATCATGGTCTGAGTCTACTTTGCTGCTTGCAATCATTGAGGGAACAGTGAATTCACAATTGTATCACATACTTTTTCCAACAAATACATGTCATATTAGATCATTTTTCTCAATAAGTAAATGAACAAGATGAACAAGTATAATGGTTTTTTTTGTGCTATTTATTTAATTGGGTCTACTTTATCTAGTTTTAGGACTTACATGAAGATCTGATCACATATTAGGTCGTATTTTTGCAGGAATAGAGAAAATTCTAAAGGGTTCACACCACTTTAAATAAATAAATAAACAAATAAACAAACAAACAAATAAACGAACAGATAAATAGATAGATAGAAAGATAAATGAAAGAATGAATGAATGAATGAATGGATCGATAGCTTGGCGATAAGGTTTGTCCAGAATCCAAAGAACACACTGTGAGCAATGTCAGCAGAACACACTACACTGATACTGAATCAGAAGCTCGGGAATGTTGTCCTTGCATAGCACAGTGCAGCACACCCCTCAACCAACAACCCACCAGCTATGCTGAATCCCGGCAGTCCCTTGCGCTCACACTTGGATCTCCTCAAATCCAATCTCGGAAGGAGTATGCAGGACAAACAGCTGAGACCAATTGAAAGTTCCTCAAACAAGGAGGTTCAATATTTCACTCCTGAGCCAACAGTTCTGGTGAGGGACTATAGTGATGATCAAATGTGGGTACTTGGAAAGATTAAGGACAGAACTGGACCACAATCCCACACAGTAGCGATCGCATCTGTTGTCATCTGGAGATGACACATCGATCAATTGAGGAGGGCAGAGTCAATTGTTAGAGATGAAAGGTGTCCAGAACTGTCAGAACCATTTCTACAGTCCCAGAGTCAATTCCTACAGCCACCATGGAGAAGGCTGCCATTATTTCAGAGCCGTAAGTCTCACCCATCAGGCAGGGTGAACCTCCTTGTTAGGAAAGACGTGATCCCACAAGAGTAAAATACCCTCCACAATGATCAAATCTTTAGGCCTGAATGGGACAATTTAAAATTTACTTTGTTGTAGATGTCTATATAGTAGCTGTATTATATAGTATACTGTTCATACAGTGTGAGTATGTGTGTATATATATATTTATGACTCTCTATACATGAATAGAGAGAAGTATGTTTCATATTTGAATTCAGATGCATTCTATATTGAATTGTAGTTTATTGCTAAACAGGAGTAATATTTGAATAATATTGTAAATATATCATTTGATTAAGCATTCTTAGTAATTTACATAATTCATTATGGGTAAGAGGCACATAAATGGCAAAAGTCATAATGCCAGCACATCATATGTTTGTGCCTCACTAATATGTAAAACAAAAAATAGGCACGTTTTATCCCTGGGCTCCTGTGCTCTTCTTTCAATTAGTTTTATGTTTTGGAGTTACAAAACATCACAATTTTATCACAAATTCCGTTCTGTTTTAATTGAGGTATGAATAGCAAAGTCTGTTCAACATGCTGCAAAGATATGCAGAGCTGTTGAACGATAATTTAGTTGACTATTTAAATCATCTGCTAGACTTAAACTCTGCAGGGTTCCTCCAGCAACTTGTATGCGTTGCTTTAGATTTCCAGCATCTGCAGACCTTCTCATGTTTAAATTCTAAAAGACAAAGTTCTAAAAATTCAAAGAGGTAAACCTTTCTGTACTTAATGGAAAATCAGCATGTAAAATTGAGTGCCAAATTTAATCAGGACTTCCCTGTGCAAAATAGGACTGTGTATCACCCACACAATGTCTGTTATGCGCCTACACACATTAAGAAAACTCAGCACTTAACAGCAAGAGTAAGCATTGTGAAACCAGTACAGGAAACACTCATCAGGCCGGGCAGCATCTGTAGAAAGAGAAACAGTTTCAGGTCCAGAATCCTTCAGCAGAGGAGCAGGAGTAGTCATCCTGGACCTTCAAGCCTACACCCACCCCAGTCATGCCTATCTTTCCCCGGCCTTATTGTTCATATTTTTCAGATTCCCCAAACTTGTTTCATAAATGTATTGACCTCTTCTCTCGCCCCCATGCTCCTCTGGTATACAGAATTTCAGAGATTCACCTCCTTAGCTCTCTGCCTATGCCCTTTGTTACGAGAATACACATAAAATTAAGATGTTTGCTGGCCTGGGCTAGCATCAGTGGCATCAGCAGTTGGTCTGCCACCTGCCCTCAGGGGAAGGAGAGATAAGGAACAATGGAGCAGCGTCTGGAGATGTGTAATGAAGGGATGTGGGAGGAAGAGCTGTCTGGAGCGGCTCCCCCCCTTTGAACCCTGAACTGTTTGAAGTGATGGACAGGCGATACCCCAGCAGGGGGATAAAAAGGGACAGGTTCGCTAAGACAGACACACGCCACCCGAGGTAACGAGACCCTGGAAGCGGTGCGCCTCTCACGAGTGGTGAGAAGAACCGGACAACGCACAGGGTGGAAAGGTACGATCAGCGGGAACCCGGTGTGTGTCCGCCCTTGCCTGGGTGCCGGGTTCACTGCAGAGGATCGACCGCATCTGGAGGAGGGGTCACAGTCGGTGACCTCAGGTGACATCACCAAGGACCCGCCCAAAAAGCTGTTTGTGAGCCATCTCGCTGGTCTGTGAGCCACCTTGCTGGGCTGTGAGTGAAGCCGTTCTGAATGATGAGTTGTTCCTATTCTATCTCTCTCTTCCCCCACGTTGTCCACCGCCATGGCAACGATTACTGCGAACTGAACTACTAAACTGGACTGAACTTTGAGTCATTTTGAAATTGGTCATTTACCCCTAGACAACGATAGAGCTTGATTGATGCTGTTATCTTAATTCTGTGCACATGTGCGTTTATCATCGCTGAACTGTTGCATTTATTATCCTTTCGATTAATGTGTTGCTTGTTTCTTTAATAAAACTTTCTTAGTTCTAGTACTCCAGACTCCAACTGAGTGATCCATTTCTGCTGGTTTGGCAACCCAGTTACGGGGTACGTAACACCTTTCATAGAACATAGAGCACCACAGCACAGCACGGTATAGTAGTCCCTCCAGCTCAGGATGTTGTGCCGATCATTTAGCCCACTCTATGGTCAATACACAGCTGTCAAATTGCCTTTAATAAAATACTTATGAAGTGCCTTGAGACGTCCCATATAATTAACGCAGCTACATTAATGCTTGCTGCTGTTGTGACTTAGACAATATACTATTTAAAGGTTACACGTTTCCTCTTTAGAACCATGAAGTGAAACCTCCAGTTCGTTCTGTCCTTAGAGCGCTGTGCCCCAGCTCTAAGCATTTTGGGGTCTTAATATTCCCACAGTTTTCTCTTTTTCTCTCCGTGATAAAATTTCCAGGCACTTACTAAAGGAGAGGCGCCGAGAAGAACTAGTTACTGCCCGACAAAGAAGGGAAGTTAGAGCAGTGGCTCCACTACCAGATCCAGGACAGTTCCCATATTCATATCGTGGACGTCCACGCTGCTCACAGCTTGGAATGCACAAGAGACAAACTGCACAAATCCAACAGTCAGCGTCGGATACGACAGGCAACCAATCACTATGTATAGGGCAAGTGGCGGAGTCCAGCTTGAACTTTTCCACTTATATGGCAGATTTGTAACAACGGGGCTTTAAAAATGATTTTATCACACTGCACAACCAGCTAGAGCCGCTTGGGCCGTGCGCGCTATTTACATATGAATGGTCCGCTGTCGGCTGCTGACCGCTAGCTCTCCCATTGCGCGCTCACAGTCACACTGTTACTGGGCAGAACAGAAAGCGAAGACACGCAGCAAACCAAAAACCGAGTGCATTTGCTCTTGGGTTAATTTTTTTTTTAAAAAGCATCTCTCACATTCCTGCAAAGACTAGCAGTGTTACCGATTCCAATGACGTTTTACTCTCAAAAGGCCTTTTGATCTTTCAATCATTTTGCACTGAGCAGCGGTAAGTAGATCAGATATGATCTAACTGCATCTTGGAAGCCCTCCCCCGCAGCGCTCTCATTGGCCCTGCGGTACCCCCGTTCTGCCGCTGTGTGTATCGTTTCAGATCCGCTGGCTGCTCCTACCGTAACCCGCACACCTACACAAAATAATCGACAGATCCCCAAATGAATAACCTCTGCCTTCTCTGGAAAGGAGGCGCAAAGCAGGAGGAGGTTATTTCCGAGGTAGTGAGTGAGAGCGGTTTATGATGGCATTCCTGGCCGGGAGCACTTTGCGAAGTGCATTAGTTAGGTTCGGTGAGGTAAAGCTCTGTCTAAATTGTGAGATGAGCCTACCAATAAGACTGAATACATAGAAAATTTACAAGGGTGTTTCCATTCCCCGTTCTGGCTCCGATCTTACCCCTTCTCTTACACCTCATATACCGTCTGGGTTGTCTCCAGCCCGTTGGCATGAACATTGAATTCTCCAACTTCCGGTAATTCCCTCCCCATCCCAGTTTCACTCTGCCCCCTCCTCCAGCTGCCTATCACTTCCCTCATGGTTCCGTTTCCTTAAACTACCCATTGTGCTTTCCCCATTCCTTCTTCATCTTTCCCGCCTATCTCCTCCCTGATTCCCCTCCCCCACCCCTTGATCTTTCCCCTTACTGGTTTTTCACCTGGAACCTACCACCTCCCCCTCACCTTCTTTATAGGGCCCCTACCCCTTCCCTCTACAGTCCTGACGAAGGGTTCCGGCCTGAAACATTGACTGATCGTTTCCACAGATGCTGCCCAACCTGCTGAGTTCCTCCAGCATTTAATGTGTGTTATTAGGATGCAGCTGGTTCTTGAGGTTGTGAGTTATAGGGAAAAGTTGAATAGGTTATGACTATTCCCTGGAGCATAGGAGAATAAGGGGAGATTTGATAGAGGTATACAAAATTATGAGGGGTATAGATAGGTTGGAGGTGGCGAGGTGGAGATACGTCTCTACCAATGGAGGTATATGGTGTCCCTTCCCTCCACTCACCTGTAGGTCACCCTTGGGCAAGGTGTAGCACCTGTGTAGTCACCCTGACCAGGGTCATGTGAAGCCATGGGAGCAGGTGGTGGATGGTCGTATGAGCAGCTGGTGTATATCACAAATCCTGGTTAGGCGACCACTGACACCAAGCAATCTCTGAAGAGTATTGATAATGAATGGAGTCACGCATCTTCTAAAGACACTGCCCAGAAGAAGGCAATGGCTAACCACTTCTGTAAAAAAATTTGCCAAGGACCATCTTGGTCAAAAGACCATGACTGCCCACGTCATACAACACAGCACATAATGATGATGACGACGATAGATGGGTAAATGCAAGCTTGCTTTTTACATTGAGATTGTTTGAGACTAGAACTAGAAGTCACAGGTTAAGGGTGTAAGGTGAAATATTTAAGGGGAACCCGAGGGGGACTCAGAGGCTGATTGAGCTGCCAGTGGAAGTGGTTAGTGTGAGTTCGACTGCAACATTAAAGAGAAGTCTGGATAAGTACATAGATGGGAGGTGTGTGGTAGGCTATGGATCTAGGCAGAATAATGATTCAGTGCAGACTAGTTGGGCCAAGTGGCCTGTTTCTGTCCTATAGCACTCTCTGACAATATGATTCTGTAACTTAAAACCGTGACCTTGACTGACAAAATTACCAAGAAAAAAGTAATTATTACTTTTATTGATTCCATAAGACCATAAGATATAGGAGCAGAATTAGGCCATTTGGCTCATTGCATCTGCTCCGCCATTTCATCATGGCTGATCCAATTTTCCTCTCAGCCCCAATCTCCTGCCTTCTCCCCGTATCCCTTCACGCCCTGACCAGTCAAGATTCTGGTAATTTGCAAAAAAAAATCTGGCTTCTGCCCTTTTCTTTTCAGTCCTGATGTATGGTCTCAGCCCAAAACGTTGACTGTTTATTCCCCTCCATAGATGCTGTTCTAAACTGTAATGTTCCTCCAGCATTTTGTGTGTGGTAATAATACTGTTTAAACATTCTGCGCATCTCCACAACATTTGAATTGGAGGGTCCTACCTTAGTAATGTATTTTTATCTATACTGAAGTCTGTAGTCTGTTTGGTTTTGGATGTCATCGACAGAAAGAGTTGATTGGGACTGATGGACTAATGTTTTCCACAGAGAACCTAGGAGTAGCAAATATTGTTGAAAAGGACGAAGAGGCACATTGCATGTGACCTTCACCTCATGAGAGTTCCATGAGAAATACCGGGAGCAGCATCCACCATTCTACATGGACCTTGACTGTCTTGATCAAGCGGGACTGTGCTGTAGCCTAGTCAGTATGACTGCCCATGGAAATTGGTAATTCATTTATTATTGTCACATGTACCAAGATACAATGAAAATCTTCTGTTTGCATACAGATCATTTCATTCATATCTACAGTACTGTGCAAAAGTCTTAGGCTCATATGTATAGCTAGGGTTCCTAAGACGTTTGCACAGTACTGTAGTAATTTTGTGCATTGCACTTTACTACTGCCACAAAAAAAAACAAACTTCATGACATATGTGAGTGGTGATCAACCTGATTCTATTGTGGACTGAGAGTGGGAAGGGGGCAGGGAGAGGGGAATTTTTGATTACCTGACTGGCAGACCACAGTACGTGTGCTTGCAACACTGTGTGTCCAACAGAGTGATCAGCAGCTCTGGGGCTCCACAGGGGACTGTCTTGTCTCCCTTTCTCTTCACCATTTACACCTCGGACTTCAACTACTGCACAGAGTCTTGTCATTTTCAGAAGTTTTCAGATGACTCTGCCATAGTTGGATGCATCAGCAAGGGAGATAAGGCTGAGTACAGGGCTACGGTAGGAAACTTTGTCACATGGTGTGAGCAGAGTTATCTGCAGCTTAATGTGAAAAAGACTAAGAAGCTGGTGGTAGACCTGAGGAGGGCTAAGGTACTGGTGACCCCTGTTTCCATCCAGGGGTCATGCTGGAAGATTACAAATACCTGGGGATACAAATTGACAATAAACTGGATTGGTCAAAGAACACTGAGGCTGTCTACAAGAAGGGTCAGAGCTGTATCTATAACTTGAGGAGACTGAGATCCTTTAACATCTGTCGGATGATGCTGAGGATGTTCTACGAGTCTGTGGTGGCCAGTGCGATCATGTTTGCTGTTGTGTGCTGGGGCAGCAGGCTGAAGGTAGCAGCCACCAACAGAATCAACAAACTCATTCGTAAGGCCAGTGATGTTGTGGCGATGGAACTGGACTCTCTGACGGTGGCGTCTGAAAAGAGGATGCTGTCCAAGTTGCATGCCATCTTGGACAATGAATCCCATCCACTACATAATGTACTGGGTGGGCACAGGAGTACATTCAGCCAGAGACTCATTCCACCGAGATGCAACACTGAGCATCATAGGAAGTCATTCCTGCCTGTGGCCATCAAACTTTACAACTCCTCCCTTGGAGGGTCAGACATCCTGAGCCAATAGGCTGGTCCTGGACTTATTTCCTGGCATAATTTACATATTACTATTTAATTATTTATGGTTTTATTACTATTTAATTATTATGGTGCAATTGTAACGAAAACCAATTTCCCTCGGGATCAATAAAGTATGACTATGACTATGACTAATAGTTAGGAAAAGGGGAAGGGAGAGGGGAGGGAGCGGGATGCACTAGAGAAATATTCTGTTTAGAACTATATTTATGTGCCCAAGACTTTTGCACAGTCCTGTACTTTGAGATAGCACAAGTGGATAAAAGTAACAGAATGCAGTATATGTTGTTATAGTTTGGGAGAAAGGGCAGTGCATTTAGGAAAATAAAATGCTAGGGCCATGATGAGGTTGGTCAAGAGATCATCTTCAAGAATTTATCTCCCTTTTATTTCTGCTGCATAGTCAAAGATAATACGGTGTGGAAACGGGCACTTGGGCCCACATGCAACACACACAAAATTCTGGAGGGAAATAGGGAAATAAGCAGATTGCATTTTGGACTGAGACCTTTCATCATTTATTTTCCTCAATAGTTGCTGCCTGACCTGCTGAGTTCCTCCAGCATTTTAGTAGCATCCGCAGAATCTCTTCTTTCTTCCCTTTAGCTCACATGCCCATACTTCCATCAAAAACCTATTTATACTAACCCTACAACTATCGTGTTCTATTTTCCCCACTTTCTCAGCAAATCCCACAAATTCTACCTCCCACCTACACAACAGGAGCAAGTTACAGTGACAAATTTACCCCCCCCCGACCCACAGACCTTTGGAATGGAAGTGAGAACCCCGAGGAAACACATTTGGACACTAGGAAAACATGCACACTCTACTCAGACAGCACCGGAGATCAGGATGGAACCAAGACTGCTTGGGCTGTGAGGTAATAAATTATGATTTTAACCAATGAGTCCAGGCTCAGTCTGAGTGCAAAAGCAAAAATGGGAAGAAGTTATCAGATTAGGCAATATTTGTGGATGCAGGGTCTCAACCCAAAATGTCAACCTTCTATTTAAAGATTATAAACATAAGAGATTTTGCAGATGCTGGAAATCGAGAGTAATACACACACACAAAGTGCTGGAGGAACTCAGCAGCTCACAGCATCTATGAAAGGGTATAAAGAGTTGACATTTCGGGCTGAGACACATCATCAGGTCTATTTAAAGAATACAATGAAATGTGTCATTTACATCAATGACTAACATACTCCAAGGACGGCGGAGCAGATCGATGGGCTGAATATAATGTTCCCTCGGGGGGGGGGTGTGTGTGTGTGTATGTGTGTGTACACACCTTTTGCTACTAGTGCACAAAGGAATTTAAACTGCACACAAGAGGTTGTTGCCCTCTACCTCGTTGGCATGTTAAGTATATTTCACGATTGTATGCAATCACATTTCCTTTTCCGGTTTCTGATTCGGATGGTGTTGACAACATGGGGTTTGCAATAATTTGTCTGCAGATTTGAGGACTGGCTGATTTGAGAACTTGTTTTTATTTAAGAAATTATTCAGTGTGCACTTGTTGTTGTCACTGGTAAAAAATTGCACAGCACAAAATTTTTGTGCACACTGGTCATTACAAATTAGAGGGAACATTGGCTGAATGGCCTAATTATGCTTCTATATCTTATGGTCTTGTGATCTATATACTGTATATATGCCTAAAACTTGTGCATAGTACTGCATATATATCTTCAAAGCTCAAAGTAAATTCATTATCCCAGTGCGTATATGTCACTTGTCACTTTATGCTATCTTGAGATTAAATTTCTTGTAGGCATTCACAGTAGAGCAAGGTTCCACGATAGCACAGCAGTTAGTGTAACGTGATTACAGCTCGGGGTTTTCCAGAATTTGGAGTTCAATTCTTGTGTTGTTCTGTAGGGAGTCTCTGTACAAATTTCACAACGTAAGCCAGTGAATAATCTGATTTGGAGTCGGTATGTTGATAAATCCAAATGACCACTTGCCGTCAACCTTTGGGCTGCTCAGTTGAATATCCAGAGTGTAGTTTGGATCAGGGAACAACATGTGATCTTACTTTAATAGTTTATTTTTATTTTATTGGATGTCAATAAACAGATAACTTCTTGAAGATTAGAATGAAGTAGGACCAAGTGAAGAACGAATCTCTTGTAGAATGTGCGAGCTGATACACCCCTGTCGTGTTTACATTCATTTCTGTGAAAGGTTGTGTTTGTTTGAATAAGAGCCCTATGGGCAGGATGCCATTGTAATCAAGTTAGGCTGGGATGTTCTGCCTGAATAGACTCTTCAGATGAGAAAATAACCTAGGAGAGCCTAATGCCTCAGTTTAGAATTTAAACTCTCCCCATTCCCTTAGTTGGGTTTCTGTGTCATAAGCACAATACTTAGGGCTAGCAAGTAGAGACTTGTTGTGGGTAAATGGAGAATTCTAATCATGTGGAGTAGTCAGTATCAGAGGCATAGCAACAGTAGTTTTTTTGTTACTTTTGTGAACCACTAGGCAAAGACCGGTTTAGGGAGTTAGATCGCAGAATACTGAATCAGCTATTATCTCAATATGTTAGCTGGCAGTATCCTCAGAAAATGGGGTCCATGCTTGCATGCAACACGATTCAGGCAAAATTCAGGTACGGCCTAATAAGTGGCAAGTACCACAAGAGTGTCAGGCAATGGTCATCCCAGACAAGGGTCTAACCACTTATAAACACAAGAGATTTTGCAGATGCTGGAAATCCAGAGCAACACACACAAAATGCTGGAGGAACTCAGCGGGTCAGGCAGCACCTACGGAGGGGAATGAACAGTCGAGGTTTTGGACCAAGACCGTTCATCAGTACGCATTACCCTTACGACTGATCATCCCTGTACCAGTCACCACTGATACATATTTTGGGTAGAAAGCGGTTCAGAAGTGGAATAGCCTGACACCAAATGGTCTTTTCCCCATCAACAGGTACCAGTCAGGAAGCTCAACATCCACCAAGAAAATCCCTTTGATTCAGTACGTCAAACATTCATTTCTCGCTACCAGCAGGCAATGATTACAGTGTGCACCATTTACAAAAAGCACTGCAGTTACTCGTCTTAACTGCCTTGAGAACACCTCCAAAATCTCTGGTCCCTACCAGGAAGGTAGCAGCTCTACTAGCAATGCCACTGTGTCATCTCTACTCTGGGGAACACCAGCTCTACGTCCTGAAACTGAATGACATTTCTATCAACCACGCACTGTACCATGATCCAGAGATATTTAGAAAGATTGCTGAGTAATCATTTAATTCATTTTATTTATCAAATTGCTAACTGACTCTTGATGAATATACTTGATGACTCTTGAGTGCTGAAATGTAGAATATTTTCTATCTGGTGGTATTGATGACAGCGACAAATCACCCAATTTAAAATGCCTGGTATAAACAGTAAACATCTTTCTACATTACCTAACAGAAGGATTGCGCTAAGTCTCTGAAATTTGTTTTTTTTCCCCAAGAGAGGGGCCATTTTCTACAGCAGGCATTCCTGAAAGGGATTAACAGTGAATTTTAAGATTTCCATGCTGGTTGCTTGTAGATTTTGAGCAAAGAGATTATCTTTATTGGTCACACGTACATCAGAACAGCTAAACGTACTGAAATGTGTCAATTGCACCCATGAGGATTGTGCAAGTGTCACCACGATTCCAACACCAACACGGCATGGCCACAGCTCACTAACCCTAACCACTCATCATTTTGGAATGTGGGAAGGAGCCGTAGCACCCAGGCGAAACCCTCGGGCATTGAACAGAATGAACACAAACTAACCTGGAACAAGGCTGAGGATGTCCAATCATTTAACTTTAGACTCTTACAACAAGTAACAAGAATATTGTCTCCCCGTCAGTCACTAAAATGCAGTACAAGAAAGATAAATGGATTTAACCTTGCACTCCTTCAGTTTGCATCAGCTTTTGCTCTTATCCTTCTAGGATCTTAATTAGACATTATTTAAATGGATGGCAAAATCCAACAAACTGCAATGGTCATCAATAATCTAGACAGCCACACTTTCTTCATATTGATAAGCCAAATATACCAAGTGGTTCTGCTATACACCCACTATAATTCCAGTTTTTTTTTTGCAAGAGATAGAGCCTTTCCCAACACTTGCTAGGAATTCCCAGCCCAGTAACGGAGATAGAGCTCACGATATCTGAATCAGAATCAGAATCAGGTTTATTTTCACTAATGTATGTCATCATTATTTTTTGTTTTATGTCACAGTACAGTGCAATATGTAAAATATACTATAGGTTACAATAAGAAATGTAAAAATATAGATGGATAGATAATGCAACTAGTGCAAAGTAATGAAGCAGTGTTCATGGATCCTTCAGAAAGAATAATGAGCTGTTGCCTATTATCCACCAATTGATCAGTCTACGGTCAAGATTGGGGGAGCACAATCTGTTTGCTCACTAATTGTAGATAAATGCAGAGGGCATGAATTGAAGCTACATTTAGGTGACTCATGTCTGCTGCATTCATATAAGTGTTTATCAATTGACCCAAAAAAAATTCTGATTGTTTGTATATTGGATTACAACAACCACCAGTATCCCCTCTAAACTCTAAAATAATTTTGTGAGATATAATCCCAATGTTTATATGGGTTATTGGTACCCACTGTTCTTAAGAAATCTCAGCTCCCCTTGTAACTGTATCAAAATTTAAACCAAACATGTAAACCTGCTAGACACTGGGTTTAAAACTAATGTAAACCTAAAATAACTCTGTTTCTTTCTCAACAGATGCTGTCGAGCCTGTTGAATATTTCTGCTTTCATTGTTAACTTTTAACCAATCACCTCGAATGAGAAACTAAGCAAAAACAAATAACACACATCAAAATTGCTGGTGAACACAGCAGGCCAGGCAGCATCTCTAGGAAGAGGTACAGTCGACATTTCGGGCCAAGGCCCTTCGTCAGGACTAACTGAAGGAAGAGCTAGTAAGAGATTTGAAAGTGGGAGGGGGAGGGGGAGATCCGAAATGATAGGAGAAGACAGGAGGGGGAGGGATGGAGCCAAGAGCTGGACAGGTGATTGGCAAAAGGGATATGAGAGGATCATGGAACAGGAGGCCCAGGGAGAAGGAAGGGGAAAATCCAGAAGATGGGCAAGGGGTATAGTCAGAGGGACAGAGGGAGAAAAAGGAGAGAGAGAGAGAAAGAATGTGTGTATATAAATAAATAACGGATGGGGTACGAGGGGGAGGTGGGGCATTAGCGGAAGTTTGAGAAGTCAATGTTCATGCTATCAGGTTGGAGGCTACCCAGATGGACTATAAGGTGTTGTTCCTCCAACCTGAGTGTGGCTTCATCTTTACAGTAGAGGAGGCCATGATTAGACATATCAGAATGGGAATGGGATGTGGAATTAAAAATGTGTGGCCACTGGGAAACTGGGAAATTTGTGGCAAAAACAAATGACCAGTTCTTCAACATCTTCTCATGGAGATACTGGAAAGCCACTGTGTGCAGGACAGAAGCCCAAACGTTACTAATCTTCTCACTCAACCACTGAGATCCGGAAATCACTATCAGAAGCATATGAACTGATGTCCCTCACAGAATCACTGAAAGGCTGCGCCAAATAGAGAAAACAAACAACCAATGTGTAAAAGACAAAAAAATTGTGCAAATGCAAAAGAAAAAAGAAATAATAATAATAAATAAATAAATAAACAAATAAACAATAAATATTGAGAACATGAGATGAAGAGTCCATGAAAGTGAGTCCATAGGTTGTGGGAACAGTTCAGTGATGTGGTTAGTGATGTTGAGGGGTTATCCCTCTGGTTCAAGAGCCTGATGGTTGAGGGGCAATAAATGTTCCTGAACCTGGTGCTGTGAGTCCTGAAGCTCCTGTACCTTCTTCCTGATGGCAGCAGCGAGAAAAGAGGATGATCTGGGTTGAGAGTTCCCAACGATGGATGCTGCTTTCCTATGACACTTCTCCATACGCTCAGTGGGTGGGTGGGGTTTAACCGTGATGGACAGTCCACAGAAAGCTTGAAAGATTACAAAAGATTTTACTCCTACTTTTTTCTCACTCATTCTCACTGAGAATTTCTAGATTATTTAGAGGCAGAGCTGCCCTCACAGCTGGTCGCAGATTTGCTGCTTCTTGGTATGTGTGTAAGGGAACAGTAACACGAAACAGAAATAGCACCAGGCAAAGCAACACTATTTTCATTTTCTTTTTTGTACAACTCTCACTTTTAGTGGGGCGGCAAAGGTCAAAGAAAGTAATGCCTAAGCTACTTTGAAGTCACTGCATGAGTCACCCACTCTGAAACCTGAACACCCCTGAACAAACTAAAACTGAACACAAAGAAGTCTTCAGAAGCTGGAAGTACAGAGCAACACACACAAAATGCTGGAGGAACTCAACAGGTCAGGTAGCATCTATGGGAATGAGCAGACAGTCAACGTTTCAGGCTGAGACCCATCTTTAGGGCTCATTCTCACTGAGAAGTTCTAGGTTATTTAGAGGTAGAGATGCCCTCACACCTGGTCACAGGTTTGTGCTTCTTAGTATGCCGGTAAGGGAACTGAAGATGTAATGGAAATGGCCAAATTAATGTTTGTTGCATCCTTACAAAGACAATACTTATTAAACACAGTGGGGGCTAACATTTTGAGGGTCTCAAGTCCCAAGGATACAGAGGTTACCTTGAGGAAGGGTTTCAGCTCCAAATGAGCAGTGACATAATGGTCATGGAGGTAGCAGACTTGCAAAGGGTACGATGCCAGACACAGAACCTAAAGGCAAACAGTGTAATGAGATGGAGAGAGAAGAGATTCATGAGAAGAAAATAAATGTTTACAGCAAAGATTCTGTGCTGTGAAATTGTTTTCAAGGACCTCAGTTGACCCCGAGTTACCTTTGATCCTGTAGAAGATTGCTCTTCTTTAAAAAGACCCTTGAAAACAACCTCTTCTAGTATGGCAGTAGGAAATGCCAACTTCATGAGACTTTAGTGGGTTTCCGGGTGATTGACTGCACATAGCAAGAAGGAAATCTCAGAAGGGGAAACTGTTGGTGGAGGCGATGGTCTATGAGTACTGGAGATCTGGAATAACTTTGGCATGAAACTACTGTCAGTGAGCTAAAGTTCAAATGGTCCAACAACAGTGAAGTGAACTATGTCATAAGTTTAAAACCCACCTTGTTTTTTCAGAAGTTTAAATTCCATATCTGGATGGACTGTTCGGCACCATTAGACTAAGGACCAGAAGGAGGACATTATGCTACAAGTCATATTGTAACAGAGTGAAAGAAGACGTGTTTTCCTGCATAATCTGTAGCAGCAAAGGAGCAAGACAAAATTGCCATAGAGCTGTAGAGCATTACAGCACAGAAACTGGCCCTTCAGCCCATCTAGTCCCTGCCAAACTGTTATTCTGCCTAATCCCATTGATGCACATGGACCATTGTCCTCTATATTCTTGCCACCCATATACTTCAGATTCTTTAGCCGGAGGGTATATAAATCTGTAACGTCCATTGCAACTGCCAGTTGTGGAGGCCAAATCACTGGGCATATTTTAAGTGGTAGATCATAGGTTCTTGAAGAGTAAGGATGTCAAAGGTTATGGGGAGAAGGCTAGAGATTGGGGGTTGAGAAGGATAATAAATCAGCTGAGATAGAATGGTGGACAGGATTCAACTGGCCGAATGGTTTAATTCTGCTCCTATGTCTTATGGTCTTATGAAAACTTGAACCCACAGCCACCACTTCCACTGACAGCTCAGTCCGCATTCGCACCATCCTCTGAGTGAAGAAAACTCCCCCTCAGGTTCCCCTTAAACATTTCACCCTTCACCCTTATTCTATAATCTCTAGTGCTAGTCTCCCAACCTGGCCATATATAGATAGAAGCTATACAAACCATAAAACGTGGAAGACTAGTGCACCCTAAAGAAAATAATAAGAGATTTCTAGAGACATAGACAAGCAGGTGGAATAAGTATGTGCATGGTAGTTAAAAATAGTGCTGTGTTACTTTCATAGGAAGAGCAAAGACAGACAATTTAAGACAGAAGACACAATGCTTAAAGGTGCACAGGAACAGAACAATTAGTGTTTGCATGTACACTGAGCTTTGGTCAGACTGCATCTGGAGTATTGTGAGCCGTTTTGGACCCCTTATCTAAGAAAGGATCTGACAGGAAGTCCAGGATCCAGCTACACAAGGCAGGGTGAAGGCTGTTGTCTCTGAGCTTCTTGTCAAGCCTGGAGGGAATTATGGTGTTGAACATAAGCATCCGTCCTCTGCAGATGTGTAAGGATGGTGTGTAGAGCTGTGGCTATTGCGTCATCTGTCAGTCGGTTGTGTTGGTAGGCGAGTTGCAAGGAGACCAGTGTGGGTGGCAGCATGCTGCAGATGTAATCCTTGACCAGCCTCTCAAAGCATTTGCTTATTATTGAGGTGAGTGCAATAGGACACCAGTCATTCAGACATGTTACCTTGGTCTTTTTAGGTACAGGGACAATGCTGGATGTTTTGAAGCAGGAGGGCACTCTCCACTGGGAGAGGGAGAGATTAAAAGTGTCTGTAAACATACCTGCCAGTTGTGCCATGCACATCTTGAATACTCGCCCTGGGATGCCGTCTGGTCCCGCCGCCTTGCGACTGTCCACTCGTTGGAAACACCTGCATACTTCAGCCTCAGAGGTGACCAAGCTGCCGGTTGCATCATCTGCAGATCTCCTCAGGGGCTCAGTATTGGTGACATTGAATCGAGCATAAAAAAGATTTAGCTCATCTGGGAGAGGGGCATCAATGTTGGAAACTCTACTGCGTTTAGCTTTGAAGTCCTGCGTGTGTTGTTGGTGGAAGGTTCAGTCTGAATCTCATCTCTGTATTGTTGTTTCCCTGCCTTGATGACTTTGCACAGATTGTAGCTGCATTTCTTGAGCTCTTGTTGATTACCAGCAATGTATGCTCTGTCTCGTGCGGTAAGTGCTGCTCACATGGAACTGTTGACCCAAGGTATCTGGTTTGGAAAGACCCTGACCAATTTCAATTTTGTGTGTATTGAGAAGAGCATGCTGTCTACAATGATGAAGAAGGTTTGCCATTTCAAGGTGCCACCTTTCAAATGAAACATGGAAGATCCCACTACCTGGAGAAGAATTGTGGAGCTCCTTGGTGTCCTACCCAATTAGGCCCCCCTCTGCCAACACCAGATTAGGTAAAGATCACAGGTATCCTTTGCCCCTATTGGTTCCCCTCAGCCTTCAACTTCAACAGTCTTCAACATAAGATCTTGTTTTCACTTAAATATATTTGGCAAACACAATGATCAAGAAAAACAAACAAATGAACCATCTAACACTGATACAGGACTCTCATATAGATTACTGACTCTCAGGTTCAAAAGCAATTCACAATATTTAACACAATAAATCCTTTCCTCTGTGCTCAAAGGGCAACATTGTTTCCTATCATCAATTCTACATTATATATAAAAAAATAGAGCTACCAGATATTATCCACCGTTATCATTTAATCCTTAACACACTGTCATTTTTTTTATCTCCTGCTTCATAATTAAGTTTATTATCACTGATTTATACAACATGAGTATTTTTTTGCGGCTGCAGCGGCAGTCCAGTGCAAAGCATAAAATTACTATAAATTTTGAAATAAATAGTGCAAAAGAAAGGAATAATAAGGTAATTAGTGTTCATGGACCATTCAGAAATCTGATGACGGAGGGGAAGAAGCTGTTCCTAAATCATTGATTGTGAGTCTTCAGACTTCTGTACCTCCTCCGTGATGTTGGTAAGAAAAGAGGCCAGGTTCCAGAAGGCAATGGTCCTTAGCAATAGACGCTGCCCTTCCTGAGGCACTGCCTTTTGAAGATGTCCTCGATAGTGAGGAGGCTTGCACCCAGATGGAGCTAGCAGTCTATAACCCTCTGAGGCCTCTTGCTATCCTGTACATTACCAGGCAGTGATGAAACCGGTCAGAATGCTCTCCACGTACATTTATAGAAATTTGCAAGCCTTTGGTGATATACTATTTCTTCTCAAACTTCTAACACAGTAGAGCCATTGGTTTGCTGTCTTCGTGATTGTATCAATGTATTAAACCCAGGGTGAACGCTTTCGATGTGATTGGAACTTGAAACTGCTCACCACTGAACTCTCAATGAGGACTAGTGTGTGTTCACCTGACTTCCCCATGCTGAAGTCTACAATCAATCAATTTGTTTTGCTGCCATTGAGTGCAGGGTTGTGACTCCAGTCAACCAGTCATTCTGGCCACTTTATTAGGTACACCTTTACACCTGTTCATTAATGCAAATATCTAATCAGACAGCCGTCTGGCAGGATAAAAGCATGCAGACAATGTCAAGAAGTTCAGTTCTTGTTCAGACCAAACATCAGAATGGGAAAGTAATGTGATCTAAGTGACTTTGACCAAGGATTGATTGTCAGTGTCAGACAGGGTGGTCTGAGTATCTCAAAATCTGCTGATCTCCTGGGATTTTCATGCACAATAGTCTCTAGAGTTTGCAGAGAATAGTGAGAAAAACTTAAAACATCCAGTGAGCAGCAGTTCTCTGTCTTGTAAATGGGGAAGGTCAGAAGAGAATGGCCAGACTGATTCAAGCTGACAGGAAGGTGACAGTAACTCAGATAGCCACACGTTACAACAGCGGTGCACAGAAGAGCATCTCTGAACGCAAACCTTGAAGTGGATGGGCCACTGCATCAGAAGAACACACCGAGTTCCTCTCCTGTACCTGATCAAGTGGTCACTTAGTATATCCCACTACAGTAGGCCTCCTCATCGCCACTTGAGATTTTAGAAACAACTTATTCAGCTTTCACTTAAATGTATTATTCAGTTTGCCAGAACTTCCCAATGCAATTTTAAATCCTACGTTCTTGTCAATTTCAGTGTAAAGTAAAAGTCTCTCACAAAATTTTCTGTTTATGGCCAAATTGTTTTTGGGATAATTTCAAGGTGTGTCTTACATTGTAACATGGCATATCATAGAGTCAGTGAGCCCTAGAATTATAGAAAAATACAGCATGGATCAACTGGCCAATGCAGACCTACACACTCATCGAAGCTATTCCCATTTGCCTGCATTTGGTGCAGAGAATAGGGGACCCTCTAAGCCAAGGGTCCCCATCCTTTTTTATGCCATGGACTAATACCATTAAGCGAGGAGCCCGAGGACCCCAGGTTGGGAACCTCTGCTCTAAACCTTTCACATGCCAAATGGCTTAAATGTTCTTAATACACCTCCGGCAGCTCCTTCAGTATACGGACCACCCTCTGGGTGAAAACGTTGTCTCTTGGGTTCCTATTAAATCTCTTTGCCTCTCTCTCTAATCAATGCCCTCTAGTTCTTGAGTCCCATGGCCTGGGAAAAAGACTGTGTACTTTCACACATGCAGAGCAGTGTAGACCAGATGGGCCATTGGCCTAATTCTGCTCTTTTGAAGACCATGTTCATTCAAGTTCAGTCATAGAGTTAGATAGCATGGAAATAAGTCTTTCAGCCAAATAAATCCTTGCCTACATCAACCACCCGTTTACACTAATCCTATAGTAATCTTATTTTTTATTGTCCCCACATCCTCATCAACTTCCACTGATTCTACTTTAAACACTTGTATAGATTTTAAATAAATAGCTAAGTATATAAGTATCTAATAGATACTTATCCATTTTAACTCTTTAATTGTGCTGGCCTTGTATTGCTACCTTGAGATTCATTCCTCTTCTTGCACTATTCTACTTTGTGTGTGTGCGACGAAGCTACTTCAGTGCAGCCTTGACATTGGTGCTGACAATCTCTCATGTTCCAGAAGCAGCAGCTTTACATTTTTAGAGCATGTTCCCTGTCAGTTAGGAGCCCATTGTTGGCCAGGAAAGGAATGTGGACAGTAGATGGACACCACAGAGGCCTGGTGCATTCAAATGTATTCAGTGTCCCCTGTGCTGAAGAGACAGGCAGAAAAATAATTTACAACATTAACAACAAAACCCAACTGTGTGATCAATCAGATTCAGATTCATCTGTTTATCATGTGTATATCGAAACACAGAGTTTAATATGTTGTCTGCGTTAACAACCAACTCCATTTAAGGATGTGCTGGGGGCAGCCTATAACTGTCATCTCACATTCTGGCCCCAACAAACATACCCACAATGTTCAGCAGAACACAGAACACAACAAGTAACAAAATAACAACAGCAAAACAAACAAGAGAAAACCTGCAGATGTTGGAAATCCAAGCAACACACACAAAATGCTGGAGGAACTCAGCAGACCAGGCAGCATCTATGGAAAAGAGTGCAGTCGACGTTTTGGGCCAAGACCCTTCAGCAGGACTGAGGTCAGTACGCCAGACTATTAGAGCACCTCCCTTATCTGTGAGTTTGATGGTGAGGTTAGGATTAGTGCAGAGGGAGTGGAGAGCAGAGCGTTCGGAAGGAATGAGGTTGGAATTGGAGAGAGGAGTGTTGAAGTTGGGACCGTTGATGTCCCATCGGCAGTTGGCAAAGAAAAGGGCCAGAGCAGGCAGAAGATCAGGGCGGAATGCCCAGGAAGAGGAGGAGGGTTGAAGACAGGAAAAAGGGTCATTGGTGCGGAGTGGAGAGTCCTTGCTAAAAAAGTAGGCTCGGAGACAATGGAAGATGAGCTCAGCATCGTGGCGGGTGAGGAACTCACTGAGGTGTGGGCGCAGGGGGACAAAGGTGAGGCCTTTACTGAGGACAGAACGTTCTGTCTCAGAGAGGGGAGATTCAAAGGGAATGGTGAAGACACGGCATGGATAAGAGCTGGGAAGGCAAGGGGGAAGGGGTTGGTAGTGTCTGAGGAGAAGGGAGGTTTGGAGTGTTCAGCAAAGATGGGGCAAGAGGAAGGTGGAGTCTCGGAGGGTCCAAGGGCTGGCAGTGGAGGAAGGGGAGACGGGGGTTCCAGCGGCAGCGCGTGATGACCTGACTTGGAGGTCAAGGTCGAAGCTGGAGTTGGAGGTTGCACAATCAGCACTTTGAAGATGTCTAAGATAGTTGGAACCTGCATTGATGGCAGCGGAGTTCGTGTTTTGAATCTGCTCTGGATCGTTAGAACTGTTCAGGTCGGTAGCAGGGATCGCGGTCTGGAAATGTCCAGGCCAGCCAGTGCTAGAGATAGCAGGATCTGTGGTCTGTGGACGGGTGACCTTGCAATCCTTGCAGGACGTGAGAAAGTCAAAGAATCGGCAATTAAAAGCGTGGATCCGGCGGGGAATAAAGTAGCGGACAGGTCCATTGCCAGCGGAGGAGAGACAATCCCAGAGTTGTGGAAGTGACTGGGAGAGGGACACCAGGTAACTCCTCATGGCGGAAAGCATGGCATGTAGAACGTGGCGGGAGAAGCAGTCAATTGAATGTGAGTACCTGGGGTCCTCAGAGAGTCCAAATCGCGAAGCTTGAAAACGAATCTGGAAACCGTGTGGTACAAGCTGGCGGCGAAGACACGTCCCCAGGAAGAAAACGTGGCTGTGGTAGCAGGTCTGAGTAAACGTGTACTCGAAGAGTCAGAGGGTTGCAAAGCTCACAGAGGGAGACCAGTGAGAGAGGGTTTCACAGAACTCCCATCAAAGGGCAAACTTAAACAGCAAACCAAACCCCTTTCCTCCTTCTCTCCTATCCACTCATCCACACAAAGTTCTCCAATGAAGGACAGGCCTCCAGTCTCCTGTCTCCAGGCTTTGACTATCAGGCTTTGAATCTCGGATTTCCGATCGACTTTTGGGCTTTGATCTTCTTTATCAACCCCCTGACTAGCTGATGATGGGACTCCAGCCTCACTGACCCACTGGCCCATGTGCTTTCTGCTCACATGGGCATCTGTCCCAGGACCCGCTGACATGCACTGGTGTCCTTTGACACCATTCAATATTGCTGGACCGAGTGCTGAGCAGATGGTTAGACTCCAGATGTCCTTTGTCACCAATTAATGTCACTGGACAGTGAACGTGGAGCAGAAGGCTAGATTCCGGACGTCCTTCATTACCCATCCACAACTCGGACACTGAGCACAGAGCAAATGGCCAGACTCCACATGTCCTTCATCACCCATCCACATTGCCTGACTTGCGTGTAGAAAAGAAAGATAGACTCCAGACGTCTTTTGTCACCAATTCCACATCGCTAGACTTTGAGCACAGAGCATCCCTTGACTCTCATTGTCTTTCATCACCCATCCACTTTGCTTGACTTTGCGTGCAGAGAAGAAAGCTAGACTCCAAATGTCTTGTCACCTATCCACGTCTCTGGACTTTGAGCGCGGAGCATCCCTAGATTCTGGGTGTCCTTTGTCACTCATCAACATTGCTGGTTTTTGAGCGCAGAGTGAAGGTCTAGACTCCAACCTGACCTCTTAACTCCTTCTCATCCCTAAAACCCCTCTAATTTCCCCCATATCCCTGTCCTTAAATCAAACCTGACCCCTAACCCTCCCTTTTTGTCCCCAAAACCATCCCAATGAACTTCAAAAACAACTATTTCCGAGACACAACCTCAATGAAAACTGCAACTCAGCGCCATCTTGACCAAAAGCAGATGGTGGACTATATTTAAATTTTAATGAGTTTTCCACTCATCGGAATTCAAATAGAGTCAGTCACCACTAAATGTCACAGAATGGCAGGCAGGACTAAATGTTCCTAACATAATGTTGCTGTTTGCAAACGATGGAAATGCACTGGAGGCCATGCAGCATTATAGGTCCAGTTATCCCCTCTGCCACGATGAGCAGATGCCATACGAGTAGTGGGAAGCGAAGACCAATCAAAGTGCATCTCAAAATATCTTCCAGCTTCTATTTTTAAGGTCTGCTGGAGTGAGATTCCATAATTTCTGTAGTTCTGTATTTCCGTAATGTTCTTTCTGTATTTCCGTAATGTTCTTTCTGCATTCCTACCAAATCCAGCCAGGACAAACAAAGTTACGGTATAACTTATCACAGTTGGACCTTCTGTACAAATTATTTGTCAAATCAGCCTATATAATGCCAGAAACTACATTTCACATGTAGCCCATTGATTCTCACTTTACTCGTAATTAATTTTTAAGATATGAACGTCGCTGACAAGGCCAGTGTTTATCACCCTTCCTAGGTTGCCCTTGAGAAGGTCTGAGTGGGTGTTCTTGTTGAGTTGGTTCAGAATATCTGATATATATACATTCAAGTCATGTTAGATAACTCCAGGTATATGAAGCAACCATTATGAAGGGACAAAAGAGAATATCAGAATTATACTCATGGACACAGTTTGCAGTGGGGTGATTTAGACTCATCGAAGCACTTGTGACGTGCAATCTCTCCTGCAATGTCAGACATGCCACAGCCAATGTTTTCTCTGCACGCTGCCACAAACAGGAATGTGATAATGACCACATAATCTGTTTTATTAATGTTTGCTGAGGGATGCATATTAGTTAGAAGCACAAGAGATTCTGCAGATGCTGGAAATCCAGAGCAACAGAAAAAGGAAAAGGAAGAAGGAGGGGCCACCAGAGGGAAGCGATGGGCAGGGAGGAGAAGAG
This sequence comes from Mobula hypostoma, assembly GCF_963921235.1. Lineage (NCBI taxonomy): Eukaryota > Metazoa > Chordata > Chondrichthyes > Myliobatiformes > Myliobatidae > Mobula > Mobula hypostoma. The sequence continues at coordinate 111,317,512 of NC_086106.1, read as the reverse complement.
AAGAGGTGGGAAGGGAGCCGGGATGCGGAATGGGAAAAAGAGAAAAAGAGGGGAGCCTGCCTTCCCCCTCACCTCGTCTTACCAATCACCTGTCAACTTGTACCCTTTCTCCTCCCCATCGCCTGCTTATTCCTCTCCGTAGCTGCTGCCTGACCTGCTGAGTTCCTCCGGCATTTTGGTGTGTTGCTCTGGATTTACAGCATCTGCAGAATCTCTTGAGTTCCTCTTCTTCTCAAGTCCAGTGGTTATAATGTAACTAATAGGCATTAGTCAGACTTTTTTTTCCGTCTGCCCTGCTGGCTCGGGCCCTCCCTGGATGCTACCTACCTCGCCGTCTCTCCCCAAGCCGACCATGACTCAAAGAAACAGAAGGCGTAGGCCTTCTTGTAACACTGAACACTAGAAGTCAGCCACGCAGCTGCATTGCTTCGATGTATGCCTCAGTTATTTTGATGGAAGTGGTTTCACGCTGTGTTGGCTCTAATCATGCCTTTATTTCACTGTTGGCCACACTTAAATAACTGAGCGTGTACAAAAGTCTCACAGCTCAACTTTAACTACCTCTCCTCGGCTCTTATCTGATAGAGGACAGCAATAACTGAACCTAGTGATGAGTACGGACTGTAAACACCGCCCACCTCTGGCCTTGACAATTCTATCATTTCCTCAACACCAGCTCCATAGCAAAGAAAGCCCAGCAGCGTCTCTACTTCCTGCGAAGGCTGAGAAAAGTCCATCTCCCACCCCACCCCATCCTCACCACATTCTACAGAGGTTGTATCGAGAGCATCCTGAGCAGCTGCATCACTGCCTGGTTTGGAAATTGCACCATCTTGGACCGTAAGACCCTGCAGCGGATAGTGAGGTCAGCTGAGAAGATCATCGGGGTCTCTCTTCCCGCCATTACAGACATTTACACCACACGCTGCATCTGTAAAGCAAACAGCATTATGAAGGACCCACACACCCCTCATACAAACTCTTCTCCCTCCTGCCATCTGGCAAAAGGCACCGAAGCATTCGGGCTCTCATGACCAGACTATGTAACAGTTTCTTCCCCCAAGCCATCAGACTCCTCAATACCCAGAGCCTGGACCAACACCAACGTACTGCCCTCTACTGTGCCTATTGTCTTGTTTATTATTTATTGTAATGCCTGCACTATTTTGTACACTTTATGCAGTCCTGGGTAGGTCTGTAGTCTAGTGTAGTTTCTGTGTTGTTTTACGTAGTTCAATGTAGTTTTTGTATTGTTTCATGTAGCATCATGGTCCTGAAAAACGTTGTCTCGTTTTTACTGTGTACTGTTACAGCAGTTATGGTCGAAATGACAATGAAAAGTGACCTGACTAGACTTGACTATAATGGGCGAGTCTAGGACCAAAGAGCACAGAACAGAAGGCCATCTCTTTAGAACAGAGATGAGGCAGAACTTCTTCAGCTAGAGGGTAATGAAGCTGGAATTCATTGTCACTGCCAGCTGTGGAGGCCAAGTCACAGGATATGTTAAATGCAGATTCATGTGTTTTTGAATGGTCAGGGCATCAAAGGTTATGGAGAGAAGGAAGCAGAAAGGGGTTGAGAGGAATAATAAAAACCATGATGAATTGGCATAGCAGAATCGATGACCCAAGTTGCCTAATTCTGCTCCAATATCTTATGGTTTTATTGCATAATCAGAGCCCAGTGGCATCAAAGGTTGAGCTAGAGGTACTTCTCTGCCAAGTATTCCAGGGTTCAAAGTTCAAAGTAAATTTATTATCAAAGTCACCATATACATCCCTAAGATTTATTTTCTTGCAGGCAATCACAGTAAATACAAGAAACACAATAGGATATGAAAGTCTGCACCCAACCCCAGAACGGACAAACCACCAATGTGAGTAAAGAAAACAAACTATGCAAATACAAAAGGGAAAATAATAATAATAAATAAATAAACAATAAATATCGAGAATATGAGATGAAGAGCCCTTGAAAGTGAGTCCACAGGTTGTGGGAATATTTCAATGCTGAAGTGAAGTTTCGTGAAGTTATCCCCTTTGGTTCAAGAGCCTGATGGTTGAGGGGTAACAACTGTTCCTGAACCTGGTTGTGTGGGTCCTGAGGGTCTTGGTCCAAACCACCAGCTGTTTATTCCTCTCCATAGATGCTGCCTGACCTGCTGAGTTCCTCCGGCACTTTATATGTGTGGCAGAAGAGAGCACGGCTTGCGTGGTGGAGGTCCTTGATGAAGGATGCTGCTCTCCTGTGAATACGCTCCATGTAGATGTGCTCAATGGTGGGGAGGATTTTACCTGTGATGGACTGGGCTGCATTCATTACTTTTTGTAGGACTTTCCGTTCAAGGGCATTGCTGTTTCCATACCAGGCTGTCATGTAGCCAGTCAACATACACTCCAACACATATCTATGGAAGTTGGGCAAAAGTTTTAGATGTCATGCTGAATCTTCACAAACCTCTAAGGAAGTAGAGGAGCCCCTGTGACTTCTTGGTAATTGTATTCGTGCACGAGGCCCAGGACAAATTCTCTGAAATGATAACACCAAGGAAATTACAGTTGTTGACCCTCTCCACCTCTGATCCCCCGATGAGGACTGGCTCGTGGACCTCCAATTTCCTCCTCCTGAAATCAACAATCAGCTCCTTGGTCTTGCTGACATTGAGTGAGAGATTGTTGTTGTGGCAACACTCAGCCAGACCTTCAATCTCTCTTCTATATGTTGATTCATCACCACCTTTAATTCACCCAACAACAATAGTGACATCATCAAACTTAAATATGGCATTGGAGCCTCAAAGTCAATACTGTGAAGCAGGGGGCTAAGCACACGGCCTTGTAGGGCACCTGTACCAATGGAGACTGTGGAGATGTTGTTGTCAGTCTGAACTCTGAGGTCTGTAAGTGAAAAATTGCTGATCTAATTGCACAAGAAAGTATTGAAGTTTATTGAGTAGTTTGGAGGGAGTGATGGTATTGCATGCTGATCTGTAGTCAATAAAGAGCATCCTGATGTATGCACCTTTGCTGTCTAGATGTTCCAGGGCTGTGTGGAACATCAATGCAGAAGGAATTCTAATGGGGTGACTAGGACTTTTCTCTGCTGTAAATTCTATGCAATGGCCTAGATTATCCAGTAGATCTCAGTACCAGTATCAACTTGTTTTAGTATAGTGCTCCCTTCAGAATCAATATAAATGCAGCATTTATTGAAGCCCACTCATCTTAGGAAGTTTCTTGTTTCTTCTGTTTTAGAGTTAATGGAATCAAGTCAAAAAGATTTAAAACACCACTGAAGAGTTCAATTTCAAGTTTATTATCATGCAACCATATACATGTATACCACCAAACGAAACAATGTTCCTGTGGACCAAGGTGCACAACTAGTACATATAATTCACACAATATGTAAGGTAATATTACCACAAATAAATGAACAAATGATAAATGCATATATGACTCATAAAAGAAAATAGATAAATGTATATAGATATATATATATATATATATATATATATATATATATATATATATATATACACATACATATACACACACATATTCAGATTACATTACATAAAAGAAATGGACAGATTCATAATGTAGCAGTGGTAATGAATGAAAAAAAATTTATCTGGGTTCCAGCACAGCGGGCTTTCTTTTTTATCTTGTGCCAAAACAGCTCCTGCTGTGTTAAAAGCTTTCTTGCTCATTACTGTCACATTACTAACCAGTGGTGCGTAATAAAAAGTTTCAGTCTTGAAAGGGAAATGTTTCTATTTACAATCGACCATTCCCAAGTGTTCCCCTGGATACTTGTTTTCTCACCTTCCCAGAGGGATGCTACTGACCATATGAAGATTATCCAGTCTTTCAACTTCGTCACTGAGAATTCACAAATAGCTTAAGGGAAAGCCAAAGGCATAAACATGCTTCAAACAATACTGAAGAGTACAGGACTGTTAACCCTGCACACCTGGATGTGCACACTCGGTAACCACCTCATTACCTACTTCCTGTACCTAATAAAGTAGCCACTGAGTGTACAGTACTGTGAAAATGTCTTCAGCACATAGACTGTATAAATGGCTAGGGTGCCTGAGACTTTTGAAAAGCACTGCATATACAATTTTTACAAGAAAGAGCACCAACAGAACAAAAATAAAACCCTAAAGATATGGAGTCAGCTCTGTAAGACTGAAAGATGAAAATTTTCTCCTTTAATTTCAGGTCCAAACTCAAATGCCATTTTTTCCCCGATTTTGTTCAGTGAAACATTTAAATCCCAATTGAAGAAAGGGGTTTCGGTCCATTTTACTTCAAGTTTTTGCAGATTGCTGGGTGCTGGTTAGATGCCCAAAACTTGCATTATCTATACTTTGAAAAGTCAACATCTGAACTGGGCAACTTTCTTTCTTTCTCAATAACAACTTAATAAGGTGCCACAGTAGCATAGTGGTTATTGCGATGCTATTACAGTTCAAAGTTCAAAGTATGTGTACATTATTCAACCTTGAGATTCATCTCCTTACAGGCAGTCACAAAACAAGAAACCCAAAAGAACCCATTCAGAAAAAAGACTGACAAGCACCTAATGTGCAGAGGGAAAAAAATCAAATCGTGCAAACAATAATAGTAAGCAAATAGCATTTAGGACAAAAGTGAGTCCTCAGATACAAAACCCAGACAGCCGGAGCAGGCCCTCAGCCTCATCCTCAGTTCAGTACGTAGCACAGTAAACGTCGTGGAGCAGCAAGCAGAATTGGCTCTTGCCTCCAGTCCTGACACCTTGACTTTCCAATCCATCTGTCCCGGTGTTTAGATCATTCAGGCGTCAGGTCACTCCTGACTGCAAGAGCTGGGCCCTTTTGCGTCAATACGCTCCGAGCCTGGACCCCGCCGCCACGTGACAACCTTCACCCGATCTTTCCAAGTCAGCCCAGCACTTAGATCGATCAAACCTCGCTCTCGGTTTAGGTGGTGGGGAGCCCAAATTTGCCTCTCCTCCTTTCCTCCGCTCTGCTCACCCTGACAGCTAGGTTTATCGAAGTTGGGAGTTCAGTTCCGTTTGAAGGAGTTTCTACGTTCTCCCAGTAACTGAGTGTGTTTCCTCCTGGTGCTCTGGTTTCTTCCCACAGTCCAACGACGTACTGGTTAGTCAGTGAATTTGTCCTGTGAGTAGGCTAGTGTTAAATTGGTGGGTTCTGGGCAGCACAGCCAGAAGGGCCTGGTCTGCACTGTAAGCAAAATAAATAAATGAATCCCGCAGTGTATGGACATCGAATCAGAAATAGATAATTATTTTCAATTTCCTAAAATGGATAAAATCTACATTATTTCAAAACAAAAAATGAAAACATTTCATTTTCTTTTTGTTCTTGCTTCCTGTTTAGAAATTTCAAAATAAAATATTCTTTCTTTCCCAAATGAATGTACTGTGGTTGATTGCAGTTACTTTGTAAATAACACTATTCTTTGCATTTCTGGTCAGATGCTAAATGCATTTCATTGGCTTTGTATCTGTACTTGGCACAATGACAATAAAGTTGAATCTAATCTAATCTAATTGCTGGCATTCATTTCTGATATAAACATTTCTATTTCAGAAGTTTTATCAGAAGTTATTTTAAGGTACTTTGTGGCATTGAAATATGTATGGGATCTGACATAAAATAGCCATCCAAGCAGCAATTCTTCATTATTAGTTCCAATTAACTGCATTTGATTGGAACACAAGGTGCTTTCTGTACTTCAAGTTATACCACAGACTGAAGTGACTATCTACCTGTAACTTTTAGCCTTTTTCCACAGATGATGTAAAATTCAGCAAGACACAATATCTGATTTACTAATTAACAATAATTACTAAATTTTATATTTTTAAAAACGTAAGCTGAACATTTTTGAGCTCACTTGGATGGTGGGATGGGACTTTCCGTGATTGTGTAATCAAAGTAGTTCAAAGTAAATTTATTATCTAAGTACATATACAGTGCCTATAAGAAGTATTCACCCCTCCCTTAGAAATTTTTACGTTGTATTGTTTTACAACATTGAATCATAATGGATTTAATTCAGCTTTTTTGACACTAATCAACAGAAAAGGCTCATTTGTGTCAAAGTAAAAACAAATTTGTCTAAATTTGAATTGAATTGACTTTAATACCTACATCCTTCATATACGAGTAAAAATCTTTACGTTGCATCTCCGACTAACTGTGCTATGTGCAATTTATAGTCATCTGTAATAAATAGTGTGTACAACAGGATAGTCAATATAACATAGAAATACAATTGTATCAGCATGAATTAATCAGTCTGATGGCCTGGTGTAAGAAGCTGTCCCAGAGCCTGTTGGTCCTGGCTTTTATGCTGCGGTACCGTTTCCTAGGTGGTGGCAGCTGGAACAGCTGTGGTTGGGGTGACTCGGGTCCCCAATGATCCTTTGAGCCCTTTTTTACACACCTGTCCCTTGTAAATTTCCTGAATAGTGGGAAGTTCACATCTACAGATTGGCTGGGCTGTCCACACCACTCTCTGCAGAGTCCTGTGATTGAGGGAAGTACAGTTCCCATACCAGGCAGTGATGCAGCCAGTCAGGATGATCTCAACTGTGCCCACGTAGAAAGTTCTTAGGATATGGGGGCCCATACCAAAGTTCTTCAACCGTCTGAGGTGAAAGAGGCTCTGTTGTGCCTTTTCCACCACACAGCTGGTATGTACAGACCACGTGAGATCCTCGGCAATGTGTATACCGAGGAACTTAAAGCTGTTCACCCTCTCAACCCCAGATCCATTGATGTCTATAGGGGCCAGCCTGTCTCCATTCCTCCTGTAATCCACAACCAACTCCTTTGCTTATGTGACATTGAGGGAGAGGTTGTTTTCTTGACACCACTGTGTCAAGGTGATGACTTCTTCTGTGTGGGGTGGGGGGAGCATAGGACACGGCTCTTAGGGGCACCTGTGTTGAGGGTCAGAGGTGAAGGAACCCACTTCTACCACCTGCCCGCTACCTGACAGGAAGTCCAGGATCCAGCTACACAATCCAGGATGGAGCTTATTACAATTACTAAACACAAAATTATTGACTGAAAAATTACTCAAACCCTTCAAGTCAGTGTTTAGTAGATGCACCTTTGGCAGCAATTACAGCCTTGAATCTGTGTGGATAGGTTTATATCAGCTCTGCATATCTGGACACTGCTATTTTTCCCCATTCTTTACAAAACTACTCAAGCTCTGTCAGACTGCATGGGGATCATGCGTGAACAGCTCTTTTCAAGTCCAGCCACAAATTCTCAATTGGATTGAGGTCTGGACACTGATTTGGCCACTCCAGGACATTAACTTTGTTGTTTTTAAACCATTCCTGTATCGCTTTGGCTTTTTCCTTGGGGTCATTGTCTTGCTGGGAAAACAAATCTTATTTTGCAGTATTTTGCTGCATTCATTTTGCCCTCTACTTTCACAAGCCTTCCAGAGTCTGCTGCAGTGAAATATCCCCACAGCACGATGCAGCTACCACCATGCTTCACGGTAGGAATGGTGTGCTTTTGACGATGTGCGGTGTTTGGCTTACACCAAACATAGCATTTAGTCTGATGGCCAAAAAGCTCAATTTTAGTTTCATCAGACCATAGAACCTTCTTCCAGCTGACTTCAGAGTCTCTCACATGACTTCTGGCAAACTCTAGCTGAGATTTCACACGCGCTTTTTTTCCAACAGCGGCTTTCTCTTTGCCAGTCTCCCATAAAGCTGCAACTGGTGAAGCACCCAGGCAACAGTTGTTGTATGTGCAGTCTCTCCCATCTCAGCCACTGAAGCTTGTACCTCTACCAGGGTTGTCATAGGTCTCTTGGTGGCCTCCCTCACTAGTCCCTTTCTTGAAAGGTCACTCAGTTTTTGAGGACAGCCTGCTCTAGGCAGATTTACAGCTGTGCCATATTCTTCCATTTCTTATTAATTGACAGCTGTACTCCAAGTGATATTCAGTGACTTGGAAATCTTCTTGTATCCACCTACTGATTTGTGCTTTTGAATAATCTAGTCAGAGCTGCTTGGAGTATTCTTTTGTCTTCATGGTACAGTTTTTGCCAGGATACTGACTCACCAGCAGTTGGACCTTCCAGATACAGATGTATTTTTACTACGATCAATTGAAACATCGTGACTGCACGCAGGTGATCTCCATTTAACTAATTATGTGCCTTCTAAAACCAATTGGTTGCACCAGTGATGATTTGATGTGTCATATTAAAAGGGGTGACTACTATACAATCAATTATTGTGTGTTTTATATTTATAAATGATTTTAATCACTTTGTAGAGATCTATTTTCCATTGACATGAAAGAGTCTTTTTCTGTTGATCGGTGTCAAGAAAGTCAAATTAAATCCACTGTGATTCAATGTTGTAAAACAATAAAACATGAAAAATTCTGGGGGGGGGTGAATTCTTTTTATGGGCATTGTATGTTACTATATACATCCCTGAGATTCATTTTCTTGCAGCCATACTCAGTAATCTATAATAGAATAGTAACCATAATAGAATCAATGAAAGGCCGCACTAACTCTGACATTCAATCTTTGTGCAAAAGACAACAAACTGTGCAAATACAAAAAGAAAGAAATAATATTAATAAATAAATAAGTAATAAAAATTGAGAATGTGAGATGAAGAGAACTAAAATATGAGTCTACAGGCTGATGGGGCAAGTGAAGTTGAGTGAAGTTATCTATCCCCTTTGGTTCAAGAGCCTGATGGTTGAGGGGTAATAACTGTTCCTGAACCTGGTGGTGTGAGCCCTGAGGCTCCTCTACCTTCTTCCTGAGGGCAGCAGTGATGGAGAGCACGACCTGGGTGGTGGGGGTCCCTGATGATGGATTCTGATTTTCTGCGACAATGCTCCATATAGATGTGCTCAATGGTGGAGAGGGATTTACCTGTGACGGATGGTCCATATCCACTACTTTTTGTAGGATTTTCCATTCAAGGTTATGGGTGTTTCCATACCAGGCTGTGATGCAGTCACTTCATTTACTCTCTACCACTCATCAATAGAAGTTTATCAAAGTTTTAAATGTCATGTCGACTCTTCACAAATTGCTAAGGAAGTAAAAGAGCTGCCGTGCTTTCTTCGTCATTGCGCTATGTGCTGGGCACAGGACAGGTCCTCCGAAATAACAACACTAAGTAATTTAAAGCTCTCCACCTCCGATCTTCCGATGAGGACTGGCTCATGGCCTCTGGTTTCCTCTTCCTCAAGTCAATAATCAGCTCCTTGGTCTTGCTGACATTGAGTGAGAGATTGTTGTTGTGGCAACACTCAACCAGATGTTCAGTCTCTATCCCTTATGCTGATTCCTCACCACCTTTGATTCGGCTTACAACCTTTGAGTGGCGTCAGCAGCACACTTGAATATGGCATTCCAGCTGTGTTCAGCCACACAATCAGAAGTGTAAAGTGAGTAGAGCAGGGGAATAAGCACACAGCCTTGTGGTGCACCTGCACTGATAGAGATTGTGGAGGAGATGCTGTTGCTCGTTCAATCTGACTGGGTCCTGCAAATGAGGAAATTGAGGATCCAATTTCACAGGAGGCCTTAACACCAAGGTCTTGAAGATTATCGATTAATTTTGAGGGGATGGTGGTGTAGAGCATTAGCTGATTGGTAGGAGGAAGCAAGAGTGAATAAAAGGATCTTTTTTCTGGTTGGCTGCCATTGACTAGTGGTGTTCTGCGGGGGTCGGTGCTGGGACCACTTCTTTTTATGTTGTATATCAATGACTTAGATGGCTTTGTTGCCAACTTTGCAGATGATACAAGGATTGGTGGAGGGGCAGGTGGTGTTGAGGAAGGACAGGTAGGCTGCAGAAGGACTTAGACAGATTAGGAGAATAGGCAATAGAGTGGCAAATGAAATACAATGTTGGAGAATGCATGGTCATGCACTTTGGTAGTAGAAATAAATGTGCAGACTATTTTCTAAGTGGGGAGTAAATCCAAAAAATTGAGATACAAAGTGATTTGGGAATCCTTGTGCAGAACACCCTTAAGATTAACCTGCAGGTAGCGTCAGTGGTGAGGAAGGCAAATGCAATGTTAGCATTCATTTCAAGAGGTCTAGAAAGTAAAGCAAGGATGTGGTGCTGAGACTTTATAAGGCACTGGCGAGGCCTCACCTTGAGTATTGTGAACAGTTTTGGTCTCCTCATCTAAGAAAAGATGTGTTGGCATTGGAGAGGGTTCAGCGGAGATTCACAAGTATGATTCTGGGAATGAAAGGGTTATCATATGAGGAACATTTGACAGCTCTGGGTCTGTACTCGCTGGAATTTAGAAGAATGGGGCGGATCTCATTGAAACCTTTTAAATGTTGAAAGGTTTAGACTGAGTAGATATGGAAAGGATGTTTCCCATGGTGGGGGAGTCTAGGACAAAAGGGCACAGCCTCAGGATAGGTGAGTGTCCATTTAGGACAGAGATGCAGAGAAATTTCTTTAACCAGAGGGTAGTGAATTTGTGAAATTTATTACCACAGGCAGCTGTGGAGGCAAGGTCGTTTGGTATATTTAAGGCAGAGCTTGATAGGTTCTTGATTGGACATGACATCAAAGGTTACAGGGAGAAGGCCGGGGAGTGGGGCTGAGGAGGGAATAAAGGGATCAGCCATGATTAAATAGCGAAGCAGACTCAATGGCCCAATTCTGCTTCTATGTCTTATGGTCTTATGGTCATATGAATGCTGAGCTGTAGTCAATAAAGAGCATCCCGATTTATGCATCTTTGCTGTACCAGACATTCCAGGGTTGAGTTAAGAGCTGATGAGATGGCACCTCCTGTGGACCTGTTGCACCAGTTGGCAAATTGGAACAGATCGAACTCGCTTCTCAGGCAGAAGTTGATATGTTTCATCAATAACTTCGCAAAAAACTTCTTCACTGTGCATGTCAGTGCTACTGGACAATAGTCTTCCGGCAAATTACCAGGTCCTTGTTGGGCACTGGTTTAAGTGAAGCCTGCTTGAAACAGGTGGGTACCTCAGAATGCTGAGTGAGAGATTAAAGATCTCAGTAAACACTCCAGCCAGTTGATCAACACAGGTCTTTAGTACTTGGCCAGGTACCCCATCTGGGCCAGAGTCTTTTGTGGGTTCACCTTCCTGAAGGCTGCTCATATGTCAGTGTCAGAGACTGAAATCACCGGATCATTGGGTCTGTGACAGATTGTGATGGTTCCTCTATGTTTTGATGGTCAAAGCGAGCATCGGAGGCATTAAGCTCATCTGGAAGCAAAGCCCTGTTGACACCTATGTCGTTTGATTCAAGCCCTGGCACAACTGTTGAGGAACCTTCATTGATTCAGGTTTAGTCAGGAATTGCCACTTGTGAGATTTGCTCTCTGGAGATCATACCTGGAGCTCTCGTAAATGCCGTGGCCACTAGACTAGAAAGATCCAGCCCTCAGCAGTTTGTGGATCTCATGATTCATCCAGGGCTTGTGGTTGAGGAGGACTCTGAATGACTTTGTAGGACACACTAGTCTACAACTATTTTTATAATCCAGTCTCATTACAAACTTCATCTAATGCATGCTCCAAGCCAACATTCTTCAGGAGATTATCTGCTTTCCTGGGTATTGGGAGTGCAGATTTGCTTGTTGAAGATGAGTTTTCAGCAGAGCTCAGAAATTATTCAGAAATGAATCAAATGCATTGTTATATTTGGAACTTGCATTCAGTGATAAGTTTATTAGGCGCACCTGTACACCTGCTCGTTAATACAAATGTCTAATCAGCCAGTCATCTGACAGCAACTCAATACAGAAAAACATGTAGACATGGTCAAGATGTTGAGTTGTTGTTCGGACCAAACATCAGAATGGGGAAGAAATGTGATCTAAGTGACTTTGACTGTGGATTGATTGTTGGTGCCAGACCGGATGGTTTGAGTATCTCAGAAACTGCCGATCTCCTGGAATTTTCACGCACAGCCATCTCTAGAGTTTACAGAGAATGGTAGTTCTGGCACTGCGATGAGTGGTAACTTGTGGATAAAATGCCTTGCTGATGAGAGAGATTAGAGGAGAATGGCCAGACAGGTTCAAGCTGACAAGAAGGTAACAGTAACTCAAATAATCACACTTTACAACAGTGGTGTGCAGAAGAGCATCTCTGAATGCACAATACATCAAGCCTTGAAGTTGATGGGCTACAGCAGCAGAAGACCATGAACATACGTATGTCACCATATACAACCCTGAGACTCATTTCCTTATGGGTATACACAGTAAATCCTTTTTCCTTTTTCAATCTTTTTATTAGTTTCATAAAATATAAACATAACATAATAATAGTACAAAGTTATTGGGAATACATTGTCATACTTAACATGAGAAATTATAGAACCAAATAGTACTTAATTAACAAAACTCCCAATCATATAGGATACCAATGAATAATACAGAACAAAAAAAAACTGGACAAAAATCATGAAAAAAGAAAAAAAAAACAAAAAAAAAATAACCCCCTCAAAAAAAACTAATCTAAACAGAATTAATCAACTAAGCTCAAAAAAATCCATTGTATTTTTAAAAATCCACAGTAAATCCATTGTCAGAATTTTACCCATAGTCTTCTAAACCTTTCCGATCCAAGTACTTGTTCAACTGTCCTTTCAAAGTTGTTATTGTTTCACTTCCACTGGCAGCTGATAGGTACCACCCTATATTTTAAAAATTTGCTTCTCAAGTTTGTCTTAAATCTCCCCCCACCACTCACCTTAAATGCATGTCCTCCAGTTCTTGATACTTTAATGGGAAAAAGACAGTGCATTCACACTATCTATATCCCTCATGATTCTATACATCTCTATAAGGTCACCTCTCAGTCTCTTACACTCCAAGGAATAAAATTCCAGCCCATCCAACCTCTCCCTATAACATCTCCTGGAAGATTACCTTGTAAATTTTTTCTGCACTCTTTCCAGTTTACCCACATCTTCCCGACAGGGCTATGACCAAAACTGAATACAGTATTCCAGGAGAAGCCTCACCAGCATCCTTACAACTGCTCCCTAAACCTCCCAACTTTAAACTCAATGTCCTGACTGGTGAAGGCTCGCGTGTCAAAAGCTTTCTTCACCATCCTATCTACTTGGGAATCTACTTTCGGGAACCATACCCTTGTACTGCAAGGTCCCTCGGTTCTATAGCACTTCCTAGCACCCTGCTGCTCATTGCATACATCTGACCTGGATTTGACTTTCCAAAATGCAACCCTTCATATTTATCAGAATTGAACTCTGTTGGCCATTTCTTGGCCCGTGTACTTAGTTGATCAAGATTCTCCTGTAATTTTTGATAGCTTTCTTCACTGTTCACTATACCACCTATATGCAAACTTACCTTGTATATATGCCTTGTACTGCCTCATCCAAATTATTGATGGGTTCAGCATCATCCCCTGAGACACATCACTAGTCATGTGTCTCCAGTCCAAGAAACAACCTTCTACATCACCCACTGCTTTCCACCATCAATCCAAGTGTGTGTTGAGTTAGCCAGCTCCCCCTGGATTCCATGCAATCTAACATTCCAGAACATCCTACTATGTGGAACCTTATCAAAGGCCTTACTGAAGTCCATATAAACCACATTTACTACTCTTCCCTCATCAACCTTCTTAGTCACCTCATCAAAAAGCTCAATCAAGTTTATAAGACAGGACCTCCCATACACAATTCCATGCTAACTACCCGTAATCAGCCCTTGTCTTTACAGATGTATATAGACCTTATCCCTCAGAATCCTCTCCAGACTCACACCACCAAGTTTAGGGACGATTATTACGCTTCAACTGCCAGGCTCCTGAACCAATGTAGGAAACTTCACTCACCTCAACTGTGAAGTGATTCCACAACCTATGGACCCAGTTTCAAGGACTCTACAACTCATGTCTCCAGTATTTTGTGTTGTAGTTTGTTGTCTTTTACACATTGGTTATTTGACAGTCCTTGTGTGTAGTTTTTCATTGATGCTATCGTATCAATCTGTTCAGCTATGAATGCCTGCAAGAAAATGAATCACAAGGTAGTATATGGTGATGTATGCCTACTTTGATAATATATATACTTTGAACTTTGAACTCTGAACTTACCTGCCACAGATGTTAGATTTACTGTCCTATAACTCCCAGGTTTTTCTATGCTGCCCTTCTTAGATAAGAATATTAAGAGAAAAGCAGTAATGAGAGAGAGGGAATACACCAAAGAGGACACCTTTGTATGGAACCGCAGGAGGCGTGCAAAGTTCTCAGTGAATATTTCTCCTCTGTCACTACCCTCCAGTTTACTGGCACCTCACCTATGATTAACTATGATGGAAATATCCCATCAAGGGTTCCCACAATTTCTACTTTAGCCTCCCACTGCGTTTTTGGATAAATCTGGTCAGGTTTTGGGAATTTCTCTCTCAAGACATCCAGCACCTCCTCTATTGTAATGCAGGCTACCCCCAAGACCTACACATTTATACTTCTGAGCTCCAGAGTCTTCATATCTTTCTCCATGGTAAAATAAAGAAGAAATATTCACTAAAGACTTTGCTCACCTCATGCCTTTCCACACAAAGGTGACCCCTTTGGTCACATTTGGTCTTCGTTCTAATCCCTCTTTGTCTTTACTGCTTTCCTCTTAATATACTTATAAATTCACCTTGTCACGCCCAAATTAGAGCTTGAACCTGTCTACCAGTTTTGTCCTTTTCCATAACTATTTTAAAACTGATAGAACTATGGTCACTCATCCCAAAGTGCACCCCAATGTCACCTCAGTTACTTGCCCCATCGTATTACCAAGAGTTGATCAATCTTTGCCTTCTCCCTAGTAAGATCCTTCATCCATCAAGTCCTGATGAAGAATCATGGCTCGAAACATCGACTGTTTTCCATAGATGCTGCCTGGTCTGCTGAGTTCCTCCAGCATTTTGTATCTGTTGAAAGAATAAATGTTAACCATTAAAGAATAGCTTTATTAATCACATGCCCTTCAAAACATACATTTGAGGGCATTATTTGTGTCAGTGACCAACACCATCTGAGTTGTGCTGGAGGCAGCCCACACAGAAGCAAAGGGGTAGCATAATGCTTTACTGCACCAGAGATCAGCAACAGGGGTTCAATCCCACTTCTGTCTGCAAGGAACTAGTATATTCTCCATGTGACCATGCGGATTTCCTCCGACTGCTCCAGCTCCCTCCCACATTCCGAGGGCGAACGGGTGAGAGTTCGGAAGTTGTGGGTGTGCCATGTTGCCACCCGAAGGATGGCGACACTTGCAGGCCACCCCCAGCACATATTCGGATTGTCTTGTTTGTAGATGCAAGTGATGCATTGCACTGTATGGTTCGATATACACACGATAAATGAAACGCATCTCTCTCAGACAAGTTACAGAAGACAACAATTAAAGGAATAGACAATAAGACGATGAGGTATAGGAGCAGAATTAGGCCATTTGGACAGTCAAGTCTTCTCCACCATTTCATCATGGCTGATCCAATTTTCCTCTCAGCCCCAATCTCCTGCCTTCTCCCCATCCCCAACACCCATATCCCTTCATGCCCTGACTATTCAAGAACCTTATCAACCTCTGCCTTAAATATACCTAAAGAGTTGGCCTCTACAGTTGCCTGTGGCAAATAATTCCACAGATTCACCATTCTCTAGCTGAAGAAATTCCTTCTCATCTCTGTTCTAAAAGGTCACCCTTCTGCTCTGTGGATGTGTCCTCTGGTCTTAGACTCCGCCACCATGAGAAACATCCTCTCCACATCCACTCTATGAAGGCCTTTCATCATATGATAGGTTTCAATGAGTTCACCCCTCATTCTTCTGAATTCCAGTGAATTCAGGCCCAGAGCCATCACACGGTTTTCATATGAAAAGCCGTTTAATCCTAGAATCATTTTTGAGAACCTCCTTTGAACCCTCTCCAGTTTCAGCACATCCTTTCTAAGATAAGGGGCCCAAAACAGCTCACAATACTCCAAGTGAGGCCACACCAGTTCTTCACAAATTCTCAACATCACATCTTTGCTTTTATATTGTAGTCATCACAAAATGAATGCTAACATTGCATTTGCCTTCCTCACCACTCAACCTGCAAATTAACCTTTAGGGAATCCTGCACAAGGACTCCCAAGACTCTTTGCACCTCAGTTTTTTTTTGTATTTTCTCTCCATTTAGAAGATAGTCAACCCTTTCATTTCTTCTACCAACGTGCATGACCATACACTTCCCAACACTGTATTCCATTTGCTACATCTCTGCCCATTCTCCTAATCTGTCTAATTCTTTCTATAGCCTCTCTACTTCCTCAGACTACCTACCCCTTCATCTATCTTCATATCATCTACAAACTTTGCAATAAAGCCATCAATTCCATCATCCAAATCATTGATATATAATGTAAAAAGAATCGGTCCCAACACAGACCCCCACAGAACACCACTAGTCACTGGCAGCCAACCAGAAAAGGTTGACGAAGGGTCTCAGCCTGAAACGTCGACTGTACCTCTTCCTAGAGATGCTGCCTGGCCTGCTGCGTTCACCAGCAACTTTGATGTGTGTTGCCAGAAAAGGCTCCCTTTGTTCCCAACTTTTACCTCCTGTCAATCAGGATTGGTTATTGTGCAACGAACCAGAATTGATTTGAGAGATTAAGGTAAAAGAACCCTTAGGGGAAGTGATCATAATATGACTAAATTCATCCTGAAATTTGAGAAGGAGAAGCTAAAGTCAGATGTATCAGTATTACAGTGGAGTAAAGGGAATTACAGAGGTATGAGAGAGAAGTTGGCCAGAATTGAATGGAAAAGAACACTGGCAGGGAAGACAGCAAAGCAGCAATGGCTGGAATTTCTGGATGCAATTCGGAAGGCACAGGATATATACATCCCAAAGAGGAAGAAGTGTTCTAAAGGAAAGATGACATGACTGTGGTTAACCAGAGAAGTCAAAGCCAATGTGAAAGCCAAAGAGAGAGCATATAATAGAGCAGAAATTAGTGGGAAGATTGTAAAAACCAACAGAAGGCAAATAAAAAAGTCATTAAGAAGGTAAAGATGCTTTATGGAAGTAAGCTAGCCAATAATATGAAAGAGGGTACCAAAAGTTTCTTCAGATACATAAAGTGTAAAAGAGAGGTGAGAGTGGATATTGGACTGCTGAAAGATGATGTTGGAGTGGTAGTAATGGGGAACAAGGAAATGGCAGATAAACTGAATAAGTATTTTGCATCAGTGTCACCGTGGAAGACACTAATAGTGTGGTGAGTATCATGGTGACTCCTGGGGGCTGCCCCCAGCACATCTCGGACTGTACTGATTTTTGATGCAAATAACACATTTCACTGTATGTTTCAATATACATGTCAGGTCAAGTCAAGTCCAATTTATTTATAAAGCACATTTAAAAACAACCCATGTTGACCAAAGTTCTGTAGTAGGTAGCTTAAATCACAAATACAAGAAACACAGATATAAACAACAAGGCACACAGCTTATAGGCACAACATAAACAACACCTGAACCTAGGCACACGCCAAAAATCAACCACGTCAGGAAGATTCAAACACTAGTGAATAAGGGTAAGTTTTGAGCCTGGACTTATAAGAGTCGATGGAGGGGGCAGATCTGATAGGGAGGGGAATTCTGTTCCACAGTCTAGGGGCTACAACAGCAAAGGCGCAGTCACCCCGAACTTAAATTTAGATTGCGGGACAGTCAGGAGCCCCAAGTCAGCCGACCTGAGGGTCCTGGAAGTAGAGTAAGGGGTTAGAAGGTCTGCGATATAGGAGGGGGCCGGCGCATTTAGGGCTTTAAAAACAAACAGGAGAACCTTAAAATCAATTCTAAACCGTACTGGTAGCCAGTGGAGGGAGGCCCAGATAGAAGTAATATAGTCCCTCTTCCAGGCACCTGTCAGGAGCCTGGCTGTGGTGCTCTGGACCAGTTGCAGGCGGGACAGGGACGACTGACTAATCCCAGTATACAGGGAGTTGGAGTAGTCCAGGCGGGAGGATATAAGGGCGTGGGTTACTTTCTTGAGATCCTTGAAAGAGAGAAATGACTTGATTTTGGCAATAGTATGAAGCTAGAAAAAACTGGCTTTCACTGCTGCATTAACTTGCTTGTCAAACTTAAAGGCCAAATCAAATATCACACCAAGGTTATCGACGTGGGGTTTGACAAGGGTGGACAAGTTACCAAGACTGTTGATAATCACTTTGATGGAGTCAGGAGGGCCAAATAGGACAACTTCAGACTTGCCTTCATTCAGCTGTAGGAAGTTTTGTGCCATCCAACACTTTATGTCCTCAAGACAGTTCATGAGGCTGACTGGATTTGACGATGAATAAAGATAATCTTTGATCTATAATCATGAAACTGGACCTTGTATAGACACATAGTTAACAGTGGCTGGATGCTGGAATCTGAAAATTAGTAAACAGGATGAACATCATGCACTACCAACCCTATGTCCACAACAGAGGAGACATAGGGTCAGAGGGTATTGAATCATTGTGGAGAGAGCTAAAGAACTGCAAGGGCAAAAAGACCCTGATGGAAGTTATATATAGACCCCCAAACAGTAGTTAGGATGTGGTCTACAAGTTACAATGGGAGATAGAAAATGCGTGCCAAAAGGACAATGTTACAATTAGTCATGGGGGATTTCAATATGCAGTTAGATAGGGGAAATCAGGTTGGTGCTGGATTCCAAGAGAAGTAATTTCTAGAATGCCTATGAGATGGCTTTTTAAAGCAGCTGGTTGTTGAACCCACTAAGAGCCCTGATGAGGAGTCTCGGCCCGAAACGTTGACTATACTCGTTTCCGTAGATGCTGCCTGGCCTGCTGAGTTCCTCCAGCATTGCGTGTGTGTTGCCCGGATTTCCAGCATCTGCAGATTCTCTCCTTTTTGTGAAAGGTGACTGCAGTGTGACAGTCAGCCAAAGGTACCAGTCCTTAACTTTAAAGCATAACCTCTCCCCTAACAGAGAAGCAAATAATATATGAGCAGAAGTTGTTCTGTTGTGGAGATTGAAAAGATGCATAGACCACCTGAAGTATGTCACAATAATCATACATTTTATATTAAACATTATAATATCAGAGCATATTATATGCAGATGCATAAACTATTGATGCTGTAAACTTGAAATATAAACAGAAATGCTCAAAATGCCCAGCAAGTAAGGCAGCATCTGTGAAGGGGGAAACAGAGTGTTTCAGACTGATAGTTTTTTTTATTTGAACCTGGCACACAAATAGATCACAGTTTACATAACGAAACCATAACCACTTGCAATTAACAGAACAGAAAAACTAGTCTATGCCTGTGTTTACACTCCCCACAGATCATCTTCTGCCCTACTTCCTTTTACTCTATCACATAACTTCCTGCTTCATTCTCCATTTTGTGTGCTCAGCTTCCCCGTGAATGCATGTAGTCCATCTTATTAGACTTAACTGCTCCATAAAGCAGCAAGTTCCACATTCGAACCGCTCCCTGGTGAATAGCCAACAATTAAATAGAAAACTATTCCTGAAATGTTATTGTGCATGTGTTGTTGAGTCAATGTAATTAATACAATACTTAGTGGTTCTTTGGTGTCTTCATTGGCAGCAGAGAATGCAATGGCCTTGAGGACACATCTGCAGAGACCAAATATCACATACATTAACAAGCCAGTGAGATACTGAATATATACACACAAAATGCTGGAGGAATTCAGCAGGCCAGGCAGCATCAATGGAAAAAAGTACAGATGACGTTTTGGGCCAAGACCCAGGGCCTACTGTACTTTTTTCCATAGATGCTGCCTGGCCTGCTGAGTTCCTCCAGCATTTTGTGTATATTGCTTGGAGGTCCAGCATTTGCGGATTTTCTCTTGTTTGTGATATTAAAGAGTTAGCAATGGGCTTCTTTCTCAAATGTGTCCATAGATGAGGCTGTTTCCTAAAGGAGTAACATTCATTATCTGTGTTTCATTGCCCTTCAAGTGAATGACATGTAAGAGTTAACTGTGGGGTCAATTTGGGGTTACATTCAGTGAAAAATGACAGATTATTTTCCCTGAAGGATTTCGTGCTTCATCTTCTCACTCTTACCAGTTCTTGCTTTGTACTCTAGATCCATGGTGGGATTTCAAGACATGTGCCAAGTTATGGGCCACTCGCTAGTAGCAATTAGCATTACTCTATAATAGCGCTAGAAATCTCTGATCAAGTTTGTTACGTTTTGTAACTCCAAAACAGAAAACCAAATTGAAAGGAAACATGGAGCTGGGAAAATGAGTCTAACTTCATCTTTACTTTAAGCTAGGCACATACGTATGACGTGGTGGTGTGATGTTATACTGTATGCCATTTACATACTTTTACATATAACCCATAATGAGTTATTTAAACAAAGAATAATTCATCAAACAATACATTTACAATATTACTGAAATATTAAGTAGACAACAGGGTTGAAATCCCCCTGCAGCCTGTGAGGAGTTTGTATATTCTCCCAGTGAATGTGTGGCTTTCCTCCAGGTGCTCCAGTTTCCTCCCACATTCTACGGATAGATGGTTAGAGATAGAGAGTTGTCGGCATGCTATGTTAGTGCTGGAAGCATGGTAAAACTCGAGGGCTGCCACAGCATAATCCTAGCTAATTTGATTTGACGCAAACAAAACATTTCACTGTATGTTTCAATGTTCATGCGACAAATAAAGCTAGTCTCATCTGAATCTTATTTGGCTGGGTATCTGACAAAATAGTATCGTAACATCACCACTTTGATCTCACACTCCATTATACGTAGTGAAGCAACCAAGCCTACTGACTTCTTCTTCACAATGATGCTTTATGAATGAGCATGCTCTTAAGTGTGATGCCCCTAACAGTACAATGGGCAAATAGCCAGCTGAGTGCACCACAGCTTGCTGAAGGGTAAAATGCAATGGCAATAATCCCTGTGTTCTCTACAGCAACGAGGAGAATTCCATAGGTCACAGTTGCAATGTATGATTAGATCACGATTATTTTCTCTCCCCTCCCCTTCTCTCATTTTCCATTCCCCATTCTAGCTCCCCTCTTACCCCTTCTCATCTCCTCACCTACCCATCACCTCCCTCTGGTGCCTCTCCTCCTTCCCTTTCATCAATGGTCCACTGTCTTCTCCTATCAGATTCCTTCTTCTTCAGACCTTTACCTCTTCCACCTATCACCTCCTACTTTCTTACTTCATCCCCCCCTCCCCCACCCACCCACCTTCCCCTTCACCTGGTGACACCTATCATCTGAGAGCTTGTGCTCCTTGACCTCTCCCCCATCTTCTGATTAAGGCTTCTTCCCCTTCATTTTCAGTCCTGGTGAACGGTCTCATCTGAAACATCGACTGTTTATCCCTCTCCATTTTACTCAAGATTTCCAACATCTGCAGCATCTCTTGTGTTTATGAACATTTCACATCTCCTTTGGAGGATTTAGAAGTCCACAATCCCAAATATGCCCAGTGCTGGCATCGATTCATTTGGAGAGCAAATTCTGTAAAGCCGTAGAGATGAAGTTAAAGACCTCATAGAAGTTCCTCTGCTCAGGAAAAGCAGCAGGCGTTTTGAGGTGAGTACTCTGGACAGTGCAAGAAGAATGGAATGACTGTGATTTTCAGGGCAGCATGTTCTCTAGGTTCTGACTATCCATCGAGAGTGTCCTGACCAGCTGCATATCCGTCTGGTATAGTATAGAAATTGCAATGCATCAGATCACAAGACCCTGAAAACATCATCGGGGTCTCTTACCAGCTCCCTACACCATTCAGGACATGGATCAGAAGCACTGAATACATAGCGCCCCCAGCATTGTCAAAGATCCCTCTCATCTGTTCCGCAATCTCTTTGACTACTACCATCAGGCAGAAGGTACTGCGGCATGAGAACCAGAACTAGCAGGGTGGGCAGTAACTTCTTTCCACCTGTCTGTTCGGTTTCTTAACACCTTCTGCCAACCAGCACACATGTACACCCAGTCTGAATGTCTTGCCACCACCCCTCCCCAACTGCCCAACTCACAGACAGACTCTCATCCTGCACTGGTCGTCTCTCAACTTTTATTTCTGCTGTTTTACATATTTATACAACTGCTTGTTTTATTATAATGGTGACAGTAACGTTATACTGTTTAACATAAACTTGCACCTCGCCATTCATGTCAGCCTGACAGGTTTCAGACCACACCACCCAGGGCCTGGTGCTAATGTTATTTTGTGACTGTATGCGCCAGATCGTAACTGTATGTATGTGAGTATACGTATTGTGTTTTTCACCTTAGCCCCAGAGGAATGATGTAATGTGTATGCTTGAATGACAATAAGCTTGTACTTGAACTTACAACCTCAGAAAGCAATGATTGCACAGTGCTAATGGAGATATAGTTTAAGAATTAAGTCAATCATGTGAACTCTGAATGGCAGGCAGCTTGTTGTTGGTTTCACATTCATCTATTGGGCTGTTCGATTTATTCTGTTTTTTTAACAATCTCAACAATTGCAGTTACTTCTTCCTCACATAAAGACTGCGACGAGTAGAAATTACTGTACTGCATTTGTATGGTTAGAGTTAGTCAATGTATGCTTATGTAAGATAGAACTGGACTACTTGCAGGCAAACAGGCTATGCCTCGGGTAGTTACTGTTCAGCTGATTAAAGCCCAGGAGGCAGAGTCTCTTCTTCTTATCTTGTATAAAGTTATCAAAGTGGTCACACTGCAGGCTGTGGCCGACAAGATTTAATCTTTATTTACTGGTTGAACAAACTCTCACTTCCCAGTTACTTATGACCTAAGAACAAAAAACAAAACACGAGGTTAGTTCGGTCAATATACGAGGATAGGTTGAATGGGCTAGGGCTCTTCTCACTGAAGGGAAGGAGGATGAGAGGTGTACAAGATGATAAAAAACACAAATAGAGTGGATAGCCAGAGACTTCTTCCCGGGTCAGAAACGACTAAGATAAGGGGGCCTAATTTTAAAGTGATTGGAGGAAAGTATAGGGAGGATGTCAGTGGTCAGTTTTTTAAACAGTGAGTAGTGAATTCATGTAACACATTGCCAGGACACTTTTCGTCCCTCTTCCCTCTGGGAGAAGGCTCAGGAGCTTGAAGACTCGTACGGCCAGATTTGGGAACAGCTTCTTTCTATCTGTGTTAAGACTGCTGAACGGATCCTGACCCGGATGTGGGCCGTACCCTCCAAATATACAGACCTGCCTCTCGGTTTTTTTTCGCACTACCTTACTTTCCCTTTTCTATTTTCTATTTATGATTTATAATTTAAATTTTTAATATTTACTATCGATTTGTAATCCAGGGAGCGGGAAGCACAGAATCAAATATCGCTGTGATGATTGTACGTTCTAGTATCAATTGTTTGGAGACAATAAAGTATAAAATATAAGGTATAAAGTATATATATGGGGCATTTATGAAACTCCTGGGGAGGCACATGGATGATAGAAAATGGACAACTATGTGGGAGGGAAGGGTTGGTTTGACCGTAAAGTAGGTTAAAAGATTAGCACAACGTCATGTGCAAAAGGGCCTGTAATTTTCTATGTAACATTGTCATACCCATGGACTGTGCCGTGGAGGCGGGAAGTAGAAACAGGTCAGCAATCATGCTCATGAGAATGTACATTCCAGCCTGTTTGTGGTTGTATTTAACTCTCTTCCTTTTGTTTCAGTCCTTTCGAGTCTTGACCAAAGCATAGTGACAGCACGCTCTCTGCTAACCTTAGTCCACATTCCGGGAAAGAAGATTACAATTTAGATTGACGCTGTAAAGGAGCGGTATTAATATAGTATTAGGTTACTACTTCCAGGCTGCAGTGACGGTGTTACATTTTAGTTTGAGAGTTTTCGTTGGTGGCCCTTTGGGCCCATGGTGTGTTATTTTCCTTTTGTCCTACACCCTAGCTAAGACTCTGTGAACTGTTTATTCTGCTTCAATGTCCCTCCCTCTGCACTTGGGCCTTCACCAAACATCGTCAGCAAGCCTTGAACATCAAAATGGACCCGGTGGAGCGAGAGCAGCCCAAATCTGTCAGGTAGGAGAGGTAGGAGAGAGGTGAAAGTCAGTTGGAGGCTGGATTGGCAGAAAAGACTCATGCAGTGCGACAGCTACCTGCGAAGCGGCAGAATCAGCCCAAACAGGAAGAACGGGTGCCGGCGTTTGCAGCAACGGCTCAGCGGCTCACCACCGACAGCCAAAATTAGGTGGCAGCCAATACTGCTCTCACTGCCTTTATTTAGCAGCCTTCGGCCAGGACAGTCCCAGTGTCAGCATCAGCACCTCCCATATCCTCCTCTATAGCAGCCACATCAGCCTCAGCCCTGATTTCCTTGGCAGCATCTGGACCTGAACTGAGCATTTCTCCTCCACCAGACAGATACTCAGGTGATCCCGACAGCTGCAGGAACTTTATTACCCAGTGTGAACCTGAACTAACTTTCCAAGCCCAGCCAGGTCAGTTCGGTGATGATGCGTGTGAACTGACCTGCATGGTAAATCCCCTAGACGGGCCCCCGTCAGTCTGTTCAACGCTGTACACGTTTCCGCTGCAGCTCAGCCTTTGTAGTCAAGCTCAAGAGAGTGTTTGATCTCCCAGTATGAGATCGGGGGGCTGCCTACCAGCACCTGGACTTGTGCCAAGGGAAAGGGACAGTGAGGGACTATGCGGCAAAATTCCACACTCTTGTGGTTGAGACAGAGTGGAACAAGAGATTGCTCATCACTGTTTTCCAGCGTGGGCTGAGCTCAGGGGTTTGGCATGAGATCGTATTGTACGGTGAACCAGGCGGCCTGAATGACCTAATAAATCTGGCCATTTGAATAGACAACCGGACAGCTGAGTGCTGGAGAGAGAGAGAGCCCTGAACCTCCTACTCTCTAGATCACCAGTGTCTTCGTGCTCTCCCTCGTCAGCCGACACGCAGTCTGTGCAGGAGCCTTTGCCGGTGGGGTCCTGCACCTATCTCAGGACAAGCAAGATCAGCACAGGAGAACAAGTTACTGCCTCGACTGTGGCTCTCCCGGGCACCTGTGGGTATCATGTCCCGGGGTGCCCCATAAGAGAGGGTACCTGTCAGCAAGAAGGGGAGCTCTCTCAGGTCGATTGTCTCTGCGAGCATCTTCCCTTGATCAAGCAATGCTCCCAGCTTCTTGGTCATGAGCGTCCCAGAGCATCTGCATCTGGTCCCAACTCTTGGAGTGCCTTTAGAGATCAATTGATCTGTGGGTGGTGTCGAGATAGCCAGAGAAGCCCAAGCACCAGCCTGTCTACCTGTCCGGGTCCAGCTCAAGCCCCTGTCAGTGTATCCCCTCCTGTGCCAGCTGCTAGTGAACCTGTCTGATGTTCTGGTTGGATATGCAGACCTTCTTGAGGTCTTCAGTAAGAAGAAGGCCACCTCTCCGCCTCCAGACCAGCCATACAACTGTGCCATTGACCTCTTACCTGGTGTTAGTCCACCCCGGGGCCGACTCTTTCCCCTCTCTCATTCTGAAACGGTGACCATGGAAGTAGGCACTGGCCTTAGGGTTTATCTTGCTCGTGAGTAAGAGGACAGCAAGCTCCGTCCCTGCATTGACTATCAGCCCCTCAACAACACCACTGTGAAGAATCACTCCCCTCTTCCCCTGCTTGCCTCTGTGTTTGAACATCTCCAAGGGGCAATTATGTTCCCCAAGAAAGATCTGCACAATGCTTACAGCTTAGTTTGTATCTGAGGAGTGGATGAGTGGAAGACAGCATTCAACACCTCCACTGGCCATTATGAGTACTTTGTGATGCCATCTGGTCCAGCCAACACCCCTGCTGTTTTGCAGACCCTGGTCAATGATGTGTGCCAGGAGATGTTGAATCAGTTTGTTTTTGTGTATTTGGATGACATTCTTATCTATTCCTTCTCTCACCAGGAACACATCCAGCATGTCAAGAACAAACTTTATGCCAAGCCAGAGAAGTGTGAGTGCCATAGAGAGCAGGTGTCGTTCTTGGGCTGTATCCTCACCCCTTTCATTATTCAAATGCAAAGTTCAGGCAGTTACAGAGTGGCCCAACAGGTCAAACAGGTGAGGCACTTCATGGGGTTTGCAAAATTTTCTTCACTTCATCAGAAACCTTTGTTCCATCATGGCTCCCATAAATGCACTCACCAAGAAGACTTCTGCAGGACTCTTATAGATAAGAGAAGCAGACCAAGCATTCTCAGAAATAAAGCGATGCTTCACCTCTGCCTTAGTGCTGCAACATCCAGACCCATCTCATCCATTCATCGTTGATGTTGATGTATCAGATGTCAACATTGGAGCTGTCCTCCCCCAGTGCTCTTCTTTCCTTTCCCATTGCTTGACTCCTGCAGAGTGTAACTATGGTGTCAGGAACCAAAACGCTTCTGGCTGACAAGGAGGCCCTGTAGGCATGGCAATACTGGCCGTAGGGGGCAGAGCACCCCTTTCTGGCATGGACAGATCACAGAAACTTCTCCTACATTCGTGACCCCAAGAGACTCAACTCCCATCAAGCCTGTTAGGCTCCCTTATTCGTCTGGTTTGATTTCACTCTCACTTACCGTCCCCGCGGCAAGATTACTAGGCCAATGCTCTCTCCCACCAGTCTGACGTTGTTGAGGACAACGCCAATGCCTGTCAGCCCATCCTTCCCCGCTCGTGAATAGTTGCTCCAGTGATCTGGGGAGTAGAAACAAAGGTGAGCTCTGCACAAGTCAGATCGAGGACCAGGTGGGGGAGGCCCCTAACAGGCTGTTTGTCCCTGCCACTGTGCACCTCAGAACGCTGGAGCGGGTTCAGTCACCCCATCTGTTTGGACGTCCAAGAATTCAACGGACGCTGGAATTCCTAAAAGAGACGATTTTGGTGGACGTCTTTGTCCCAAGGTGTCTGACTTTGGCTCTGCCTGTCCCACTTGTGCCCAAAGCAAGACGTGATGTCAGCACCCTGCTTGTCTGCTCTGCCTGCTACCTGGGCCTCACTGGCCCTGGTCCCACCTCTCAGTGGATTTCATCACTGCTCTGTCTCCGTCAGATGAAAACTCTACCATTCTGGTCATTGTGGACTGGGTCACCAAAGCAGCACACTTCATTGCTCTCCCCAAGCTCCCATCAGCTCGTAAAGACAGCCACCCTCATGGTTCAGCTTATGTTCAGACTTCCCTCAGGAGATAGAATCTGATTGTGGACCACAGTTCATGTCTCGTTTTTGGAAGGCTTTCTGTTCTCTTTTAGGAGCCACAGCCATCCTCTCAGTTTCCTACCCCCATTCTAACAGCCAGACTGAGAGAGTGAATCAGGAACTGGAAACAACCCTATGCTGCCTTGTCTCTTCTAAGTCCACGATCTGCAGCTCCCAAATGGTTTGGACAAAGATTACCCACAATAACCTCAAGTCATGCCCTTTGAATGCCAAAAGGGATTCCAGCCACTGTTCTTCTCTAACAAAGAGATTGCTGTGGGAGTTCCTGCTGCTGAACAGTTGGTCCACGGTTACAAGTGCACAGAGACTGACCAGGGCTTTTCTGCAGCTTGCTCAGAAACAATATGCCCAGCAGGCTGATCAGCTCCACCAATACATGAGGCCTCTCAAGCCAGAGAGAAAAGTCTGGCTGGCATCTCGAAAGTAGAGAGCTTCAAGCTGACACCACACTATGTAGGACCATTGATAGTGCAGAAGGCTATCAACAGAGCCTCTTATAGACTGTACCTACCTATGAAGATTCACCCAGTGTTTCATGTTTCCCAGCTCAAGCCAGTGACTTCCTCACCCCCTTGCTTGTCAGCCCCCACCTCTCTACTTAGTAAGTGTGCAGTGCTTCCTGGGATCTCACTGGGTTTGGGACAGGGTACAGTACCTCATGGATTGGGAGGGGTATGGCCCAGAAGAACATTCTCGGGCTCCAGCTCATGACATCCCAGACAAGTTTCTCATCAGGGCTTCCAGTGGGCACAGCTCTCTTGAGAACTGCACCTAGGGAGGGGGGTCCTGTCACAACCAGAGACTCTGCCACAGAGTCTCAGCGCCCTCACAAGCGGGCAGCTGAAAGGTGTCGGCAGCCACATTTGTGAGTGTGCACGTTCCAGCCAATTTGTGGTTGTACTTTACTCCCTTACTTTCATTTCATTCTTGTTGAGTCCTGACTGAAGCATAGCTCCCTGCTTACCTTAGTCCATGTTCCAGGAAAGAAGATTACAACTCAGACTGACGCTGTAAAGGAGTGGTATCAATTTAATGCTAGGTTTACTGCGTCTGAGCCATGGTGATGACATTAGGGTTTGGTTAGAGGCCCTCTTGGCCTAGCATTTGTTATTTTCCTTCTCTTCCGCACAGTTCTTATTAAAACTCAGTGGACTGTTCATTCTGCTTCCATGTGTTTCTCTCTGCACTTGGGCCGTCGACAAGCACCATGTTAAATATTGTACATGTCACTAGAAATCACAGAAAGCTGCTGAGGAATATGATGATAAATAGTTTCAGGCACCCGGAGAGGAAACCTCCTCGCACCAATACAATGACTCAAACTGACTACTCCACCATCTTTCTTAGATAATTTCCCATTGGTACAATAGAATGACTACTCAGTGTTCAATGTTCCTTGCTGTAATTGCATGATGAATATTTATTATGCCCAGTGTCATTGAATGGAAATGTCAAATCCATTTTAAATCAGTATTACCACTTCAAAAATCAAACGTCATAATCATAGTTATTGACTTTTACATTGAGAACAGGCCCTTTGGCCCATCATGTCAATGATGAGTTTTTTGATCAACTGTTAACCTGGCTTGCCTGAGTCAGGGTCACTGCATACTTCTGTGCCTTACCTGTTTAAGTTCCTGTTTAACTGTCTTTTAATCATATTGATTTATCCAACTCACCACCTCTTCGTGGAGTGAGTTCTGCAATATCAACCACTCTCTTTCTAAGAAAAAAAATCTTCTCAAGTTACATCCTCTAACCTTAAACAAAGTTTCATTTAACTGTATACATGTGTTTGGTTGAATAAAAATAAACTTGGACTTGAGTTTGAACTTGATCTCAAACCTCTGCTCTCTTGTTTTTGATAACCCTAATATGGGAAGAACATTATTGCCTACCCTATCTATGCTTCTTATAGTTTTACAAACTCCTATCAGGTCTGTCTTCAAGACACAAAGAACTGCAGGTGCTGGGATCTGGAGCAACAAGCAATTTCTGGAAGAGCCTGGTTCCTGCTGATTTCCTGCAGCAGATTGTTTCTTGTTCTCTTCAATAGCCTCTCCTCCAGGAGAAACAAACCTAGCCTCCCCAATCTCTCCACATATCTCTAATCCAGTTAATGTCCTAGACTATCTTCTCTGCACTCTCTCCAGCACAGCCATATCTTTCCTGCAGCATGGCAAAATGAAATGAACAAAATTGTCCAAGTGTGGCCTATCCCATTTTATATTCTACGCCCCATCCTATGAAAACAAGTATGCCATATTCCTTCGCAAAATGCTGGAAGTACTCAGCAGGGCAGGCAGCATCTATGGTGAGAAATAATTAATTTTTATTTAGAGATACAACATGGTAACAGATCCTTAAGGCCCAACCATCCCACACTATCCAATTACACCATGTGACCAATTAACCTATTAACCCGCACGTCTTTGGAATGTGGGAGGAAACTGGAGCACCCTGAGGAAACCTACGCACTCATGGAGAGAACATGCAAACTCCCCACTGACAGCGGCAGAATTAAACCTGGATCGCTGCCACTGTAACAGCGTTACACTAACTGCTATGCTACTGTGCACCCATTCTTCATCAGGACTTCTTCAGCAAAAGTCTTGGACTGAAACGTGGACTGTTTTTTCACCTCCACAGTTGCTGCCTGACTTGCTGAGTTCCTCCAGCATTTTGTGCGTGTTGCTCTGGATGTTCAGCATCTGTAGAATCTCATGTGTGTCCTTTTACCTGTCTATCTGTGTTGTCACTTTCAGAGAACCATGGACTTGAACCCTAACCTCCCTCTGTTCATCAAAATTCCTTAGTGACCTCCCATCTCCCACCCCTAAATGATTTCCCAAAATACATCACCTTGCACTCGTTGGGATTAAACCATCTACCAACACGCTGCCCAACTTTCCATCTGATCTACATACTGCTGTAACCTTGGACAACCTTCCTCACTGTCCACACCACCACCAACTCTCATTCCATCCGTAGCCTTACTAATCATACTTTCTATATTCACATCCAAGTCTTTTATATATCAAAAACAATAAGGGTCCCAGCAGTTATCCCTGTGGTACACCACTGATCTCAGAGTTCCAAACAAACAGGCATCCTTCCACCTCTACCTTATGCTTCCTATCAGCAAGCCAAATTTGGATCTATTTATAGCTTTATAGAGCGGGCACCGCAGTAGAGGGAGACAGAGTACGAGGGCTTCGGCGATAACGGGTCGAGGCGAGGTAGGTGCCAGTGTAGAATACAGACAAGGAGTATGTATGTGAGGCCGGTGTTCTGTGGTCGGGGTCAGATGTGGGAGGTCCTGGAGACTCCCAGCCTCCCGGGCGGCCACATCTGCGCCAGGTGCGTCGAGCTGCAGCTGCTTAGGGACCACGTTAGGGAACTGGAGATGCAGCTCAATGACCTTTGTCTGGTCAGGGAGAGTGAGGTGGTGATAGATAGGAGCTACAAGCAGGTAGTCACACCGGGGCCTCGGGAGACAGGTAAGTGGGTAACAGTCAGGAGATGGAAGGACAAGGGTCAGATGTTAGAGAGTACCCCTGGGGCTGTCCCCCTTAACAATAAGTACTCCTGTTTGAGTACTGTTGGGGGGAACGGCCTACCTGGGGGAAGCAACAGTGGTCGCACCCCTGGCACCGAGTCTGGCCCTGTGGCTTAGAAGGGTAGGGAAAGGAAGAGGATGGCAGCAGTGATAGGGGACTCTATAGTTAGGGGGTCAGACAGGCGATTCTGTGGATGCAGGAAAGAAACATGGATGGTAGTTTTTCCTCCCAGGTGCCAGGGTCCAGGATGTCTCTGCTCACATCCACGATATCCTGAAGTGGGATGGAGAACAGCCAGAGGTCATGGTACATATTGGTACCAATGACATTGGTAGGAAAAGGGAGGAGGTCCGGAAAACAGACTACAGGGAGTTAGGAAGGAAGTTGAGAAGCAGGACGACAAAGGTAGTAATCTCAGGATGACTGCCTGTGCCACGTGACAGTGAGTATAGGAATAGAGTGAGGTGGAGGATAAATGCGTGGCTGAGGGATTGGAGCAGAGGGCAGGGATTCAGATTTCTGGATCATTAGGACCTCTTCTGGGGCAGGTGTGACCTGTACAAAAAGGACGGGTTGCACTTAAATCCCAGGGGGACCAGTATCCTGGCAGGCACATTTGCTAAAGCTATTGGGGAGAGTTTAAACTAGAATTGCTGGGGGGTGGGAACCGAACTGAAGAGACGGAGGAAGAGGCGGTTGGTTCACAAATAGAGAAAGCTTGGAGACAGTGCGAGAGGGAGGATAGGCAGGTGATAGAGAAGGAACACCCTCAGACCAATGGTTTGAGATGTGTCTATTTTAATGCAAGAAGCATCATGAGCAAAGCAGATGAGCTTAGAGCATGGATCAGTACTTGGAAATATGATGTTGTGCCATTATAGAGACTTGGGTGGCTCAGGGGCAGGAATGGTTACTTCAAGTGCCAGGCTTTAGCTGTTTCTGATAGGACAGGGAGGGGGGCAAAAGAGGTGGGGGCGTGGCACTGTTGATCAGATATAGTGTCACGGGTGTAGAAAAGGAAGAAGACATGGTGGGATTATCTACGGAGTCTCTGTGAGTGGAAGTTAGGGACAGGAAGGGGTCAATAACTCAAGTGGGTATTTTTATAGGTCACTCAATAGTAACAGGGATATCCAGGAGCAGATAGGGAGATGGATTCTGGAAAGGTGTAATAATAACAGGTGAGAGATTTTAATTTCCCAAATATTGATTGCCATCTCTCTACAGCAAGGGGTTTAGATGGGGTGGAGTTTGTTAGGTGTGTTCAGGAAGGTTTCTTGACACAATATGTAGATAAGCCTACAAGAGGAGAGGCTGTACTTGATCTGGTATTGGGAAATGAACCTGGTCAAGTGTCAGATCTCTCAGTGGGAGAGCATTTTGGAGATAGTGATCACAATTCTATCTCCTTTACCATAGCATTGGAGGGGGATAGGAACAGACAAGTTAGGAACACGCTTAATTGGAGTGAGGGGAAATATGAGGCTATCAGGCAGGAACTTGGAAGCATAAATTGGGAGCAGATGTTCTCAGGGAAATGTATGGAAGAAATGTGGCAAATGTTCAGGGGATATTTGCATGGAGTTCTGCACAGGTACGTTCCAATGAGGCAGGGAAAGGAAGGTAGGGTACAGGAACCATGATGTACAAATGGCTGTTGAAGAAGATAAGAAAAGCTTATGAAAGGTTCAAAAAACTAGGTAATGATAGTGATCTAGAAGAATATAAGACTAGTAGGAAGGAGCTTAAGAATGAAATTAGGAGAGCCGGAAGGGGCCATGAGAAGGCCTTGGCAGAAAGAATTAAGGAAAACCCCAAGGCATTCTAGAAGTATGTGAAGAACAGGAGGATAAGACATAAGAGAATAGGACCAATCAAGGATGACAGTGGAAAAGTGTGTATGGAACCAGTGGAGATAGCAGAGGTACTTAATGAATACTTTGCTTGATGATTGTAGGGATGACTTGCAGCAGACTGAAAAACTTGAGCATGTAGACATTAAGGAAGAGGATATGCTGAAGCTCTTGGATAAGTCTCCGGACCGGACGGGATGTACCCCAGGCTACTGTGGGAGGCGAGGGAGGAGATTGCTGAGCCTCTGGCGATGATCTTTGCATCATCAATGGGGACAGGAGAAGTGTGGAGGATTGGAGGGTTGCGGATGCTGTTCCCTTATTCAAGAAAGGGAGTAGAGATAGCCCAGGAAATTATAGACCAGTGAGTCTTACTTCAGTGGTTGGTAAGTTGTTGGAGAAGATCCCGAGAGGCATGATTTATGAACATTTGGAGAGGCATAATATGATTAGGAATAATCAGCATGGCTTTGTCAAAGGCAGGACGTGCCTTACAAGCCTGATTGAATTTTTTGAGGATGTGACTAAACACATTGTTGAGGGTAGAGCAGTAGATATAGTGTACATGGATTCCAGCAAGGCATTTGATAAGGTACCCCATGCAAGGCTTATTGAGAGAGTAAGGAGGCATGGGATCCAAGGGGACATTGCTTTGTGGATCCAGAACTGGCTTGTCCACAGAAGGCAAAGTGTAGTTGTAGATGGGTCATATTCTGCATGGAGGTCAGTGACCAGTGGTGTGCCTCAAGGATCTGTTCTGGGACTCCTACCCTTCATGATTTTTATAAATGACCTGGTTAAGGAAGTGGAGAGATGGGTTAGTAAATATGCTGATGACACAAAGGTTGGGGGTGTTGTGGATAATGTGGAGGGCTGTCAGAGGTTACAGTGGGACATTGATAGGTTGCAAAACTGGGCTGAGAAGTGGCAGATGGAGTTCAACCCAGATAGGAGTGAGATGGTTCATTTTGGTAGGTCAAACATGATGGTGGAATATAGTATTAATGGTAAGACTCTTGGCAGTGTGGAGGATCAGAGGGAACTTGAGGTCCAAGTCCATAGGACACTCAAAGCTGCTGCGCAGGTTGACTCTGTGGTTAAGAAAGCATATGGTGTATTGGCCTTCATCAGTTGTGGGATTGAGTTTAAGAGCTGAGAGGTAATGTTGCAGCTGTATAGGACCCTGGTCAGACCCCACTTAGAGTACTGTGCTCAGTTCTGGTCACCTCTCTACAACTATATGTAGAAAGGGTGCAGAGGAGATTTACAAAGATGTTGCCTGGATTAGAAAGCATGCCTTATGAGAATAGGTTGAGTGAACTCAACCTTTTTTCCTTGGAGCAACAGAGGATGAGAGGTGACCTGACAGAGGTGTATAAGATGGTGAGAGGCATTGATCATGTGGATAGTCAGAGGCTTTTTCCCAGGGCTGAAATGGCTAGCACAAGAGGGCACAGTTTTAAGGTACTTGGAAGTAGGTACAGAGGAGATGTCAGGGGTAAGTTTTTTACGCAGAGAGTGGTGAGTGCGTGGAATGGGCTGCCGGCAACGGTGGTGGAGGCAGAGACGACAGGGTCTTTTAAGAGACTCCTGGATAGGTACATGGAGCTTAGAAAAATAGAGGGCTATGGGTAATCCTAGGTAATTTCTAAGGTAAGGACATGTTCGGCACAGCATTGAGGGCCAAAGGGCCTGTATTGTGCTGTAGGTTTTCTATGTTTCTATTTAGCCAGTAACCTTAGATCCTATGTACCTTCACCTTCAGGGCTGGCCTACCACGCAGAAAACTGTCAAATGTCTTTCTAAAATCCTTACTGATAAATATCTTATCACTCTCTTTTTTTGGTTTATCTGGGATTCTCTTTCGTCCTACTTGTAAGGATGTTTCATGCAACATACATCAAAGTTGCTGGTGAACGCAGCAGGCCAAGCAGCATCTATAGGAAGAGGCGCAGTCGACGTTTCAGGCCGAGACCCTTCGTCAGGACTAACTGAAGGAAGAGTGAGTAAGGGATTTGAAAGCTGGAGGGGGAGGGGGAGTTGCAAAATGATAGGAGAAGACAGGAGGGGGAGGGATAGAGCCGAGAGCTGGACAGGTGATAGGCAAAAGGGGATACGAGAGGATCATGGGACAGGAGGCCTAGGGAGAAAGACGGGGGGGGGGTGACCCAGAGGATGGGCAAGAGGTATATTCAGAGGGACAGAGGGAGAAAAAGGAGAGTGAGAGAAAGAATGTGTGCATAAAAATGAGTAACAGCTGGGGTACGAGGGGGAGGTGGGGCCTAGCGGAAGTTAGAGAAGTCAATGTTCATGCCATCAGGTTGGAGGCTACCCAGACGGAATATAAGGTGTTGTTCCTCCAACCTGAGTGTGGCTTCATCTTTACAGTAGAGGAGGCCGTGGATAGACATGTCAGAATGGGAATGGGATGTGGAATTAAAATGTGTGGCCACTGGGAGATCCTGCTTTCTCTGGCGGACAGAGCGTAGATGTTCAGCAAAGCGGTCTCCCAGTCTGCGTCGGGTCTCACCAATATATAAAAGGCCACATCGGGAGCACCGGACGCAGTATATCACCCCAGTTGACTCACAGGTGAAGTGATGCCTCACCTGGAAGGACTGTTTGGGGCCCTGAATGGTGGTAAGGGAGGAAGTGTAAGGGCATGTGTAGCACTTGTTCCGCTTACACGGATAAGTGCCAGGAGGGAGATCAGTGGGGAGGGATGGGGGGGACGAATGGACAAGGGAGTTGTGTAGGGAGCGATCCCTGCGGAATGCAGAGAGAGGTGGGGAGGGAAAGATGTGCTTAGTGGTGGGATCCCGTTGGAGGTGGCGGAAGTTACGGAGAATAATATGTTGGACCCGGAGGCTGGTGGGGTGGTAGGTGAGGACCAGGGGAACCCTATTCCTAGTGGGGTGGTGGGAGGATGGAGTGAGAGCAGATGTACGTGAAATGGAGGAGATGCGTTTAAGAGCAGAGTTGATAGTGGAGGAAGGGAAGCCCCTTTCTTTAAAAAATGAAGACATCTCCCTCGTCCTAGAATGAAAAGCCTCATCCTGAGAGCAGATGCGGCGGAGACGGAGGAATTGCGAGAAGGGGATGGCGTTTTTGCAAGAGACAGGGTGAGAAGAGGAATAGTCCAGATAGCTGTGAGAGTCAGTAGGCTTATAGTAGATATCAGTGGATAAGCTGTCTCCAGAGACAGAGAGAGAAAGATCTAGAAAGGGGAGGGAGGTGTCGGAAATAGACCAGGTAAACTTGAGGGCAGGGTGAAAGTTGGAGGCAAAGTTAATAAAGTCAACGAGTTCTGCATGCGTGCAGGAAGCAGCGCCAATGCAGTCATCGATATAGCGAAGGAAAAGTGGGGGACAGATACCAGAATAGGCACGGAACATAGATTGTTCCACAAACCCAACGAAAAGGTGGGCATAGCTAGGACCCATACGGGTGCCCATAGCTACACCTTTAGTTTGGAGGAAATGGGAGGAGCAAAAGGATAAATTATTAAGATTAAGGACTAATTCCGCTAGACGGAGCAGAGTGGTGGTAGAGGGGAACTGATTAGGTCTGGAATCCAAAAAGAAGCATAGAGCTTTGAGACCTTCCTGATGGGGGATGGAAGTATATAAGGACTGGACATCCATGGTGAAAATAAAGCGGTGGGGGCCAGGGAACTTAAAATCATCGAAAAGTTTAAGAGCGTGAGAAGTGTCAGGAACATAGGTCGGAAGGGATTGAACAAGGGGTGATAAAACAGTGTCGAGGTATGCAGAAACGAGTTCGGTGGGGCAGGAGCAAGCTGAGACAATAGGTCGGCCAGGACAGGCAGGTTTGTGGATCTTGGGTAGGAGGTAGAAACGGGAAGTGCGGGGTGTGGGAACTATAAGGTTGGTAGCAGTGGATGGGAGATCCCCTGAGCGGATAAAGTCGTTGATAGTGTGGGAGACAATGGCCTGGTGCTCCTTGGTGGGGTCACGATCGAGGGGTAAATAAGAGGAGGTATCCGCGAGTTGTCGCTGTGCCTCGGCAAGGTAGAGGTCAGTACGCCAGACTACAACAGCACCCCCTTTATCAGCGGGTTTAATAATAAGGTTAGGATTAGTGCGGAGGGAGTGGAGAGCAGAGCGTTCCGAAGGAGTGAGGTTGGAATGGGGACAAGGTGCGGTGAAGTCGAGACGGTTGATGTCCCGTCGGCAGTTGGCAATAAAGAGATCCAGAGCAGGCAGAAGACCAGAGCAGGGTGTCCATGAAGAAGAGGAGGGTTGAAGACGGGAGAAGGGGTCATCGGTGGGGGTGGAAGAGTCCTTGCCGAAGAAGTAGGCTCGGAGACGGAGACGGCGGAAGAAAAGTTCCGCATCGTGGCGAACACGGAACTCGCTGAGGTGTGGGCGAAGGGGGACAAACGTGAGGCCCTTACTGAGAACAGAGCGTTCTGTCTCCGACAGTTGAAGGTCGGAGGGGATGGTAAAGACCCGGCACGGATGAGAGCTGGGATCAGAGGGGGGAGGGGGGAGGCTGGGGGTGTCAATGGAGAGGGGAGGGTTGGGGTGAGAGGAAGATGGAGCCTCTGAGGGCCCAGGAGTTGACGGTGGGATCTGAGGAAGACGGGGTTGCAGAGTGGTGGTGGGGGAAGGGGAGACGGGAGTCACAACAGCAGCACAAGGATGTTTCATGGTTCAGTTTTCCCCTCCCAATTCTTTTCCAAGTAGAAGGTGGATTGTACATTCCTATTCATGTGATGTGTCCACACGTCAAAATATTGAAACAGACAGAGAGATCTTCAGTAGGTTTATTAAAAGAAATAGACGAGCAAAGGGACAGGTAGGTTATGTTCAGACAGAGACGGGAGAATTTATAATGTGAGTGAGGCAGAGAAATTAAACAACTTCTTTGTGCCTGACAGCATTGTTTGCTGTTCCATGGGTGAAGAAATTGCTTCTTAACTCAGTTCTGAATGGCTGAACCTTTATTTTGTATGTTTCAATGACATCACCTCTTAATCTTACAAATCAAGGGAGTGAAAGCCAAGTCTTCTTTATCTCTACTAAAAGGCAGACTTTCAATCTCAAGAGTTATTCTGGTAAACATTCGTTGCATTCTCTCTGTCTGAAATATAACTTCATTTCGATCAGGAGACCAAACCTTTCAATCTCATACCACTTGAAGAAATCTCTGCATTTCTACTATTTCCACAAAAATAATGGTGGAAATAAATAAAATTGATGTTGTTCCACTCAAGGCAAAAGGCAACCCCACAAACAGTTACATTAAATACACTCAGAAATACCATAAAGGTATTACCAAAAAGTAAGTCTTTTTATCAGTACTCAACCCTGCAGCCAGTTTGAGGAAGGGTCCATTTATTCCCACTCTGTTTTCTGATTCATAATCAATTACCAATCTATCAGCACATTACCTGCCAAATGTTTGTTGGCCAGTCTCCTGTATGGGACCTTATCAATAGCCTGAAAACATGAATATACCACATTAAGATAAAGATACACTTTATTTGTCACATGTACATTGAAAAATCGAAACATATAGTGAAACGCATTGTTTGTGTCAACAATCGACACAATCTGAGGACGTCCTGGGGCAGCATGCAAGTGTCGCCATGCTTCGAGTGCCAATGTAGAACGCCCATGCCTCACTATCCTTAACCTGTACGCCTTTGCAATGTGAGAGGAAACCAGAACACCCTGAGAAAACCCACACGGTCCTGGGGAGAACATAAAACACGTTATCGACAGCGGCGGGTATCGAACCCTACTGTAAAGCATTACACTAACCACTATACTACCATGCGGCCCATGTTCACTAGTTCCCCCTTCTACTAGCCATGTTCAACAAACTCCAGTAGATTATTCAAATGAACAACACGCATAAAATGCTGGAAGAGCTCAGCAGGCCAGGCAGCATCTCTGGAAAAGAATATAGTCGACGTTTCTGGCCGAGACCCTTCATCAGGACTGGAGAAAAAAAGATGAGGAGTCAGAGTTAGAGGGTGGGGGGAGGGGTGAAGAGTTGGGAAGTTGATTGGTGAAAGAGATACAGGGTTGGAGAAGGGGGAATCTGAAAGGAGAGGATGGAAGGCCATGGAAGAAAGAAAAGGGGAGGAGTGTCAAAGGGAGGAGATGGGCAGGTAAGGAGATAAGGTGAGAGAGAGGGAAAAGGGAATGGGGAGTGGTGAAGAGGGAGGGGGGCATTACTGGAAGTTCGAGAAATCAATGTTCATGCCATCAAGTTGGAGGCTACTCAGATGGAATATATGGTGTTGCTCCTCCAACCTGAGTGTGGCCTCATCATGACGACAGAGGAGGCCATGGTCTGACGTGTCGGAATGGGATTGGGAAGTGGAATTAAAATGGGTGGCCACTGGGAGATCCTGCATTTTCTGGTGGACGGAGCATAAGTGCTCGACGAAGCAGTCTCCCAATCTCCGTAAGGTCTCCCCAATATACAGGAGGTGACACCAGGAGCGCCGGATTCAGTAATGACCCCAACAGACTCAGTGCCCCCTCTCCCTCACCATTTCCGGAAATGCCCCCTCTCGCTCACGACTTCCCATTCCCTCGCTGTTCAAGGATGTTCAGTTGCTATTGACTCCAATTGTTGTTTCTGTTAGAAAGTCCTGCCGAAGGGTTTCAGCCCGAAACATCGACAGTACTCTTTTCCACAGATGCAGCCTGGTCTGCTGAGTTCCTCCAGCATTTTGTGCGTGTTGCCAGTGTCTCCAATTGCCCATCTGTGTGACTGAGAAACTCCTCCTGAGGGCCCCCTATCATGAAGTTCCATTCTTTTGAGAAGTGGTCATCACTTTGACAGAGCAAATGAAAACGGACAATAAAAAACACTGAACAAAACAGTGAAGACAGTGCCTAAGTATAGGTCAAAGGTGAAGAATAGAGCAACTCCTTCAGTAGAAGAAAGAATATGGTAAACTACTCTTCACTAGAGAGGAATTTTTATGCCTCTTTTCTTTGCTGCACACCACAGACTCCAGGCTACTAAAATCATGTCAGTATCCCACTAACCTCCTTCTCTTGCAAATTACCTACAAGCAGGTAAACGTTAGCCAAGGTGATTCAAATAGCAATGCAAAAACTCCAGTGCGAAACGCCACTGAGCTTGATGACCTGGACACGTTTAGTTGCTATGAACTCCAACTTTTGTCTCTGTTAGAAAGATGTGGGTTCAAATCCCACTCCGGGCATCTGAGCAACTTATATGATGCTATGTG
Organism: Mobula hypostoma; assembly: GCF_963921235.1. Lineage (NCBI taxonomy): Eukaryota > Metazoa > Chordata > Chondrichthyes > Myliobatiformes > Myliobatidae > Mobula > Mobula hypostoma. The sequence continues at coordinate 111,277,532 of NC_086106.1, read as the reverse complement.
CCCATGATGCTATTGTAAGAATGTTTTTCATTCCACCTTTGCATACTTGTGCACGTGACAATAAACTTGATATTTGATTTTGCGTACTCCACTAAGGTACTCAGGGGGCTCTGCACTGTCAAAGGTGCTGCCTTTACGATTAGACTGCGATTCAGATTTATTTATCACGTGTACGTACGGTGAAATGCGCCATTTGCATTAACAACCAACACACCCGAGGTTATGCTGGGGGTAGCCCGGGAGGGTCGCCACACATTCCCGTGCCAACATAGCATGCCCACAGAACACAACAAAGCAAGATCTGCCAAGCAACAAGGCAACAACAGCGAAACAGGTACCGTACCCCTCCGCCTGTCACCCATCCACCCACACATATACACAGTCCTCTAACCCCAGGGCAGATTGTCTCCAAACTCCAAGCTCCAGTGCTCTCGTGGATACACACAATGTTAAACTGAAGGCCTGGTCTCTACTTCGTTGTACGTTATAGATCAAAAGGCAAGATACAGTGGATTCTGGTTAATTGGGACAAATCAGGACCAGTACATTTTGCCCCAGTTAATCGGCTGTCCCAATTAGCCAAAGTTTCATGGAACTACTTAAAAAGGTATAAAAAAGACAAGCTACCATTTAACTAAGTAACAAATAATGTATTTAAGTGAAATACAGAACAGATTAGAATACCCATACCACTACAGTACAATAAAACTGTATATTACTTCAGAATCAGAATCAGGTTTATTATCACTGGCATGTGTCTTGAAATTTGTTAATTTAGCAACAGCAGTTCAACATAATATAGAAGAAGAAGAAAATAAATAGATAAATAGCAGTATATGTATATTGAATTGATTAAAATTCGCGCAAAAAAAACAGAAATAATATATTTTAAAAGTGAGGTAGTGTTCATGGGTTCAATGTCCATTTAGAAATTGAATGGCAGAGGGGAAGAAGCTGTTCCTGAATCACTGAGTGTGTGCCTTCAGGCTTCTGTACCTCCTAACTGATGGTAACAGTGAGAAAAGGGCATGCCCTGGGTGCTGGAGGTCCTTAATAATGGACGCTGCCTTTCTGAGACACTGCTCCCTGAAGATGGCCTGGGTACTTTGTAGGCTAGTACCCAAGATGGAGCCGACCAAATTTACAATCCTCTGCAGCTTCTTTTGGTCCTGTGCAGTAGCCCCCCCCCCCCATACCAGACAGTGATACAGCCTGTCAGAATGCTCTCCACGGCACATCTATAGAAGTTTTAGAGTATATTTGTTGACATACCAAATATCTTCAAACTCCTAATGATTTTTTTAGATTACGAGAACACTCAGTCCTCTTTTATTGTCATTTAGAGATGCATACATGCATTAAGAAATGATACAATGTTTCTCCGGAGTGATATCACAGGAAACAGGACAAACCAAAGATTAACACTGACAGAACCACACAATTATAACATATAGTTACAGCAGTGCAAAGCAATACCATAATTTGATGAAGAACAGACCATAGGCACAGTAAAAAAAAGTCTCAAAGTCCCCAAGTCGATCGACTCCCGAGTCCCCAATAGCAGGTGGCAAAAGGGAGAAACTCCCTGCCATAAACCTCCAGGCACCATCAACTTGCCAATGCCTTGGAAGCAGCCAACCACAGCCGACACTGAGTCCATCCGTCCGAAAACTTCGAGCTTCCAACAAGCCTTCCGATACAGCCTCCTGAGCGCCATCCTCTGCCGAGCGCCTTCGACCTCTCCCCGGCCGCTGAAACAGGCAAAGCCGAGGATTTCGGGGTCTTCAGCTCCGGAGATTCCGGTTACCACACAGTAGCAGTGGCAGCAAAGCGGGCATTTCAGAAGTTTTCCAGATGTTCCTCCGTGCTCTCACGTCTGTCTCCATCAAATCAGAATTGTGCACGGCCCCCTACTTGACAGATAACAGATATCATCACCGAAGTGGTCGCACGCGCGCTGCCGTCACGCTGCCATCATCTCCTCCCTCCCGGATTTCTTTGTGATTGTGGTTTACGATACCATGTTTTTTTCATTGACTGTAAATGAACAAAGGGGCACATGGGGTGTCCAGGGAGGCATAGTACCTCTGGTGAAGGGGCATCTCTTGTCCAGTCCGAGGCAGGTCACTCACCTTTGGCCCCCACCAGAACTTGGCTCTCAGCTGTGGCTCCAAGTAGCTGTTGCTGTTTTGACTGTCACTGTTTTGCGCTGATACACTGTTTCGACAGGCAGGCTAAACCAGGGTGAGGGTAGCCGGTGAAATAGGAACATGCCTGTCTTGGCATGTGAAGTCAGGTCCGGTGGACAGGGCGGATGAGATCAACGGTGAGATCCAATGGCCAGGAAGGTGTTCTGCAATGCTACATGGAGACCGAAGGGCACGACAAGACACAGAGAAGGTCATAGTCATCCTCTGCAACCAAGGAAGACCCCAGTTCTGACAACTACTCAACCCAGACTTCCGAGGCCAAGAAAGTGGAGCTACCCCAGTGCAATGGCTTTTCCACTTTAAAATCACTCCAGCAGACATCTCCTGTCATTGTCAGATATGACAGACAACTACCAACTGAACAAGATCAGCACAGACACCTAGTGCAGATAATAGACTGCCGTCACACAATGCCTTCGACGACTGAACCCAACAGATTTTCATTTTCATTGTAATACTCAAGATGATTGTCGATATCTTCAAATTCTTCATAATTCCTAACTTGTTGAAGTAGTGAAATAATATCACCTTCGCTCTCGGCCAATTCTGGTATCTCCAAGCCAGAATGTTTGAAATGGCAAAACAGTTCTGAATTGTATTACTGCTTACTGTTTGCAAATATCAGTAACAAAAATCACTGCCTTTTGAACACAAGCAGAAGCAACTGATGCTATTTGAGAAGCGTTTGATCAAAACAATCACGTCTAGTGGCCATGCAAGTGCACATGACTGAAGGTGGTTAGAAACTGTTCGGCAACAGTTCGCCAATTCAACGGCGCAGTGACCAAAATAAACGGAGTGAATCCACTATTTTGTCCATTCCATAAGACCATAAGATATAGGAGCAGAATCAGGCCATTTGGTCCTTCAATTCTGCTCTGCCATTTCATCATGGCTGATCCATTTCTCTCTCAGACCTAATCTCCTCCCTTCTCCCCGTATCTCTTCATGCCCTGACTAATCAAGAATCTAGCAATTTTGACTTTAAATATACCTAATGACTTGGCCTCCACAGCCACCTGAGGTAACGAATTCCACAGATTCATGACTCTCTGGCTAAAGAAATTCCTCATCTCCGTTCTAAATGGACTTCCCTCTACTCTGAGTCTGTGTCCTCTGGCTTTAAACTCCCCTACCACAGGAAACATCCTCACCACATCCACTCTATCGAGGCCTATCAACATTCAATAGGTTTCAATGAGATCCCCCTCATTCTTCTAAATTCCAGCAATTAAAGGCCCAGAGCCATCAAATGCTCCATATATGACAAGCCTTTCAATCCTGAAATCATTTTCGTGAACCTTCTTTGAACCCTCTCCAATGTCAGCACATCCTTTTTTAGACAAAGAGCCCAAACCTCATCACAATACTCCAAGTGAGAGCTCACCAGTGCCTTATTAAGCCTTGAACATTACATCCTTACTTTTATATTCTAGTTCTCTCGAAATGAATGCTAACATCACATTTGCCTTTGTCACCACAGACCCAACCCGCAAATTAACCTTTAGGGAATCCTATGCGAGGACTCTCAAGTCACTTTGCACCTCAGATTTTTTTAATTTTCCCACCATTTAGAGTCAGTTTTGTTCTTTAAGCTATGTCCCAAATAAGTGACTGCCCTGGTTAACTGATGGCCCAATTAGCCAGAATCCACTGTATATTGAAGAAGAGGGGAGTCATCTCAATATTCTGGCCAAAATTATGCCTTATTTAACATAGTTGCAAGAACATTGATTAATAAAACAATGAGTATTGATCTGTACAAGTCGAATGCTGCATTTCCAACAGCATTGGCTACAGTTCAGTAATACTCCATTGGGTGTAAAGCAGTTAGAACAAAGAGAGTGTGCAATTAAGCTGGAAAGTGTGCGTAAAAGATTTACTAGGATACTGCCATGACTGGCAGGCTTACTTATTAAGGAGAGACTGGATAGGCAGTGACATTTCCCCTGGAGCAAAGAAGGCTAAGGAGTGACCCTATAGAACAGGGCTTCCCAGCTTTTTTATGCCATGGACCAATACCACTGAGCAAGGAGCCCATGGACTCCAGGTTGGAAAACCTTGCAATGAAAGAACATGAAAATCATGCAGAGCACAGAGGAGGTGAATAGCCATGGTCTTTTCCCTGGGCAGGAGAGTCTAAAACTAAACAATATGGATTTAGGATGGAAAGTAAAAGATTTACAAGGGACCAGAGAGACAACATTTTCACACAGAGGGTGGTGGGTACACTGAATGAGCTGCCGTGGAAAGCCAGAAGGTGGGTATAGTCAGAAAGTTTAACAAACACCTAGACAGATACGTGAATAAAAAAGGTTCAGATTCAGATTTGGATTTAATTATTTATCACATGTATATTAAAACATAGAGGGAAATACATTGTTTGCATTAACAACCAACACAACCTATGGATATACTGGGGGTATGGGGGTACTGGGGTAGCCTATGGATTATACTAGGGGTATGGGAGTACTGGGGTAGCCTATGGATATACTGGGGTATGGGAGTACTGGGGTAGCCTATGGATATACTGGGGGTATGGGAGTACTGGGGTAGCCTATGGATATACTGGGGGTATGGGGTTACTGGGGTAACCTATGGATATACTGGGGTTATGGGAGTACTGGGGTAGCCTAGGGATATACTGGGGGTATGGGGTTACTGGGATAGCCTATGGATATACTGGGGGTATGGGGGTACTGGGGTAACCTATGGATATACTGGGGGTGTGGGAGTACTGGGGTAGCCTATAGATATACTGGGGGTATGGGGGTACTGGGGTAACCTATGGATATACTGGGGGTGTGGGAGTACTGGGGTAGCCTATGGATATACTGGGGGTGTGGGAGTACTGGGGTAGCCTATGGATATACTGGGGGTGTGGGAGTACTGGAATAGCCTATGGATATACTGGGGGTGTGGGAGTACTGGGGTAGCCTATGGATATACTGGGGGTGTGGGAGTACTGGGGTAGCCTATGGATATACTGGGGGTGTGGGAGTACTGGGGTAGCCTTACTGATCACTGTTTCCCCAGCTGCAATGCTGATATTTTCCAGAGCAATTCCAACAGTCCAATCAGCGGCAGGAACAAGCCACAGCGACAGGGTTTCTCACAGGTCATCGACACTCGTTTAAAAGGAGAGCTTCGCAGGCCTTCTGGCTCATTCTGATGGTCCAATCAATGGCAGGAGCAGGCCATAGCGACGAGGTTTCTTACAGGTTGGCAACACGTGTTTAAAAGTACAGAAGGGACAAGTGGGGCAGCCATTGTTGGGAATAGACCAGTGAGAGTAGAAGTGAGGCTTTGGCTCAAGTGAGGCGTTGGCTCTGGGTAAGCTTATGTTAAGGTTCATTTTTTTTCTCTCTCTTGCTGTAGTTGGTGTAGTAAATGGCCATTGTGTGTTCTTCATGCCGAATGTTGGAGTCCTTGGAGACCCTGAACTTGCAGGAGACGAGTAGCCGGGTGACTGTCAGGAGAAATGGAAATGTGAATAGGCAGTTAGCACAGAGCACCACTATGGCCATTCCCCTCAATAATAAGTGTACCATTTTGGATACTGTTGTGGGGATGACCTCCCAGGGGAATGTCATGGAGACCAGGTCACTGGCACTGAGCATAGGTCCGTGCAGTAGAAGGGAAAGAGAGAGAAGAGGGGGGCGGTAGTGTTGGGGTCTCAATAGCCAGGGGAACAGACAGGAGATGCTGTGGACATGAACAGGACACCTGGATGGTATGTTGCCTCCCAGTTGCCAGGGTCAGGGTCGTCTCGGATTGCGTCCACAACATTTTGGAGAGGGACAGAGAGCAGCCAGACGTCTTGGTACATATTTCTACCAATGACATAGGAAGGAGTAGCAAAGAGGTCCTGAAAAGAGAATTTAGAGAGCTAGGTAGAAAGCTGAGCAGCAGAACCTTCCAGGTAGTAATTTCTCGATTGCTGCCTGTGCCACACACCAGTGAGGGTAGAAACAGGATGATCTGGCAAATTAAAGCGTGGCTGAGAAGCTGGTGCAGGGGGCAGGGCTTCAGGTTCTTGGATCATTGGGATTTCTTCTGGGGGAGGTATAACCTGCTCAAAAGTGACGGGTTGCACCTCAGCCTGAGGGGGACCAATATTCACACAGGCAGGTTTGTTAGATCTGTTGGTGAGGGTTTAAACTGATTTGGCAGGGTCGTGGGAACTGGAGTGAAGGGACTCAGGATAGGATGGATGATAAAAAAGCAAAGGTAGCATGGAGTCAGACTGTCAGGAAGGGCAGGCAGATGATAGAACATAATTTCAGCCAGCAGGGTGAGTATCAGCGCATTAGGGATGCAAAATCAAAAAGGGGAGCAAATGCAACACTCAAAGTGTTATATCTCCAATGCATGGAGTATAAGAAATAAGGTGGATGATCTTGCTGCACTATGATAGATTGTCAGGTATGATGTTGTGGCCATCACTAAATGGTGGCTGAAGGATGGTTGTAGTTGGGAGCTGAATATCCAAGGTTACACATTGTATCAGAGGGAGAGGGAGATAGGCAGAGGGGGTGGTGTGGCTCTGCTGGTAAAGAATTGCATCAAATCAAGAGAAAGATATAACATAGGATCCAGAAGATGTTGAATCCTTGTGGGTTGAGTTAAGAAACTGCAAAGGTAAAAGGATTCTGACGGTAGTTATATACTGGCCTCCCAACAGATTACAATGGAACATAGCTTACAACAGGAAATAGAAAAGGAGTGTCAAAAGGGCAATGTTATGATAGTCATGGGAGATTTCAACATACAGGTCAAATGGAACTAAATCTCAAAAGAGTAAGTTTGTCCAATGCCTACGAGATGGATTTTTAGGGCAGTTTGTCATTGAGCCTATGAGGGCATCAGCTATACTGAATTGGGTGTTATGTAATGAACCGGAGGTGATTAGGGAGCTTAAGGTAAAAGAACCCTTAGGAGACAGTGAACACAATATGATTGAGTTCAACTTGAAATTTGATAGGGAGAAAGTGAAGTCTGATGTAGCAGTATTTCAGTGGAGTAAAGGAAATTACTGTGGTATGAGAGGGGAGTTGGCCAAAGTAAATTGGAAGGAGCTGCTGGCAGGGATGACAGCAGGCCAGCAATGGTGTTCATTTAACACTTAAAGCTGCCTACTGTTTGATTCTTTTTGGTGCAGGGGTGACTGTATTTGAAAGTAATGAGCAGCTGAGAGATGCTCATACAAGGATAAGAACATTTGCAGGTTAATGCATCCTTGACATAATTTTCAACTCATTTTTCTGTAGAATTTTGGCTCCCTGCATTCATTTGAAATTAGCCTTTGGAAAAGAACAGCTTAGCTCATTGGACTTGGTTATTTTCACCAGTTAATGAAATTGAGGGAATGTCCAGCTTTGAAATGTGGTTACCAACACTCCTAGCAGCACGTTTCATGTACCCACCATTCTCTGTATATAAAAAAAACCTCTGACATCCCCCCTATACTTTTCTCCAATCACCTTAAAGAAATGCCCCCTCACGTTAGTCATTTCTGCCTGGGAAACCACCTTTAACTGTCTATTGTATCCATGCCTCTTATCACCTTATATACCCCTATAAAGTCATTTCTCATCCTCTATCTTCCAAAGAGAATAGCTCTAGCTCGCTGAACCTAATCCAGGCAGCATCCTGGTAAACCCCTTATGCACCCTCTCCAAAGCCACCAGATCCTTATGATAATGAGGTGATCAGAACTAAACGCAACACCCCATCTTTGGATAATAAACAGAATCATATCTGTGTTCTATTGCTCACTACTAATTCAATAGGCGCAATCTTCTCTGAATTAATTCACTATCCCTCCAAGCAATCCACGGTTATCTTATGTAAATAATGTATGTTTTATTTAATAGAAATTCTAAACAAGACTTAATGATATTTATGTGATGTCAGAAGCTTAAATGTTCAACATGGTTAAAAGTTAAATATTCTGCTTGCAGATAAACTACTGTGCCAAAATATATTGCAGTTTAATGGGAAAACTGGTATTTCCGTCCAGATAGTCAAAGAATATTCATGTCTCGTATTTTGCAAATGATAGGTATGTAGCATCAAAACTGATCTTTTAACAATACCCTATTCTCCTGCAAACGCTGGTATGGAATCTTGTTTGTCTACATAGAGAGATAAAAGAGGTGGGGAAGTTGCACTACTCATTGGGGAGAATGTTTTACTTTAGACGAGACAGTTTATGTCCCGTCTGCAGTTTGTGATGAAAAGATTGAGAGAGGGCAGAGGGCCAGAGTGGGCTGTCCAAGAGGGCTGAGATGCTGCCTGACCTGCCAAGTTCCTCCAGCATTTTGTCTGTGTTGCTCAAATGCAAAGAGAATAATATTGTGGGGGTTGAAGACAATATCATGAGCGCTCAAAATAATGTGATATGTGGGAGTGAAAAAGCAAGGGTCCCAAGGGAGTTTGGGCCTGAAACATATGGTTTACTGCCAAATCCTGTTTTGTGCAAAGTGATAGATGTCTTGTTTAAAGGTGCGTGGGGGGCCGGAAGGTCAGTAACTATTAGAAATATATGTGTGTTGTCCATCTGAGATGAGAAGCCAGAACTAAAGTGAAGCACTTTAAGTACATTGTTTCAATGCAGGATTTATTCATTGACTCACAACTTTAGTCCCCATATGCCTTTTGCATTAGGATTTGTATATGAACTGGTAGAAGAACACATTTAGTCAAGGTTGAACTTCTGTGTAGAATTACTAGGTCGTTGGAAGTGGCAACCAAGAATGGTAAAGAATTTCATCGTACTGATGCAACTGGTATAAGCTCCTCTGGAGACGATCCAGAGGAGGTTTCCGATAATGATCCCAGGAATTAAAGGATTAATATATGAGGAGCCTTTGATAGCTTTGGGCCTGTACTCACTAGACTTTAGAAGAATGAATGGGGTCTCACCGAAACCAATTGAATATTGAAAAACCTAGATAGATTGGACATGGAGGTGATGAGTCTAGGGCCAACTTTAACAGCCTCAGAATAGAAGGATGTCCCTTTAGAACAGAGATGAGGAGGAATTTCTTTTGCCAGAGGGTGTTGAATCTGTGGAATTTATTGCAACAGGCAACAGTGGACGAACGTCATTGGCCTATTTAAGGCGGAGTTTGATAGGCCCTTGACTAGTAAGGGTGTCAAAGGTTACGGGGAGAAGGCAGGAGAATGGGGTTGAGAGGGAAAATAGATCAGTATGATGGAATGGTGGAGCAGACTTGATGAGCTGAATGGCCTAATGCTCTTATGTCTTAGCTACATTCTGGAGTCAGAGGACCACAGCGAAGTCTAAAACTATGGTTCAAAGAATCCTGGAAAGATCTCTTGCAACAGCCATCATTCTCCATCATTTGCCAGTTTAGAACAGCCAATTACTCCAATTGCCAAAAGAAATATCACATATTGACAGCCTGCAGATCCAAAATAAGACACGAAACAGTAGAAAGGAGTCCTTCATTGTTTGAGAATTTCTTTGGCCATTGAAGATCTGGGATTGTACATTTTCTATGGCATGAGCAGTAACAGAAATGAACAGATTGACAGATTGACTTTCAAGTAAGTCATTGATTAACAATTGGTGCATTGAGATGCAAATTAATTGCTGCAGGCTATCCAACAATTTGCATATACAAATTTAACCATTCTGTTGACAGCAAGCACTGTCGAACTTAAAGCCTGCTCTGCTAGGGATTTGCAGTTAAAAGGTCAAATGGAGTGCATGATACAATACGACAAACGACAAGAATAATTATTCCTCAATGCCACAAACTATAAAACCAGAGCATCTTTAATGGTGTGGTTTGTCTGAGGTCAGGTTGATTAGGTTTAAAGGATGGTACAGCATTGTGGGCTGAAGGGCCTGTACTGTCCTGTAATGTTCTATGCCCTATGCAACAATAGAAATTGGATGAATGTTCAACATTCAAGGCTCAAAGTGCCACCTTGGCCGGCAAGAAATAATAATATCCGTGGACACAGCTTACAGTCACAATGGATACAGCAAACAGGTCCACATTGGACTAGTCCATAGCAAGCTCAGAACAGTCCCATATGGTATAAAGCAGAGATTCCCAACCTGGAGTCCATGTACCCCTTGCTTAATGTTTCGGTTCATGGCATAAAAAAAAGATTGGGAACGCTTCGTTTCAAGAGTCAAACTGAGGCTGAACAAGAGTGGCTAGAACAAAATGATGTGCCAACAAAAATTGATCAAAGTGGTTGTTTCAAAGGCAGAGGAAGACTATTCAGCTGTGTGGGTCTAGAGTCAAACTTAATCAAAATGTAGATAGTGAATAATATCTGCTGTCCATTTCACAACCCTTGTGCACAGCATTGACAGGATCGAAGGTATTCACATAATGGGACTTGCCTGGACTCTCACAACATTAAGTGTTGAAAAAGACAGTCAGCAGTACCTAATCATCAAAACACAAGAAGGACTCTACTCGTAGGTAAGGTTACCCAATGCAGTCAAAAATGTTCAGGCAGTATTGGATAAAATATTGCAAGTGCTGATGCAACCATGATAATATGCCTGTTTGTTTATTTAACATTTAAATTTCAAAGTAATTTTATTACATTGGTATGCACAGTACTGCGCAAACATCTTAGGCACATATATACATAGCTAAGACGTTTGCACAGTACTGTATATGTCAATATGGAGCAAAGAGTGAGTTTGTAAATCTAGCAGGAGCAAAGGAGGTTGGGAATATTGAGAGTTGGATGCCACGGGAAAGGTGTGGGGCAGGTGGCAGAGAAGAAGTGCTGGGGCGGATGCAGACACACCCAGCCTTGAGACATCTCGCAAGGTCATTTGATTCCAAACAATGACCATGATACTGTGCTCAAGCTGGAGTTGGCAATATGTTGCATCAGGTTAGGTGCAAATGTTGTGATAAGCCATGTGATTGATGAAGTTTGTTGTTTAATTTAGTACAATAGACCAGCAATCAAGGAAGAATTGTGAATAGTGTTTGGAATCAAGAAATTCTCATAGGTTCAACAAAACAAATCCTTTAACCTAATAACATATCGTAAACCATGGCCAATATATGGTCCCAAATTAGTGATCCTTACTATTCTGTTATCAAAGATCCAAAGATGGACAATCCTTCTGTCACAATAAAATAGTACAGAATTTCCAAGCAGAATGGTGTCATGTCTGCCACATGAGAACTCAGATGTTGGAAGTGAAAATGCGTTCAATGCATTAAATGCAGTCAATGACAAATTTTCACTAAATGAAATGGAAATTGCAAATAATAACCGGAAAGACCCAGGACTGAAAAGGATCGTTCAACAAACACTGAAAGGATTGGAATGATCCAAAAGAGGAACTTAAACTCATTAAACATTCATTGAAGTGAGTTGTTGTATGAGTGGGGATCCATCATAGAGTGGACTGAGCTGCTACATTGAAGGATTCAGAATCAGAATCAGATTTAATATCACTGGCATATGTTGTGAAATTTGTTGTTTTGAGGCAGCAGTACAATGCAATACACAATAATAAAAAAATTACAATAAAGATATACTGTACAGTATATTAAAATTGAATTAAGTAGTGCTTGAAAAAATGTTTGTTTCAATTTCATATACAATTTCATAGGAATAGATAGTATTAGGAAGTCATATTTGCTGCTGCATTTGGACAGTACCCTTGAATAATTGGTAGGTAACCATGGTATTTGTTAAAAACTAAGAACAGGCCACCAATTTTTTTTTCCAGCTACAGTCAGGGCAATATAGACTTCTTCCTAGCATAAATGAAGACTTTTATATCTTCATTTCTGGGAGTGAAACTTTCCTGGTGCAAATTGATAATTACTCAGAATAGGTTGAAACAAAATACATGTGTTTATGCAACCCAACAGAGCATAATATAAATATACTAGTCCAAAATATCTTTAGCTGCTTTATGAATCACTTTGCTTCCACCATAAATTCAGAGGTGGAGATATTCATTGGAATTGCACAATATTCAGTTCAACTCATTAGCTAATGAAGTAGTATATGAATGATTGCACTAAGTCCTTGAAATCATTCAGACAGGGGCTGATAAATGTCAAGTAACACTCTTGCTACAAAACTGCTAGTCATTCAGAGAACATCAAACCTCCTCTCCTAATATTCCTTGGGTTTACCAATGGGAGTCCCACACTATTGAGGATTATCATGGATCAGAAACTCAAATGGGCCAGCAGCATAAATACTGTGGCTATAAGAGCACACAATTGGCTAGGTATCCTGCGGAAAGTAACACACTCCTAATACCCCCGTCGGCAATCGCCTATGATCTGGGCCGACATTTATGTGCCGGGCAGCACCTAGTTAATTAGCTTGTTTATTTTGACTTTTTTCTTAAATATGTACTGGGTGCATTCCGGCTACTGCTGCACCCCTGCATGCTTCGCGGCAATGTATCGGTCCACGGCCTGGAGGTTGGGGACCACTGATTAACATCAAGAACTCAGTTCAAAGATCACAGTTCCAAAGGTTCAAAGGTTCAAACGTTCACTTATTATCAAAGTATGTATGCAATGTACAACTCTGAGATTCTTCTTCTCCAGATGGTCACGAAATAAAAGAAAGCCATGAAAGTCAGTTCAAAGAGAAACAGCAAACCCACCATCCCCACACAAAAAAGAAAGGCAACACTATCATCAATCCCCCCCAGACTTCAAACCTCCTGCACAAAACACAGCAAGAATATCGGTCCCTAAATCCCTCACATTAACCCAAATCACCCCCCATCTACTGTGTTCGCAGTCTTTATGTAACAGTGCACTTCCCTGTTTATTCTTCATGGTGCAATTAGCAGGCAATATCCACTATTTGAGCAGTGGGTCGCCCCTCCCTGCCGAGGAGAAGATACTTCCAACTAGCAAAGTAGCCTAAAACATTATGTACAAACGTTTGTAGATCATTTAATTCCAGTGATACACATATAAATCCAAACAACATTCTTAAAGCACTTTTAAAACTCACAGAGCATTTTTATCTTATAAAAGGCTTCTAAATTGCAAACCATTTCTAAAATACAAAGGGTTTCCAAAATACAATTCCTAGAAACTAAAAGGACAAACCAACAATGCAGATGTCATCCATCACAGAAATCAAAGGCAGAGGAACGGACTCTAGCTCACCTTATGTTTCTTTCATACTTCTTGATGTTTCTTACCCCATAAGCCTGAACTGCTCTCTTCATTCATACAGTTCCTCTGCCACTTGTGTGACTTCACATACATATAATATTCTTTCAGGTACTTTTTTTATACAAACAATCTTAAAGTTTCTTGGAGACACATTTCCCGGGTACCGACAATTAATGCTGTGAGGTTGACTTGCCTGAGTACATAAATATTGCAACTTATTAATAGATCAGTTATTGATGTGCTAAGTGTTTGGCTCCATCTGGTCTGCAAGGTTCCATGAATTCAAGAACTTAGCTAGTGTTGTTTGTTTTGAAACAAGCCCAGCTAAATTCAGCAATAAGACAAGAGTTGTGACCCAACATCTTGCTTTCTATAGACAGTGTGTCTGTTTGTGAAACTGTGTTTTACAGCTTCAACTGATTACTGCTTTCTATTTACATTCGCAGAAATGGAGCCTGGCTCCTGTTTACTACCAGAAGCTAAATAACGAATATTAGTAGGAAGTTTAACTTACAACTGTTTGTTCTTTACAAACAGCCACGGCTATATTTGGAAAGCTAAGCTTGGGTAAAATAAAACACGAGGCTCCTTGGCCCAGGAGTGGATATCCATCACAGACATACACTCAGTGCCAATTTATCAGGTACAAGAGGTCCCTAATAAAGTGGCCGCTGAGTGCGTATGCACAGGTACAATGAAAAACCTATCTGAAGCAGCATCAGAGGCACATGCCATCATATAAGTAGCATTCACAAGAAAACTAAAATTAAACATAAACAAAAGAAAACAATTAGAACAAAGTGCAAAGTGATCAAAGTTGCCACAGTGTTGTTGAACTGTGGTGATTAGGAGTGTGCTTGTTGATTTATGAATAGTTGAAGGGAAGTAGCTGGTCTTGAACCTGGTGGTGAGGGACTTCAGACTTGTGTACTTCCTGCCTGATAGTAACTGCGAGGAGATGCCATTACCAGAATGGTGGGGTCTTTGGTGACGGATGTGGCCCTCTTGAGGTAGTGCCTACTGTACACACTGTACACATGGTGAGAAGGGATATGCTTGTGGTGGTTAGGACAGAAACCACTAACTAATCTCTGCAGCTTCATGGCACAGACGGCACCTGAGGTCAAGACTGAGCCTGGGTTTCTGGTGCTGCGTCGCAGCTACGCTGCCCCTGTGGAGCAGCTCGAAGCTTTGACTAAATACTTGGAGGAAGCCTTTCTCACCAGTGAGAACATTTCCAAGGAGTGCTGCCTCAAGAAAGCAACATTCACCATCAAGGATGCCCATCGTCTAGGCCGTGCTCTCTTCTCGCTCCTCCCATCGGGCAGAAGACACAGGAGCCTCAGGTCTCATGCCATGGCCAACCACTGCTCCGAGCTGGAAACTTCTACACAGCTTGAAATCTACATAGCTCTTTAATAAAACATTAATTAAAAGAAAATTCCAGCTGTGTGGCAACAAAGGCTATGTGTGCAGGAGCATTTCAGTTACTGCAGGGCTGTGGACTCATGAAACTTCAATGAAACAGTGACCACGAGGCTCAGGAGCACTTGCTATTCTACAGTCACCAGGCCCCTAAACCAGCGTGGATAACTTCACTCACTTCAACTTTGAACTGATTCCACTTACTGTCAAGGGCTCTACAAATCATGTTCTCAGTATTACGTATTTATTTTTTAGTTCTGCAATTTGTCTTCTTTGCACATTGGTTGTTTGTCAATCATTGTTTATGTATGATTTTTCATCAACTCTACTGTATTGTTTTTATGGAGGATCAGTTATGAGTAGGGAGGAGATCTCATTGCTGACTGGTTGCGGGGCAAATCTACCCATGAGGATCAAAAGGGACACAAATTTGACTGGGCATCAGTTGCTAGCCAATATACGGCATGCAAGAGAATTCCTAGAAGCATAGTTTTCCACAAACAATTCAGTAAGCAGACATGTAGACCTTGATCCTATTTATGAGCCAATGCAGTCAAAATTCCAGACCACAACTCACAAAATTCGCAATCAACCAGTGACGAGATCTCCTCCCTGCAATCAGAACTGGGTCTCCGTAATGACAATCAGTCAGCTGATTGATAAGTAGATAAAAGCCCAGAATTCATGGGAGACACCACAAATCAACAACACACCAATGATGTGTCCTCGTATAGTGACAAATCACTTGCAAATGAGTTGCCAAGATCGGAGGACAACTCCACCCAACCATCAACCACCTGAGCTATACTTTTTCCAAATTATTTCCAAGTCCAAAAGTTTAATGCTAAAATCAGGAAAAGCCAATAATGGCTGAGGTGTGCTTTGTGCCAGATGTTGGAGAACTGGAAGATCCAGAGTCTCCTCGGGAACTACATCTGCGTAAAGTGTGTCCAGCTGCAGCTCCTTAAAGACCGTGTTGGGGATCTGGAGCAGCAACTGGATGACCTTCAGCTTGTATGGCAGAGCGAGGATATAATTGATCAAAGTTACAGGGAGGTAGTCACCCCGAAGTTGCAGGAGGCAAGTAGCTGGGTGACTGTCAGGGGAAATAGAAATGGGCATTTAGAGCAGAGCACATCTGTGGTCATTCTCCTCAAAAACAAGTATACAGCTTTGATTACTTTTGTGGGGAATGACCTCCCGGGAGAATGCCACAGCAACCAGTTTACTGGCACTGAGCATGGGTCCATGGTGCAGCAGAAGGGAAAGAGAGAGAAGAAGGGAACGCTAGTGTTGGGGAACTCAACAGTGAGGGGAACAGACAGGAGATTCTGTGGACGTGAATGGGACACCCGGATGGTATGTTACCTCCCAGGTGCCAGGGTCAGGGATGTCTCAGATCGTGTCCACAATATTTTGGAGAGGGAGGGAGAGCAGCCAGATGTCTTGGTACATATTGGTAACAATGACATAGGCAGGAAAAGCAATGAGGTCCTGAAAAGAGAATTTTGAGAGCGAGGTAGAAAGCTGAGAAGCAGGACCTCCCAGGTAGAAATTTCTGGATTGTTGCCTGTGCCACACACCAGTGAGGGTAGAAACAGGATGATGTGACAGATAAATGTGTTGCTGAGAAGCTGGTGCAGGGGGCAGGGCTTCATGTTCTTGGATAATTGGGATCTTTTCTGGGGGAGGTATGATCTGTTCAAAAGTAACGGGTTGCACCTGAACCCGAGGGGGACCAATATTCTCACGGGCAGGTTTGTTAGAGCTGTTGGGGAGGGTTTAACCAATGTTGGCGGGGGTGGATGGGGTGGGGGAAACCAGAGTGAAGGGACTCAGGAAAGGACAGATGGTAAAAAGTAAAAATAGCATGCAGTCAGATTGTCAGGAAGGGCAGGCAGGTGATGGGACTTAGTTGCAGCCAACAGGGATGATTTTGTGGCCATCACTGAATCATGGCTGAAGGATGGCTGTAGTTGGGAGCTGAATGTCCAAGGTTACACGTTGTATTGGAGGGATAAGAAGGCAGGCAGAGGGGGTGGTGTGGCTCAATGGCATCAAATCAGTAGGAAGGTGTGACATAGGATCGAAAGATGTTGAATCCTTGTGGGCTGAGTTAAGAAACAGCAAGGGTAAAAGGACGTTGATGACAGTTATATACAGGACTCCCAACAGTGGCTGGGAGGTGGACCACAGGTTACAGCAGGAAATAGAAAATGCGAGTCAAAAGGGCAATGTTATGGTAGTCATGGGAGATTTTCATATGCAGGTCGATTGGGAAAATCAGGTTGGTAATGGATCTCAAGAGAGTGAGTTTCTTGAATGCCTAAGAGATAGATTTTTAGAGCAGTTTGTCGTTGAACCTACTAGCTGATCAGTTATACTGGAGTGGGTGTTATGCAATGAACCACAGGTGATTAGGGAGCTTAAAGTAAAACAACACTTAGGAACCAGTGATCACGATATGATTGTGTTCAACTTGAAATTCAATAGGGAGAAAGTAAAGTCTGATGTAGCAGTATTTCAGTGGGGTAAGGGAAATTACAGTGGTATGAGAGAGGAGTTGGCCAAAGTAAATTGGAAGGAGCTGCTGGCAGGGATGTCAGAAGAGCAGCAATGGAGTGTGTTTCTGGGAAAAATGAGGAAGGTGCAGGACATGTGTATTCCAAAAATGAAGAAATACCGAAATGGTAAAATAGTACAACTGTGGCTGAATAGGGAAGTCAAAGCTATTGTAAAAGCAAAAGAAAGGGCTTACAACAAAGCGAAAATTAGTGGGAAGATAGAGGATTGGGAAGTTTTTGAAAACCTACAGACAGCAACTAAAAAAATCAGAAGGAAAAAGATGAAATGTGAAAGCAAGCTAGCAAACAATATCAAAGTGGATAGTAAAAGTATGTTAAAAATAAAAGAGAAATGAGAGTGGATATAGGACCGCTAGAAAATGAGACAGGAGAAATAATAACAGGGGACAAGGAGATGGTTGCTAAGTCTTCACTGTGGAAGACACTAACAGTACATTGTAGAGTGTGAAGGAAGAGAAGTGGGTGCAGTTACTGTTACAAGAGAGAAGGTGCTCAAAAAGCTGAAAGATACTGAAGGTACATAAGTCACCCGGACAGAGGAACTGCACCCTGGGGTTCTGAAAGAGGTAGCATTAGAGATTGTGGCGACATTAGAAATGACCTTTCAAAACTCATTGGACTCTGGAATGGTGTCAGAGGACTGGAAAATTGCAAACGTTACTCTACTCTTTAAGAAAGGAGGAAGGCAGCAGAAAGGAATTTATAGACCAGTTAGCCTGACCTCAGTGGTTGGGAAGATGTTGGAGTCAATTGTTAAGGATGAGGTGATGGAGTACTTGGTGACACAGGACAAGATAGTACAAATTTTGCATGGTTTCCTTCAGGGGAAATCCTGCCTGACAAACCTGTTGGAATGCTTTGAGGAGATTACAAGTAGGATAGGTAAAGGGGATGTAGTGGATGTTGTATATTTGGACTTGCAGAAGGCCTTTAACACACACACAAGGCTGCTTACCAAGTTAAGAGCCCATGGTATCACAGGAAAGTTACTAACACGGTTAGAGCATTGGCTGATAGGTAGGAGGCAGCAAGTGGGAATAAAAGGATTGTTTTCTGGTTGGCTGCCAGTGACTAGTGGTGTTCTACAGGGATCAGTGTTGGGACCACTTCTTTTTACTCGGTATATAAATGATTTAGATGATGGAATAGATGGCTTTGTTGCCAAGTTTGCAGATGACAGGAAGTTTGGTGTAGGGGCAGGTAGTGTTGAGGAGACAGATAGGATGCAGAAGGACTTAGACATATTAGGAGAATGGGCAAGAAAGTGGCAAATGAAATATGATGATGGAAAATACATGGTCATACACTTTGGTAGCAGAAATAAATGTGCAGGCTATTTTCTAAATGGGGAGAAAACAGAGGAATCTGAGGTGCAGAGGGACTTGGGAGTCCTTGTGCAGAGCACGCTTAAGGTTAAAATAGGTTGAGTTGGTGGTGAGGAAGGCAAATTCCATGTTAGCATTCATCTCAAGAGGTCTAGAGTATAGGAGCAGGGATGTGATGCTGAGGCTTTATAAGCCACTGGTGAGGCCTCACCTTGGATATTGTGAACAGTTTTGGGCCTCTCATCTTAGAAAAGATGTGCTGACATTGGAGAGGGTCCAGAGGAGGTTCACAAGGACGATTCCAGGAATGAAAGGGTTATCATACGAGGAGTGGGTTGATGGCTCTGGGTCTGTACTCGCTGGAATTCAGAAAGATGAGGGGGGATCTCATTGAAACCTTTCGACTGTTGAAAGGCCTAGACAGAGTAGATGTGGAAAGGATGTTTCCCATGGTGGGAGAGTCTAGGAGAAGAGGGCACAGCCTCGGGATAGTGGGGCGCCCTTTCAAAACAGAGATGCGGAGAAATTTCTTTAGCCAAATGGTGGTGAATTTGTGGAATTTGTTGCCACAGGCAGCTGTGGAGGCCAGATCGTTGGGTGAATTTAAGGCAGAGATTGATAGCTTCTTGATTGGACATGGCATCAAAGGTTACGGGGAGAAGGCCGGGAACTGGGGTTGAGGAGGAGACAGAAAAAAAGGATCAGCCATGATTGAATGGCAGAGCAGACTCGATGGGCCAGATGGCCTAATTCTCCTCCAATGTCTTATGGTCTTATGGTTATTAAACTACATTCACAATAGTTTTTGTTTAAGTGAGAAAGTCAGTTATAATTATGAAAAATGTGCATACTGATGAGTTACTTGTATCTTGTTTAAGGTTTAAAAGGAAATTTGACAAAATGGGGATCAGCATAATGTGTCAATACACTCTGTACTGTGTATCTATGTGTGTGAAATATTGTGACCTTGTCGAATGGGATAGTGATGTGGAATGCCCACTTTGTTACTATATAACAATGAATTGGTATGTCACCAAAGACACTCGGAAATTTTTACAGATGTACCGTGGAGAACATTCTAACTGGTTGCATCACCGTCTGGTGTGGGGGGACGAATATACAGGACCTGGAAAAGCCGCAGAAATTTGTAAGTTCTGCCAGCTCCATCATCGGTACTAGCGTCTAGGACATCTTCAAAAGGCGATGCCTCAAAAAGGCTGCATTCATCAACAAGGACCCACCCCCATCACCCAGGACATGCCCTGTCATTGCTACCACCAAGAGGAGGTACAGAAGCCCAAAGGCACACACTCAACATTTCAGGAACAGCTTCTTCCCCTCTGCCATCAGATTTCTGAATGGACACTGAACTCATGAACACAACCTCAGTATTTTTCCTCTCGTTTTGCACTATTTATTTAATTTAAATTTCTTTTTATATATATATATGTCCCACTGTTCCTTATAGGTTTTATTATTATGTATTACAATGTACTGCTGCTGCGAAACAACAATTTTCACAACATATGCCAGTGATATTAAAATTGATGCTGAATTAAACACAACAGAACCTTAAAGCCTCAATATGCATATGGGCTGCTGCGGTGTGAAACCATTATAAAAACCAAGTTTTTGACCCATTTCTGAGGAAGGATATGCATCAAAAACATTAAAATGTGCCCTTTCTTTTTTACAGATGCTACCTGACCTTCAGTCTATTTTTAGCATTGATAGTCTTCTATTATTGGTCTATTGAGTTTTTTTGGTACAGATTTATTTATTGCTTTCAACAATATCAGACATTCACAAATTCCTTATTTTCTTTATTTTGTATTTCTCACATTCTTTTCTCCCCCATGGATTTTGAGCTAGTCCTGACAGTGTTTTCAGCTTTTAATTGTCTTCCTGCCTACTTGCCTGTTAGTAAGTATCTTTTCTTTGCCTCTCTTTGCAATGCGCATATTAACATTACTTAGTAACGTTACAAAAACATTAGCTAGTTCCTTTGAAGTTAGTCAGATTTGGATTCAATCTTATTAATGTTCAACTTTTTTCCCCTAGAATATATCCAGACCTCTCCTTATCAGTTCTATCATATAACCATATAACCATATAACAATTACAGCACGGAAACAGGGCATCTCGGCCCTTCTAGTCCATGCTGAACACAGGGGCCTCTTTAGGACGGCATGTTAGTTAGTGCCAATGATTGTGATCAGGGTCCAATTTCCACTGCTGTCTGTAAGGAGTTTTTATGTTCGGCCCCTGACCACGTAAATTTCCTCCTGGTGCTCCACCTTCCAAAGACGTATGGGTTAGGGTTAGTAAATTGAGAGCATGCTATGTTGGCACCAGAAGCATGGCGACACTTGCTGGCTGCCCCCAGCACAATCCAGATTGTGTTGATCATTAACGCAAACACTGTATTTCACTGTATGTTTCAATGACAAATAAAGCTAATCTCGCTTTAATCTCTAAAGGTGGCCACGGCAGTTTGAAGAAAATTTGTAACCAACCTACCAATGCATCAACTTGAATGACTCAGAAGGCACATTGCCCAAACCCACAAGCACCACTATCTAGAAAGGTAAAGGAAACAGGTGTAAGGAAATGTCGCTAACTGTAGCTTTCCCTCCAAGCTACCCATCACTCTGATGTGGGAATGCATTAACATTCTGTCTTCAGTGTCGGCTGAAAATCCTGGAACTCCCTAGCCAAGTTTGCTGTGAGAACTGAACTGAAGCAATTCAAGGCAATGGCTCACCCCAAGTACTTAAGCATGGCTAACACTAAATACTGGTCTTGCCAGCAAAGTCCACTTCCTAGTAATGATGTTTAAACTTACACTGGAGGCCAATCTAAAGAATGCTGCATTGTCACAGTTTCTCCCAAAATGTTAAACTCAAATTTCTATAGTTCATTCAGGTTTGGAGGATTTTCAGACAAATTGATGAGAAGTTGATAGTTATCTTATTGCCCAAAGCAATATTTCTTAACCACTGAATAAATATTCTAGCCAATCACAGTTCTTTTATTCTATTTTTAGGATTAAATGGCCACCATATTTGCCTGTGTAACAAGATTAGAATTTCCAATTAGTTCAGAGTCAGAATCAGAATCAGGTTTAATATCACCAGCTTATGTTGTGAAATTTGATGTCTTTGTGGCAGCAGTATAATGCAATACATGGTAATAGAAAAATAATGTGAATTACCATAATACATACATATATACTGTATTAAATAGTTAAATTAAATAAATATTATAAAAATGTTTTTAAAAAGTAGTGAGTTAGTTTTCCTGGGTTCAATATCCATTCAGAAATTGAACAGCAGAGGAGAAGAAGCTGTTCTTAAATTGTTGAGTGTGTGACTTCAGGCTTCTGTACCTCCTCCCTGATGGAAACAATGAGAAGAGGGCATGCCCTGGGCAATGGGATCCTTAATGATGGATGCTGCTATTTTTTTCAGTTCGAGAAGTGTCACTTTATGAAAGCATATCTTGTTTGGTGCAGATTTCCTTTGTTTTCTGCTTTAATTAAGTTGTATTAAGCCGTTATCATTGCTAGTATACAGGGAATGTTGACTTTGGATGATAATAGCAGCTAAGCAATGGGAGGGGCATGGTCGCAAAGCAGTCAGCACCATGCTTTGCAGAGGCAGCTGTAAGACCAGTGTTCATGTTCCACTGCTCTCTGTAAGGAGTTTCTACATCCTCTCCATGACCACGTGGGTTTCCTCCTGGTGCTCTGGTTTCCTCCCACATGCCAAAGATGTACCGGTTAGGGTTAGTAAGTTGTGGGCATGCACTGTTGGCGCAGGATGCAGAGTGACACTTATGGACTGCCCCTAGCACATCTTCGGACTGTGATGGCTGTCGACACGAGTGAAGCATTTCACTGTATGTTTCGATGTACGTGAGGTAAATAAAGCTAACCTTCATCAATATTTCATTTTCACTTATACTGGCTGCTTTGACCATTTATACTAATTCTTGTTGACGATAACTTTGTCAGAAAACTTTCTCTTCCCATAAGTAGGAGGAAATCTACAGATGCTGGAAATCCAAGCAACGCACACAAAGTGCTGGAGGAACTCAGCAGGCCAGGCAGCATCTATGGAAAAAAGTATAGTCGACATTTTGAGCCAAAACCCTTTGGCAGGACTGGAGTAAAAAAGATGAGGGGTCGAGTTAAAAGATGGGGGAGGGAAGAGAGAAACACAAGATGATAGGTGAAACTGGGGGGGGGGGGTAGGGTTGAAGTAAAGAGCTGGGAAGTTCATTAGTGAAAAAGATCCAGGGGGATCTAATAGGAGAGAACAGAAGGCCCTGGAAGAAAGAAACGGCGGGGGGGGGGGGGGGAGCACCGGAGATGGGCAGGCAAGGAGATAAAGTGAGAGAGGGAAAAGGTGATAGGGAATGGTGAAGGGGGGGGGGGTCATTTCTGGAAGTTTGAGAAATCAATGTTCATGCCATCAGGTTGGAGGCTACCCAGACAGAATATAAGGTGTTGTTCCTCCAGCCTGAGTGTGGCCTCATTGCAACAGTAGAGGAGGCCATGGACTGACATATTAGAGTGGGACTGGGAGGTGGATTTAAAATGGGTGGCCACTGGGAGATCCGGCTTTCTCTGGCGGATGGACTGTAGGCTCTCTTCTCTTGTCTTACTTCCTAAGACAATGGACTAACTGAGTTTCAGTTTCATAAGTATTATCCTGCTCAAGTAAGTACTGCTCTGAACAATTCTTCTCATTCAGTGTGGGGTCCCCATTTCCCAAAAATAAAGCTACCTGTTCCTATGCTAAACAAATGCTCACATACTGTCAGCTGTGGGAGTGATAGCTTCAAATTGAAGCTAGAATTACACATATCTGGGGCTCACTCCACTCCAGAGAGATCTAACTCATTAATTCAATACTCTACTAAGTAATGGTCTATCAGTGGTATTGGACTTATTAATCCCATAATACCATTTACAGAAGAGTAGGGATATTAACTTGGTACCTCATCAACATCCATGTCCTTTAGATTCTTTAGCCAGAGTGGTGAATCTGTGGAATTCATTGCCACAGACAACTGCAGAGACCAAGTCTTTGGGTATATTTTTGTGTGGTTGACTGGTTCCTGATTAGTAAGAGCATCTAAGATCATGGGGAGAAGGCAGAAGAATGGCGTTGAGAGAGATAATAAATCAGCTGTAATGGAATGGTAGGGCAGACTCCATAAGACCATAAGTCATAAGACAAAGGAGCAGAAGTAGGCCATTCGGCCCATCGAGTCTGCTCCACCATTTTATCATGAGCTGATCAATTTTCACCTATTTAGTCCCACTGCCCCGCCTTCTCACCATAACCTTTGATGCCCTGGCTACTCAGATACCTATCAATCGCTGCCTTAAATACACCCAATGACTTGGCCTCCACTGCTGCCTGTGGCAACAAATTCCATAGATTCACCACCCTCTGACTAAAAAAATTTCTTCGCATCTCTGTTCTGAATGGACGCCCTTCAATCCTTAAGTCATGCCCTCTCGTACTAGACTCCCCCATCATGGGAAACAACTTTGCCACATCCACTCTGTCCATGCCTTTTAACATTCGAAATGTTTCTATAAGGTCTTCCCTCGTTCTTCTAAACTCCAAGGAATACAGTCCAAGAGCGGACAATGGGCGGGATGGCCTAATTTTATTCCTATTTCTTATGATTTATGGTCTTATAAAATTTACTCCTCAACAACTTCCAAAACTCATCGAAAAGCAAAAAAAAAATTGCAGACGGTGGAAATTTGAAATTAAAACCGAAAATGCTGTCAATCTTCAGTATTTGTGTGGAGAGGCAGAGTTAACATTTAGGCCAATGAACTTGCAGGTTTCCAGCTTCTGTTGTTTTACTGTCCCCTTCCATTACTTTTTATTTCACTGTCATTCCTCTTCCAGGAAGATCATAAGACCACAGGAGACAGGAGCAGAAATTAGGCCATCCAAGTCTGCTCTGCCATTCACTCATAAATGATTTATTTTCCCTCACAACCCCATTCTCTTGCCTTCTCTCTGTAACCTTTGAGGCCCTTACAAGAAGCTATCAATCTCTGCTTTAAATATATCGACACCATTGCTCACAGTGGTTTCTGTTTCCTTTCTCTTTTTTGTAAAGATGTTAACCAAAATCATTCTACACCCTCATTTCTGTCCTTAGCAGATGCTTGTAGGTCCAACTTATTCCATGGGGACTTCATCTGAAATTTTATCCTTCACACCCACAATTACTGATGTCCAGTTTTTCCCTCAAATCGCTGTCCTTGATGCATTATGAGATCTATTCTTAATGCAATTCCTAGACACATGTGTTTTCTCGAAAACAACACCAACACTTATTCTGTCTCTAAGCTGTCCCTGTCAGCACTTTCATTTCATCGGAGTTCACCATATTTCTATACTTCAAACTTTTCAGACATCAACGATGGGCCAACTTTGACAGCTCTTTGATTCTAATATTCCTTTCTCACCTTCACATTCCACTCACCCCACATCTGCATCTAATCCAATCTCTTGCCATCTTTTCAACATTCCTCCTAACCTTCCCCTCTCGGATACTGAACAATCAATCCTTATCAGGGGCTTTAGCATCATTGAACTACATGCCCATCTTGTTGAGTTCTGAGCTCCACGTGCTCTTGAACTTTTCTTCTACAACCTTCACCCACATGTTCATATCTTTAGCCAGGAAACTTCAACCCCAAGCCCGTGGAGTCCTTTTCCCCATTTCTAGAATTCCCTATTCACGTGGATCATTCCTTTGGTCCTCCTACGCACTTCAGCAATTTTCATCACTAATTCCCAAACTAATGTTGGACATTTCAAATTTTCTACTGGTTTTCACACCACTGAGCTTGCAACAGTGCCCTCACTAACATTAATTGGGGGGGGGGGATTGTACCTTAAAGTTTCATTAAAAGGGATTGCTGTTAGGTTTTGACAAGGCGACCATTTCTAAACCAGCTTGTCACACGTCCTACTAGACCATCTCTCTCCCACCAAACATCAGGTTACCATCACTAAGGTGAATACTGATCTCATTTTCTTGGGAGGTCCTCATGTCACAACCTCAGCCTCTTGGTCCTCCAGTCCTGGTAATTCTATTTTTACCTCTTCTCCAAGATTCAAAAATATATGAAAAGATATCAATAAGATTGAAAGAATACAGAGGACATTTACAAGAATGTTGCAAGGACCTGACGACCTGACTTAATAGGGAAAGTCTGAATAGGTTAGGACTTTATTTCCTGGAGTGCAGGAGAATGAGGAGAGATTTGATAGAGGTATACAAAATTATAAAGGGTACAGATATAGTTATAGATACAGATAGAATTAATTTTTCTGTACATTGACTCCATTCTTTCTTCCCCTATTTAGCCATGTCCATAATACCTCGGCTGCCATTTCTCTGGCAGATCGACATCCTTGATCCTAGCTGGCTTATTTTCACCATGATGCCCTTCTTCCATGACAGAGTTCCCCTCCATTGCCATCCCTCATTTCCCTGGTGAATTTGTTCTTACATCAAACAATTTCTCCATTAATTCCACTCACTTCCTCTAACTCAGAGTCATAGCTGTGGGAACTCATGTGTGCCAGACTTTTTGAAGGAGACATGTAGCAATTCTTGCGTTAGTCCTACACAGACTTGCCTCTTTGCCTCTTTGCCTCCTTGCCTCTTTTCCCAGTATGTTAGAAAGTCTATCAATACTGCTTTCTGCCTTGTACAAAACTCAAGAATTCCCTTACATTTATAACAATTTCCACTCTCTTGCCTTTTTTATAATCCATCGCCAACTCATCCTTTCCATTTCTTAAAAACAAGGGATTCTGTATATGCTAGAGATCTTAAGCAATGCACTCAAAATTTCTTGACTTCTCTATCTCCAGATAAGATAGACAACCAATATCTATTAGAAAACTACAGATTCCCAATGAGTGAGTGAGTGAGGCCTCCAATGGTCAGAGTTGACCCTGGATATTGTGTCCTAGCTGTCTAGATACTCAAGCCTGGGCAGTACGATATGGAGAGCAAGCTGTTGCCCATGTAGCAAGCTCCCTCTATCTACACATCTGATGAATCCAAAGGAACAATGGAGACTGATACAGTTTGGTACCAGCAGTGTCACAGGAGTTGCCAGTCAGTGTTGAACTCAATGTAGGATGCCTTAACGACTCCAGCTCCATATTTTTCTCTCAAGGTTTACTCCCAAAGCCTTCCCCATGAGTGGGTATAGCCACAAGACAGTGGAGGTTTGAGATCAGACCTTTCCTTTTCCTGGATAAGCTGCCAACCACGGCTGATGAGCCCCTTCTGCCCAAAGCGACCAGTTTTAAGGTGCCGGTAACCTGCCTTTGCCCCTTCTACACAGACAAAATGCTGGAGGAACTCAGCAGGTCAGGCAGCATCTACAGAAATGAATAAACAGTCAAAGTTTGGGGCTGAGACCCTTCTTCAGGGCTGGAAAGGAAGAGGCAAATGCCAGAATAAAAAGCTGGGGAGAGGGGAAGGAGCGTAGCTAGAAGGTGATAGGTGAAGCCAGGTGGGTGGGAAAGGTAAAGGGCTGGAGGGGAAGGAATCTGATAGGAGAGGAGAGTGGACCGTAGGAGAAAGGGAAGGAGGATGGGACTCTGGGGGAGGTGATATGCAGGTGAGAAGAGGTAAGAGGTCAGAATGGGCAGGTGTTGCAGTTTGGCCGCTTGCAGGGATAAGTGCCAGGAGGGAGGTTATCGGGGTGGGATGAATGGACACTGTGTAAAGTGGGGCGGGGGGGGAAGTAAAGATACATTTGGCGGTAGGATCCCATTGGAGATGGCGGAAGTTGCGGAGAATGCTGTGTTGGCTGTGGAGGCTTGTGGGGTGCTAGGTAAGGTCGAGAGGAACTCTATTGCTGTTAAAGCAGCGGGAAGATGGGATGAACGCAGATTCCAATCGCTATTTTAAGTACACCTCCCCCAACCTTGCTTCCTATGAGGTCTCTGTTCTTCCAGTTACTACATCTCCATCATTTCTGCCTGATGATGAGACTTTCTTGAACACCTTCCCTTTTCCTCAGCAACACCTTTCCTCTACTGTAGTTAGCTGGGCTTGCAACGGTAAGTGCTCCATTTACCGCGCTTCTGCTCTCAACCTGAACAAGCACTGCTCTTGTCCTCACCTTCCAATTAATCATTTTTCATATTCAATGGATCATTCTTTATAAGATCTACCAGCTTCAATGGGATCCCTCCATCTTTCCCTTCCCAGCACTCACATGAGTCTGCACCATACACAGCTTGGTTCAGTCTTCCACCGGTCACTTCAATTCTCCATTCTGACTCCCCTGTTTTTGGCTACCTACTCTGTTCCAACAAAGCTGAACATAAACTCAAGGAACAGCACCTCACCTTCCTGCAAGGCTCATTGCAACTCTTGGTACTTAAGGAATCCAACCATTTCAGATAGAAATGTCACCACGGTAGCATAGCGGTCAGCATGATGCTATTATAGCTCAGTGTGTTCCAGAGTTCAGAGTTTGGTTCCGGTTCCGTTCCGTAAAGTCTCTGTTTGTTGTCCCCGTAGAAGGCACGGATGTTCCCAGGTGCTCCAGTTTCCTCCCTCAGTCCCAAGAAATACTGGGTAGGGAAAATAGTCATTACAAATTGTCCTGTGATTTAGGTCAGTGCTAATTGGGGTTGTGGGGTTACTGGGGGCGCATGAGCCAGAAGGGCCTACTCTGTGTTGTATTGCTAGGTACATTTTTTTTTAATTTAAAAAGAGTGAACAGAGTTACTTCTGATGCAACTTTTAAGAACAGTGCAGGCTTTCATCTTTTCAAAGATGCTAGCAGACCTACTGAGTACTTCCAGCATCACAAATGTTTGATTCACTGGGTTGCAAATTCTTTTATTTCTGATTTTCAGAAATGCTGTGATCTACATCCCACATCTGCAACAGTTTTCTTCTTCGCTACTACCTCCACCCATCTCCAGTTACACACCTCCTAACAGAGACAGAACCAACGGTATCAACATCACCGGGATAGTTTTGGTTTCCACACTCTCCCGGACATCCACCATGTTTTCCCCATCTCCTCTCTTTGCAACTTAAAGTACACTTTTGTTTCATCTTTTCCGGTTCCGCTAAGGTCATCAACCTCAAATGCTATTTCTGTTTGTCTCTTTACAAATGCTGATTTACCAGCTGAATATTGTCTACTTTTTTTTGTTTGAGTAGTGTGCATGAATTGGCTATTGTGTTTCTGCAAAACAACAGTAACCACACCTCAAATGTATTCCATCAGTTTTAAATGATATTTGGCTGATTCAGAAAGGTGACTTATAAATGCACGTCAGTTTTTCATTTCTCAAATGTAAACTTTGCCATTCTTAGGATTTCTTCACACGTACACACAAAACGTTACAACAGAGGAAAATTAAATTTGGAACACTTCTTTCTTGTATCACATCAGCTTGAGCTTTTCAAACAATATCTTGGGGTGTGAATATTCAAAGTTCGACATGTTGACCAGAGCAAAAAGCAATCGGTTTCAGAAGAAACCCTTCTGCTCGCCCTAAAGCAACTTGATCATAACCATCAATTCTGATGAAGTTTCGATTGTTGATTGGATGATCAGCCTCCAGCTGCTTTCATTCTGATTGGTTCGCGCTTCTCCTTCCTCTTGGATACAAGGGCGGGCTACTGATTGGCCAGAGATGACGCGAAGCAAGGAGTGAAGCAAAACCTGTGCTGTAATTGGTTAAGTGTGTCCACTGGACCCGCCTTCTTTCCCAGGACAGACTGGGCTGTGATTGGATGACGGTGCGTTTGAGTGACAGGCTGGTGCCTCCTTCCTAAGGAGGTTGTGCCTTGACTTGTACGGAGGAAAGGACCGGCTTTGCGGGACAAAGCCCCGGCTCCAGCGAAAGAAACAGCAGAGGGAGGAAAAAGAAGCAACAAGGGGGGATAAAAAGTCAATGCAAAGAAAATGATCATCAGTATCAGCGAGGAAAACGACAGGAACCCAGAGAACATGGCAGCGGGGGAATATTTAAACCGCTGTCAGAGGATCTCCAGACAGGTAACCGTGCAAAAAACAATATGAACAAAAGGAATAGCAGAGTAAACAGCAGCACTAGCAGCTCCCTGTACATATAGATTGGGCTAGTGACAGGGTAGCCACTAACCACTTTTAGCATTCCAATTTAATTCATTATCTTACGTTCCCGTGTTCTTGCATATCTTTCATTTGCACCATTGAGTCCGGCGACTTGGGTGAAAAAAAATCATTGTAACTTGTTTTGTCTGTTATGAATTTGCGTTTTATTTCTAGTCTTCCCCTTGTTAAGATGTGTCTTTTCCCCCCAATGCAATGTTCTTTTTCACCTACCTCTTTTTAATTTTTTTTTCATGTTTGTGATTTCAAGTGCTAGGGCACAGGGGGAAAAGGTGATATTCCAACTAAATCGATCTCTATTGAATAATGAAGTGATCATTTGATTCACTAGGTTGCAAACTTTGCAAAAAAAATTATTTTGAAAGGGTATTGAACTGTTTTTGTTCCCTCCTTCACCTCCCCCATTCGACATTAATTGTGTATAAATTAGTGAAATCTTTCCCATTAAGTGCAGCCACGTTCCTCGATTGCAATTTACATTACGTTAGCCAGTTAAAGTGTAATTGCAACACATAAAAATAGTCATTCTAAAATTACAACACTGCAAATTCCACCGCATCAGTGTTAAGTAGTGATCCAAGATAGCAAACATGTATGTCTGTGTAGCTGATTTTAAATATCCCAATTCATTTTGGTCAGGAGCATAATCCCCATTATATTGTAACGATCCTTTGTGAATCGACTAAAATGCAACCTCTTTGCATCATCTTTCCGTTTTCCCCCCTTCTTTGCATTTTCTCTCTCTCTCTCTCTGCTGTAAAGAAAGCATTTGGCCAACATCGATGCCAATCAAAGTTGTTTTTCTCTTCCAGCCGTGCCCGCAGTGTGTGTTCTGCCAGGGCAGGGGGCGCTCCAGCTAAGGATCTGCTTGTTTACATCATTGCTGGACTTATTCCAGGCTCCTTTGTGATTTCACTTAAAGCTGCAGAGGTCTCTTTTCAACCTGCCAAATTCTGCAATTCAGAATCACCCAGTGACAAATGCATCTGTATGCAGATTGATATGTAAAGATGGACAAATAGATCTATTGTTGCAACACAATTGCGTTTTTATTGAAAAGAGGAAAAAATTCCTGGAATTAAATTATTTTGACTGCTGAGAAGTGACATCAGTGAGACAAAGCCTTTTTTCCCTCTCTTGCTGCATATTTTAATTTTTGTACTCCAATGAGGGGAAAAAACCATGCAACAGTATTTTAAATCATTAATGTCTGTGTTGTTAAGGTTACTTTTTCAACATTTGTTGATATAACAGGCTTTCATCCTACCTGTTATTCCTTTTCTTATCCTTTGTGTGCCTACAGTGATAGCTCTCTCAGCTGTTCTTTTTTTCTTGCAAATGAGATGCACAATCTAAAAAATATATACATGGGCAGTTTTCTTAGAGAACTGCATCCCTAGGCTTTAGGATTAGATCCATTATTTTGTATCAGCCAGATCTCCTGTTCTTCCAATAAAGGTTTGCTGCTGAAACAGAGCTCTGGTAAAGTACGAAAGCTTCACTGCCTCTTTAGTGGGTCATGCTGATTTATTTTACCATTGGTCCTGATTTGGCCTGGACAATCCCATCTTTCAGATGAATGATCTAATTTCTAAGAATGTTACTGCATTAAGTCATCACTTCTTTATATGTCTTAAGAGTTAGCAAGATTAAAGTTTTCAGTGAACTTTCATCCAAGCAGACATGCATCTACCAGGCATCTGTCTGATTTTTGGGCTGTGTGGAAAATCATTACTGTATTTTATTATCAAAGCATTTCAGTAGTCCAGTTTTAGATTGGTTTGCAAGAACAAAGGCATCTGAAGAGAAACAAAAGTGGGTAAAGATGAATGGATGATATTTTCTAACCTGGAGCCCTACTATTCCATTTCTTCCCCCACCCCACCCCCAACCAAGTGTAATTGTGGTTCTGTTTAAAGGCCCCAATAAGATTGGGGAATTGAGTGTCAGATCATAATCAAATACCATCATTAATGGAAATAGATTATGCACTTCTTCACTGTAACTGTAACCACAGCACTCTCGTTCTTCTATGGCCACTTTAGTTCCTTATCACTATTCTCTTCACCATCCTGTGCCCCTTCACTTATTACAGGATCTTTTTGCAAAACAAATTAAATAGCCAGTTTTCCCCTTAAGGTGCTGACTGGTTGTGCTTCAGTGGGCTGCAGAATGTTCTGGTGTCTTTTTTTTAAGATGTGGAGGCGCCAAGATCATCCCCGAGTCCTGCCCTTGCTCAATATTCTTTAATGGAAGTGTTCCAGTGGGGTCACTAAGCTCTACACTGTTCCATCTGAAGGGCACTTGGAGGTAACTGCTGTGTTCTTATTCCCAGCACAATAAGTAAATTAAATCTAGGTGGCTTGCCTCTGAGGCAAATGTTGAGGTATTTTGGGAACCTTTGACACAAGGCCATCAAGATTGTAGTCTTAATCGGAGGATTGTAATCCTCACCATCTGTGATGCTCAACAGGGTGTCAGTCATACATTCTTTGCTTGTCTCGAGTAATAATCCAAATCCAATACTTCAACTGCATAATCTTATTTATACACTGAGACTGTTGTCTGCTACAGCAACAGAGCCTTTTGGACAAACTTGGATGGGATCAGTTTGTATTCTGGTATTAAGCTTGCTGGGGCAGTGAGTACACAAATTGGGTATGATTATTTCCGAACTACGAACATGGGATTATTGTATTCCACCATGTATGACTGAGGTAGAGCATTACTGTTTGGAGTGACGCTGGATGCTAGGTACACAAGAGGCTGACTCAAGCTTGTTGATACTGTACGAGATGTGTAGGAGCCCAAAGTCTTGCAAACTGCTTACCTACACCAACCAATGAGGAAAAATTTGCTCCCTGCCAAAAGTAAGGATAGAACAGCACCTTGGAACATCGGACTATTGATGCATGTTTTGTGGAGGAGATGCCACATTCTTTTAACAATTTATTATCAAAGGCAAAATTGATGGACTCTTGCAACCAGCTTACACGGCCAGAGCTAAAGTAGGTCAACTCAAATAAATAACTATCAAGAAGTGTGTAGAGTCATATGCATTACTATCTCAGGGCATTAATAAAGGTTTATGGAAAACTGGCGGTATGTCAATTGTTTGTGAGAGGGTCGGGGCGGAGAGGTTATTGAGAAGAATTGGTGATTGAGAAATGACGCAGGTTCGAGCATGATGAGAAAGGAAGATGGAGTGCATGTCACGGTTTCCAGTTCTGGTAAGTTATTCTCAGAATTTTGAACTACTTATGGTGCAAGATTACTATGATATGAGCAACACGAGGATATTATTTGTATAATTAGCACTTTATCTTCTCTAAATTTGGCTGACAAAATTAGTTTTGAGATTTCAGGAATAATCCTAAAACTACACAGTCAGTATATGTACTCAGTGGCTACTTTATTAGGTACACTGGCCTAATGCAAATATCTAATTTACCCAATCATGTGTCAGCAACCCAATGCAAACAGCATGCTGACATGGTCAAGAGTTTCAGTTGATGTCCAGACCAAACATCAGAATGGGGAAGGAATGTGATCTAATTGACTTCTGACCATGGAATGATTGTTGGTGCCAGACTGGGTGGTCTGAGTATCTCAGAAACTGATCTCCTGGGATTTCGATGCACAACAATCTCTAGAGTTTACGGAGAATAGTGCTGAAAACCAAAAAAGATCCAGTGAGCAGCAGTTTTGTAGGCAAAAGCTCTTTATTAATGAGAGAGGTCAGAGGAGAATGGCCAAACTGGTTGAAGCTGACAGGAAGGCAACAAGAACTTAGGTAGCCACACATTACAACAGTGGTTTGCTGAAGATCATCTTTGAATGCACAACACGTTGAACCGTGAAGTGAATGGGCTATAGCAGCCAAAGACCACAAACATACACCAACTGACCATTTTATTAGGTGCGGGAGTTGTATGTTAATACATCATTAATATTTAGACAGATTATTCATATTTGTGAACTCATCCAGTACTTAAATCTCAAAAGAAAATACTATCAACAGGCACCAAGGGCATTTTAAGAGGGGATGAATGCTACTGCCATGTAAGATCTTTAGCAACCAAGGAAGGTTCGTAGACCTTAACAGAATCCTTTCTGTAAGTACGTACCTACCTAAATAGTCTGTGAATCCTTGACCATTTTAGTCTATGTTAGACACTCAACAGAGTTCAATTCAGGTTTGCTGCAGTTCAAAGCATTATTTAATTCTCTGATTCAGCAAGTCTGGATTAGTTGACCATTGGGATCCCACATTGGATGATACACAGTTCATCTTTAGGCAGGCAATCTTTGTGGTGATGTCATCCCTCAATATCAAGTAGTTTACGATTATTATACGTGAGATAGTTGACCATTGGCTTTATAATATTACATGTGCAAAAATACTCGGATATTATTTAGCGCAAGTCACTAAACCATTTTTTGTTGACATGATTGGATAATAAATAAAGGAAATTGGTAATTAAGTCAAGTCAAGCAGGAAGTTTACTGTGGGAGCTGTTTTTTTTAAAAAAAAATTATTCCCTGAGACTTTGCTGTGCTTAGTTTGAAGACTGTTGATGGTGCCTTTCTCAGCTCCCCAAAAGTAATCATCGTCCACATGAACCAAGAAGGTCCTAGGGCAAGTTGGTCAGCTGTGCTGATGTCAGGCAAGGCAACCGTCCTTTGTGTGCTCCTTGCTCATCGAGCCGGCCTGCACTGCCAAGCATGAGGATGGTTTATTTGGATAAGAACCAAGATGGCAGACGGTGACTGGTATTGTACTGAAGGTAGTGTTAGAATTTGACTTGTAGGGAAGTCTTCCTCCGGAAGGAAAGCAATGGTGCTTCAACACGTTGAACAAAATCTTTGTTTACACGACTTTCGTGCATCCTTTCTGTCTTTGGTGACTTGATTATTTTTTTTGAAGAAAGTCAGCCCCAGTGTCTTCCTGGCTTCTTGATGCTGGTGTTAAAACATGGTCCGGATTGGGAACAGTTTTCCAGTGCAGATGAAGTGTGCAGCCAGTGGAAAGAGTACATCTTTTTGTGCTCTATTTGACCTTGACAGATGATAATCCGTTGCATTGGTCATCCTGGTGAATGAGACAACTTCCAATCCACATTGACATCCGGAAGTCCCTAATTTCTTTTGTTTCCTTGTATCAAGCTGACTTCCATTTTAAATAAGACCCGGATATTTTCTTACACCCTTTGCTTCTGGAGTCTGTTAGGTCATGGACTTGGTTCCCCATTGTCCTAATGTGCACAGATACTGGCTTACTGCCATAGTATTAATTGCCTTCCACCTTGTCTCATGTTGAAGAGCTGTAAGTTAATTTGTACAAAAATAATTTGACTCCTCAGGTATTTTCAAATATCTTTTATACTCGCATTGAACTTTGTCACTGCAGCTAATTTGTTACGTTAAGTGTACGGAAGTCCTAAAGTTAGTTGCTGCCTGCCTGGCCTATTGATGGGGATTTTTTTTTCTTTGCATATGGCCTAGGAGGAAGGGTTGGCAAGTTTGCAGCTTGCTTTCTCTTCAGCGAAATCCACTCTGCAATCACTGACGTGCTGGAGTTTGTTACAACTGCTCAAGGCAAACCTGCTGCAAGTGTAGCAAACTGCACTAAGACTTGTAAGTGACTGATACACAGAAAGGATTTTTAAAAGAATCTTATTTTTAACCCTGGTGTTTCAATTTTTGGGAATCTAATTTTGGCGGTAATTTGGTGCAGTAACTAAACATTGCTACCCGGCCTCTTGAGCTTGCTGTCTCAAATGATGAGATTATTGTTGATCTATTGTTTCAGTATAATTTTCCTCTGCTAGTCCCATATACGGTGAAGAGCTGGGTCTCCACAGCCATCCTGGAATGGTGAATTCTAAAGGAAATTTTTCTGAAGTGGCAAGCTTTCTTCTCCTTGCTGCCAAGTGGCCATTTCCCCTTATTTTGAAGCAGTGATCTGGGATTGAGACACTACAGAGAGTCATGGGAAACATCTGCTTATCCGTACTGTCAAGCCTCATTGTATGCATTTCAAGATGTGTTAGCCGAGGGTGAGCAGTAAGCCGGGCAGCACAGAAGAGTAGCGGTAAGTGTAGTCGCTTACAGCGCCAGCAATCACCGATTGGGTTCGGTTCCCAGTGCTGGCTTTAAGGAGTTTGTATGCCCCCCCCCCCCAAGTGGGTTTCCTCTGGCATTTCAAAAGTTGTCTGACACTGGAAGCATGGTGACACTTGCAGGCTGCCCCAGCACAAACCTCTCTGATTTCACGCAAACAACGTGTTTCACTATTTCGATGTATGTGACAAATAAAGCTAATCATAATCTTTTATCTGTATTTCACTCGGACTTTGAAAACAAACATGAAAGAATTATTTTGGGCTGTGACCTGGCTGGGTTAGTGGGAGTATACGGTAGATTTGTGGGTGACCCAAAAAAACAAAGTCAGCATTTTTGCCTGTGGGATATTTCTGCACCTGCACTGCTCCTCCCCCCAAAACCATCGCCGATTTATTTATTTATTAAATTAATAAATCTGGTTAATTAAATTAGCCACTTTTATTAAATTTAATTACATAATCTGTGCCGGATATCACAACTGCCCGAACACTCTCATTACCGAGTGCCCTAATGACACATATATTCTTAGTTTTACTCAATTGTTCTGTCAGTTAACCATTTGACAGTTGGATAAATAGCATTGTCATCATGAGCTTTGCAAATACGGGGAAGTAATTGAATCAGTAATGCAAATTATACACTGTGTCCTTGTGTGTTTTTATATCTGGTATCAAGTGAAATTGGTAGATTGGGAATAGGCTAATCAAGTCTCCTAGGCAGGGAATATGTAACCTGTAAAATTTGTATCGATATTCTCATTTGCAACAGTATGTTATTAAATTAAAGAACACAGGCCCTTTTAAGTCTCACATATACAGGAATAACTAAGTGTCTGCGTTGGCCATCTGGGGGTCTCTACTAATCTACTTACCAGGATATGAATGGATTTGAGAATGAGCCTTCTGTTATACTTTTGAGTGTGAACAAACAGAATCATTAAACATAATGATCTGGTCCAGATTGGAACATTTGAAATAGATTATGTGTATAATTAAGTAATTAACGTGGTTACCTTGTGGAACTTTAAAGTTTCCAATTTGACAAACTCCTTGGATCCACCACCCATAAG
Organism: Mobula hypostoma; assembly: GCF_963921235.1. Taxonomy (NCBI): domain Eukaryota; kingdom Metazoa; phylum Chordata; class Chondrichthyes; order Myliobatiformes; family Myliobatidae; genus Mobula; species Mobula hypostoma. Next base: position 111,240,424 of record NC_086106.1, on the reverse strand, counting down.
ACAGTTTGACCTTAAGTCTTTATTGCCCTTGTGATCATCTGGTGCATAACAACGCGATACTTCTGTCTGAATCTGACCAAGCCTGAAGAAATTGTCAAGCAGGAAACGCCTTTCATTGGTGGTAGATGAGTATTTGAAAATTTATATATTAAAAATGGGGCACCGTGCTAGCATAATTGTTAGTCTGATGTTGTTACTGCCCAGGGCACCGGAGTTTGGACTTTGTAAGGAGCTTGTATGTTCTCCCCATGACTGCGTGGGTTTCCTCAGGGTGCTCCAGTTTCCTCCCACAGTCCAAGGACATTCCAGTTGGTTGGTTAATTGGTCATTGTAAGTTGTCCTGTGATTAAATGAGGGTTAAATCGGGGGTTGCTGGGTGGTCATGAAGAGCCTGTTCTGCGCTGCATCTACAAATAAATTTAAAAAGGGGCTTGGAGTATGAAGGTGATCTTATCATGGATGTATCGGAGAAATCTCTTCTAATGTAGATGACCAATGCGATCTGTGAGGAATGTGCCAAGTTTCCCACATCTGCATTAGCAAGCATAAAAGTTCCAGTGCTTTATCACACAATGGTTCTTGCATCTAAACGGAAAAGTCCAAAGCTGTTGACGATGTATTCATCCAGAAAAGCGCAGTTCATCAGGGAGAGATGTGGATTGCTTAACCCTGCTGGAGGATGGGAGCATTTTAGCCGTTAATATAGGAAGCCAATCACCGGAATGATTCACTGATTCAGTTAATGTTTAGTTCACTGGATGCACATTGAAGTGCTCTCTGTTGATTTGCCTGGTGATTCCTGCATACTGAAACTTCTGAATTAGGTATTCGCTTTTTTAAAAAAAGGTGTTCCCGTGGCTCTCTGCAAGGGGGTTAAAATTACCATTTTTGATGGAGGATTGGGGAGTGATGGTGCTACTATTGGCAGGGATGAGGATGAGGGGTGTGCTGTGGATGAGTTAAACAACCCAGGCGAGGGATCAGGATGAAGTGGGTGGGAATTCTGTCTTGCCCCAACACACACCCAGTGGATCAGGACTCCTGTCCTTGCTGAATCGACGTCCCATCAGAAGCTTGTCCCAGAAGAGTGCTATAGGAACTGGCCTAATGAGGACTCGTATCCAAGCTGTGGAGATGAAAAATAGGAAAAGGCTCCACACCCTAAGGATCACCAGCAAAATCCCCGCTGCCTCCTTGGAATGTACCGTTGACCCTGTTTTTTGGGCTCTGCTTTTCCAGCGGAAAGTTAATTGGGTGATTTGAGTACACTGTAAAGGAAATGTTGGTTTTGGCTTATTATTGCCATGTGTACCAAGATACAGTGAAAAGCCTGTCTTGCATACTGTTCATACAGATCAAGTCATTGAACGGTGCTTTAAGGTAGAACAAGGTAAAACAATAATAATGTAGAATAAGGTGCAAGAGCTACAGAGAAGGTACAGTGCAGATAAAGGGCACAATGACTGTAAGGTCAGAAGTCCATCCTATCGTACAAGCGGTCCATTGAAGACGCCGATAACAGTGGGATCGGGGCTGTCCTTGAGCTTGGTGGTGCGAGCGTTCAGGGTTTTGTATCATTTTTGTCTGATGTGGGAAGTGTACAAGGCACTGGCAGCTCAGTTTTTCACTGCATGAATGAACATTATTAAGAGTGATGATCTGACTGCAAGTCTCCACACTTGGTTTCCTTTCCAACTCTACCACTGCACAGCCACTGGCTGTGGAAATCTGAGCACTGGATTATCTCAACAGCAATTCTATAACGCTATCTTAATTCCTGCAATGAGCCAGTCAAAGTGGATTTGAGGGAGTGGTGTTGATAGGCAAGAGAGTTGAATCTGCTGGAGCAATGGAAGCAGAATGGGAGAAGGAAGACCAGAAACCTCCTGCTGAACGTGTGTGAGCTTTTACAATAGTGAGAAAGGATACTTTGCCTGATACGTTCCCAGAACTTTCAGGAAAAGGAAGTTCTTGTCCAAACAATAGCTGGAGAGAGCAGGCTTGTTTGTGGTGAGGAAGGATGCAATAACGGGAATTTGGAAAGTGTTGGTATTTAGTGAGAAAGATGGTGGTTGCTGACTATGGTTGGTGAGGTATTGATCGACTGTTTACCCTCGCGGGTGAGGTATGTGAACTGAGCTATTGAACATGGGAGATGCTCTGAAAATTGGGGGAGGCAATGATTAGGAGTCTGCAGTGTAAGTGGTAAATGGTCTGAGAGATCAGATGATTGTGGTTGAGAATGGATGGGACTCAAAGAACCCTTCATTTAAAAAGAGCTGAATGATGTGTGTCATTGTGAGATGACATTGTCATGAATGTGAGTGAGGAAGTGATGGGAGAGTTTGAAATTGAGGAAAGCGAACAGGGCAAAAATGCCATCGCCTCAAGGGAAGTGCAAATCTTATTGGAGATTAAAGTCACCTTGGGTGTAGAATCCTTTGGGATAAAGGTAGCAGGAACAGAGAGGCCAACCTTGATAGAAGAACACTGGGATTTGCAGCAAATCCAAAGAAATTTGGTTAGATATGAAAAGATGCCTTTTCCATACCAACATTGTTGGCAGCTCTACCTTCTGGCCCTTCTAATGTGTTGTGGCCAGTCATTCATTGAAGAATCTGAAGTTGTGGATGGCAGGTTACTGGAAAGGATTACTGGGAGAAAAGGTTCACGTACCCACTCTTTGTACTTGATTGGTACATTTGCTGAAGCCTTCCCCCCCCCCCCCACTTCATTAGCTGAAGCAATAAGCCTTGGGTTCAAATTTTGCTTGAGCATTGGACCGTACACATTTAATGTCAATGAACTCATTACCTGAGATTTAATTTTATTGACTCCAGAGCAATCAAGTTTGCATAATGGGCTCCTGATTTAACCAGGCCTGTTTCACCAGAGACAAATTTCTTACCCCCCAGCATAATGATGATAGATCTGGTGAATTGCTTACCACAACCAAGTACAAAATTAAATTTATTATCAAAGTACATATGTGTCACCATATATAACACAGACATTAATTTTCTTGCTGGCATACTTTGTAAATCCAATAACCATAATAGAATCAGTGAAAGACCGCGCCAAAAGGGCAGACAACCAGTGTGCAGAAGACAACAAACTGTGCAGAGACAAAAGAAGGTAATAATAATAATACATTTCAAGAACATAAGATGAAGAGTCCTTAAAAATGAGTGCATGGGTTGTAGGAACAGTTCAGTGATGGGGCAAGTGAAGTTATGTGCTCTTGTTCAAGAGTCTGATGGCTGAGGGGTAGTAACTGCTTCTGAACCTGGTGGTGTGGGTCCTGAAGCTCCTGTACCACCTTCCTGGTGGCAGCTGTGAGAAGAGCAGGTGATGGGTGGTGCGGGTCCCTGATGATGGATGTTGCTTTCCTGCAACAGCGCTTTATGTAAACGTACTTAGTGGTGGGGATGGCTTTACCCATGATGGACTGGCCCATATCATCTACTTTCTGTAGGATTTTCCATTCAAAGGTGTTGTTTCCATACTAGGCTGTGATGCAGCCAGTCAATATACAGTCCACCACACATCTGTAGAAGTTTGTCAAAGTTTTTGATGTCATGTTGAATCTTCGCAAGCTTCTAAGGAAGTAGGCGTGCTGCCGTGCTTCCTTTGTAATTTGCTTTGGTGCTGGGCCCAGGACAGATCCTCTGAAATGACAACACAGAGGAATTTAAAGTGGTTGACCCTCTCAACTTCTGATTTTCCGCGATTAGGACTGGCTCATGGACCTCTGGTTTCTTCCTCCTAACGTCAATAATCATCTTCTAAGATGAATTGCTTTTTCTTGTTTGTCACATTTCCAGAGCTGCAATGCACGCTTGTCATTTGTTTAATATCAACAAGTGGCTGAACCTCTGATATAGAGGGCTATGTTTAACAGGCTTGTTAATTCTTGGGTGAAGCACTTATTAATGGGAATCACAGTGATTGGTGTTTTCAGAGGTGGTAATTTAATATATGAGCCAAGAAGTTCACTGTACTCCCAGGAAGATATTAATGATTGGCACTGTGCCTCACGTGTTAAAGGGACCAGGAGGGGCAGTGATTCAGTTGTATTCTAATGTGATGATGATGCTTACTGTTTCTTACCAGGTCACTGTGCTAGTAAGATGGATATTGTTAGCTTACTAAATAAGTAATATCCTTGCTTTAACTTGCAACCTAACCGTGTCCTTGCATTACTGGGTTTCCATTCAGACAGAAGCTACTTGCATTGGAGTCTCTCTCAACAAGCCACTTAATTAGGGCAATTCATACATCAGCCCCAAAAGGTTAAGAAACTGTGTTTAAGAACAGAAAATAAAAATTACAGATCATTTGGCCAGTCCATGGATTCTGTTGTTTGTAAGATTGAGACATTTGTCATGAACGAAGAAATAAAATGTATTTAATATAATGTACCATATACCCAGCTATATAGGAGGTGGAGATAATATTGTTTGCATGTTATTTGGTCCTGCAAAGAATGTATACTATTTCCTACATCACGACAGCGAGAACACTTGAAATATAATTGACTCGCTGTGTAATGCTTCTGAATGGCATCAGATTATGAACGACACTCCATTAATGCCAATTCTTCCTTGCATTAACTTGCATCTTAAGTCTGAATGCTGCATGTAATATTCACTGAAGTGCGACTCTAAGTTACTCCACTGATCATTATTACTGACAGTCAGAATAAACTTGCCTAAGCTTGTGTAAGTGACCCAAGTCTGCCAGCAGTCTGTCTGAAATTAATTTTTGGGGATTTTTTTTTCAAACCGGTTAATTTTGTGCTTCAAGTACTTTCTGGGGGTTTATGTGGATTGAAATCTTGTAGCTTATTCCTAATTTTATTAAATTGTAATATGAGCACGTTTGTGATTTGATTCAGGTTTGACTTGTGGACATCTGCAATTTTGGAAGCCTTCAACACAGTCTTAAGAAGTAGAATATTTAATCTGGAAAAACATTGAATTTGCTACCCCAAAATTCTCCCAACACCTACAGCACCTGCTGCAGACCTGTTTACATCAATAATTCATTCTGGCATCCTCTAGCTCTAAACACAATCTCTGGACAAAGACCAAGTTTGAAAGAGTAACAAAGAAAGGAGGTGAATGAACGGGCCATGAGCCTCCATCTATTGAAATATCTGATCACCAGTATTTGGAAGGGTTGTGAATGATCTCAATCAGCAGATCACTGAAAACGGCTTCTAGGTGAATAAATTGCTTTACATAATTCTGAAAGCTCAGTCACAAACGAGAAAATCTGCAGATGCCGATATGCACTCAGTGGCCACTTTATTAGGTACAGGAGTGGAACCTGGTGAATTTGCTGCTGTTGCCTATCCTCTTCAAAGTTTGGCGTGTTGTGTAATCAGAGATGCTCTTCTGCACACCACTGTTGTAATGCATGGTTATTTGTGTTACTGTCACCTTCCTGTCAGCTTGAAGCAGTCTGGCCATTCTCCTCTGACCTCATTTACAAAATGTTTCGGCCTGCAGAAGCAATACTCACTGGATGTTTTTGGTTTTTCACACAATTCTCTGTAAACTCTAGAGACTGTTGGGGGTGAAAATCCAAGGAGATCAGCATTTTCTTAGATACTCAAACCACCCCATCTGGCACCAACAAACATTACTTGGATCACGTTTCTTCCCCATTCTGATGTTTGGTCTGAACAATAACTGAACTTTTTGACCCTGTCTGCATGCTTTTATGCATTGAGTTGTTGCCACACGATTGACTAATTAGATGTCTGCATTATTAGGTACACCTGTACAGCTTGTTAAAGTGGCCGCTCAGTGTATTCTCAAAAGCTCTGTCAGTGCTTTTGTGTTCTAAACCAGTGAATGGGTTCAGACCCGTAACCATAGCTGTGAAATAGGCAGGCAGGCCAGTGATGATAATACATATTTTCTTTTTTTGAGACAGTACTCTTTTCACCCAAGACCAGCTTTTATTGGAATAAGTGGTGACAGAAAGTAAATGGTTCATTAAAATCTGAAGAAGAATGCTGAAGAAAACCCATGAGGGGTGAGGAAGCACTCTCCCAAGCTTGTACTTTATTTCCTTGTAGCGCCACTTTGCTGCAGGCTAACCATTATATAGAAAATGTCACAATACCCCAAAAAAATCATGCATTCATTTTGCTGTTAGGGAGCCCAAAGGACAATTGGCAGCTGAGATCCAGGTTGAATGTGTGGCTTTGGAATTTCTGTTGTAGACTTGGATTTCTGAGAGCTTAACCCAGCAGTGAGAGTCAGAGAAACCTGGCCACTTCTGCGTCAGAAAAACATAATTTAAAACAATAGCAATTTGTTTCTCTTATTTGCTGTGTTTATGTACTTTGTAATGACCTTTGTCCAGTCATTCAGTGCACACAGTCTTTTTCCCACAGTGCGGGAGCCTCAAACCAGAGGGCACAGTTTTACCGTGAGAAGGGAGAGGGTTACAAGGAACCTGAGGGGTAGTTTCTTCTCAGAGAGGGTGGTGCATCGATAGATTGAGTTGCCAGAGAAGGTTGTTGAGGTGACAACATTTGAAAGACATTTCAGTAAGTACATAGGTGGGAAGAGTTTAGAGGATATGGGCTAAAATGGGATTAGCTTAGGTGGGCACCTTGGCTGGCATGGACCAGCTGAGCAGAAGGACTTGCTTCCAAACTGTATTACGCTCCTGGCAGTTTTTTTTAAATTTCCAGAGAAGATCTTGCTTACTTTATCCAAGTCCTTCCAAATACATTCCTAACTTTGCCCCCTGTATAATTCATCGACATGCGCATAGCCTTTGTGACACAGGGACTGTGATGCTGCATGTGGTCATTTCATTCTGCACATTATCTTACAGTTATCAATCTTAGTAGTTAGAAATATTTACTTAGCTCTTTCTCTAATGTACATACAAGCAAGTTATCAGCCTCTTTATCAGAGAGCCTGTTCATTGCTAGTTCTCTCTAGCATCATTGAGACTTTTTAATTATTTTCACACAAACACTTTCAGTTCTTTATTTAACAGGCACATTTTTTTACTCCTGCTGTGCAATTTGGGGCCCAGTTTAATTCCTTTGTTGGGTCCATGTATTCTTTTGCAGTAGGATTGGTACCAGCAGAACTTCCTATTCTAAGCTATACGTCATTGATTTGAGAAGATATGCTATTGTACCAAAAAATTATCTAACCAAGATTGTGGAGCAGCATTGTATTGGTGCTAGGAGGTTTCCTCTTCAAACATCTGATACCATTTATCACCATATTCTTAAGTGGCTTTCTGTGATTGTCATTGACATGTACAGTATTGCATTGAACATTACAGTACAGGCCCTTTGGCTCACAATGTACTGACCTTTTAACCTGTTCAGAGATCAATTTTATCTGAATGTTCTGGTTGATCCACCCCATCCGCCAGTTTCCCCCCGCAGCTGTGGTTATGCTGCCATATCCCAAATATGAATCGCACTTGTGGCTCTCTAGTTTGTACATTGGCTAATTTTGTCGGTGACCATGAAAAGAAAATCTTGGACTAAGCAGCCATCTCAGTTGTAGTCCAGTTGATAAAAATCACTCAGCATTTAGTTCTGTTGCAGGTCTTTACATGTTAATTTGTAACCCGTAACCCTCTCCTTTTGGAAATCCCTCACTGGCCCATGATTTGAATACAATTCAATTCAGCATGTAATTGTTTGAGGTTATAACTGACTTGTAGGTAACTTGGCACAATTGTTGCTGATATTTCTTTGGTCCCATCAACAGACATCCCACCCTGCAAAAACTCATTTCAAGGAGGTAGCACCATCAGTTTGCGGGAGACTCCCAAAACTTCCGGGAGAGGTGGGATGTCTGCATCAATCCTCTCATATGACTCGCCTCCCCCCGGTTATGACTGTATGGGTACACGTTGCTTCCCCGCTTCCCCTTCAATGCTGTGGGCTTGGCTTGTGGAGCGATCTTGATTGGTGTTCACTGCTTTTGCAGCGATTATTCCATAACACAAGGATGCTCACTGAGAAAGTCATTTCTAATTCTTATCATTAAAAGTGATAGCAGGAAGCCAATTTCTTGTCCATTCTTTTTTACTCTGCATTTGCTAAAGTGTCCTCTTTTTCACCTTAAACTTGTTATGGTTTTCTGTTATCATGGTTTACTCCTTTAGAACACGGAAGAGTACAGCACAGTAGAGGCCTTTCAGCCCATGAAGTTGTGCTGACCTTTTAGCGTACTCTAAGATCAATCTGTCCCTTCCCTTGTATACAGCTCTCCATTTTTCTATCATCCATGTGCCTATCTGTGTGGTGCGTGGCCAATTGGTTAGGGCGTTGGGCTCGCGATCTGAAGGTCGTGGGTTCGAGTCTCGGCCAAGGCAGTGTGTTGTGTCTTTGAGCAAGGCACTTAACCACACACTGCTCCAGTCCACCCAGCTGGAAATGGGTACCAGCAAATGCTGGGGGTTAACCTCGCGATAGACTGGTGTCCTATCGGGAGGGGGGAGGGGAGTCTCGTACTCTCAGTGGCTTCACGCCACAGAAACTGGCATAAACACCGGCCTGATGGGCCACAAGGCTCGGGACAGACTTTAAAAATGTACCTATCTAAGAGTTTCTTAAATCTCCCTAATGTATCTGGCTCTACCACCACCCTTAGCAGTGTGTTCCATGCACCCTCCGCTCTGCATATAATAAATAAGTAGACAATTCCTGCTATACTTCCCTCCAATCACTTTAAAATTATACCCCTTAGTATTAACCAATTCTGCTCTGTGGAAAAAGTGGCTGTCCCCTGTATCTATGTCTCTCATCTTATACACCTCTATCGTCACCTCTCTTTCTCCTTTGTTCCAAAGAGAAAAGCCTCAACTCGCTCAACCTGTCCTCGTAAGACATGCTGTCCAATCCAGGCAACATTCTGCTAAACCTCCTTCACACCCTCTCTGAAGCCTCCACACCCTTCCTATAACGAGGTGACCAGAACGGAGCCCAGTACTCCAATTCCCTTTCTCGATATTTCCTTTCTGTTTAGCCCAGACACTCTGCAGAAAATAACAGGTTCCCATCTTTGGAAGAGGCTCAGTGACAGGCCCACGTTGCGTTAAGAATCTCATGCTCAGCAAAACTTGAAGATTAATTTCTCAGAGTGTCACAGCAATGTTGCTGCTTCAATTTTACAGAAGCTACTCTGCACTGTTGATTAAAACATTTTGCTTCTGGTGTTAATTTTGCATGTATCTGTAGTGCATTTTGTTGTTGTGGGCTGAGATTACACTGCAGCTATGTTGAAAATTAATGACTTTGTTTTTGCCTGATTTTAATCAGCAGTGGACACCTGGGAACTACATCATAGAAGAGTGCTAATTACTGCTCGTAATCCAAATTCAGCAGTAAATGGAAATTAAGTGCTTCAGAGGACTAAAGGCGCTCTATTGTTTCTTCCCGTCCGCACCATCCTTCAAGCACCTCACCAAAGTCTCTGAATTGGTACTAAAATCTGAGATTGCCCTCTGGACAAATCTCCCAAATTGCCATTCCACCTGTTTGGTCCTGAACAGTTTGTTTACTCTTTGTTGCAAATGAATGTGTTTGGAGGTATTCCAGTATCCGCACGTGCAGCTTTCAGCAGGGCCTGGGTCAGCAGATAGAGATCAAGAGTTGAGAATCCTCTGCCTCTTTTTTTTCCTTTTGGCTGTTCTGAGAAACCCAAACAAAGTTCTCTGTGTGTTTGCCTGTTCTTCCTGAAGTTGCTGCCACGATGTTGTGGCTTGTGATTGTGCAGAGGAGTTCCAGCACTCCCTTGTTGAGTACTAAGCCTGATGTGACATGCAAGTTTGAGTATGTCGATCATTCTAGGCATGCTGTCTTTAGCAGGAATCACTGTGTTGACTGGGAGGACATCTTGTCCCTCGGCCATGCACTCTCACACCAGTTAGCACTTGGCCAGGGTCAATTTACCAAGCTGGGGTTCTAAAGTGAAGCTGCTCAAACTATCTTTATATTTTCCAATAAACCTTGAAGAGTTTGGTAAAGAAGGTAAAAGCAAGGATGGTTTGCTGAAGGTTTATAAGGCATTGGTCAGATGGCATTTGGAATATTGAGAGCATTATGGGCTCCTTATCTAAGGAAAGCTGTGCTTCTCCTGTTGAAGATCCAGAGGAAGTTTACAAGAACAATCATGAGGATGGGAAGGTTAGCTTATGAGAATAGTTTGCTGGCTCTGGGTCCTGTACTCAATCGAGGAGAGGGCAGTAGAATCTGAAGGAAATCTACTGAATGCTGAATGGCCTGAATGGATTGAAAGTGGAGAGGATGTTTCCATTGGCAAGAGAGTCTGGAATATAAGGGCACTACCTTAGAATAAAGGGATGTCTTTTAAAAGTGAAATCACGGTGAATTTCTTTAGCCAGAGGGTGGTGAGTCTGTGGATTTTGAGAAGGGCTGTGACAGACAAGTTGTTGGATTAATTGGTTAAGGGTTACAGGGAGAAGGCAGGAGTATGAGCTGAAAAATAAGTCAGCCATGGTTAAATGGTGGAGCAGGCTTAATGACTTAATTCTATATCTTATGGCCATGATTGGCCTGTGATTGGGTGAAGCATGGCCATTAATATATAATTCTGCAGCACTAGAGGGGATTGATACTCATTGCAGCAAGCAGTCATTGGCTTAAGAAGTCCATTGTTTGGATATGAATATCACTGGTATGCTCGGTATTTACAGGGAGCCAGAAGTTGTTTAATGACTGAACAGAAGAACAGTGTTGTATTAACGAGGGAAGGAATTGGTAACCTCAAGTGTGAGGTGACTGAAGGAGAAGCTGAGACATAACAAGGTGAAACAGGGTTTCCACGGGGAGTTTCTGATGATCTAGAATTGGAAGCTGATCCAATGATGACTTTCAGAAGGGAATTAGATGAGCATCTGAAAGGGAAAATGTGAATGGTCTTGGACACGTACAGGCAATTCCTGGGTTAGGAACATCAACTTGCTGACACCTGCGCACAGGAACGATCTCAACAATAATATTAAATTCCAAAAAGCCCAGTGTATGTTTGTTCCTGCAAATATCAGAACTAGTTTCCTCTCTCTCCATTTTACTAATTGTTTTTTTTCTCTTGTTACACTCATATGCTTTTCATTCTAAAGTAATGCTTTCGATGCCATCCTTTACAATGTTGTGGTAGTATATTTACCAAATCAAATGATTTTTATGTGTTTTCTGACTTGGGGACAAATTCAACTTGTGCATTTCTGTAAGATCAGGACCTGTTTGTTACTGAGGGAAGGCCTGTGAATGAAAACGTCACTGCTTGTGCTCTATTTCTTTTTCCAATTTTCTTACATTGCAGTTCAATGCAGATTGATCTACCTCCTTTCGTTTGCAAGTCTGAGCTGCTAGAGTTTTTGTCTTGCAGCCCTTCACAATATTTGTCATCAGAAAGCTATAATGCTCTCATTTCCGAGCTTGAAATGTACACTGTGTTGTCACTTCATTAGGTACAGGAGGTATCTAATAAAGTAGCCAGTGATATGTTCGTAGTCTTCTGCTGTAGCCCATCCACTTCATGGTTCGACGTGTTGTGCACACCACTGTTGTAACGAGAATTGCTGTTGCCTTTCTATCACCTCTCTCATTAACAAGGTGTTTTTACCCATTAAACTGCTGTTCACTAGATGTTGGCACCACTCTCTGTAAACTCTATATGAAACTTCCAGGAGATCAACAGCTGAGATACCCATTGGGCACCAGCAATCATTCCATGATCAGCGTCACTTGGATCACATTTCTTCCCGATTCTACTGTTTGGTCTGAACAACTAAACCTCTTGACCATGTCTACGTGCTTTTATGTGTTGTATTGCTGCTACTGTGTGGTCCAGAATCTCCGGAGGAGAAGGCCCCGAGTCCTTGGCTTTGCTTGTTGCTTGGCGGCTGGGGCGGGGTTGAAGCGCTCGGCAGAGGATGGTGCTCGGAGAGGCTGTGTCGGAGGCTTGAAGTTTTCGGACGGACTCAGAGTCGGCTACGGTCAGCTGCTTCCAATGGTGCTGCATCGGCAAGTTGGCGGCGCTTGGACGTTCATGGCAGGGAGAGTTCCTCCCTTCCGCCGCCTGCGTGAGATGATGAGTCTATCGGGACTTTGAGACTTTTTTTTACTGTGCCCAGGGTCTGCTCTTTATCAAATTATGGTACTGCTTTGCAGTGTTGTAACTATATGTTATAATTATGAAGTTTTGTCAGTTTTAGTCTTGGTTTGTCCTGTGTTTTCTTGTGATATCATTCTGAAGGAACGTTGTATCATTTTTTTTAATGCATACTTTTCTAAATGACAATAAACGAGGACTGAGTGTCCTCATAATCTAATGATTGGCTGATGAGATGTATTTGCCTTTATGGGCAGGTGTATGTTAACAAGAGGCTACTGAGTGTATAAATAAGATCCATTCCTATTGGATTCTATTGAGCTGTGCTCACCACATGTTCACAGTCAAAGATAATCATCCAGCCCTTCCCTGATTATTTTGGAATTGAACAGCCTCTGTTGTATGATCACATTTCCCTTAATACCAGATTTTTTTTCTTTTGGTGGGCTGAAATGGGTGCAAGAGTTTGTTCGTGGGTGACCCAGAGCAAAGTTTAAAGAGAGCTCAGGAGCTTTCAGCTTTCTGGTGGGCTGAAACCAGCATGGGGCCAATAAAAAGAAAGCAAAGTGGCCATTGTGTGAGCGGGCCAGTGTTAGAGTGCTCCATCTTTGGTTCATCGGGCTTGGGCAAGAATAGATGGAGGGTTTAAGTAAGTAAGAAAGTTCTAGTCTGTTTTTTTTTACTGTGTTGGTACATGGCTAGTGTGCTGAGAATGGATCGGGAGGTAGTAGTATGTTCCTTCTGTGAGATGTGGGAAATTTGAGAGACCTCCAGTTTCCCTGATAACCACATCTGCCTGAAGTGCATCACGCTGCAGCTCCTTAGAGACCACGTTAAGGAACTGAAGCTGCGACTGGATGGGAGCTACAGTGAGGTAGTTACTCCTAAGTTGCAGAAGGCAGGTTTGAGAAGGAAGAGATAAAATCGATTGTATCAATTGTACGTGGCCTATCAGCGGCGTCAACAGAGCTTTACCAAGAGGGATTTCTTGCAGGTCGGCAGTTATTTAAAAAGGGAGCTTCGAGAGCGTTTGTCCATTGTACGTGGCCTATCAGTGGCCATAACCAGAGCACTAATCGTGAGTTAGATAGCAGGGAAGGTTCAGGGATAAAAGGGAGACACTGCCTAGTGGAGCGGTCATCGATAGAGTGATCTGAGGCAGAGTAGTCGGGCTTTGGCTCATTCAGGCTTCAGCGAAGTAAGTGGGTGAGTGGACTTCATTTTTTTTTTCTTTTTTGAGAGGAATAAAGAGCATGTCTGTAGGATTAGGACTTTGCTCCGGGTGTCAGATGTGGGAATCCTGGGAATCTTCCAGTCTCCCAGATGGCCACATCTGTGCCAGGTACACCAAGATGCAGCTCCTGAGAGACCGACCGTGTTAGGGATCTGGAGCTGCGGCTTGATGACATACTGCTCATTAGGGAAAGTGAACAGGAGATAGATAGGAGCTACAAGGGGTTAGTCACCCCGAGGCTGCAGGAGTTGGATAAGTGGGTGACTGTCAGGGAAGGGATGGGAAGAGCTTAGATAGTAGAGAGCACCCCTGTGGCCATCCCCCCTAGTAATCATTATCTCGTTTTGGATGCTGTTAAGGGAGGGGGGGAGGTGACCTGACAGAGGACAACCACAGCGATCAGGTCTCTAGCACTGAGCCTGGTTCCTTGGTGCAGAAGGGTGAGAAGAAGATGAGGAATGCGGTAGTCATAGGGTATTCCCAAGTGAGAGGAACAGACGGGGTTCTGTCAGCCCGATAGAGAGACCCGCAAGGTGTGTTGTCTCCCAGGTGCCAGGTTACGGGATGTCTCGGATCAGGTGCGGAGTATTCTGAAGGGAGAGGGTGAACAGCCAGAAGTCTTAGTACACGTTGGTACCAATGACTTGGGTAGAAAAAGGGAGGTTACCAGTGGAGTTCCACAGGGGTCAATGTTGGGACCGCTGCTTTTTACGATGTATGTCAATGATTTGGACTATGGTACTAATGGATTTGTGACTAAATTTGCCTATGATACAAAGATAGGTGGAGGAGTGGGTAGTGTTGAGGAAACGGAGATCCTGCAGAGAGACTTAGATAGTTTAGGGGAATGGGCAAAGAAGTGGCAAATGAAATACAATGTTGGCAAGTGTATGGTCATGCACTTTGAATCAGAATCAGGTTTATTATCACCGACATGTGACGTGAAATTTGTTAACTTAGCAGCAGCAGTTCAATGCAATACATAATCTAGCAGAGAGAGAAAAAATAATAAATAAAATAAAACATAAATAAATTGTGTATATTGAATAGATTTTTTTTTAATGTGCAAAAACAGAAATACTATATATTTTTTTTTAAAGTGAGGTAGTGTCCAAAGCTTCAATGTCCATTTAGGAATAAACGGGCAGACTATTATCTAGATGGGGAGAGATTTCAAAATGCAGAGATGCAAAGGGACTTGGGAGTCCTTGTGCAAGATACCCTAAAGGTTAACCTCCAGGTTGAGTCAGTGGTGAAGAAGGCGAATGCAATGTTGGCATTCATTTCTAGAGGAATAGAATATAAGATCAGGGATGTGATGTTCAGATTTTATAAGGCACTCAAGAGACCACACTTGGAGTATTGTGTACATTTTTGGGCTCCTTATTTCAGAAAGGACATACTGACATTGGAGAGGGTTCAGAGAAGATTCATGAGAATGATTCCAGGAATGAAAGGGTTACCATATGAAGAACGTCTGGCAGCTCTTGGGCTGTATTCCCTGGAGTTCAGGAGAATGAGGGGGGATCTCCTAGAAACTTTCCGAATGTTAAAAGGCCTGAACAAATTTGAATGGATATTGGATCACTGGGAAACAACACTGGAGTGGTAGGAAAGGGGCAACAAAGGGATGGCAGTAGATCCTTGTGTCTTTTGCATCTGTCTTCATTGTGCAAGACACTATCAGAATGCCAGAAATGTGAGAGTGTTCGGGGGCAGAACTGAGTGTCATTGGTTTTACTAAGGAGAAGGTGCTTGGGAAGTTGAAAAGCCTAAGGTTAGATAAGTCACCCGGGGTTCTGAAAGAGGTGGCTGAAGAGATTGTAGTGGCATTAGTAATAATCTTTTGAGAGTCACCAGTTTGTGGAATCGTTCCTAATGGACTGGAAAATTGAAAATGTCACTCGCACTCTTCAAGAAGGGAGGGAGGTAGAAGAAAGGAAATTATAGGCCAGTTAGTCTGACTTAAGTGGTTGTAAAGATGTTGGAGTCTAATATTAAAGATGAGGTTTTGGGTTCTTGGAGGCGCATGATAAAATAGGCCAAAATCAGCATGGCTTTTCTAAAGGGGAAATCTTGCCTAACAAATATTTTGGAATTCCTTGGGGAAAAGAACAGGCAGGATGGACAAAGGAGAATCAGTGGATGTTGTTTATTTGGATTTTCAGAATGCCTGTGACAGGGTGCCACAAATGAGGCAGTTTAACAAGATAAGAGCCCACTATATTGCAGGAAAGGTACTAGCATGGATAGAAGATTAGCTGATTGGCAGGAGGCAAAGAGTGGGAATAAAGGATGCCTGGTTGGCTGATGGTGTGCCGCCGGGATCAGTGCTGGGACCACTTCTTTTCATGTTGTATATCAGTGATTTGGATTAAGGAATTAATGGCTTTGTGGCGAAGTTTACGGATGATATGAAAATGGGTGGAGGGGCAGGTAGTGTTGAGGAAGCAGGGAGACTGCGGAGGGACTTGGACAGATTGGGAGAATGGACAAAGAAATGGCAGATGGAATGTAGTACAGGGAAGTGTATGGTCGTGCACTTTGGCAGAAAGAATAAAGGCATGGATTATTTTGTAACTGGGGAGGAAGTTCAAAAATCAGAGGGAATTGGGAGTCATTGTGCAGGATTCCCTAAAGGTTAACTTGCAGGTTGAGTTGGTGGTGGGGAAGGGAAATGGAATGTTAGTGTTCATTTCGAGAGGACTCATACCAAAGCAAGGGTGAAATGCTGAAACTTTAAGGTATTGAACAGATGGCACTTGGAAGACAATGAGCAGTTTCGGGCATCTTTTTAAAAAAAAAGATGTGAGATGTGTTGGCATTGGAAAAGGTCCACGAGACTGATCTCAGGAATGAAGAGGTTCGGATAAGAGGATTGTTTGTTAGCTCTAGCCCTGTACTTGCTGAAGTTTAAAAGAGAGAGTGGGTGGGGGGACAAATCTCAATACAACCCATCAAATCTTAAAAGGCCTAGACAGAGTAGATGTTCCCTTTAGTGGGGGGAGTCTGGGACCAGAGGGCACAGCCTCAGGTTTGAGGGATGTCCACTTACAACAGATGAGAAAATGTTTCTTTAGCTAGAGGGTGGTAAATCTGTGGAATTCATTGCCACAGGTGACTGTGTAGGCCAAGTCATTGAATATATTTAAGGTGGAGGCTGATATGTACTTGATGAATCAGGACATTAAGGGTTATGGGGAGAAGGCAGGAGAATGGGTTGAGGGAGAATCAATCAGTCATGGTGGAATGGTGGAGTAGATTCATTGGACCGAATGGCCTAATTCTGCTCCTATATCCTTTGGTCTAATCATCAGCACTAACACTGTGTCAACCTTGACATTGTCATACTGCTGTCCAAAGTGTTGAACTAAAGTAAATTGTGGAGATTGCATTGGGTCCAATTTTTGATTTTCCATGTATCTGTGATGTATTTTTCTCTCTAGGCCATCCCTCTAACTCCAGGATGCCTCATGTCCTCTCTGTTTCTGTGGGTTCTGTGGGCTACAGGGTCCCATGTAAGTACAGCCTACTCTGTGCCAGTGGGACAGGTGGGCGAGTTGTTTAAGAGGTTGTGCACTCCTTTCCCTGTTAATGTGTGGCCTTCTCACACTTCTGGCGTAGACCAACGTACTCAGTACCTTCCTTAATTTTGAGCAAACGTGGACGTGCACTGCGTTACACTGCAGAGCCACAGAATACTGCAGCACTCAAACAGGCCCTTTGGTCCATCTAGTCCATGCTGTGCTGATCTTCTGTCAGTCACATCTACCTGCACCTAGACCATATTCCTCCAAACCCTTCCAGGCATATGCCTACCCAAGCTTCTCTTACATCTTACAACTGAATCTGCCTACACCTCCACTGGCAGCTCATTCCACGCTCACACTTCCCTCTCAGTGAAGTAATTTCCCCTCCTATCTCCCTTAAATATTTCACCTTTCACCATAAACCTGTGACCTCAAGTTCTAATCTCACCCAACCTGCCTGCATTCACCCATAAGACATAGGAGCAGAGTTAGGCCATTCAGCCCATCGAGTCTGCTCTGCCATCCCACCATGGCTGGTCCTGGATCCCACTCAACCCCATACTCCTGCCTTCTCACCATATCCTTTGATGCCCTACCTGATCAGAAATGACCAAGTTCCATCTTAAATATACCCACGGACTTGGCCTCCACTGCAGAGCGTTCCATAGATTTACTACTTTCTGGCTTAAAAAGAAGTCTCTGCTGTTCTAAACAGTTGCCCCTCAATTTTGAGGCTGTGCTCTCTAGTTCTGGATGCCCCCACCATAAGAAACGTCCTCTCCGTATCCACCCTATCTAGTCCTTTCAACATTTGCTAGGTTTCAATGAGATCGCTCCACATTCTTCTAAATTCAGGCCCAAAGCTGCCAAACCCTCCTCACATGTTAACTCCTTCATTCCTGGGATCATCCTTGTGAGCGTCCTCTGTACTCTCCAATGACAACATATTCTTTCTAAAATATGGGGCCCAAAACTTTTGGCAGTACTCCAAGTGCAGCCTGACTCATGTCTTGTAAAAGCTCCACATCATCTCCTTGCTTTTGTATTCTGTTCCCCTTGAAATAAATGCCGACATTGTGATTGCCTCCTTTATCTCAGACTCAACCTGTAAATTAACGTCCTGGGAGTCTTTCACAAGGACTCCTAAGTCCCTCTACACCTCTGATGTTTGAACCTTGTCTCCATTTAGATAATAGTCCACACTATTGTTCCTTTTACCAAAATGCATTATCATGCATTTCCCAACACTGTATTCCATTTGCCACTCTTTTTCCCATTCTTCCAGTTTGTCTTGAGTCCTGCTCAGGAAGCAATGCCATTGCAGACTACCTATCCCTCCGCCTATCTTGGTATCATCCACAAACTTTGCCACAAAGTCATCAATTCTATTATCTAAATCATTGACAAACAATGTGAAACCTTATCTATAACCTTCGTCATTTTGTATATCTCTATAAGATCTCACCTTTTCAACTATACTCCAAGGAATAAAGTCTTAACCCATTCAACAGATCCTACCTAGATCTTTGGGTGCTATAACTTGTCTCCATCTTTCCAGCCCAAAGATCTTCATTTTCTTGTGACTAATTAATCCAAAACAGCTCAATCCATAGACCTTCCAAATCCATTTTGAGGTTGGGGAGAGAGTTGATGAGGACCAGTGTTAGAATCATGCCAGTGTTAGTGTATCATGGTCCGTGCATCTCACTACATGAAATAGGGAACAGTGAAGTTCTGAGGACTTATTTTCAGTTGTTGAGCTTAAATTAAGTATTTCGTCCATCTGTCTTGATAGGAACCAAAGTAGATTTGTTTCTAAAAGCTTTGGGATTGGAATCTTGAGTAAAGATTGCCGGGATAGAAATCACACAAGTCATGAGATTGGAGCTTTCTTTTTAACTTGCCTTTCCACAGTGGCTGAAAATACATGGTTTAAAAACTGTTAATGATCATCGGGAGTTTAGACAGCACCGTTCTCAGGTTGGGAGCTGATGGGTAATCCAATATGGCATCAGCTGTTGTCAGTGATGGATGAGGCTTCCCACGGGTGGACAGCTGTTGTGCCTGTCAACAGCACAGCTGGTATGTAGAGCTGGTCATGTTTCATTGCTGGCAAGGCCTGGCAGTGGTTGAATAGGATATCAGATGAACCCGTTAACCCTTCTTTCATTGAGAGAATGCTAGTTTATTGCTGTCAATAATCAACCACGGAAACTCTTAAGTGTGCTGTCCTCCTACATGCCAGTATTACAGGCTGCCAGCAGGCATTCAGATCATTTCTTTTAGTGAATGATATTGTTTTTATTTATTCAAAGATTGTGAGCTAGATGAGCATATTCCAAGACCCTACTCAGACATTCTCCCCTCTCCCTTCTCGCAAGGGACAAAAGGTACATATGCTTGAAAGTGTGTACCACCAGGTTCAAAGACGGCTTCTAGTCCACTGGTATCAGACTCGTAAAAGGACCAGTTGTATGGCAAAGTGGACTCCTAACCCCTCCAACTCCCTCATTATCATCTTGCTCTTTATCGCTTGCCTGCACTGCTCCTTCTCTGTAGCTTTTACACATTATTCTGCATTGTTATTGTTTTACCTTGTTCTGCCTCAATGTACTGTGTAACCAATTGTATGAACAGTGTGCAAGCTAAGCTTTAAACTGCCTCCTGGTACATTAATAATCAAAGTATGTACAGAATACTATATGCAACCTTGAGGTTTGTCTCCTTACAAGCAGCCACAAAACAAAGATACCCAATAGACCTCACTTTATTAAAAAAAAGACCATCGAATGCCCAATGTGGGGGGAAAGACATCATACAAACAATAAACATAAGCAAATAACATTCAGAACAGAAGTTCACAAAAGTGAGTGCATAGCTACGAGTAACAATAAGTCAATAGCATTTTATTCCTATCACTAATTGATTTTGAACTGAGGATACCTCCATGAGTAAGTTGAGAGTCGAGCATGTTGTTGTGGTCTGGAATCATGTGGACTTGTTAATGATTCCAGTCCTCCTTCCCCAAAAGGCATCTGTTAACCAGCTGGGTTTTCCTGATTTCAGGGTCACCATTATGCAGATTTATTCTTGAATGTTTTGAATCAATTGAATTTAGTTGCTTTGGAGATGATATACAGGTCATTAAATTAATTTGCAATTAAGTTGTTAACTAGAAACCAGTACAGAACCATCCTTGATGTATTATGTCAAAACTAATGCAGAACCTAAACTGGAGATTTTGTAGGCACTGGAAATCGTACAAAGTGCTGGAGGAACTCGGCAAGTCAGGCAGCATCTATGGAAACGGATAAACAGTCAGCGTTTTGGGATGAGACCCTTCCTCAGGTCCTCTGAACAAAATGTCTACCCTTTATTCTTTTCCATCAATGCCTCCTGACCTGCTAAGTTCTTCTGGTATTTTGTGTGTGTGTGTTATTATGCATAACCTTCTGTCATACTGAAAACCAGTGGTCAAAGTAAATTTATTATCAAAGTACAAATAGGTCACCATATACAATCCAGGCATTCACTTTCTTGTGGGCGTACTCAATGAATCCAATAACCATAATAGAATCAATGAAAGACTGCACCAACAGGGCGGGCAAGCAGTGTGCAAAAGCTGTGCAAATACAAAAAGAAAAGGAAAAATAGATAAATAAACAGTATATCTCAAGAACATGAGATGAAGAGTCCTTGAAATTGAGTCCATAGATTGTGGGAACAGTTCAGTGATGAGGTGAGTGAAGTTACCCCCTCTGGTTCAAGAGTCTGATGCTTGAGGGGTAGTAACTCTTCCTGAACCTGCTGGGGTGAGCCCTGAGGCTCCTGTACCACCTTCCTGATGGTCGCTGTGGGAAGGTCAGTGACTTCAGGTCCCAGCCTGATCCTTGTCCGGCTTCATTCTCTCTCGGTCAGGCCAATATGGGGGTGGTGTCATTTGCTGTTAGTTTGATGGGGAAAGAACAGGAATACCATACAGTAATCCCTACTGAAAGTGCTCATCTACAGGTGCTCTTCTCTGGTCAAAGAGCCATTCTTGTGTCAATACTCAATAACCATCTCTCTTCCATTAATAATAAATGACCTCCCTCTAAGTTTCTAATATACAGAGCAATAACTGGGTACTTTGAGGGAAACAGATGGAAAGCACTGTTAAAAGGAAGTTTCTGAGTGGTTTTTAAAGGGAAATGAAAGATCACTCAGGTAGTTTTAATGGTTTTAGACAAACCTTTGTCCTGCAAAGTTGTTCTGTGGAGCAGCTTGTTCCATAGGTCATTGAATCTCAGTAATCAGGACCTCCTGAGACCTATCCTAGTTCTATGCTTGCGTAATTTATACTCGTGTGTCCTGATCTCTCCTAACCTATCTAACTCAAATAGTCTATCCACATGGACCAAATCTAATCATTTCACTATATAAAGACCTTATTCAAATCTCTCTTTTGTCTGCTTTGCCAGAATAATCAGACGGATGGCCAAACCTATTCTGATAACCAGGCGCTTTAAAACTGGGCCTAGAAATTCTAATAAATCAAAGACGATGCACTAGATTGGCTTTAAACTGGGGCACCAGCAATGACTTTGACCCCTTGCGCTTGAGGTCCCCTTCTTCACTGCAAAGTCAAGCATGGGAGAAACAATACTATTGGGGGGGGGGGTGTGAACAAAAACTGCAGGCATTGGAAGTCTGAAATAAAAACAGAAAATGCTAATAATATTCAGCAGGCCAGGCAGCACCTGTGGAAAGAGAATCAGAGTTAACTTTAAATGTTAACAGAAGAAAAATGGATAATAACTGAGATTTGAGTTACTGGCCTGCTTCCACATGGACTCTTCAGTTGGCTTAAGTGCTGGACAATGGATAGCGGCGTGTGATTTCTTTCAGGGTAAAGTGTTGTTTACTGGACTAGCTATCTGAAGCCCGAAAGTGGCACAGTAGCGTACTGCTTTCACAGTGCCGGCAATCCAGGTTCGATTCCCACCACTGTCTGTAAGGGGCTTGTACGTTTTCCACTTGACCATGTGCTCATTCCAAAGATATATGGGTTAGTCAGTTATTTGGGCGCTGCGGGCTCGTTGGGCCGGAAAGACCTGTTACCGTGCTGTAAAATGAAAGAAATACATAGAGGCGTGAGCTTAAAACTCTCTGAGTGATTTAAATCCCATTAATTAAATGGATTCAATTTATTTATGGTGACTATCAAAACCCAAGTGGTTCACTGGTGTCTGTTGGGGGGGAGGGGAATATGTTGTCCTTAATCTGAACCATGTGTGGCTCCAGCTCCACAAACTCTCAATTTGTCTTCAGTTGCATCACGGAAACACCAGTGCTCTTGAACCGAAAGTCATACAGACACTGGTGGATACGGTCCAGGCCATCATGGGCAAAGCCCTTCCCACCACTGAACACACCTGCATGGAGCCCTGTTGTAGGAAAGCAGCATCCACGATCGAGGACCTCCACCGTCCAGGCCGTGCTCTCTTCTCGCTGCTGCAGTCAGGAAGAAGGTACAGGACTCACACCACCAGGTTCAAGAACAGTTATTACCATCAGGCTCTTGAACCAGAGGGGATAACTTCACTTATCCCATCACTGAACTGCCCACAACCTATGGACTAATTTTCAAGGATGCTCAATATTTATTACTTGTTGTTTGTCTATCCTGTTGGGTATGGTATTTCATTGATCCTATTGTGTTTCTTAGATTTACTGTGTATGACCACAAGAAAATGAATCTCAGGGTTGTATATGGGGACATAGACCTACTTCGATAATACATTTACTTTGAACTTTGAGATGACCTAGCAAGCCATTGTATTCAAGAGTAATTAGCAAAATGCTGGTCTTTGCCATCCAATGATCTTTGAAGAAATAATGAAAACAGCAATTCTGTCCTACGGGTGGGCTACAGTCTCTTCTTGTGAGTTTTGTTTAATATCTGATCAGACTGACAGAATTGGAGTGTTGGTGTTAATTTTTGAGCTCAAATGCATCTAGAACCCATAACCTTCTCATTTCTTGGGCAAGAGTACTACAGACTGAACCACAGCTGGCACTTTCATTAATGTGGATGTTGTGTAATGTTGGTTACTGTTCCAAGAATGAGGAGCATTTGGATTTAGGCCTAGAACAAGCCTGTGTGACTGTTCCATAGTAGATCATTACTTTCAAGGAATCTTGGGGCGGGAGAAGGGTGCCCTGAGAACTGAACTGAGTCTTGCCTTTGGTATCTTCAGGGTTGACTGGTGTTCTTTAAAACAGGGTGCTGAAACCTTGTGAACAGAGCTGAAGTTGTATTATGATAAAGTGCATTTTATGAGTTCATCTTCACAGAATGCACTGAATTCCAGTGAAGTCTAACAGATGCATGAAATTTTTCGAGCCGCATCCCATGTTGGTCTGGACCAGATCCTGGTATCTGTTCACACATAGTTCTTTAATTGCTTTGGCAGACTGCGTTACATTGGGCGATTCAAGGCTTTATCTAAAGGGCTTTGCTACTTTTATCATCTTAAGGCTATTACCCCTGCTGGGCCAGCAGCTCATCCGAGTCCTCGATCCTGGGCCAGTCTTTAAAAGTAGTCCCCAAGTGTAGCCCATCTTCAAAGACCCTTCCCCTCCCAGGTCCTTGGAGCTTCTGTTGATGATTCTGTAGCTCTGGGTGGGGTTACTAGCTCCATACCTATCCCCCACTGGGACCTTGCATGGCGCAATTTACTTTTATTTTACAGTGAGCTAAATCTGTCGTGAATTGTGTGCGCTCTGTCCATACAAACTATTGGCCTCAAATTCTTTTATCTCCATGCTTTCCCTGTTTTGAAGCCAGTTTCCTGTGAAGCTGGAGCTATGTTAGTAGCACTGTTTCCTCTTGAATCAGATCTTGGTCTGACTTGGGAGACCAATGAGCCTTTGAACCAGACTGAGACTTTGGGTTGGACTTGGGAGATTTGAGCCCGTGAGCCAGACTGAGACTTTGGTGCTCTTCTGAATGCAGATCAACCTGCCAACAGTGCCATATTTGGAAGAGACATTAAAGCAAGGCCCGATGTAATGTCTCAGACCAATGCAAAATAAGCCAGGGATATCTCTGAAAAAGGTCCAGGGAGTTGGTATACTGGCATGAAGTGATCCCTCAAGCAGGAATGCTTAAAAAGATGTAAACAACTAGCTAACATGCAATTGTTGCACCTTGCTGAGTCCAAATTGGCTAGCATATTTCCTACATAATTTTGCTACAATAAAAACCTGTTTTGGTTGTAAAGTCCTGCAGGATATTGAAATCTCCGAAAGGCACAGCAAAAATGCAGTACTTTTCTGCCTTTTAACAGGCAAGGACATTCCAAACCTCCTCTTTCACCCACTGCAGGATTTTTTTTAACAAGTATTTGAGATTAGATAGCAGTTCTATTGTTTTCAATAGTCCTTGATAATAGTGTTGGTGTGTGACCTCAGTTCATACTTGGGGAAATGTTTTAAGCAGAATTTTTAAATATTCACTCTGGCAACACCCAATTATTTTTAAGTCTTTTTCTTAAGACCTTTCAGTAAAGCATAATCCCAACAAAAAACTATCCTGACATAAAACCCTGACAAGCTCCATAAGATACAGGATTATACCATTTAGTCAACTCCGTCATTTGTTTTTTAACTCCATTCTCCCCATAACCTTAACACCCTTAACCCTCTTACCAACTAAGTGTCTATTGCTTTCTGTTTAAATACTTTCAATAACTTGATCTCTACAGCCCTCCATTATAACAAATTCAACACCCTTTGAAAATGAGATGAGAAGGAATTTCTTCAGTCAAAGAGACACCCCTTTATTCTGAGCACAAACATGAGGAAATCTGCAGATGCTGGAAATTCAAGCAACACGCACAAAATGCTGGTGGACGCAGCAGGCCAGGCAGCATCTATAGGAAGAAGTACAGTCGACGTTTCGGGCCAAGACCCTTTGTCAGGATTAACTGAAAGAAGAACTAGTAAGAGATTTGAAAGTGGGAGGGGGAGGAGCAGATACGAAATAATAGGAGAAGACGGGAGGGGGAGGGATGGAGCCAAGAGCTGGACAGTTGATTGGCAAAAGGGATACGAGGCTGGAGAAGGGAGAGGATCATGGTACGGGAGGCCTAGGGAGAAAGAGAGGGGGAGGGGAGCACCAGAGGAAGATGGAGAGAAGGCAAGGAGTTATTGTGAGAGGGACAGAGGGAGAAAAAAAGAGAGGGAAAAATAATAAGGGATGGGGTAAGAAGGGGAGGAGGGGTTATTAATGGAAGTTAGAGAAATCAATGTTCATGCCATCAGGTTGGAGGCTACCCAGATGGAATATGAGGTGTTGTTCCTCCAACCTGAGTGTGGCTTCATGAGAAACAACACCTCATATTCTGTCTGGGTAGCCCCCAGTCTGATGGCATGAACACTGATTTCTCTAACTTCCGTTAATGTTCCTTCTCCCCTTCTTATCCCATTCCTTTATTTATTATTTTTTCTTTTTTTCTCTCTCTGTCCCTCTCACAATAACTCCTTGCCTGCTCTCCATCTTCCTCTGGGCTCCCCTCCCCCTTTCTTTCTCCCTAGGCCTCCCATTCCATGATCCTCTCCCTTCTCCATCCTTGTATCCCTTTTGCCAATCAACTTTCCAGCTCTTAGCTTCATCCCTCCCCCTCCTGTCTTCTATCATTTCGGATCTCCCCCTCCCCCTTTCATATCTCTTACTATCTCTTCTTTCAGTTAGTCCTGACGAAGGGTCTCGGCCCGAAACGTCGACTGTACTTATTCCTATAGATGCTGTCTGGCCTGCTGCGTTCCTCTGGCATTTTGTGTGTGTGTTCCTTTATTCTGAGGCTGTGCTGTCCATTCCTAAACACCTGCTAATGGAAACATCCTCTCCATGTCCAACCAGTAGCCAACTGGTTTCAGTGAGATCTCCCCCGTCCTTCTGATCCAAGTACAGATCCATATATAACCACAAGGTCTCAGTTATTAAGGGCAAGTTGAAAATTGAGACAAGACGCTGCAAGTGCTGGAATCTGGAGAGAAACAAAAAAGCCTCTTTGGGCCAGACAGCCCCTATGGAAGGAAATGGGCAGGTAATGTTTTGGGATTGAAAGTTAATGAACACAAAATATTCCTCCAGCAACTCCATGCAGAAAAACTGAATTACATTTTTGTTTTGGTGTTCATTTAGCGGAGGATAAGGGAACATTTTCTTTGTGAAAGAAAGAGTTAATGATATTTCTTGGGCACGAGGAAAGTGAATTTTAGTATTGAACTCCTTGAAACAGGAAACCAAAAGAAAGTTTCCTCTCAAACTGTAAAAGGCAAGAGAAAGCTGTCAGCTGCATTTGCGATACAAAGGCTTTGAATCGTTCCGTGTTGACGTGTGGTAAATGTGACGATCCAAAGTTCCTCTTTGTTCCACCTTTGGTACTGTTGCTTTAAGCCAACCAACATGATGCACTGCACACAGCCTCTTTCGAGATTATCACTCTAGCATTGCAACTTGGGTGGAAGAAGTCTTGTAGTGGCATTTTAAAGAAATGCTAACTACCTTTCCTATGATCTTTAAGGTAGGACATTTCTGTGCTGAGGAATGGAACACTTTGGCATTAAGAAACCCATGTCAGTTTTGACTTAGTGAACAAAGTGCAGAAGCTCAGAAAACATCTTCCCCAAGCTTCCACAAATAAGAATGGCATTTACAAACAATGAGCCCAATGCGTATTTGCGTTCCTTTGAAAAGAGTTTTGTACCTTCCCCCCCATCAAAGCTGCTGGTGAACGCAGCAGGCCAGGCAGCATCTCTAGGAAGAGATACAGTCGACATTTTTAGGCCGAGACCCTTCGTCAGGACTAACCTAACGAAGGGTCTCGGCCTGAAGCGTCAACTGTACCTCTTCCTAGAGATGCTGCCTGGCCTGCTGCGTTCACCAGCAGCTTTGGTGTGTGTTGCTTGAATTTCCGGCATCTGCAGAATTCCTGTTGTTTGCACCTTCCCCGCTATGCAATTATTCCAGTGGCTTGTAGCCCAAATTCTAGGTCAGATATTTTTGCTTGACTCAAATTTGCAATCCTACTTGAAGCTGTTGAGGGAACTGCTTTATTTTATCTGGTACTATTTTCTGGAATGTTGCTCCAAGACCGAGAGGTTGGATCTTGAGGAACCTGACTGCTCTAATACTTGGAGGATCCTGTTGTTAACTTTGGATTGCAAAAGTAAAGAAGAGTTCTGGTTCTTAGTACTGTCTGCTAAAGAATATGTTTATGATTTTTATTTTGAAGAGGCAGATGTGATTAAGCAGTTGTAGGTCACTGGGTATATGGTGCAGGGCACACAGAGAATCTGGCAGGTCTTCTGCATGGACTGTCTAGGCAGGGTTTGGTATTGTGAATAGTCCTTTGCAAACAGAATGCAGGGACCTTGGAGTTTTTAAAAAGAACAAGTGTCATTGTCCTGAACAGTGATCTCTCAAAGTGCTGTGCAGTGTTTGTAAGGGGCAGCGTGGTAGCATAGTAGTTAGTGTAATGCTTTACAGTGTTAGCGACCCGGATTCAGTTCTGCTGCTGTCTGTAAATAGTGGGTTCCTTCTGGATCCCTCTTACATTCCAGAGGTGTACAGGTTAGTGTTAGTAAGCTGTGTGGGTGCCAGAAAGATGGTTCCACTTGTGTGCTTCCCCCAGCACATCCTTATACAGTTGGTTGTTGTGTTTTGATGCATTCATGACAAATAAAGCTGATCTTTGTCTTTAAATGCCTGATTGCAGAAATAATTCTACTTTCACTGCTGGGTTCGTACTGTCAGTTATTTCAAGCATTCTTCTAGCTGTTGATTTCTCCATGAACCTCTTGTTATGCTTACAGTTTTGAAAAATGCAGAAATACCAGGCAGTAATGCAGAGTCTGCTTTACTGGGAGTAACGAAGTACATTCCTTCCCAAAGGCTATGGAAGGCCTTGTTATTGGGTGTGATCGTTGTGAAAGAGACCCATGTTAATTTTTTTTTAAAAAAGTAACTTTGTTTTATTCCAAGCTAAGTGATGTTTGACCTTTTAATCATTCAATTTTGGCCTGTGTTTATCACACTCTCCCCTTTTTGCGTTCTGCCCCTTTCCCTTTCATAATCTTTGTACGTCCATGCCTTGGACTGCTCTGTTTCTCAACCATCTCTGATCACGTTTCACTCCCTTTTCTCTGCAAATCATATTTTCTTC
Organism: Mobula hypostoma; assembly: GCF_963921235.1. NCBI lineage: Eukaryota > Metazoa > Chordata > Chondrichthyes > Myliobatiformes > Myliobatidae > Mobula > Mobula hypostoma. The sequence continues at coordinate 111,212,313 of NC_086106.1, read as the reverse complement.
TTACTGTTTTCCTCAGCTAATTTACATCTTTCACTAGTTCTGCTTTCCTAGACATTTTTTTTCTCTTTATTTGTTTTCTATTTCGGTTTCTTCTATAATTCCAGCTTTCACTTCCTGTGTTTCTGTTGAATTAACTCTCCGATTTTCCTGGTTGCCTTGCAGCCCTCCTCTCTGCCACGCCGTACTATAGTGCGCTGTTTCTGTTAGAGTAAAGGACAAGGTAAAATTACGATAACATGCTGTCCAGCATCGGACTAACCAGATGTTTGCGGTGCTCCCCATCTACACATCGAGACATTGGTTCCCGTGCATCCTTTAAGCTAACTGAAGCCTTGATACTGATCGTCCTTTAAACTTGTCAGTGGCACAGCGGCGTAAAGCTCTGACAGCACCGGTGACCTGCAAGGAGTTTGTATGTTCTGCCCGACACCATGTTCATTTCCTTCTGGATTGCTCTGGTTTCTCCCACATTCCAAAGGTGTATGGGTTAATAGGTAACTGGGTCACATGTGTAATTGGGCCTGTTACTATGCCATATTCCTAAATAAAAATAAGAATCCTTGGAAAATGTATTATTCTTTGTGGGAATGCTTTTTTAGATAAAGAGGTGAGCTTGAAGTATGTTAAAACATTGTTGGAATTATGTTCAGTGGTGTGGAAAATCTACTTGAATGGCATCTCTGAAGGCCTGGGCATATCGGATTAACTGGAGTTTTACTGTCCTCTGGTATATTATCACTCCAGTGCTGTGTTGACATGGCCTAGATTCAAGCAACAGGACTGTTCCACATTTCACTCAGCAGACACTTATTTGTAGCTCTGCATCGCATGCGCCTGGTGTGCTTTTCCACACCCTTGGTTATTTTGAAACTCATTCGTCAGCCTTGTGTTTATAGTAGGGCTTCGTAGAGCCAGCAATGTCCCTTCTCTGATCCACAATCATTGGACTACTTTGTCTGGTTGTGGACACTGCCCCACTCCCCATTCCACGCGCAACTACTAACCTGTCATAAAACATAAGCGCATAAAGCATAGGAGCAGAATTGGGCCATTTGGCCCATCGAGTCTGCTCTACCATTTGATCATGGCTGATCGATTTCCCTCTCAGTCCCAATCTCCTGCCTTCTCCCTATAATCCTTCATGCCCTGACTAATCTAGAATCTATCAATCTCTTCCTTAAATATACCCAATGACTGCCTCCACAGCTGTCTATGGCTGCGGATTCCACAGATGCACCTCTCTCTGGCTTAAAAAAAATTCTTGCTTATCACCATTCTAAATGGATACCCCTCTATTCTGAGGCTGTAATCTCTGGTCCTAGACTCCCCCGTCATAGGAAACATCATCTTCACATCCACTCTATCAAGACCTTTCAACATTTCAATAGGTTTCAATGAGATCTACACTCATTCTTCTGAATTCCCAAGGAGTACAAGCCTAGAGCCATCAAACACTCCTCATGCAAGACTTCCAATCCTGGAATCATTTTTGTGAAACTCCTTTGAACCCTCCCCAGTATCAGCACATCCTTTCTTAGATAAGGGGCCCAAAACTGCTCACAATATTCCACAAGGAACCTCACCAGCACTTTATAAAGCCTCAACATTACGTCCTTGCTTTTATATTCTAGTCCTTGCAATATTAGCATTCATTTTTGAATTTCCCTTCCTCACCATAGACTCGGTCTGCAAATTAACCTTTCATGAATCCTGCACAAGGACTCCCAAATCCTTTTTGCAAGTCAGATTTTTAAATTTTCTCTAAAAAAATTTAGAAAATAGTCTATGCTTTTATTTCTTCTATCAAAGTGCATGACTGTAGACTTCCTGGCACTATATTCCATCTGTCACTTCTTTGCCCAGTGTCCTAGTCTGTCTAAGTCCTTCTGCAGCTTCCCTGCTTCCTCAACACTACTTGTCCCCCCACCTATCTTTGTATTGTCCACAAACCTGGCCACAGAACTATCAGTCGTGTCGCCCAAATCATTGACATGTCATGTAAAAAGTATCTGTCCCAAAACAGACCCCACTGGAACACCGCCCAATCAGAGAAGGCTCCCTTTATTCCCAATTTTTGCCAGTCCTCCAGAACCATTCCAGAATCTAGTGATTCTTGAAAGATGGTTACCAATGTCGCCACAATCTCTTCAACCACCTCCTTCAGAACCCTGAGGCGTACATCATCTGGTCCAGGTGATTTATCTGCCTTCAGACCTTTGTTTCCCAAGCATGGCAGCTTCACTCACTTCTGACCCCAGCACTCTCGAACTTCTGGCATACTGCTAGTGTTCTCCACAGTGAAGACTGATGCAAAATATTTATTCAGTTTGTCTGCCATTTCTTTGTCCTCCATTACTACCTCTCCAGCATTATTTTCCAGTGGTCAGATATATATGCTCAGCTCTCTTTTACGCTTTATGTATCTGGAAAAATCTTTTAGTATCCTCTTTAATATTATTAGCTGGCTTACCTTCATATTCCACCTACTCCCTCTTTATGACTTTTTAGTTGCCCTCTGTTGATTTTTAAAAGCTTTGCAGTCCTCTAATTTCCCACTAAGTTTTGCTCTATTATATGCCCTCTCTTTAGCCTTTATGTTTGCTTTGACTTCCCTTGTCTGCCATGGTTACATCATCCTGACTTTTAGAATACTTTTTCCTCTTTGGGATGTGTCTATTATCTTGCACCTTCCAAATTGCTTTCAGAAACTCCAGCCATGGCTGCTCTGCTGTCATCCCTGCTGGTGTCCCCTTCCATTCAACTTTGGCCAGCTCCTCTCTCATGCCTCTGTAATTTCCTTTTATTCCACTATAACAATGATACATCTGACTTTAACTTCTTCTCAAATTTCTGGGTGAAGTCGATCACATTATGATCACTTGCCCCTCAGAGTTCTTTTACTTTAAGCTCTCTAATCATATGTTCTCCGTTGAGATGCCTTCCTGGTTTCCTTTTCAACTGTACAGTACCATTACAGTGGGCTTCATATTTTTAATTTCTAGATATTGGAAAAGTACTAATTGGAAAATTAGATTGAGTTGCATTCTTGCTTGCGGGATGTGACTGGAGCCTTGAATTATTCCACCCCTGTGATGTTTAGTAAGAAGTCTCCTCCTGGTTCTCTTACAGGAACGGACAAACCGGGTCCCTCGACCATGCAATAATGGACAGAATGCATTGATACCGGAACATGAGGTAATGTTGAACTTGGTTCCATCTTTTCCGAGTAATTTTGGGGGAAATTTGAGGGAAAAGGAGTGATTAGGATTGTTTAGATATTGATACCACTACAAGGCAACCTTGCTGCAAGAGAACAAATCACAGAACAGGCCCAAACAGATGAACACTCCACTAATGGTGTGCAGTTATAAAAGGCAGTCAGTGTGTTGTTCAATCACAAGGCCGTCACTACCAAGGAGTAATCATCGCCTTTTGGCTAGCAGGTTACAAGACAAAATTCATGAATGGAATCACACAAATTTCTATTTCAGTTCACAGGTTTGAATAGTTATTGCAGTTTGCCCTGTTGCCAGTCTACTCTGTGATAACATAGCAATTAGTACATGGCCTTGCGGCCCTGGCTATAAGATCGGGGTTCAATTCCTGCCGTTGCCCTTAAGGAGTTTATATGTTCTCCCAGTATCCACGTGGTATCCCTCTGGGGGCTCTGGTTTTCTCCCACATTCCAGAGATGTATGGATTAGGATTAGTGATTTCTGCTCATGGCTATATTGGCTTTGGAAGCGTAGTGACCCTTGTGGGCTGCCCATCGTAATCCTCGCTGATTTGATTTGATGCAAAAGGCGCATTTCACTGTGTGTTTTGATGTACGTGTGACAAATGAAACCTGATCTTTTTCAGTACGTCTTAATGTGAGTTGATCTAATCCGTCAGTTTTAGAAAGACATTTCCAGAGTAATTATTGAAAATGTTTATATTTATCATCCTTGTTGTTTTGGGATATAAGTTTTTAGTGAATTTTTTCCCCCCATCTTTTGGAGCTGTCATCACATTTGTTCTTACACCTGTATTATTATACAGCCAGCTATTACTATTTGCCAGCAGCCTGAGGTGACTCTCTTGCCCCTCCGGTTTTCCTCATCCTCCCCCCACCCCACAGCAGTTTTATCTTGATTGCTGATGCTACCTGTGGGCAAGCATATCAGCTGCTGCTTGTGCCCGTAGGAGTCTGGTTTCAGGACTTCACAAGCTGCTTATAGTGTTGCTCTCACAAGTCATTCTGTAACAATTCTAGGAGAATTTCTAACTCTTGATCTTTTGAGTTAATAATCAAAGGTTCATTTTTTATCAAAGTATACAACTCTGAAATTCTTCTTCTCCAGATAGCCACAAAACCAAGACAGAAAAGAATGGCAGCACCATCATCGATCGCAAAATCCCTCCTCCCCGCACAAAAAAAAACACAAAATCAGAAACATAGAAACATAGAAAATAGGTGCAGGAGTAGGCCATTCGGCCCTTTGAGCCTGCACCGCCATTTATTATGATCATGGCTGATCGTCCAACTCAGAACCCTGCCCCAGCCTTCCCTCCATACCCCCTGATCCCCATAGCCACAAGGGCCATATCTAACTCCCTCTTAAATATAGCCAATGAACTGGCCTCAACTGTTTCCTGTGGCAGAGAATTCCACAGATTCACCACTCTCTGTGTGAAGAAGTTTTTCCTAATCTCGGTCCTAAAAGGCTTCCCCTCTATCCTCAAACTGTGACTCCTCGTTCTGGACTTCCCCAACATCGGGAACAATCTTCCTGCATCTAGCCTGTCCAATCCCTTTAGGATTTTATACGTTTCAATCAGATCCCCCCTCAATCTTCTAAATTCCAACGAGTACAAGCCCAGTTCATCCAGTCTTTCTTCATATGAAAGTCCTGCCAACCCAGGAATCAATCTGGTGAACCTTCTTTGTACTCCCTCTATGGCAAGGATGTCTTTCCTCAGATTAGGGGACCAAAACTGCACACAATACTCCAGGTGTGGTCTCACCAAGGCCTTGTACAACTGCAGTAGTACCTCCCTGCTCCTGTACTCGAATCCTCTTGCTATAAATGCCAGCATACCATTCGCCTTTTTCACCGCCTGCTGTACCTGCATGCCCACTTTCAATAACTGGTGTATAATGACACCCAGGTCTCGTTGCACCTCCCCTTTTCCTAATCGGCCACCATTCAGATAATAATCTGTTTTCCTATTTTTGCCACCAAAGTGGATAACTTCACACTTATCCACATTAAATTGCATCTGCCATAAATTTGCCCACTCACCCAACCTATCCAAATCACTCTGCATCCTCTTAGCATCCTCCTCACAGCTAACACTGCCACCCAGCTTCGTGTCATCCGCAAACTTGGAGATGCTGCATTTAATTCCCTCACCAAAGACATTAATATATATTGTAAACAACTGGGGTCCCAGCACTGAGCCTTGCGGTACCCCACTAGTCACCGCCTGCCATTCTGAAAAGGTCCCGTTTATTCCCACTCTTTGCTTCCTGTCTGCCAACCAATTCTCTATCCACATCAATACCTTACCCCCAATACCGTGTGCTTTAAGTTTGCACACTAATCTCCTGTGTGGGACCTTGTCAAAAGCCTTTTGAAAATCCAAATATACCACATCCACTGGTTCTCCCATATCCACTCTGCTAGTTACATCCTCAAAAAATTCTATGAGATTCATCAGACATGATTTTCCTTTCACAAATCCATGCTGACTTTGTCTGATGATTTCACCACTTTCCAAATGTGCTGTTATCACATCTTTGATAACTGACTTTAGCATTTTCCCCACCACCAAAGTCAGGCTAACTGGTCTATAATTCCCTGGTTTCCCTCTCCCTCCTTTTTTAAGAAGTGGGGTTACATTAGCCACCCTCCAATCCTCAGGAACTAGTCCAGAGTCTAAAGAGTTTTGAAAAATTATCACTAACGCATCTACTATTTCTTGGGCTACTTCCTTAAGCACTCTGGGATGCAGACCATCTGGCCCTGGGGATTTATCTGCCTTCAATCCCTTCAATTTACCTAACACCACTTCCCTACTAACATGTATTTCGCTCAGTTCCTCCATCTCACTGGACTCTCTGTCCCCTACTATTTCTGGAAGATTATTTATGTCCTCCTTAGTGAAGACAGAACCAAAGTAATTATTCAATTGGTCTGCCATGTCCTTGCTCCCCATAATCAATTCACCTGTTTCTGTCTGTAGGGGACCTACATTTGTCTTTACCAGTCTTTTCCTTTTTACATATCTATAAAAGCTTTTACAGTCAGTTTTTATGTTCCCTGCCAGTTTTCTCTCATAATCTTTTTTACACTGCCTAATTAAGCCCTTTGTCCTCCTCTGCTGAACTCTGAATTTCTCCCAGTCGTTAGGTGAGCCACTTCTTCTGGCTAATTTGTATGCTTCTTCTTTGGAATTGATACTATCCCTAATTTCTCTTGTCAGCCACAGGTGCACTACCTTCCTTGATTTATTCTTTTGCCAAACTGGGATGAACAATTGTTGTAGTTCATCCATGCAACCTTTAAATGCTTGCCATTGCATATCCACCGTCAATCCTTTAAGTGTCATTTGCCAGTCTATCTTAGCTAATTCACGACTCATACCTTCAAAGTTACCCCTCTTTAAGTTCAGAACCTTTGTTTCTGAATTAGCTATGTCACTCTCCATCTTAATGAAGAATTCCACCATATTATGGTCACTCTTACCCAAGGGGCCTCTCACGACAAGATTGCTAATTAACCCTTCCTCATTGCTCAAAACCCAGTCCAGAATAGCCTGCTCTCTAGTTGGTTCCTCGACATGTTGGTTCAAAAAACCATCCCGCATACATTCCAAGAAATCCTCTTCCTCAGCACCTTTACCAATTTGGTTCACCCAATCTACATGTAGATTGAAGTCACCCATTATAACTGCTGTTCCTTTATTGCACACATTTCTAATTTCCTGTTTAATACCATCTCCGACCTCACTACTACTGTTAGGTGGCCTGTACACAACTCCCACCAGCGTTTTCTGCCCCTTAGTGTTATGCAGCTCTACCCATATCGATTCCACATCTTCCCGGCTTATGTCCTTCCTTTCTATTGTGTTAATCTCTTCTTTAACCAGCAACGCCACCCCACCTCCCCTTCTTTCATGTCTATCCCTCCTGAATATTGAATATCCCTGAACGTTGAGCTCCCATCCTTGGTCACCCTGGGGCCATGTCTCTGTGATCCCAACTATATCATAATCATTAATAACAATCTGCACTTTCAATTCATCCACCTTATTACGAATGCTCCTTGCCTTGACACACAAAGCCTTCAGGCGCTCTTTTACAACTCTCTTAGTCCTTATACAATTATGTTGAAAAGTGGCCCTTTTTAATGCTTGCCCTGGATTTGTCGGCCTGCCACTTTTACTTTTCTCCTTAGTACTTTTTGCTTCTACCCTCACTTTACACCCCTCTGTCTCTCTGCACTGGTTCCCATCCCTCTGTTGTGAACTAACCTCCTCACGCCTAGCCTCTTTAATTTGATTCCCACCCCACAACCGTTCTAGTTTAAAGTCACCTCAGTAGCCCTCGCTAATCTCCCTGCCAGGATATTGGTCCCCCTAGGATTCAAGTGTAACCCGTCCTTTTTGTACAGGTCACGCCTGCGCCAAAAGAGGTCCCAATGATCCAAAAACTTGAATCCCTGCCCCCTGCTCCAATCCCTCAGCCACGCATTTATCCTCCACCTCATCGCATTCCTACTCTCACTGTCGCGTGGCACAGGCAGTAATCCCGAGATTACTACCTTTGCGGTCCTTTTTCTCAACTCCCTTCCTAGCTCCCTATATTCTCCTTTCAGGACCTCATCCCTTTTCCTACCTATGTCATTGGTACCTGTATGTACCACGACCTCTGGCTCCTCACCCTCCCACTTCAGGATATCTTGAACTGGCACATTCACCCCCAAAACCCCCTCCCCTGCACACAAAAAAATGAGAAAGATCAGGCAAAAAGCACAGCATATTAATAAAACCCGTAAGACTGAAAAAGAACAGTCTATAGTCCAAGTCCATCGCAAAACACAGAAAACCTGGGTAACCTGTTTTTTTTTAAACCAAAAAAAATAATCAGAATCTGGTAGCACAGTGACACAGCTGGCAGTGCCTCTGCTTCTCAGCAACAGGGATGCAGGTTTGATCGTGATCTGCCAGGGTGGAATTTTCATCTTCTACATATGACTAATGGGAATCCCCCAGGTGCTCCTCTTCCCTCCCACATCCCAAAGAAGTATGGGTCTGTAGATTATTGATTATTGTAACCTGTCCTTAGTTGCAGATAAGTAGTAAAATCACGTGGGAGTTCATAGAATGAAGAGAGAATGAAATTAATACAAGATACAGAAATAAATTCCGTATGCATCACTGGCACCTATCTACCTGCCATCAAGGATATGTATGCTGAAGGGTGCCAGCAAAAGGCCAGCAAAATGATGAAGAATCCTACCCATGCTGCTCATAGACTGTTTGCCCCACTCCCATCAGGGAGGAGGCGACATAACTTCCATGCCAAGAGCAGCAGACTCAAAAATGGTTACTTTCCCCAAGCAGTAAGACTGAGATTCAAAGAGGACGTGAGTTGAGAGCTAAAGGGCAAAAGTTTAGGGGTAACATGAGGGGGAACTTCTTTACTCAGAGAGTGGTAGCTGTGTGGAACGAGCTTCCAGCAGAAGTGGTTGAGGCAGGTTCGATGTTGTCATTTAAAGTTAAATTGGATAGATATATGGACAGGAGAGGAATGGAGGGTTATGGCCTGAGTGCAGGTCGGTGGGACGAGGTGAGAGTAAGAGTTCGGCACGGACTAGAAGGGCCGAGATGGCCTGCTTCTGTGCTGTAATTGTTATATGGTTATCAACACCTCCACCCACTAACTCCACCATGAGTTTATTTCCCGTCAGTCACCTTAAGTACAGTCTATTGTCACTTGATGAACATACAATCAATGTATATAAGCTATCTTAATGTATAATTATTATTTTTTCATTATTATTATATTCCTGATCTCGTGTCTGTGTGTGTTTTTTTGCACTGCATCAGATCCAGAGTAACAATTATTTCATTCTCCTTACACTTGTGCATAGGAAATGACATTAAGCAATCTTGAATGAGAGGATTATAGGTGTGCGGCAGTCAGTCAGCAGGAACTCAGTGAGCCAAAGGGCCTGTTTCCCTGCTGTATCTCTAAGCACCTTTAGCTGGTATGAGCATGGTGGTGAAATGCTTGCGTGAAGATAGAAGATTAAACCTCTCTTGTTACAGTTATACTCTGCTTCTTGCCTTCCCTTTGTAATGGGAGCACTTCCATATTTGGTATAGATTGAGCGAAGGAAAGATTTGTAAGATCCAGTCCATCTACAGTCAACAGGAATTAGACTGATTTATTTTTTCCCCTGTTCTCGTTCTTTTTTACCACGTAGATCAATAAGGTGAGCACAGAGAGTGATCGTGCCCATCTGTTTGTGAAGGCGCTGGGCAGCAGGAGCTGCCTGGATGGAGTCGTACAGCTCATGGGATGCCACCCTCAGTACCTGGAGTCGTTCCTGAAAACCCAACACTACCTGCTGCACATGGACGGACCCCTCCCCTTCCACTACAGACACTACATCGCCATCATGGTAAGGCCAGCGAGCATTTGAAGGCTGTTGACAGTTTAGAGTGATGTTAACCAAAATCTCTGTGTGGCAAAGTTAGAGACTGGCAGCAGAGAGGGACAGTCAGGGGGAGCACTGCAACACCCACAGAGTCGCTCGCTCCGTTGGCTGAGTCACAAACTTGGTTGGCCACAGGAACTCCTGGGGGGGGGGGGCGTGCATGGCCATTGGAACCTTGGGGTTAAAGTTTTATGGGGAAAAAATGTTTTAAAAAATTTCTTCAGCATTTTTCCCTTCCCGTGTTACGTTTCAACACGCAGTCATGAATAACAAATTGTATTTGTAGAAAAATTGAGAAGCAAAACCAGATTCCTTAGACTTGCTGAGTGCTTCGAGCATTTTTAAAATTCCTGTTTTGTCATTAAAACAATGTTAAGTAATGCCATAAAGTTTTTCAACTCATTTCATTGATGTAACACACAAAATGCTGGAGGAACTTAGCAGGTCGGGCGGCATCTATGGAAAGGAATAAACAGTCAACATTTTGGGTCAAGACCCTTGAACAGGCTGGAAAGGAAGAGGAAAGAAGCCAGAATAAGAAAGGTGGGGGGGGGGGGTGGGGGAAGGGAAGCCAGGTGAGGGGGAAGGTGGGTGGGTGGGAGAGGGGGGGATTGAAGAAAGAATATGAGAGGTGATGGGTGGTTGTAAAACTGTGTCATTCAATCATGAAAGGGAAGATGAAAGTTGGACTGCGGAAAGATTTAAAGATGGGTTCAAGAATTTTGATCTATTCAGCTAAGGTGCTGCAACTCAGGACAGGGAAAATCTGGGAAGCACATGACGTGGATTTGTAGGCTTGGCGTAAAGTATGGAATCGGGGAGGGCTGAGATCAAGAAGGAATAGGGAGAAGAATTTGAAATTTAAGGTATTCGTAAAGCCAGTTAGCAATAGTGTCCTCACAGTGGACACTTCAAGGCAGGCAATTGTTCTAGATCAGGTTGTGACATCTCATCATGTAAACTTGATGTGCATTCTCTAGTGTTGGAATCTGGTACTGCAGTAATCTAGTCCAACATGAAAGCGAATGTGTTGAAACCAAAAGAGATCTCCGTACAAGACTGTTCCCTAAACCTTCCTTTGGTTTCTGTCATGTGTCCCTGGGGGATGAGATTCTTTTGCTTCCAGCCTCCTCATTATATTCAACACTGCACTAAAATCCCAGCCTCAAGCTATTGTGTAAACTTTGGTATTTTCCTACTTCAGCTCGACAGAGATGGGTTAATGAGGGAGAGAAGGTGATGCTGAGTTCTCTGTGTAAGAGGTTCTCTGTTCACACTGTGCCAGGGTTCCCAATCTTTATTATGCCATGGAGCCTTTCCATTGACTGAGGAGCCCGTGGACCCCAGATTGGGAACCCCTGACTGTGCGGACAAATTATAAACGATGGTCTTTACACCGGTGCATTTAGTGAGTGTGGGGATTTCTGCAGCATTTTCACTAGTGGTTTCCTCATAGTGATCACACAATAACTCTTCTTCCTCCTCCTACCTTACCATCCCTCCACTGCCTACTACCTCCATGTCTCCCCGCACCCCCCACTAAATATTGTTTTTGAAAGAAAATGTGATGCATTATTCAACTTATCATTGCAACAAGCCCATAATCCTAAACCAATTCACATTAATACACACAAAATGTTGGCGGAGCTCAGCAGGTCAGGCAGCACCTGTGGAAGGAAATGAGCAGACAATGTATTGCGCTGAGACCCTTCATCAGGACTGAACAGGAAAAAGGAAGAAGCCAGGATCAGGGGGAGGGAAGGGGCAACAGTACCAACTGGCAGGTGATGGGTTCCCTCTTCTAATTCTGCTTTCTGCTCCCTTCCTTTCCAGTCCTGATGAGGGGTCTTGGCTTGAAACTTCCACTGTTTATTTCCCTCGATAGATGCTGTCTGACCTGCTGAGTTCCTCCAGCAGAGTGAGTGAGTGTATGTTGCTCTGAATTTCCAGCATCTGTAGAACCTCTTGTCTCTAATTTTTGTCGAACCTTCTTTCTCCTTCCCTCCGTGCTAGGCGGCAGCCCGACACCAGTCCTTGTATTTGGTGGAGGTTCACATTAATCAGTTCTTGCAGGTGGGTGGTGACCCACAGTGGCTACAGGGGCTCGGCTGTATCCCGCAGAGACTGAGGAACCTCAACGAGATCAACAAAATCCTGGCACATCGGCCCTGGCTCATTACCAAGCAACACATTGAGGTGAGCGTCAGCCTTGCGTCCATCACGTCCGCCACACAATTTGACCACTTTGGAAAGGAAGAAATGTGTTTCGAATGGATCATAACCATAAGCATCCTCACTTCAATGAGGCTCAGTCTGTTACTGTTATCTTGTTGGTAAAACAACAAGCTGCTGAAGGAACTCTTTCAATGGTCTTGACTCAAAACATTGGACCATCCCAGTGCATCCATACATATTGCTTGACTTGATAAGGTCCTCCAGCAATTTGTTTTATGCTCCGGATTCCAGCATCTGCCATCTTTTGTGTCTCTACTGCGGTTCTGTATCGGGATCTAAATTTGTTCTGCTTTTATAACATAATTAACCTACCCTACTAATGTTAACTCTTTGAGTTATCCAGCTGGCCCAGTGAACCTCTCCTCAAATTAGCATTCTCAAATTCCTAGTTGTAGTTGCTTGAGGCAAATTGATAGGTGGTTAAGAAGGCGCATGGTACGTTGGCCTTTGTTGGTTAAGAGGTTGAGCTCAAAAGCCACGAGGTAATGGTGCAGCTCTGAGGAACTCTGGTTAGACCACACTTGGGAGTATTGCGTTCATATCTGATCACCTCATAATGGGAAGGATTCCACACAATAGCATGAGTGCGGAGGATACTGCCTGGATTAGAGAGCATGTCATATGAGGAAATGCAAACTAAGACTTCTCTCTTTGGAGGGAAGGAGGAAGAGCGATGACTTGATAGAAATGTGTAAGATAATAAGAGGTATAGATAGACAGCCCATTTGTCCCAGGCAGCACGGCTAATACACAAGGGCATAATTTTAAGGTGGGAAGGAAAGTATTGGGGGGGGGGGGGATGTTAGAGGTAGGTTTTATTTTTTAAACAGAGAGTGGTAAGTGTGTGGAGTGCGCTGCCAGGGCTGGTACTAGAGGCAAATATATTAAGGACATTGAAGGGACTCTGGTAAATAAATGAATGATAGAAAAGTGGGGGGCTTTGTAGAAGGGAGGGTTAGATTGATCTCGGAGTAGGTTAAAAGTTGGGCACAACATTGTGGGCTGAATGGCTTACACTACACTATACTGTTCATGTGTTATAATGAGTACCTTTCAATTTTCCCTTCATAATATTCATAGCCTGGGAAAGGATTTCATTCACCTCATCTCACAAAGCTCTGGTGAGGTAAATATAATTAATTACAGTTTTCAACTTTGTGCGCACGCAGAACCTGCTGAAGATCGGCGAGCACTGTTGGTCACTGGCAGAGCTGGTCCATGGCGTAGTGCTGCTGGCTCACTACCACTCGCTGGCGAGTTTCGTCTTTGGCTGCGGGATCTGTGCCGAAGGAGGGCACGAAGGCGGTCACATCCTCCGGCCGTCATCGATCAACAACCAGTGCTCCGGCGACACTACCAACGGGAACGGCAACGTCCCAGACCCCTCCGTGGTTCACCGCAGGCGAAGAGTAAGCAGCAGCTGGAAGGGCGGATGGCGGAAGCGTGGGGTCGCGCAGAGAGCGGTGGTACTGTTGTCGGGCAGCTCCGGTTAATTGCGTAGAGAAGATCCCTTATTTAGTCCAGAATTATGGTCGTACCTGCCTTGGCTGAGAGACAGGTGGAGCAACAAACGATCTGCTGGAGGAACTTGGCAGGTTGAGCAGCAACTGTGGGAGGAAAAGAATTGTTGATATTGCAGAGTTTTGACCCAAAACATCGCCAATTTCTATCTCTCCCTCCCCCCCCCACACTTGACCCACTGAGTTCTGCAACACATTGCCTGGTGCTCCAGATTACTGCATCCGCAGTCCCTTGTGTCTCCATTTAATGGGTGAAGTTTCAACCAAACCACGTGGCTGCTACCAGCCCAACCTGATGTGGCCTCCATTTTGCACTTCCACGGCATTTTTCTCCCTCACACCTTTATAAGATGTACGTTTGTACGGAGTAGGGCTTGCATGTGCAACCTCGGTAAATCTAGGTGCAGGTAATCACAGTCACAAACTTTCTGAAAGCGCTGATGGCTGCTGGAGTTAATTCTCCTGTAGCACCACATCCAAATAGCCTCTGGTCATGCCTGAGATGAAACAGAAGGCAGTGTAATTCCAGTTGGGTCCAGTCCTGAGTTTGTCCAGTGTCCAAGTTCAGATATTATAACCACGCCAGAGGCTGCGTGGCAATCAATCAGCCTCTTGATTTCCTTAACCTTGTGCTGGGGGACCAAGGTTAAGAACGTGGACGTGGCTAAAAATTGCAAGCTCAATATTAACCAAGCCTCTAACTTGACTTCCTTGGTCTCTGTGACCAAGTCTTTGGGGAAGTCTGTACTGCTGTGGTTCTGTTTCCAAGTTGAGCTGTTCTTGGAGTCAAAGGGCACTTTCACACAGAAACAGGCCCTTCAGCCCAGCAGGTCTGTACTAACTATTAGCCCCACCTATACCTGCACCTGGACCGTAGCCCACCGTACCCTTCCCATCCATGTACTTATCCAAACCTAAAATGTTGAAACCGTACCTGCATCCACCACTTCGGCTGCCAGCTCATTCCACACTCCTACCATCATCTAAGTGAAGAAGTTCCTCGGGTCCACTTAAATATTTCACCTTTCACCCGTAACCCATGACCTCAAAGTTTTCATCTCATCCAACCTCCGTGGAGAAAGCCTGCTTGCACTTACCCTATCTATACCCTCATAAATTTGTATAGCTTTATCAAAATGCACCAGGGAATAAAGCCCCAACCTATTTGGTCTTTCTGAATAACTCAGATCCTCGGGTCCCAGCAACATCCTTGTACTCTTTCAATGTTATTGATAATCCTCCCTGTTAGGTAGAAGACCAGAGCTGCACACAGTAGCACACGATTTCTCTTGTTCCTCTTGCCAAAGATTAAGAGATTGTTTGAAGTTGCATATCCAAAGTGGGCAGGGGAGGGAGCATAAACTTTGGCTCGTAGAGTATAAGTTATTTTGTGTCTCGGCTTTAGACTCTGGCTTTCTGCACAGGGAATGAATTTTGCCAGCAGCAAAGTGGTCCAGTGGAAGGGTATTGGGGGGGAAAAGGAACAGTTTTGTGAAGCCCTGAGCCTGGGGCGAGGAGGCGAATGAGTCTGATGTCCTGGAAAAGAGCCAGCGCTGAGTGACTTCGTTTCCATTCCTTCCAGTCGGTGGATTACTCCAGTGATTCCGAATATTTGGTGGACAAGATGCAGAAATTCCAGGCAGAGAAGGAGAATGAAGACGAGATGCTGAGGGAAGAAACGTGGATTGCATCAGAGACGGAAAAGGACACCAGTCCACCAACAGTGAACCGGGGTAAGCAAGGTCACCTCAGCTGGTGTCTGATTTGTTCCTGCTTTACTGATCTGGTGTAAAGTTTGTCGTTGCTACTTCCATCTTGAGAAGATTGGTAACCTCTCTGAAATCTCCACTTGTGCTGCCTTTAAGACTGGGAGGAGATGAATAGTCTTGGAGGAGGAGCTGAGACTTGGAGGAGATGATTAGTCTTCCAAAATAATTGATTTCTCTGTCATTCTGTCACACAGCATGGAAACAAGCCCTTTGGCCCACTGGCTCGCTTAGATCCCCATCTGAGCTGATCCCATTGGCCCTTAAATCTTCTCTACACAAGTGCTGGTTCCCCATGCCAGTGAGTGGTTTCTCTCCTCTGGAGTATCGCCGGCTGTTGTGGACTTTCTCCCAGGAAGCTGAGGAGATGCTAGTCATCTTAACGTGTTTGGATGCAATGCAAATCCTCCCCTCTCCTCCCCCACCGCCCCAGGAGCCAGCCGGTGGGTGTAGTGGCACATCCGCACTGGATTTCAAAGTAAGTGGTCCTGGGTTCGGATGCGGCCTACTTTCCATCTGTGCTGGAAAAACAGCCCCACCCCCGCCTCAGCTGTGGAATGGAAGGTATTTTGGAGCTCCATTCCATGGTCCCCCTGTGGAACGGTGATCTGTGTGGCTCTTTCCCAGCCACATCAGCAGACCTCTGGTTCACTCCAGATTGAAGGCCAAGCAATTGACTAGTACAGGCCCGGCCATGAGTGACCTGCCAAGGCCTGGACTGTAAGCAGAGAAGGGAAACTAGTACATTCAGTACTGAGTTAGGACAGGATAAGATTCTGTTTTTGTGAGTGCTTTTTAATCTTCCCATCTAAGTGGACAGTGAACCTGTGAACGCTACCTCATTATTTTCTTTCTCTTTTTGCACTATATATTTTAATTTATTATTACAGCAGTGTAAACAACAAATCACAACATATGCCAGTAATATTAAACCTGATTCTGATTCTAACGCCTCACTCTTTGATTACACAGCTCCGGACGACAAACCTGTTACTATCCCTGACTTGTCCTGTTACGTAGAAGACCCTGAGTTTGGTTATCCCGAGTTTTCCCGAAGAAGTGGAGAGCAGCTTCCTGTTTTCCGAGCTCAGGTAAAATTTCATCCATTGGATCTTCCGCTGTGGCAAAGGATGTCCTGTAGCACGACTTTGAAAGCCTTTTTGAAGTTAAGGTGGAGAGACTATGGTCCAGTGGTATAATGATTAGGTTACTGAAATGGACTTCTGATCTAGAGACATTCAAATTAAGGTAAAGAAATTAATAATCTAATAGTATTAATCAAGCTGCTGGCCTGTGAGTAACATTCTACAGTGAAGGAAATTTGTCATTCTTGCCATGTTTTGTTTGTCTTGGATCCATGGCGATGTGGGCATCTCCGAACTTCTCTTTAGAATAGTCCAGCAGATTAAAGGACAGTTACGGAGTGATACCACCAATGAAGAATGAATAGGTCAAAAAAAACTTGCTCGGTGTAGAGGTTATAGGAACTCCAGAAAAAGAGATGATGATTAGAAGGTTTGAGAGCTCACAGCTAAAGTTGATTTAAATACAATCTGCTCCAGACATGAAAGTAACACAGATCTATAAAGTTAAGAGGGAGTAGTAAAAGTCATCTGCAAACTTGGCATTGTAAATTCCTTGTCCTTTAGACCATTGCTCATTCCTGCTTGTTTCACTTCCTCTGCTAAACAACAGGAGCTGACATTGGGGCTTGGCTGACGAACTGTGCACACACCAGTGTGGTTACAGGGTTACCTTTGAAACTAAAGTTCCACTCTCGTAACAAGGTGGACTTAAACCAAAGAATTGGGTGACGTAGACCTGTAAACATTTATATCCCAAAAGGAACAATTCGCCATTCTAATCTTGACCCTCAGTCTTGTGGTTGCCATGGCAACCGAGGTTGATGTAGAGGTCGATGTAGAAATTGGGGATACCAACCCCAGTCTAAGACCAGGGGCCCGGTACATTACCGTCTTGATGATCAGTCAACGTTCATGCTTTTGGACCATGAAGTTGTAGCGCAGATTTAAAGCTGAGGGCTGACATGTAAGACAAAGCAGTGAGTTTCTAGGCCCTTGAGATGGCAGGGAAGAGTTTCTTCGTCCTGTGCCCCAGCACTCCCTAATGCTTTTCTGCACTTTCTCCTGAAGGACTACTCCTGGGAAGACCATGGGTTCTCGCTGGTGAACCGTCTGTATTCGGACATTGGCCACCTCCTTGACGAGAAGTTCCGCACTGTGTACAGTCTGAAGAATGGCACTATGGCCAAGCAACGAGGCTGTGACTTCTCAGTGCTAAAGAGAGGAATTTGGAACTACATCCATTGCATGTTTGGTATTAGGTAACTGCCATTTATACAAGATCCTTTTCAACAAACCTTAGAGTTCTCAAAATTTTTAAAAACTCACAGAACGAGCAAAAACGAGGAAGTATTTCTTTCTCAGAGTCATAGAGCACTACAGCAGAGAAATGGGGCCCATCTGGTCGGTCTAGCCGAACTGTTCATTACTCTGCCAAGACCCATCGACCCACACCTGGGCCATAGCCCACCACCCCGCCCATCCATGTACTTATCCAACCTTTTCTGAACTGTCGCAGTTGAACCCATATCCACCACCTCAGCTGACAGCTCAT
Organism: Mobula hypostoma; assembly: GCF_963921235.1. NCBI lineage: Eukaryota > Metazoa > Chordata > Chondrichthyes > Myliobatiformes > Myliobatidae > Mobula > Mobula hypostoma. The sequence continues at coordinate 111,194,445 of NC_086106.1, read as the reverse complement.
TCCACGTCCTCACCACCCTCTGAGTGAAGTTCCCTTGAAATAGTTCATATTTCACCCTTAACCCATGACCTGTAGTTGTAATCTCACCCAACCTCAGTAGAAAAAGCCTGCTTGCATTTACTCTATCCATACCCCTCATAATTATGTATCACGAATTGATGTCTGAGCAAGAATACTTCCTATATACAAAAAAATTGTTGTCTCTCGGTGGCTAAATCAGACTAGATCAATTTTTTTTGGTCTTAATGGGCCCATTTCATGGGAGTTGGTCCCTTCCTCAGACTCATTTACGATTTTTGGATGACAAATGCCAACCAGTGTTGTTGGATTATTATCAAGGTCAGGAGTATCACAGGAGTTCCCCTCCCCTTCACTCCACTGTGGCTTCCTCCCAACAACCCTGCCTTCCTTAGAAACACAGGAAGAACTTGAAGCAAGCTCTTTGCAATCTGGAGCAAAAGCACACTGCTGGAGGAACCCAGGAGAAAGAGGAAGTGTTGCCGTTTCAGGTCGTGCTGCTGGATCGGAGTCTGTATGGACTGTGAGCTTGCTGTGTTGGTTTAAAGAACCTGATGTAGATTCTTGATCCAAAATATTGGCATTTCCTTTACCCCTCTCAGATGCTGCTTGATCAGTTGAGTTCATCCAGCAGTTTACTTGTTCACTCTAATCTTCAGTCTCCTATCTCCATCTCAATGATTTAGTACAGCTCAGGGGAGTGAGTTTGCCTGCGTGGTGAACGTACCGGTGTTCAAAAGCTGCTGATTAATAAATAATCAGATGTACAGTGTGGAAGCGAATTCATTAACACAGCATTTACAGAACCTCCCCACGTTAAGGAGGAGTCGCTCTCCTAGAAAATCATAGGTATCATCATATTCCAAAATGTGAACAGTTGACACAGATGGACAAAATTTGTTGATGCTTTTTTATTTTGTTCATTTAGTTATTTCTCTCTCTTCTCCCTCCTCCCCCACATAAATTCCATAAAAAATTTGTATTCCATATCTCAAAGTTTTTGGTAGGGATTTGTGATCATAAGGGCAGGAGAGTAGTACTGCGGATTAGTGCAACACTGAACAGTGCCCGTGATCGGGGTTCAATTCCCACTGCTATCTGTAAGGAGTTTGTACCTTCTCTCAGTGACCGCGTAGGTTGCCTCCAAGTGCTGTGCTTTCCTCCCACACTCCACAGATGTCCGGGTTAGTAAGTTGAGGGCATGCTATTTCAGCACCAGAAGCACAGCATTACGAGAGCTGCTCACAGCAACCTCCTCGGACCATGTTGCTACTTGACCCAAACGATGCATTTCACTGTACGTGTGACAAATGATTAAAGCTACACCGTAAAACAGCATGAAAGGGACAGTCTAAAATAATTTGTACCAATCCACTGGCACAGATGCTCTGGAGAACATTGGCGTTAATTGATGCTATTTTTCTCCCTTCAATGTGACAGGTACGATGATTATGACTACGGTGAAGTGAATCATTTCCTGGAGAGGAATCTTAAGGTTTACTTGAAGACTGTGACTTGCTATCCTGAAAAAACAAAACCTCAAATGTTTGAGAGGTACTGGAGACAGTTTAAATACTCAGAAAAGGTGAGTGGTGACCCGGAATAACCCTGACAACAAAACTCAACTGGAAAGAGAAAAGGCCATCTTTTCTCTTCTGTAAAGCTATTATAAGATGCTGGAGCAACACACAGACAAAATTCTGGAGGAACTCAGCAGGCCAGGCAGCACCTATAGAAAAGAGTAAACAGTCAACATTTTGAGCCGAGAGCCTTCATCAGTTCCTGCAGCATTTTGTTTGTGTGTGTTGCTTTGGATTTCCAGCATCTGCAGGGGTTTTCTTGTGTATATAATGCTGGAGTATGTTATTAGAGAGGTATGTTTCCCCTCAATCTCTTGTGTACGAGGTGTTGTGAACTTGTAAATGGGGGTATTTACTTCACTGTTTCTTTGGACAGTGGTTGTCTAGAAAGTCACATGCACTCCTTAACGAGTGTGCCAAGTGGGCACAGCAGTGGGCATCAGCCACTGTATGGTTATTGTCCCTCCACTGAAATCTGCCGTTGTACACAAGACCGAAAGCCTAAGGGTTCTCCCCCACACACACACACACACACACACACACACACACACACACACACACACACACACACACACACACCCCCGGGCAGGCAATGGCTAATACTAGAGGGCATGATTTTATAGTGATTGGAGGAAACAATAGAGGAGATGCCAGAGGAATTTTTTTGCAGAGTTTTAAGTGCATGGAACGTACTGCCTGGGATGGTGGTAGAAGCAGATAAATCAGTGGTCCCCAACCACCGGGCCGCGGACCGGTACCGGGCCTCGAGGAAACGATATGATTTGGTGATATGAAACAATATGAGTCAGCTGCACCTTTCCTCATTCCCTGGCACGCACTGTTGAACTTGAAATAACCTACCAATTCATACCAAATAACACAAAACCTAAAATAACACTAACATATAGTAAAAGCAGGAATGATATGATAAATACACAGCCTATATAAAGTAGAAATAAGGTATATGCTGTGTAGTTTCACTTAACAGAATCGGGAAGATTAAGCCAAAACCAATTTGTGGGGGGGGAGGATAAAAAATCGGCAGGTGCCCGCACAAGGCTTCATGGTCATGGTAGTCTTTCTCGGGGTAAACACAAGTGTCCCGTATTTGACTGCTACTTTTGTCCCTTATTTGGGAGTGAGAAAGTTGGCAGCCCTACTCGAACACCCCCCGCCCCCCCATCAGCCGGTCTGCAGGAATATTATCAATATTAAACCGGTCCGCGGTGCAAAAAAGGTTGGGGACCCCTGAGATAAATTAAGGACTTCTTAAAAGATTCTTGGATAGGCACAGGAATGATAGGAAGTTGGAGGGCTATGTAGGAAGGAAGTGTTAGATTGATCTTGGAGTAGGTTAAAAGGTCAGCACAATGTGCTGGACTGAAGTGTCTGCACTGTGCTGTACTGCTCCGTTCTATGCCCCTGGTTTCTGCTAAAGGATGTAGGCCCTTCCTCTTTACTGTGTCAAAATTCCTCTTAATTTCATTTCTGCAATCCCAGCTTTTTGATTTATTGCTGTTTGCTTGCAACTAAAGAGAGTGAACTTCCACTCGTAGAACAGAACTTAATTTGGATATCTAAGACGGTAAGAGGCATTGATAGAAAGAACAGTCAGCGTCTTTTTTTTTACCCCTGGGCTAATACAAGAGGGCATAATTTTGAGGTGGTTGGAGGAAAGGGGGAGGATGTCAGAGGAGAGGGTCGAGTACATGGAACGTATTGCCCAGGAATGGTGGTAGAGGCAGATACATTAGGTGGACTAATGTATCTCTGCCTTAGGAGGACTCTGCATGACTTAAGGATTGAAGGGCGCCCATTCAGAACAGAAATGCGAAGAAATTTTTTTTAGTCAGAGGGTGGTGAATCTATGGAATTTGTTGCCACGGGCGGCAGTGGAGGCCAAGTCATTGGGTGTATTTAAGGCAGAGATTGATAGGTATCTGAGTAGCCAGGGCATCAAAGGTTATGGTGAGAAGGCGGGGAGTGGGACTAAATGGGAGAATGGATCAGCTCATGATAAAATGGCGGAGCAGACTCGATGAGCCGAATGGCCATCTCCTGCTCCTTTGTCTTATGGTCTATGTGGAAGGGAAGCATTAGAGTAATCTTGGAGTAGATTTAAAAGACACAACATTGTGGAACAAAGATCTGTATTGTTCTACATCCTATGCCCCTCGTTCTTGTTACAAGATGTAGGCCCTTCCTCTGATGTTTCAAAGTTGCTCAAGTTTCATTTCTGCAACCTCGCTCTTTGGTTTGCCTGTAACAGAAGAGAGCTGAACTCAAACAGAAAGGAGTATGGTACAGATGCAGGCCCTTCGTCCCACAGTGTTGTGCCAAGCTACAGAAAAGCTGTTCCCAGCAAATTTACTTTTCTTTTTTAAAACAACTGCCTTTCTCTTCCTGTTGCAGGTTCGTGTGAATCTGTTGATCCTGGAAGCTCGAATGCAAGCAGAGCTTCTCTACGCACTGCATGCAATAACCCACTACATGATCTCTTAGAAAGGTCAAAAGGAAGGATGCCCTTACCTGCGGGGAACTTTTTTAAAAAAAAATAAAGACTGGACATAAGCTTAGAGACTTGAACGTCTTCTTGGATGGAGGCATCGCAGGGCAGCTGGAACCATGTCACAATGTCTGTGACAGTTAATGTGCAATTATTGACAATGACGCAATCAAGCATTGTGACTGTATGTACAGAGAGCAATGTTACTTCACAAAAGTGTTTCATGCCTCAACACCAAGTATTCACTTGAGGGTCTTCAATCTCTCTAAGTTTTCAGATGTCAAAAGGCTATCGCATCAGTGGTTTGCGTGACTACCATCAAGCCTTGATGATGGGACGGATGAGCCCCCCTTTTTTTGGAAAAGGAAGACTTATTTTTGCTATGAATAGTAATAACAGAAAATATGTTTGACACGTGTTGAGTCTGTTTCATATTGGAATGGCGTTTCCAGATCCTTGCCATATTACTTTTGGTTTTAAGACTTATCCAAAGCCTTTGTGTGTTTGGGTGTGTGTGTGTGTGTGTGTGTGTATGAGTCGGGGGGGTGTGTTAGGTGGGTTCGGGGTGAGGGGTGGGTGGGAGTGAAGGGCAAGGGGAGGGAGCAGAGTTTTAACTGTGCCAACGAGCTGTGAATTTAGTAAATCTCGGGTGACTGAATAGGGGAAGAAAGGAAGTATCGTGAGCCAGTGGGGCATAACATTTCTTGAGTTTATCCAAAACAAAGGCACTAATGAGTGAAACGTGAATGTTCTTCCCTGCCCTAGTTAGTGGTTACTGCAGTAAGCACTGCCAGAATGCAGTGTGCCAAATAAGCATGGTTGACTTTCTTGAACCTACTGAACAGTCAATGACAGGATCCACAACGTTTAAAAACTGATTTCGGAGTCCAAATCTGCGCAGGTCAACATCAGTGCTTTTAAGTTGTTCATTAATCTAGTGGCGTCCAGTCCTTCCAATGTTCTGAGGTAACTTCGAGCCTCCTAACCGGAAGTTCTCTTGCAAGTTGCATGTGCGATTGGATGGTTGACAGCACTGCATGCTTGTGCTTTTTTTCTTTCTTTTTAATATAGAAAGCACTTCAGGCCTCAGACAGGTACTTGAACTTGGAATGAGTATGGCAGCCATTGGATTGGTGACGCAAACTTAACTGGAGTTGGATCTCTGTGGAACTGTTTTATTTATTTTTTACATTCTATATCCAGTAACAGTGTTACATTACAGGAAGAAAGAAATGGGGAAATATAACCCTACCTACAATGTGTATAATTGGCTTGTACAACAATTTTACCTGTAGCTGGTTCTCACCATGCATGTAATATGGTCATTTCCACTACAACCAAACGAATGACAACCCATCATTTTCCATTTATCGTCAGATAGTGAAACATAGAGGATGTCTGGACCTTGTGGGAGTACTCATAGTTTCAAACTACAATTGTGAATTGACTCCAACAAGCCCTGCTCCTCTACTTGTTGCCAAGCAACCAACCACACCCCTCCCCAATTTTAAAAAAAAGAAAAAAAAATTGTTGGTGCTGGTCTATCACTAGATATAATGAGTATAAAAATACAAAAAATAACACTTTTTCTTCCTTCTAGCGGTATAAATGTGACTGTAAAAGTTTTTTAAATTAAAAAAGGAATATATTATAAATGGACACTATTTTGGAACAAACGGTCCTGTGGTTTAATGATACCCAGAATGAGAGTCTTGTGCAGTCACGATCTGAATCATCACCTTCATTGTGATTAGAATCATTTTATGTGATGTGTTCTATTTGGGAATTATTGGTTTAGTGTTCCAAAATGGAGTAGCGGTCAGTCATCGATCTCAAGAGCCTCGTGATCATACATGAGGATTTTCTGTTTTTCAAGGATTTTCTTACAATCCAAGAATAAGGAAAATTTCTGAGCTATTGCAACATATCTGTTGCTGCTGTTGTTGTCTCTGATGTAACTTTGGGAATTTCAAAGCCCTGCAGTAGCATTTTATTTGCACCAAAATAAAAAAAAATAACATTTTTAAAACTGTGAGGAAAAAAAAGTGGTCTGTGGTGAAATCATCTCTGACTCTCCTGATTTCTCTTGTGTTAGTTTACATTTTCACCTTTATTCACCCCCATGTATTGTTTTAAAGTATGGATTACACCTGGGACAGGAGTCAAGGGCAGCAATTACTCTTGCAACAGGGACAGAAAAATTAGTATCTCATCCAAGTCTACGTTTGTATCAAGAGTGTCTGATGTTCTTTTTAGAAGAGGAAGCCAGGTTTTGTCCATCCTTGTCCACCTCTCATACTGAGACCAAGTGAAACACTCCAGCATCTCCTGCAGTTTCTTTCCAGAACAGACTTATAATTTGGAAAATCCTGGGTTCTGTCGCTCAGTAGTATAACATCTGAAACACTTTTCAAGATGCTTTTATAGTCATGGAGTCTACAGCACAGAAACAGGCCCTTTGGTCCATCTAGTCTCTGCCAAACTCCTACTTTGTGTAGCTGACCCCCCCCCCCCGAACTGGACCATTACACTCCATACCCGTCCCGGCCTTATTCTTATCCAAACTTCTCATTTAAAAAGAGCAATTGAATCTGCATCCATCATTTCTGCCGGCAGCATATTACACGCTGCACCCTTTTGAGTGCAGAAATTCCCCTTAAATATTTCATCTTACACCCTTAACTAGAGACCTCTGCTTCTAGTCTCACCCAACCTCAGTGGAAAAATCCTGCTTTCATTTACTCTTATCTATATCCCTCATGACTTTCTATACCTCTATCAAATCTCCCCTCATTATCCTACACGCCAGAGAATGAAAGTCCTAACCTATTCAACCTTTCACTATAAGTCGCCCCGAGTCTCAGTAACATCCTTGTAAATTTTCTCTCTACTCTTTCAAACTTATTGGGCACAATACAAGCCAGTACAGGTGGGGTGTAGAGGTTTTGCTGGCCGCTCACTCTGCAGAACCTACTCCCTCCTTGGCATTATGGGGCTCATCACAGGCTGCTGTATGATCTTCTAGACGGATATGGAGCAAGAGGGGTGACCTGTGCACCATTGCTACTGGGTGACCTGGGCAAGCGTGTCTGATGTTGAAATACCCACTGATGATGTGTTCCCAGCCCATCACGGTGCATCTCAGCATCATCTCTTTCCTGGAGGTAGGTGACCTGACCCGCAGACAATACTCCAAATTTGGTTTCGCCAATGTTTTATACATAGAACTTCAACACAACGTCCCAACTCTTGTACTCATTAATTTATAAAGGCCAATGTGCCAAAAGCTCTCTTTATGACCCTTAAATGATTTCCATGATATACAGTACCTTTTACTCAAGTAAATTTCTGCCACTGGATAGTGGTGGGTTTAGACTCTGTTACACTGTCAAAGTGGGGCAGATTGAGCTACAGTTGAGGTCTGACTACTTGTGTCCACTTGTGGAATTATCCTGGTCAATTTAAAATGGTGTAAAGCATTTGTATTTGCTGACCATTTATGAAAATAATTGTCATGATTGATGTGGCATTTGGTGGTTGTAGGTTTTCATTTGGTGTGGTAGTAAATCCTGGGGGGGGAGGAAGGGGGCAAGAATGTACTGGGGGAGAAGAAAGAGCAGGAAAATGGAGCCAACTCCTCCTGTGGCTAATAAAGTGTCTCCGGGTATGTTTGTGGTCTTCTGCTGCGGTAGCCCATCCACTTCAATGCGTGCACATCACTGTTGTAACGTGTGATGATTTGAGTTACTGTCGCCTTCCTGTCAGCTTGAACCAATCTGGACATTCTCTGGCCCCTCATTAACAAGGCACCTTCACCCACAGACTGCCATTCACTGGATGTGTTTTTGTTCGTCACCTCAAGCCATTCCGTCTGGTACCAACAATCATTCTGCAGTCAAAATCACTCAGCTCATATTTCTCCATTCTGATGTTTGCTTTGAACAACAACTGAACTTCCTGACTGTCTCCATGTGTTTATGCATTGAGTTGCTGCCACATGATTGGCTATTTAGTTATTTGCAATAATGAGCAGGTGTACTTAATAAAGTGTCCATTGAGTGAGTAGGTGCTCCTTCGACGCTATACTGATCTACAACTGGGGCTGAAACCGTTCAGCATTTACCAGTAATAAAATACTGTGGAAGACAATTTTAACACCAATGAAACTGGAGTGGCAATGTATTTTGCTTTAAGAATATGGCTTTTAAAATGCAGGTATTGTGCAAAGGCTAATGTCCAATTAGATGAGGTTGTTGGCACATAAAAGAGAACATATTACTCAATAATGTTACCAGGTAGCCCAGTGTCAGGTCCCAGGATTACTGTCATTACCAACCTGTATTTACGATTAAACCAAAAATTGATGCTTTTGCCTCAGTTTATTTTGTAAGCAAGTCTAAACGCAACGCATCAGAGTGGTGAAGGGCCCCCAGTCGTCTTGCACTCTATGCCCCTGATCTGTCAGGGACTGTAGGGTGGCTGCCCCTGCATCAGCCTCCCCACGTTAAACATAGTCACGCATAGGCGTTCTCTGTTAATGAAATCCACCCTAACACAGCGGCATATGTGGATCCTGGCTCCGCCTCTGAAGCCACCCGAGGACCCACCAATAGACAACCCATTAGGAAAGTATCATACTTGATTCAAGTGATCACAGCCATAGATCACTGTAGATTCAAAAGGTTGTGTGTCTGAATCCCCTCCAGCACGAGTACTGTTGGACCTCCAGTCCAGTGATGGAGATGGTCAAACCAAATCCCTTGTCCCCCCTTTAACAGAGAAGCTGAGATATCCTCAGTGACCTGGCTGACATTTTTCTCTACTTCAAAAGAACAGGTTATCTGATCATTCTCTAGTTTTCAGGAACTGACGAGAGTCCACCTTTTGATGGGCTTTGGGATTCCATGATCCCACCGTGGAGTCTCTTCAATCCCATCAATGCATTGATAAACTGAGGCAATAGCGATTTTTCCCCCAGCATAAATACATTTCTTAATGATCCAGTAGCATTATGGATTTTACAAGTGGTGCCGTAGCTCAGCCTATTGTGATGTTTTGTGTTTGTGGACAATGTGTTCCAATTTTTCTTAATTTCAAATCTTTAATACATTTTAAAAGTTCTTTGTTAACTTGAAAGTACTTAGGGATGTTTTGCAAGACATTTGATAGATGCCATATCAATGCAATCTTAATTGGTCTGAAATGCAACAGCACCCTTAACTGGCAGGAGGTGTGTACTGCAGCTTGGCTATTGCCATTTAAAAATGGCAGCATAAATTATACGTCACCTCAGGAAAATGCCCCATTGAAAATTGCATTTGTCGATGGCTCTCTTGAAGTTTACCATTACAGTACAATGGATTTGTATTTTTGTTTAATCTTGCAGGATACACTGACTTGGAGTTAGCTGAAATCTGCCTCACCATCCACACTAGCTGCTGTGGTCATTCCCTTACCAAAGTCTCTATCCAAAATAGTGAGGGCCGAAACAGCTAAAAACACTTTGACGGAACACAAAACCTGCTCGAGTGGTTTTGACAATTGTCCAAGTGTAAGAATGCCCTGAAACATTGCAGCCCCAAGGACCTGGGTTCCGTCCTGATCTTGGTACTTTCTGCAGTTTTATGTACTTTTTTTTTGACCGTGTGTTTCTTTGGATGCACTTTTTAAAAAATCTCTTCTCAAGCGTATAGGTTATTGGGATACTAAAAATTACCCCTAGTGTACAACAGTGGCAGAAAGATACAAAGGGGTTGCTGAGGGAGAAATGTTGCACTGACACAATGATGCAGCGGTCTCCCATCTCCAGTGAACTCCGTTCAATCCTGACCTCTGGTGCTGCCTGTATGGACTTTGCACATTCTCCCTAGAACTGTGTGGATATTCCAGTTGTCCCTTAAAGACATGAGGGTTGTTAGACTATCTGGTCACTGTACATTGCCCCGCTATTGTACAGATGAGTAGAGGGGAAAAACTTGTTTCCCTGCAGCATGACTCTAAGCGAGGTGGAAATCAGCTATGATGGAATGGTGGAGTAGATTCAATAGGCCAAATGTCCTCATTCTGCTACTGTGTCTTAAGGTCTTATGGAAGTGATAGAATTGTCTGTTTCAAGCCAGCATTGATATGAATGGCCAAGTGTTCTTGTGTTTTAATTTTAAAAAAAGCTAGCAATGTGCCAGTCAGCTTGTAGACCTTACCCACACACACATTATTTCCTCTTTCCTTTCGGGTCCTCTTGAAAGTTTTTACAACCACCCTATGCTTATATCATTACCTAGTAATAATCTATGCCAGTCATAATACGCCCATCAACCCCTCTCCAATCTAACACTAGTGCAGGCCTTGCATGCACATCTCAAAGCTTCCAAAGACTTTCAGCTACTTAGTAAACCATGTACACTGTTTCACCCTGGTACTTTTGAAAGAGGTGACACCCATTCAGCAATGGCAACAGTTGCTTGATTGTGGACAAATGAAGAGTTCAAGAAAGTGGATGGACTATCAACAAAATGGGTTGCTTCCTTGCAAATGATGTTGGACATCAGCAATATTGTAGAAATTCTAGCCTTTTAGCTAAACGAAAAATATTTCATGAAATGTGTGAATTGGATAAAAGGTATTTGAATGTTTGGTGAGTTGGAAATCGAAGGCCCCAGCCTCTGATGTCTCCTTGTTTTCAAGCTATTATGTTCCAAGTCTGGTCACGTGTATCTGGTCAATGGTAATCCTCATTATATAGACGGTATATCTTTAACAGGAATAGACTTTCTCTTGTTGGACATGGTTACTGATTCAAATTTGCAAGGTATGAATGTCACTTATCAATCCATGCCTAAATTTATCAAGACGTATTGTTGGGTTTCCTTTTCCTTGGCCCTAGTGACACAGCTCAGGCTCCTCACCGGAGCCAGAAGATAATTAGGATTTCACAGCATGATCAGAAAGATCTCCATATCCTCCAGCAGGCTGAGGGGAGTCATAATAAGTGGAGACACCCTCTCTGGTGTCTACCATGGGAAATGTATCCAAAGAAAGCCCCTACACCCTTCCTCTGAATGTCTCTTCCTGATATTTGGATCCACTCCAGCAGCAGAGCAGGAATGCCCATTTTCTAAACAAGTGGGCTCAAAGCTACTCAAACAACAAAGAGATTACCTTCTCCAAAAATATCTTTATCACAATGGTTGCAAATCAACCAAACTCAATCACCAGCAAACTTACAAAACAGTGAAGATTCTTTTCAAAGGCATGGATGTTGTTAAGGTTGGGGAATCAAGATTATTTCAATTAATATTGTTAGCTGGGTCATTACAATCCATTTTGAAATACTGATGTCATATCATTATTGCCCTGGAATCGATTCCCTCCAGTCCCTATTCTGTCCACACTTGGAAGGCACATGCTAACCAATTTGCAGAATACCGCACTTTGAGATCTAAATTGGAAGCAACTTGACACATATAGCATAAAAATTGGCACCACAAAGTCTAATTTCACAGTCACTGCCTTCTCTCAATCTACCGCCATTCAGGCAGAATAAATTATAAGAATTGTGTTCACTCACTGTTACAAGCTCCCAGCATAATGCTGAAGCATCTTAGGACTTCAAAAGAATGATTTGTATAGTAAAAAAAAAGATTTATATCAACAAGGCTAAACCAAAACTACTAGGTAATTCCTAATAAGTTAGCCTCCACAGCTCTCTGGGACAAAGACCTTTGGAGATTCACCACTCTCTGGGAAGTCTCTACATACATCAGTTTTAAATGTCCCTTGTCCAAAACTCTCCCAGTAATGCAAGCATCTTGACATCTATCTGTCATTCCCCTTTAGGAACGTATGTGTTTCAATAAGCTCACCCTTCATTCTCGAAAACTCTAAAGAATACACATCCACCTTGTTTAATCTCTCGATTAATTATACTATATTATTTCTTAGGCAACAGGATCAAAACTGTGCACAGTAGCTCTTCCAGCACCCTGTGCAACTTAAACAAACTCCCTATTTATGAACTCAAACCTTTTTGCAGTAAAAACTAATGTACATAAGAAATTCTGCTTGTGTTGGAAATCTTGGGCAACACACACAAATGCTGGAGCAACTCAGCAAGTGAGTTAGCAAGCTTCTCATCTATAGAGGGGAATAAACAGTTGACATTTTGGACAGCGACCCTTTATCAGTGCTGGAAAAGAAGAGAAAAGAAGCCAGAATAAGGTGGAGGGGAGGGGAAGGAGTACAAGCTGGTGAGTTTGGGTGAGCACATGGCCGAAGAGTTGTACAGCAGCAGAGATCACAGAGGGAGAGCAGTGAGACAAGGTCTCACTGAATGCCAAAGAGAAGATTTAAACTTCATCAAGGTAGAAATACCTCAAAGAAACTTCACAGTGGAGCAGCAAATCATGAGCATGAGATTCTGTAGGTGCTGGAAATCTGCATTTACTGTGTGTTGCTCAAGATTTCTATTATTAGTATCTATTTATTAACTATGTTTGAAATAAGTCTACATTATGAACTATATCTTTATTACTATTGTTTTAAACTTTGAAAAAAATCCAGACCCTCATACAAGCTCTTCCCCCCCCCTCCAAGTGTCTCAAAAATACTTAAGCTGCAACTAGACCCAACCATACTATGCAGTAAAACATCTTTTCTTTCCTATTCCATACCGTTCAAAAATAATCACAGATTAGCATTGAGCCTTGTTTTTATAGCAGATAAGTAGTTGCCTGTAAGGGGAAATATTTGCTGAGCTATGATTTAGAAGTATGCTGTGCACAATATTTTTACTTTTTTCCCCAAAGACATTTCTTTCATTTTCATACTATGGGTAACTTCCCCAATCTAAAATTATATTGTTCAAGATTCAAGATTGTTTGATGTCATTTCCAGTACACAAGTGTAGAAGAGAACAAAATAATTGTTACGCTGGATCTGATGTAACACAAAAAACACAATAAATACATCAGATAACTTAGATGCGTTGATTGATTGCATGTCCGTAAAGTGACGCCAGGCATAGTAGTGTCTGTACAAAAGGTGACTGAAGTAGCAGTGGTTGGGGGTGTGGAAGGGTGTGTTAGTGGGTGGAGGTGTTGGTCAGCCTTACTGCTTGGGGAAAGAAACTGTTTTTGAGTCTGGTGTTCCTGGTGTGGATGCTATGTAGCCTCCTCCCTGATAGGAATGGGACAAACAGTCCTTAAGCAAGATAGGTTGGATCCTTCATGTTACTAGCCCTTTTCCAGCAGCTTTCTGTATATTGAAACAGCAAATGCAAAATGCCGCAGTTTAATACTCTACCCTATTTACCCCGTTTTTAAAAAAGTGCTTCCAAACAGCTCGACGGTGAATCAGCATGTAACTGAGCCACATAGGTCTCAGATTAAATTTCATATCTACCCACTAATCACAATCGTCATGGGAGCTCCGGCAAGGGGGTAAAAAAAATCAAATAAGGTTCCAACATCTGCCGTACATGCTGTAAATAAGCTAAGAGGGGTGCAGTTCCATGCTGATGTAGTACAACAATGTGAAAACATACTCTACGATGAAGAATCAGCACAACAAGAAACTCAAATGCATTCACACCAGTAAATTCAATGTGGCAGCTGGAAGTCATGTAAACTCAGACAAATAAATGACAGAAAATTCTGTTCATTAAAACTTGCTTTTTTTTTAATATTGATGGTCAAGCAGAATATTCTATTGTATACAATTTTTTTCCTGGGATTTTGAAAAAAAAAATCAATCACAGAATGCATATTTAGTCTACCAGAAATGCAAAGGACTACACAGTATTTTGATAACCTGTGCCTGAACAGATCTATTATGATTTTTTTTAGAAATATTAGTACCAAGCATTATAGAGATGGACATTAGAACAATATGGCAACAGCATCACAAGTTACACAATTATAATAAGTGAAATAAAAATAAATCAATAAACGCAAGTTATGATGTCAGTTTTCTCAAGACATCATAAATCTACTTAAAAGGTAAAAATATCCAGTTGGGTTAACATTTAAAATAATATTTATATGATCATTCTAAATGTGCTACTGCCATGGATTACTCAGTAGGCAAAGCGTACAATACATAAACTGTAAATCATTATTGATCACATACATCGCGCACCCATTGCTTTCTTCATTCATTAGGTTTATAACTGACATGCATTTCTTTTATAGAATGTACAAGATCAAGCACCACTAAAATGTTTAAAATATTTGTATTAGTACCACACACCCCAGTGACAAGTGTGGTTATCACTACGCAAGGAAACAACAGGTTGTGTTCTGAGATGTTGGAATTTATAAAAAATGCCTTATATGAGATTAATAATAACTGGTCATCTCCCTGAAATCTACTGCAAATTATTTTCCAATAAATTTGCAGTAGAAATACCAGAGTCAAGTCTCAAAATGCAGTGGTATACTGAAGTCTTGGAATGCTCAACCACTTAATTACATCTTTAGAGTTCCCATATCCAACCCTTACAACCAGAATGTTGTAGATACAAGTTTGGTCCGACTGATCTATACCAGCAGTTTCTGAACTTTCTAAATATTTCCTGTCAGGATTTCAAATGGCACTGTATCTTAGTCACCCTTTTGAATGCAAAAACTTCGACAAACAATGGTGGTGCAGCAAACAGTCTCTTCTATACAGTACAGATAATCAACTTTAGACTGGTTGTGATCTTCATAAACGGAGTACTGCGCTCATGGTGCAGAGTGCAAGTTAACCAGTGTGCAGACAATTGCCATTATAATGATCTTGATAGCCAGAGACGTTTGGATATATCCACAGGCAAAAGTACAAATATCTGCTATCATGTCCAAATCAAATTAAATAGTTTAAATGAACGTACCAGCAATACAGTTAAGAAATTAACAGGAGCTTATCAAGTCCAGTAAGGGCCAATTGTTGAGACTTCACTTCAAGCTTAAAATGCCACTATTAATGCTACAAATCCTGCCAGCTCTCCTTACAAGTAGGGTTCAACGACCAACATTTTGCAAAAGGGATGGTGGGAGCTAGGTGGGAGAATTCAATATTCCTCGACACATTAATAATAAAATCATGGAAACAACTCGGACACATATTTTATCAATACACTATTTTTATTTCACTTATTATTCTTGAAAATGACTGTTGACACTACCATGAAGAGCAAATACATACGTGACTTTAGGAAGTAACTCAGGGTAACTACATCTCTCTGTGTGAGTACGCAGCTGCTGTGAATTTCAGCCTGTGGCTGAATGATTCAAATCATAAACCTTTACTGCTATAAGTTATGGCCGTGAAACCTCATCCTTCCACTCTGTGGCGCATTACGCTCAGGCTCCTTGAAGGCTTAACCCTACGAGTAAAGACATTTTCTCATTCCTTTCAAAGATGCTGACATATGATGCATCGCGATTCCATCTGCAGCAGCCTCCTTTAGTACCTTACTCAAGCGGTAAATACTTTATGTATGGTCGCTATCATTTACAGTCCAAAGAATATTAAAGAAATATCAGGCAATACACTCAGGGAGATGCATTCACTTATAATTAACTTCAATAACCTTGGTTCTGGCAGGGAGTAGGGAGAGATGAGAGAAAATACCAAGGTTAATGTTCATTCATGCATAGAAGCATCAACCAATCTCCAGGCTCACATATCTTAAATGATCTTAAGTGGTAAAGGTGACCTCTCCCAGGCAGCAAGATGTCTCATGTCAAATCTCAGCGACAGGGTGGGAGGAGGAGGAAAGAGAAGAGAGAAAACTTTTGCCTCACAGGTTTGCATTTTTCTCCCTCCAGAGGTCAAGGGAAAGGATAAGATTGGAGGAGCATGTTGGATGGGGGAAGAATAGTAAAAAAGATGGGAAAAGAGGTAGGATACAAGACTCAATTTTACAGTGGGCACCCAGACGAGCCAAGAGGGCTGTTTGACTATTGCAGAGTTTACTCTTAAACAAAACCTCACAAAGGGTGTGAAGTATGCTTCTTTCTGCAATGAATATATTTCTTAGAAATCATCACATATGGTATATAAAATATCACACATTCATAAAATATACTTTAATGTTGCAAACCCCATGTACCAAAATAGTACCACATGGAGCATTTACATGAATGTTTTACAGATACAGAATACTCTTAAATGCATAATTAAAAAAAATTACAGAGATTATTTTACTCCAAAAGATTTTACTTGGAGCTCTGCAGATGTCATTAATCATTATCCTGATAATAGGCAGGTCTCATGAAACACTCTGGCTATTCAGTAATTTAAGGAAAGGAAAATATTATTGTAAAGATAAAATTGTAAAAAAAAATCCAAACACATTAGACTAAGAGACTATAAAGTTCACACTCTAATAGCAGACTACGGTTATTTTCTATTTCTTTACACTTGTCTTTCCACAACCAATAATTTGCATCCAGCTGAAGAGACTGTATAGTAAAACTCTATTTGTAATCTACCTCATCAGGAAACGAAGTTATGGCTAGATGTGTGCACCATTCCTACAAGAGAACTTCCTTAACCCTGCTCATCAAAGGGGCTTTTCTGCAAAAAGTTTCTACTGAAATAAGTTTATTTATAACACAAAACATGTCATAAGCATTGGGTTATGGAGCCATTGTTTCATTTTAAGATGACTGTGGGGTTTCAGGACAGCACCTATATGCAGGATTAGCCTGCATTCTACAAACACCCTCCTATTCTCCTCTATGAAAGTACTATTTCAATCCCTTCTATGCATCTCCCCACTTTTCCCTAGCAATCGAAGGCAAAGATAAAGTATAGACCACTTTCAAATGTGGGAAAAGTTGTACGAAGGTGAGTAAAATCTGCCCAGATATGTCAGCTTTTCCTCTTCTGAAGATGCAGAAACTCATTCAGTTTTGCCCAAAAGGCTGAAATTTTGCAGCAAGATGAAATTGCAAACACAAACCCCATACCCTGCAGCAGTGTGAAGAATACCTCTTCAATCTGGTTCCTGTCAGAACTTTATATGCACACAAACGGAATGAATACCCTGGGCTGAGCAGGAGACAGGAAAACTAAACCTAATTATTTTTTTTTTTAGCTTGCATAAATAAAGTTTACAGAGACATATTAGAAATGGCCAAAGCATTAAAATTAAAATAGTTCAAGTTTAAAAGTCAAGGTGTTTGAAGCTACAAAATTACTAATTAGTGAATGAAGTTAGAACTTCATTTATAAGCAAAATCTGAAGCTAAGTTTTAAAAAGGACAAAAATGTAGTAAAGACATTTAATGTATATGCAATTAACTTAGTCTGTAAACACTTGAATCTGGCATACTGCCCTTAAAGAGCAAAAACAAAAACACACTTGCCTTGTTTTTTTTTGATACTAGCAATATAATCAGAATCACCCTGAGAGGTAAAGGCAGGTTTATGTGAACATAAAAGGTCTAAAAATTTGATTCCATGAACTAGTTAGTTTTTAGTGTTTATGTGGCATGCACATCTGCTCTTGACTCTAATCCTCGGTAGTTTTATATAAAAACATTAAAAAGAACTTACATGCCAGTGAATGAGACGAGCAGAACTGGGAATCGTAACAGTGACCACCAATCACTCCTGTGCCTGTTCCCTCTTGTTAAACATCACAACCTCAGCACACATGCCAACAGCCTACACCATAAAGGGCCACAAGCTGTTTTACAGCAAACTGAGGATTAAGTGCTATAATTGTTATTAAATAGTCATTAAAATGAAGAGGGGGTAGGGGGTGTGCGGTTAGAATTCTCTCCCAAAAGAATTTCCTCCACTATAAAAGATAAGATTACCCATCTTTTTCTTTTTCTCTGGCAATGAAAAGGCAATTTTAAAAAATTCGAACTTCTGCTACTGGAGGTTGAAAAAGTGGCAGGAGAGCGTATGGGAGAGAAGGGAGTTCTTTAAAACCATTCCAGGAATCGTTTAAAAGAGAACTTTGCTCCTTAAGTTAAAAACATTAAAGCTGGCAAATTCAAACAATAGTCATTTTTAACATCTAAGGTCATTGACAAAACTCACAAGTTCGGCCTAAATAAAAGTGCCTCATGTTAAAGATTATACCACTACTTGGTATTCTTCCCACCAGACACCAATTGTCTGAGGGCGCTTCATAATTTAGTGCTAAATTAGAGGAGTGCTTTGGGCTGCAAGGAAGCATTCAAAATTAACAATAGTAATTCATAAAAATAAATCCTCACAACCTAATTCTAAACTTTCATTGCAAATCTGGGTTGAGTTAACACTAGCCCAGAGGTAAAATATACACATTTCCAATTTCCATTGTCTTATTTATACTTACACCATCTATACAAACTTTAAATTGTATCACCCAGTACTAACTTTTTAAATAAACCATTTTTGGTTTGAATCACCTCTCAATTCAATTTCACAATTTCCCTCATTATATATTCTGATTTTGCATGTAGCAAAAGATATTTTTGTTAAAAAGGAGTGTGTTTCATGGGGAAAAAATGAGTACAAAGTAGGATTGAGGAGGATGAAAGCAGTTTGGGTCCTATGTACTCTATGAATCTATGGTTATAGTATGTAAAAATTAACAAACTTCAATAAAGATTATTTCTTGATACAGCATGCAGGTGATCAAGCCACAATTCTTAATCCTTCAGCAAGAACATCCTCATGAATTCATCAAGAGTGCATTGGGCTTGTGTGACTGCAGCAAACATCAGTCCAGAAATGCAACCTCAAACAGATCAAGTTCAATTTTATAAACCTTAGTGTGTACATTAGGCCCCAGAAGTGATTTCTGATAGTCAGCATCTATAAACTTTGAGCTTATGAAGACATCCAAGTTATTTGGTGACTCATAAATCATTCCTAGGTTGTTTATGCAAACTAATCCTTGACAGCTTTAGGCTTGCTTATAGTTCAGAGCATTATCTCGTAGAATTAAAGCCACTTCTTGACTTAATTACATAGTTTAAATCAACCAACGTGTTTACTTCCTCCTCTGCAATGGACATATGGGTGACATATGAGATCTTCTTCAATTAGAGAGAATAGCACCTTTCATAACATCAAATGATCCCCAAGTATATTTCACCCAATGATGTAGTTTTGAAGTCTAGCCAATGTTGTAGGGAAATAAAACAGCTGTCCAGGGCTCAGCGAGATCCCACATATTGCCATGAAATACACTGCCAGACAATTTGCTTTAATAATACTAGTCCATATTAACCAAGTCATTGAAAGAACACACTCTTTTTCAAAGATTGTTCTGGAACGTTTTACGCCCATCCTAGAGGAGTAATTTGGTCTTGCTTTAAAATCTCACCAATGGCAACTTTCATCATTTAGAATTTACATATAACAAGGGCATTTGAAAAAGCATGTTTCATGGAAACAAAGCCTGTATCCAGGAGGGGGAAATCAGTTCAGTCATAAGGACACAGACATATATGCCATGTGTTTAATCCCAGTACTATACCAGGATGCTGGACAAAATTAAGTGCTAAAGTAGAAGGCACAGTTTAAATGGAGAGTAGTACAAATTTCAGTCAAACTGCTTTTTTTTGACTTGAAGGAAAATTTCCCAAATTTGTGAGGTTTGCTCACATTCCCCTTCATTAAGCAACATGGCAAAATGAAATCAACCTCCCTCTCTCAAAGAATGAGCCACGGGCTATTAGACAGGGTTCCAAAACTCACTCGACAGTTAATTCTAAATTCAATTGTTAAAAGAATGGAGTGAGAACAATGGGGGAGAGGGGGACTAGACGTTTTACTTGCCGCAATCAAAATGTCCACATTAAGCACACTAAAATGAAATTACACAGTAACTGATGGTTTTCTTGTTGGCTTTAAAATGTATAATACTAACATACGGAATTGGGTATGAGTGTGTAGGCTGAATGCCTTAGCATTGCTAGAATAGATTGGATTAATTATAATCTATTCCAAAAGGAATTTACGTCACCACAGTTTTACTGGAAAATATCTGTGCATTTCTTTCTTTGCATTTTAATCCTTATTTACAAATAGTTCTGACTTTACTCAATTTAAGTTCCAAACAGCATGTATACTGAATGTAGTGAACGGTATCAGAGAGAGAGAAAGGAGGAAATCCTCAGTCTACATACTCTATGCTTCTTTGTGATATTTCACTTCATCTGTCCAACACAATGGTTTGTGCTCAATTAATATTTTTTCATGTGAGTATTGCAAATTTATTTTGAGGGGTTTTGTTGGAAATCTGAATGACTTACTTCCACGTAGTGTTTCAATGCAAGCTCTGAAAGAACAAAATGGTTTGCTACCAATTAGCTTTTTTAAAAAAAAATGTTCTGCACTTTGAAAAAAAGTTCCAATAATCATATTTGCTCAACTGTTAGGATCCTATATATTTGCACTATTTTCATTATCAAGGATCATTGCACCAAAAGTTTAGAACCAGACAAAAATAAACATCCCCATCAGTGTGTGCAATTCCTTCCGAGAAATTCTTCGTAATGTAATAAGCATTTTCAAATGGATTGTGTTGGCACTATGACATTCCAGAATCACACCAGAAAATAATTTTGGATGGGTTTCAACCACACTGGAATCAGAGTGCACGGCAGAAGGAAAGTATCTTCTTAGATGAATTTGTTGGAATAAACAGGAACGGATACTCGACTCCTGGATTAGTTTAAAATAAAACTTCTTTGTGAAGAGAGATGACTGCCAGCTGACAAACAAACCTGTGGAAAAAAAAAAGATGTACTTAAGTCAGAGATGCAACAGTTAATTTTATTTCTTTTACATAACTATTGCTATTTAAAATTTCAGTGAGAGCAATTGTACAGTATATGGGCTTTTAACTTTAACTTGCACAAAGGAATTATTAAACTTAGTTGCTCCCCACAGCAGCAAGTTATATGGTGACATTTTCTACAAAGGATAAAGGAAAACTAAAAAAAATTGAAAAGAATCCATTAGCAGCTACCACACAGAACTCACTTCTAGTGAATATGACACAATGATTTAATTAAGTGTCTAAAAGCAAATTTCCTACTTACTTCATGCTGCAAGGAAAAGTTAGAGTTTGTGCCCAAGTGAGGGCTCATATGTGGACAGGCTCCCATGCAATACATTATGAAAGCGAATAATCTTTGATCAACCAATATTTATCAATCTGCAGAATCTATTATAATTTTAGAAGCCGAAATGAAGACAAAGATAATTACAAGATCAGAGACCGAGAGAGTGAACAGCAGGAGACAGACAGCAAAAAAGAGATTGAGTTGGAAAAGGTAGTGTGATCAGGGGAATGGGAGAGCAAGACCTTTCTCTCCCACTCCCAACTAATTCCTCACTCCCCATTTTCTCTTGCAGCCATCCCACAGTGATGTGAACGCATAAAGAATTTAAGTATATTAGGAGATTATTAAAGAAAACCATTTTCTAATAGACCCAAAGTGTTTTCATTGTACATTCTAGTGTTTTAGCTGCACAATGATTAAATTTAAAAAACTGCTGATCAACTCAGTATCAAATTTGTCCCAACAAAAATTAAAAATAGGATTAAATGAAGTTTACAAGCATCACATAATTAAAACTAAAACATCTGATGTGGCAGGAGTGAAAAATCTTGCATTTATGTATAAATTATACCCAGTCCAGAAGCTATTGCCATTCCGAATTGACATAAGTACTGATGCCTTGAAAAATTAATCATCAGACAAGTCAAAGTGGAAACATTTTCAATAAAGACAGGTAACTACCAGGTACTAGCTTATTAATCAGAACAACTTATTAATGCCTCTCTAAGGTATGCTCTCTTCATTAGAGAGCCAGGTCAGTTCTAGAAGTCTATTTGTCATTTTGTCTCCTTTTTAAAAAAAAAAGTGACATTCAGATTATAATTAAATTATTCTAAAAATTTCAGGAAGAAATGCTAGGAACTGTTAATTGTACTCATAATAGAATTAAGGTACACCAAAGTTTGTAAACAGCAAATGAACTTCCCAGAGACTGCTTTCTATTCCTCTCCATCTTTAATTTCTATTTAGACATTTCCCATCTCAGTCAAGTTTGGAAATTTGTCCAAACTCAGTCAGGCAAAACTGGGGTGGTACAGTAGCGTAGTGGTCAGCACATCGCTTTACAGTGCCAATGGTCACAGATTGGGCCTGAGCTCCCACTGCTGCCTGTAAGGAGTTTTTACGCTCTGCCTGTAACCGAGTGGGCTTCTTCCAGATGCTCCAGTTTCCTATCACATTCCAAAGACTAAGGTTGGGATTTGTGAGTTGTGGGCATACTATTTATTTATTTAGAGATACAACATCGAATGGGCTCTTCCAGCCTACAGAGCTGCACCGCCCTCTGATTTAAACCTACCCTAATCATGGGACAATTTGCAATGACCAGTTAACCTACAAACCAGTATGTCTTTGGACTGGGCAGGAAACCGGAGCACCTAGAAAACATCCACACAGTCCACGGGAAGGAACGTACAAACTCCTTACAGAGGATGCCAGGATTGAACTCCAGACTGACGTCCTGAGTTGTAATAGCATCACGCCAACTGCTACACTACCGTGGTGCTATGTAGGTGCCGGACGCGTAGCGATACTTGCAGGCTGCCCAACGCAATCCTCATTGATTTGATACTAATGATATTTTTCACTGTATTTTCGATGTACGTGACAATTAAAGCCAATCTTATCTCTTTTTACAGAAAGCGTCTAGTTGTTTTGAAATATTGATACTTGATGGTTGGAACCTCAACCTGAAACCAAAAGGCAATTTCTTGGCAATAACATTATCATGTTGGTAACTCTCATGCATTTTCAATACCTGTATCAGAAGTATTACTTTTTCTGCCTACAGATGTTTCCATTTCACATAATAAACCTGACTATAGAAGGGTAATAATTACTTTGTCATCTATCTCAGTGATATTCACTGGTTAATATGCAGTAATATGATTTGGTAGCAAAGGAAATTAACTACATTAGATGGCATATCTGTTTTATGTTTACAGAGGCTAATTTTTTTAAGGAATTAAAGCTAGAACATTACATTTAAGTCATCATCATCCCAATTTTGGTTGAAAAGAGTTACCTGTATTGAAATTAACTTGGCACCCAGCTACGAGAAGACGACTGTGAGGTGTTGGGATAAGATGGATTCGTGGCAATAGGATCCAAATTGAAATCAAGTCCTTCATCGTCCATGAGATCATGATCAATTATGTAATCCACATCACAGTCGAGACTTTCCATGAACATATCCAAATCAAGATCTCGAGGGAAATTCTCATGATTCATATTCACTCCTCCTGAAGAGTTGCTGCTGCCGTTTGAGTTGATGGTGGATGATAGATCAATTTGCAGAGCCTGGCTCACTGGGGTCTGGAGTTGGGCCTTCAAAGTGGGCATTTGGTTTGCATCAGGCGGTGGTCCCAGCATATTCAATGCATGAGGTATAATATTAATAGATGAGGCTGGTGATCCTGCAGATTTTCCTTGTTGGCTGGGCTGGTTAATTTTTGACTCTGCAGATGGACTGTTGATAGAGTCGATGTTCAACAGCATAAGATTTTCACTGGCTAGTCGTCCACCTGTCTGTGGCATGACAGGGTCAACTTGGCTCATCATCACATCTGTATGAGCTGGCGACTCCGAAGTCAGGAGGGCTTCAAGAGTTGCAGGTACACTGAAGTGACTCTGCACAGACGTCAGATCAGAAGAATCATAGAAAGAGTTCCCATAGGCAGAGGTCTTTGACCCAGAGTCAGAGCTCTGTGACCTAAATGTATAGTTTGAGCTTTGCTGTATCAAGCCAGCAGATAATGATTGCTGGGTTGGCAACAATGCAGATGATGGTGGCATGAGGTTTAAACTGTCAATGAGTTCAAGTTCTTCAATTATGTTTTCAGTGAGTGTTGATGGTAATTTGCTTGAAGAGCTGGGGTAGGCTAGTGTAGCATGAAGCTCATCTTCCAGATCATCCTGTTCTGGCACTATGGGGGACAGGTGTCCAGTACTTAATGTACTAGCATTAGAGCTCGTTCTTGGCCTAAAGCTGGTCCAGGTCTCAGAGTCCTCATTGTTACAAGAGGAAGGACTTCCAGGCCATTTGGAAATTTGTGAACTAGGGCTCTCAGCACTTCCTTCCTGAGCAGCCTGAAGGGCAGCCTTTTTCCGCGCAGCCCTTCCTTTGCTCTTTACAAGCTTGCTATTATTGTCCATTGATGCTGCTCTTCTCCTGGGTGACTTCCCACTTTTGCCACCTTCAGGATTAAGTATCCACCAAGAGCTCTTTCCGGTTGCTTCATTGTGGACTCGGATGAACTTGCTGTGCAGAGAAAGGTTGTGTCGAATGGAATTCTGAAAGAATTTTTTAAAAAATAGGTGAGAAAAATACTTGCAGAAAAACTTTTAATCAGAATAGTTTAATCTCACTGAAAATTTATATCCAAAACATTAATTCTCGAAAGCTCAATTCACCACCGCATTTGAAAAGCTTCCAACTTACTTCAGACATTCTGGTTTTTGTTTTAATATGAAGTTACTTTTTTTTTCTTTGAAAAGGGACATCCTACATTCAATCTCTTTAAAAATTACATTCAAGAACATGCTGGGTTGACTCGTTCCCTCATTGCCAAAACAATAAATATTACACTTTCAGAGATCATTTTTGGCTACAATAAAAATAAGTTTGCATTGGAAGACAGACAATGGAAATGTTTTCCAGATTTTTGTATTTCTCAGAGAGTTAGTTGAGGATAACACAAAGATTTTGCGGTTCAAAGGAGCCCACGTGCATGGCATTTGTGAAGTCATTTTTGCTCTTTTAGACTTTACTTCCTCAGACCCAAGAGTAGCTACTGTATTTTGTCGGAAAGGAAAGTTACTAGGCAGCCGTCTATCCCAGGGGATCATGGGTTTGCACCTCTGGTGGACTGTGTCCTCTCCAGGGCGCAAGCCTGGGTGGGAAGATTTGAAAAACCGGCTGTTGCCCATGCAGCGGGTTCTCTCTCTCCACGTCACTGATGTAGTCCAAGGGAAGGGCAAGCGCCGATACAGTTTGGCACCAGTGTCGTCACAGGATAGGGAAACTATTCCAATATGCCACAATAAATGAGAGGGAGCTTTAGAGAGGGTTGTTGTTCCTTTTCGCGCTTTGTGGCACAGTGGGCGGCATTTTTGCTGTTTCCTTAGTATTTGTGTTTTTTTTACGAGGCAGAGTTGCTAGGTCAACGCTCAACACAGCACGGAGGGAAAACGTGCAAGGGGCCAGCCAGATTCGAACGAACCTGGGACCTTGAAGTCCATTACTGATGCCACTACACCACTGGCAGCTTTAGAGAGAGCATAGAGGAGATTTACCAGGATACTGCTTGCATTAAAGAGCATGTCTTGGACCTTTCTCTTCTGAGTTAAGGAGGACAAGAGGAGACTTGATAGAGGAGTAGAAGGAGGATTGATATAGAAGCTTAATACCAGGGCTAATATGTGGGGGCATAAATTTAAGGTGATTGGAGGGAAGTATAGGGGGATGTCAGAGATAGTGTTGCATGTTTTTTCCCCCCCACAGAGAGAGCGCAGTGCATGGAACATGCTGCCAGGGGTGGTGGTACAGGCAATTGCATCAGGGATATTTAAGACACTCTCAGATAGGCAGATGGAGGGAAGAAAAAATGGGAGGGTAGTGTTTGAAAGTTAAAGGTCAGCACATCATGGGCCAAAGGACCTGTACTGTGCTGAAATGTTCTATCGAGATCAATGGCTGGTTTCACAGCTGCAAATGTAGAAGTTGCTGATCGGCAACTGTGGGAATACGGAGTTGTGCCAATAAGATATGGCAGGAGTGCCATACTTTTCCACTTCACGTTTCTTTTTAATTTTATCAACAGTAAGGGATACAAAAGTATCATCATCTAAACACACACAATTGTTCCAGCCAGAGATTTTTCAGATTACAGAACAAGTGGAGAAATTATAAATGGATGACTAAAATGAAAGATACAAACATAAATCAAAAACCTGTTCAGCATGTGACAGAAGTTTCAAATCCACAACCTACTGGAATGACGAACCCGAGACATTAATGAACCACAAGCTACTCGTGCACATGCAGAATTAATTCATCTGTAGTTATTCCTGGAACATTGGTGCTAACGACACACCCAGCTTTTATTGCCCATCCCTTATTGCCCTCAAAGTAATGGTGCTGAGCTGTGCAGTCCTTCAGATGAACATGCTCCGGGTTAGCGGTTAGCACAATGCATTACAATATAGGTGACCCAGGTTCAATTCCCACGTCTGCCTGTACAGAGTTTGTACGTCTGATTGCGTGGGTTTACTCCGGGTGTTCTGGTTTCCTCCCACAGTCCAAAGGCGTACTGGTTGTTAGGTTAATTGGTCATTGTAAATTGCCCCATGATTAGGCTAGTATTAAATTGGGGAATTGCTGGGCAGGTCAGCTCAACGGGCCGTAAGGGCCAATTTCTCAGAATACCTCAACCAATCAATCAATAAATAAAGGCATCAGATAATATGTTCCAGGAAGTGCATTCAGCAAAGGTGAAACAATAACACTATCTCCGCAAGGTCAAGAATGCGTATGACTTGGGAAGAAAATTTGTGGGTGAAAGTCTGTTTTCAAAAGCTTATTGTTATGGAGCTTCTTGGTCTCAAGAAGTTATGGAATTGGGATGGGCTGTGAGAGAAATCTATGGAATCAACTGTAGTGCATTTTACTCGAGTAAGAGGAAATTGATATGTAGACAGAACAAGCAATTAGGAAGGCCAACAGTGTATAGATTTTAACAGAGAAAAACTTGCTATCTTGCTTGAATTATATAGGACCCTGGTGAGACTAGGCCTAGAATATGGTCTCCCTTCCCAAAGCGAGAGAGCATCCAGCAAAGATTCGCCAGATAGATTACTGGGATCATGCATTTATCATGTGAAGAAAAGACCTATACAACCAAGTTTAGAAGTATGAATTGGCATTATTGGAATGCACAAATTTCTTACGTTGCTCGAAACAGTAGATCAGAAGATGTTATTTTCTCTGGTCAGGTGCTTGGAAATGGACACTGCAAATCCCAAGGATTCAGAGGAAAGATTAGAGAAATTTCTTTATCCAGAGGAATGCTTTACCTGAGAATTCGTTTATTTAGTTTATGTCTGTCACATGTAATGAGATACCCTGAAAAATTTGATTGGTTAGTTTCCACAAGAGAGTACTGGAGTGAGTAAGGCCTCTGTCGGTCAGAGTTGACTATATTGCATCCTAGCGGTCTAGATATGCAAGCCTGGGCAGTATGATATGGAGAGCAAGCCGTTGCCAATGTAGCAAGCCCTCCCTCTCCACACAACTGATGAACCCACAAGAACAGCAGAGACTGATACAGTTTGGTACCAGCAGCGTCGAACTCAGCGAAGGGCTGCCTTAGAGATTCCTGCTCCATATTTTTCCCCTCAGGGTTTACTCCCAAAGCCTTCCCATGAGTGAGTATAGCCGTAAGGCAGAAGAGATTTGAGATCAGAGTTTTCCTCCTCCCAGACAAGCTGCCAATCACGGCCGACAAGCTCCATCTGTCCAAAAGCTTCCTTAAGGTTGTTATGCCGTGGTAGCTAATGGGGACAAGCTCCCACTACCTATTTAATGCTCCTAATGGCATGCGCCTCAAATAGCCTCTGACAACCAAGTCCAGATCCTGGCCATCAAGTGCGGCATAGCTGCTAAGCCTGACGGAACCATTTCTACTGACAGGAGAAGGGAAGAAAGATGGGTTACCGGCACCTTAAAACCAGTATTAAACCACAAGACCATAAGACATAGGAGTAGAATGAGGCCATTGAGCCCACTGACCCTGCTCCGCCATTCCATCACGGCTGATCCCGTATCCCACTAAACCTCACACACCTGCCTTCTCACTGTATCCTTTGATGTCTTGACCAATCAGGGAACTATCAACTTCCGCCTTAAATACCGACAGACTTGGCCTCCACTACAGTCTGTGGCAGAGCATTCCACAGATTCACTACTCTCGGGCTAAAGAAAATCCTCCTTACTTCTGTTCTAAAAGGTCACCCCTCTATTTTGAAGCTGTGCCCACTAGTTCTGGATACCCCCACCATTGGAAACATCCTCTCAAAATCTACCCTACCTAGTCCTTTCAACATTCGGTAGGTTTCAATGAGATCCCCACAGAGTCTTCTAAATTCTAGTGAGTACAGGCTCAAAGCTGCCAAATGCTCATGTTAACCCTTGCATTCCTGGAATCGTCCTCGTGAACCTCCTCTGGACTCTCTCCAATGAGAACACAACCTTTCTGAGATATGGGGCCCAAAACTGTTGACAATACCCCAAGTGCAGCCTGACCAGTGTCGTATAAAGGTTCAGCATTATCTCTTTGCTTTTATATTCTATTTCCCTTGAAGTAAATGCCAACATTGCATTTGCCTTCTTTACCACAGACTCAACCTGTGAATTAACCTTCTGGGAGTCTTGCTTGAGGACTCCCAAGTCCCTCTGCACGTCTGATGTTTGAACCTTCTCCCCATTTAGATAATAGTCAATACTATTGTTTCTTTTACCAAAATGAATCATCATACATTTCCCAACACTGTATTTCATCTGTCACTTTTTTGCCCATTCTTCCAATTTGTCTAAGTCCTGCTGCAAACACATTGCTTCCCCAGCGCTACCTACCCCTCCGCCTATCTTTTTGTATCACCTGAGCAACACACACAAAATGCTGGAGGAATTCAGCAGGCCAGGCAGCATCTATTGAAAAAAGTACTGTTGACGTTTGGAGCTGAAACCCTTCGGTAGAACTTTCAGCCTGAAACGTCAACTGCACTTTTTCCAAAGATGCTGCCTAGCCTGCTGAGTTCCTCCAGCATTTTGTGTGTGTCGCTCGGATTTCCAGCATCTGCAGATTTTCTCTTGTTTGTATCATCCGTAAACTTTGCCACAAAGTCATCAATTACATTATCCAAATCATTGCCAAACAATGTGAAAACAAGCAGTCCCAATACTGACCCCTAAGGAACACCGCTAGTCACTGGCAGCCAACCAGAAACCACCCCCCCCTTTATTCCCACTTGCTGCCTCCTGCCTGTCAGCTATACTGCTATTCATGCCAATATATTTCCTGTAACGCCATAGGATTTTATCTTAAGTAGCCTCATGTATGGCATCTTATCAAATGCCTTCTGAAAATCCAAGTAAATGATATCCACTACCTCTTCTTTGTCCACCCTGTTTGTTACTTCCTCAAAGAACTCTAACAGATTTCCCTTTACAGAAACCTTGCTGACTTTGATTTACTTTATCATTAGACTCCAAGTACCCCAAAACCTCATCCTTAATAATAGACTCCAACACTTTCACAACCACTGAGGTTAGGCTAAAGGCTGATTTATACCTGTGTGTATGGGCTACACTGGGTTTACACCGTAGCCTATGCCATTGTAAGCATTTATACTTGTGTGTTGGTGTGTCTGCGTCATTCTGCAATTCACTGCCACAATGCTAGTTGGCGGTGGGGTTTCTATGCCACTGTGTTGAGTTTCTTCCTGTACTTCAAACAATGGCGATTGAAACTGAGCGCATCATGTTGGAGTTGGAGCTAATAAATGTTGAACAAGAGTTTCTTCTCTCTCAATTCTGAAATGGTGGAGAAGCAGCAGCAACCGGAAATGCGATGCTACCAAGCAGACCAATCACAGTTGTTGCGGTCTGCGTCGCCGCGACGAGTAGTCACATTTTGGGAGAGGTGCATGTTAGGCTACGGCGTAGGGTTCGACGTAGAGTACAGCGTAGGGTATGCGGCTACGCCATACCCCGGCTGTACATTTGACGCAGAAGTGTAAAATTGGGCTTAACTGGCCTATAATTTCCTTTCTTTTGCCATCCTCCCTTCTTAAAGAGTGGAGTGACATTTGCAATCTTCCAGTCCTCTGGGACAATGCCAGAATCAGTGATTCTTGAAAGATCATGACCAATGCATCCGTTATCTCTTCAGCAATCTCACTCAGGACTCTGGGATGTAGTCCAGGTGACTTATCCACCTTAAGAACTTTGAGTTTGCCTAGCACTTTTTTCTTTGTAACAGCAATGGCACTCACTCCTGCTCCTTGATAGTCACAAACCTCTGGCACACTGCTAGTGTCTTCCAAAGTGAAGAAAGATGCAAAGTATCCATTAAGTTAATTTGTCATTTCTTTGTCCCCCATTACTATTTCACCAGCACCATTTTCCAGTGGTCTAATATCAACTCTCACTTCCCTTTTTATATAACTGAAAAACCTTTTGGTATCCTGCTTTATATAATTGGCTCATATTTCACCTTTTCTCTTTTTATAGCTTTTTAAGTTGCCTTTTGTTTGGATTTTAAAAACTTCCCAGTCATCCAACTTCCCATTCACTTTTGCTGCCTCATGTGCCTTTTCCTTGGCTTTGATGCAGTCCTTAACTTCCCTTGTCAGCCACAGTT
Organism: Mobula hypostoma; assembly: GCF_963921235.1. NCBI lineage: Eukaryota > Metazoa > Chordata > Chondrichthyes > Myliobatiformes > Myliobatidae > Mobula > Mobula hypostoma. Next base: position 111,163,859 of record NC_086106.1, on the reverse strand, counting down.
GCCTACACCTGTCATTTGAGAACTTCTTCCTCTGTGGGACATCTATCCTTCACTTTGTGAGCTATTCCCAAAAACTTCAGCCATCACTGCTCTGCCATCATCCTCGCCAATATCCTCCTCCAATCCACTTGGGCAAGCTCCTCTCTCATGCCTCCGTAATTCCCTTACATTCCAGTATGAATTCAATCATATTATGATACCATCATCAAAGTAGTACAAAATAAAGGAATAACAGAGTGCAGAATAAAGTGTATCAGCTACAGAAAAAGTGCAGTACATGTAAAAAGATATTGTCTGTCTACTCTATTATGCCTCTCAATCTTGTAATCCTCTATCAGATCTCCCCTCAGCCTCCACTGCTCCAGAGGAAAATGTGAGGATACGGACAATGTGTAGGCAGAAGAGATTAGTTCAGTTAGCCACTTGATTACTAATTTAATTGGTTCAACACAACACTATGGGCTCAAGAGCCTGCTCCTGGGCTGTACTGCTCTATGTTCTATGGCTACAATAATTCCCCTTTGTGCAACATTGAATTCCAAAAGGTATACCACTTTCCCGCTTGGCTGCAGTTTTATTAGAGGTCCTTGATGGTACACTGTCAAATGATACCTTAGCTCACCTCTTAAACTCAGCACTTTGGTGGACATTTATACCAAGGCTATAATGAAGTTTGGAGCAGATAGTCCTGTCAAAATCCTATCTGAAGATTTTCCACTTGGCACCACAGTCAGTGACACCATCCATTATCTTGGTGATGGCGGAACATGGAAAAGATGGAATTTTCCATCTCATCTGTCTGTTGTAAGTGTACTGGAACTATTTAGTTTATGGCATGGCCGGACTTTGAGGTGAATGGTGCCAGGTTTGAATCCGGCTGGCTCCTTATGAGTGTCCAGCTAGCAATTCGGCCTCAGTAAAAAGAAGTTGAATGCTATGGAAACAGCAAAAATGCTGTCTGATGCGCCACAAGATGCGAAGAGGAACGTCAACAATGGCTGGCTCTGCAGTATTCAGTATTACAGTAGGAAGTTACCATTGTTGTATCCCCGGTTGTAGTATTTCTTTTTATGTGAAGTGAAATAAATTAACTATAAACAGGTGTGTCCAAGAAAGACCATCCAGTATTTCTGCAAGAATACGTCCAATTAGAAAAGGGCCTCTTTACTCCCACTCTTTGCCTTCTGCTAGTCAGCCAATACAGGGAAGGTGTGACTGGATTGAAGAGGGTGCTGTTGGGAGGATATTGCCAGGACTAGTAAACACAGCACCAAGGAAACGTTGTGTGAGGTAGAATTCTGGAGTATAATTAAAGTGTATAAAATGTTGAAGTGTGTTAATAGTAAATGGGAAGTATCTAATTTCCCGTAGCAGGTGGTCATGGTGACATGGATTTAAAACAATATTACACAAAGGGGTGAAAGGTGACAGGCAGAGGTTTCTTTCATCCACCTGCCGCAGTCTCCCAATTCCGCCTCATCTCCCCTCCTACCTTGCACAACCTGCCCATCAACTTTCACCAACTCAGTCCAGCAGTCACCTCATCTTACCACTCCCCCTCTGCTCTTTATGCAGACACCAATACCCTCCACTCTCAATCCTGATGCAAGGTTTCACTCTCCTCCCCTCCAAGGCCACCAGATACTTGTCCAACCCGCTCTGTTCCTCCAGCAAAGTGCCTGATGCTCCACCGTACTGTTAATTTTCTCAATGTTGCCAACTTGGGAAACCAAGTAATATCTTCATTGGAAAAAGAGAAAGTAATTAAAAATGTATTTTATTAAACAAGGCTCATGATCAGGTTGCTGAGGTCAGGCGATACCACGTATCTGAATGCAGAGCTCAGCAGAAACTCCGTCAGAACATGCCAGGTTATAGCTGTGTTTTCTCAATGTTTAACTCGTCCAGTCGGCACCACCAGTCTATTGAGCTTTGAAGCCTTACAATGAAGGAAGGCAGCTGACAGTACTTAGTATAAAAGGAGCGTCTAAAATTGCTTAAAAATAATTCTCAGTATGCATGAACATGTGTTGAATGTAAACTAAAAAGCTCAGGATCACAAGCTTTGAAACTGGCAATGGATATTGTTGTCATTGTTTCACCGCTGAGCCTGCAAACAAGTGCCACGTAAACAGCCATCCTCTCTGCCACAGCACATTGACAAGATCATTCCCTCACCTTCAAGTCTTACCCACTCTGCCTGAAAAATATTCTTAAAATATCAGCCTTTTATCCATTTCCATATTATGGTTCGTTACCTGTAGCTGAAGCCAACACTTTAAACGCTTTCTCTGTGACCCTCTCCCTTCCCTACTCTTCTACCAAAATTTAAAAAACATCTTTAAATTACATAGATTTCCTGTTTCCCATTAAACAAGTATGTGTACCCTTTAGAAAGCATTTTTTTTTTAAATATACGAGAAATACTAAATAAAGTTGCATTGCTATTCCTGGCACTGCAGGGTGGTTATTAAAAATAATGGCCTATAGCCTGCAAGTGGTGCAACACTTCTGACCAAAATGGCCCAGGTTTCATGGAAATGGATAAAAGATTTCAAGATACAGCAAAAATGCACCACATCACTGGAAGATTTATTACATTTAAACTGTCTACAAACCAAAGAACATGTGGGGTGGGGAGGGGGGTCTAGTGTCTGATTTTATGGTTAGTAACAGCTGAAATACTACCAGATTCAGGCACGTCCAAGCTTATGAAGTAATCAGAAGGAAATCAAGACCTGTGGTTAAAATAGCTTACAGGCACATGTGTTATCAATCAAACACAACCAACACAAAAATCTGTCCCAAAAACTGAATAAACATTCACTTACATTCATACTTTTATGACAATATTTGCTATTTTTAAACTGATAGTATATTACAGATAGAAGGAAAATTCTAACTTTAGTAAAATTGTACATTCTACATAGGAATTTTGATAATTCAACACTGGAGAAGAGACATTTAGACAAAAGAAAAATCTGATAGAAAAGTTAAAGTGAATTTCTTCTAAATTACTCATCTGGTAATTATACTGTCCTCCACAGAATGAGGAACATGAACCAAAAAAAAGGTTAATAGTTGAATTCCTAGGCTCATGTTAAATGATGTACACTAGGACAAGGATAGAAATACTGCACGTCTCAATCACCTCAGGTTCTGAAACAGAACAACTTTCAAAAAGACTCTACATTGTTCGGTAAAGACCCCTCAGGAAATGGTGGATGTATGGACTGCAAATGAAGAATGGATCAGCCTTCCCTGGTCAAATGTCAATAAATATTCAGTATCAGTAAGTGATGTGCAGGAAGCAAACAAAAGTCATGGATGCGTACCTGAGGACAGTCACCACCCAGAGGAAATATAACAACTTTGGAAAAAGTATTAATATACATCACCCTTAAAATAGAAAAATAGTATTTGATGGTTCAATCAAACCAAGATATTCTTGGACTTTAATCTTGGAGAAACTGCTTCATGGAAACATGTAAATGTAATTTTTAATTTTCTTTCTGCTGCTACAACAAAAACCATTTTACAGTATCAGGAAAATTCAATAATAAAGTAAAAAAAAAAGGTCTAGGATTGGATACAAGCATAAAAATAACATCTATTTTATATCCTTTCTTGAAACATTGGTAATCAAACAACTCCCCACTTGTTGGAGGGCAGGTCACTCAAACAGAACAGTGCCTTTGCTGTCGAGCATAGTCCCAAACAAAATGAAGAATTGCATTAAAATGAAGTTTCTCACAACTTCAGGAAACCCTGAAAATTCTCACAGTCATTGAAGAGCTTTTTTATTAAGTGTTGTAATGTAGGAATCAGGACAGTCAATTGTTAAAATCAAAAGGTTCTGCGGATGCTGGAAAACTTGAGCAATGGATAAAAAATGCTGTTGGAACTCAGTGAGTCAGGCAGCATCTAGGGAGGGGAGTAAGCGATGGAAGTTTCGGGCTGAGACACTTCATCAGGATTGGAAAGGAAGGGGGCAGAAGCCAGAATAAGGTGGTGGAGGAACGAGAAGGGATACAAACTGGCAGGTGATAGGCAAGACAAAGTGAGGGGGAAGGTGGGTGGGTGGGGAAGAGGGGTTGAAGTAAGAAGCTGGGAGGGGATAAGTGGAAAAAATACAGGGTGGAAGAAAGAATCATTAATAATAGGAGACAACAGTGGACCTTGGAAGAAAGAGATGAAGAAGGGGAAATACAGGAAGGTGAAAGGGTAAACAGATTGGGTAATAGAAAAAAAAAGGGGGAGGGAAATGGGGGAGAAATTATCAGAAGTTAAAGAAATCAGGGGTTCATGCCATCAGGTTGGCGGCTATCCAAATGGAATACGAGTTTTGTCTCATCATGGCAGTAGAGGAGGCCTAGATAAACATACCAGAATTGAAATGGGAAGTTGAAATGAAATGGGTAGCCACCTGAAGATCCTGCCTTTTTTGTAACACACATCAAAGTTGCTGGTGAACGCAGCAGGCCAAGCAGCATCTGTAGGAAGAGGTACAGTCGACGTTTCAGGCCGAGACCCTTCGTCAGGACTAACTGAAGGAAGAGTGAGTAAGGGATTTGAAAGTTGGAGGGGGAGGGGGAGATCCAAAATGATAGGAGAAGACAGGAGGGGGAGGGATGGAGCCAAGAGCTGGACAGGCGATAGGCAAAAGGGATACGAGAGGATCATGGGACAGGAGGTCCGGGAAGAAAGACGGGGGGGGGGGACCCAGAGGATGGGCAAGAGGTATATTCAGAGGGACAGAGGGAGAAAAAGGAGAGTGAGAGAAAGAATGTGAGCATAAAAACAAGTAACAGATGGGGTACGGCGGGGAGGTGGGGCCTAAGCGGAAGTTAGAGAAGTCGATGTTCATGCCATCAGGTTGGAGGCTACCCAGACGAAATATAAGGTGTTGTTCCTCCAACCTGAGTGTGGCTTCATCTTTACAGTAGAGGAGGCCGTGGATAGACATGTCAGAATGGGAATGGGATGTGGAATTAAAATGTGTGGCCACTGGGAGATCCTGCTTTCTCTGGCGGACAGAGCGTAGATGTTCAGCAAAGCGGTCTCCCAGTCTGCGTCGGGTCTCGCCAATATATAAAAGGCCACATCGGGAGCACCGGACACAGTATATCACCCCAGTCGACTCACAGGTGAAGTGTTGCCTCACCTGGAAGGACTGTTTGGGACCCTGAATGGTGGTAAGGGAGGAAGTGTAAGGGCATGTGTAGCACTTGTTCCGCTTACACGGATAAGTGCCAGGAGGGAGATCAGTGGGGAGGGTGGGGGGGACGAATAGACAAGGGAGTTCTGTAGGGAGCGATCCCTGCGGAACGCAGAGAGATGGGGGGGAGGGAAAGATGTGCTTAGTGGTGGGATCCCGTTGGAGGTGGCAGAAGTTACGGAGAATAATACGTTGGACCCGGAGGCTGGTGGGGTGGCAGGTGAGGACCAGGGGAACCCTATTCCTAGTGGGGTGGCGGGAGGATGGAGTGAGAGCAGATGTACGTGAAATGGGGGAGATGCGTTTAAGAGCAGAGTTGATAGTGGAGGAAGGGAAGCCCCTTTCTTTAAAAAAGGAAGACATCTCCCTCGTCCTAGAATGAAAAGCCTCATCCTGAGAGCAGATGCGGCGGAGACGGAGGAATTGTGAGAAGGGGATGGCTTTTTTGCAAGAGACAGGGTGAGAAGAGGAATAGTCCAGGTAGCTGTGAGAGTCAGTAGGCTTATAGTAGACATCAGTGGATAAGCTGTCTCCAGAGACAGAGACAGAAAGATCGAGAAAGGGGAGGGAGGTGTCGGAAATGGACCAGGTAAACTTGAGGGCAGGGTGAAAGTTGGAGGCAAAGTTAATAAAGTCAACGAGTTCTGCATGCGTGCAGGAAGCAGCGCCAATGCAGTCGTCGATGTAGCGAAGGAAAAGTGGGGGACAGAAACCAGAATAGGCACGGAACATAGATTGTTCCACAAACCCAACAAAAAGGCAGGCATAGCTAGGACCCATACGGGTGCCCATAGGTACACCTTTAGTTTGGAGGAAGTGGGAGGAGCCAAAGGAGAAATTATTAAGAGTAAGGACTAATTTCGCTAGACGGAGCAGAGTGGTGGTAGAGGGGAACTGATTAGGTCTGGAATCCAAAAAGAAGCATAGAGCTTTGAGACCTTCCTGATGGGGGATGGAAGTATATAAGGACTGGACATCCATGGTGAAAATAAAGCGGTAGGGGCCAGAAAACTTAAAATCATCGAAAAGTTTAAGAGCGTGAGAAGTGTCACGAACATAGGTCGGAAGGGATTGAACAAGGGGTGATAAAACAGTGTCGAGGTATGCAGAAATGAGTTCGGTGGGGCAGGAGCAAGCTGAGACAATAGGTCGGCCAGGACAGGCAGGTTTGTGGATCTTGGGTAGGAGGTAGAAACGGGAAGTGCGGGGTGTGGGAACTATAAGGTTGGTAGCAGTGGATGGGAGATCCCCTGAGCGGATAAAGTCGGTGATGGTGTGGGAGACAATGGCCTGGTGCTCCTTAGTGGGGTCACGATCAAGGGGTAAGTAAGAGGAGGTATCCGCGAGTTGTCGCTGTGCCTCGGCAAGGTAGAGGTCAGTACGCCAGACTACAACAGCACCACCCTTATCGGCGGGTTTAATAATAAGGTTAGGATTAGTGCGGAGGGAGTGGAGAGCAGAGTGTTCCGAAGGAGTGAGGTTGGAATGGGGACAAGGTGCGGTAAAGTCGAGACGGTTGATGTCCCGTCGGCAGTTAGCGATAAAGAGATCCAGAGCAGGCAGAAGACCACAGCGGGGTGTCCATGAAGAGGAGGGTTGAAGACGGGAGAAGGGGTCATCGGTGGGGGTGGAAGAGTCCTTGCCGAAGAAGTAGGCTCAGAGACGGAGAGGGTGGAAGAAAAGTTCCGCATCGTGGCGAACACGGAACTCGCTGAGGTGTGGGCGAAGGGGGACAAAGGTGAGGCCCTTACTGAGAACAGAGCGTTCTGCCTCCGACAGTTGAAGGTCGGAGGGGATGGTAAAGACCCGGCACGGATGAGAGCTGGGATCAGTGGGGGGAGGGGGGAGGCTGGGGGTGTCAGTGGAGAGGGGAGGGTTGGGGTGAGAGGAAGATGGAGCCTCTGAGGGCCCAGGAGTTGACGGTGGGATCTGAGGAAGACGGGGCTGCGGAGTGGTGGTGGGGGAAGGGGAGACGGGAGTCACAATAGCAGCACATAAAGACCCGGCCTGGAGTTCAAGGCTGGAGTCGCAGTTGGTGGTTGCGCAATCGCTGTGAAGGTGTCCATGGTCGTTGCTGGAGTCCGGGTTTTGAATATGCCCTGAGGTGTTGGAGCCGCCGAGATCAATGGCAGGAGCCGCAATCTGAAGTTCATGCCTGCTAGCGTTGGGGCCAGCAGGCTCTGGAGTCCGTAGATGTAGGATCTTGCGATCTTTGCCTAACATGACAAAGTCAAAAAAACGGCGATTGCAGGCAGGAATCCGACGGAGGATGAAATAACGGGTAGTACCATTACAGACGGCGAAGAAAGTGTCCCGAAGGTGTGGAAGGGTCTGGGATAGGGACACCAAGTACCTCCTCATGGCGGAGAGAGTCGCCTTCAGAGCTTGACGGGAGAAGCGGCGAGAGGCAGAGTCAATAAAATGTGAGTACCTGGGATCCTCAGAAGGTCCAAATTGAGAGGCTTGGAAACGAATCCTAAAGCCAACTGGAGTAAGTTGGCGACGGAGGCATGTTCCAAGAAAGGATATATGGCTGTGATAGCGAGTCTGAGTCAAAGCGTGGTCGAAAAGTTGAAGAGCCGAAGAAATTACAGATGGGGAGCATCCCGCTCTGGTCTTCTGCCTGCTCTGGATCTCTTTATCGCTAACTGCCGACGGGACATCAACAGTCTCGACTTTACCACACCTTGTCCCCATTCCAATCTCACTCCTTCGGAACGCTTTGCTCTCCACTCCCTCCGCACTAATCCTAACATTATTAAACCCGCTGATAAGGGGGGTGCTGTTGTAGTCTGGCGTACTGACCTCTACCTTGCCGAGGCACAGCGACAACTCGCGGATACCTCCTCTTATTTACCCCTCGATCGTGACCCCACTAAGGAGCACCAGGCCATTGTCTCCCAAACCATCACCAACTTTATCCGCTCAGGGGATCTCCCATCCACTGTTACCAACCTTATAGTTCCCACACCCCGCACTTCCCGTTTCTACCTCCTACCCAAGATCCACAAACCTGCCTGTCCTGGCCGACCTATTGTCTCAGCTTGCTCCTGCCCCACCGAACTCATTTCTGCATACCTCGACACTGTTTTATCACCCCTTGTTCAATCCCTTCCGACCTATGTTCGTGACACTTCTCACGCTCTTAAACTTTTCGATGATTTTAAGTTCCCTGGCCCCCACCGCTTTATTTTCACCATGGATGTCCAGTCCTTATATACTTCCATCCCCCATCAGGAAGGTCTCAAAGCTCTACGCTTCTTTTTGGATTCCAGACCTAATCAGTTCCCCTCTACCACCACTCTGCTCCGTCTAGCAGAATTAGTCCTTACTCTTAATAATTTCTCCTTTGGCTCCTCCCACTTCCTCCAAACTAAAGGTGTAGCTATGGGCACCCGTATGGGTCCTAGCTATGCCTGCCTTTTTGTTGGGTTTGTGGAACAATCTATGTTCCGTGCCTATTCTGGTATCTGTCCCCCACTTTTCCTTCGCTACATCGACGACTGCATTGGCGCTGCTTCCTGCACGCATGCAGAACTCGTTGACTTTATTAACTTTGCCTCCAACTTTCACCCTGCCCTCAAGTTTACCTGGTCCATTTCCGACACCTCCCTCCCCTTTCTAGATCTTTCTGTCTCTGTCTCTGGAGACAGCTTATCCACTGATGTCTACTATAAGCCTACTGACTCTCACAGCTATCTGGACTATTCCTCTTCTCACCCTGTCTCTTGCAAAAAAGTCATCCCCTTCTCACAATTCCTCCGTCTCCGCCGCATCTGCTCTCAGGATGAGGCTTTCCATTCTAGGACGAGGGAGATGTCTTCCTTTTTTAAAGAAAGGGGCTTCCCTTCCTCCACTATCAACTCTGCTCTTAAACGCATCTCCCCCATTTCACGTACATCTGCTCTCACTCCATCCTCCCGCCACCCCACTAGGAATAGGGTTCCCCTGGTCCTCACCTACCACGCCACCAGCCTCCGGGTCCAACGTATTATTCTCCGTAACTTCCGCCACCTCCAACGGGATCCCACCACTAAGCAAATCTTTCCCTCCCCGCCTCTCTCTGCGTTCCGCAGGGATCGCTCCCTACACAACTCCCTTGTCCATTCGTCCCCCCCACCCTCCCCACTGATCTCCCTCCTGGCACTTATCCGTGTAAGCGGAACAAGTGCTACACATGCCCTTACACTTCCTCCCTTACCACCACTCAGGGCCCCAAATAGTCCTTCCAGGTGAGGCAACACTTCACCTGTGAGTCGACTGGGGTGATATACTGCGTCCGGTGCTCCCGATGTGGCCTTTTATATATTGGCGAGACCCGACGCAGACTGGGAGACCGCTTTGCTGAACATCTACGCTCTGTCCGCCAGAGAAAGCAGGATCTCCCAGTGGCCACACATTTTAATTCCACATCCCATTCCCATTCTGACATGTCTATCCACGGCCTCCTCTACTGTAAAGATGAAGCCACACTCAGGTTGGAGGAACAACACCTTATATTCCGTCTGGGTAGCCTCCAACCTGATGGCATGAACATCGACTTCTCTAACTTCCGCTAAGGCCCCACCTCCCCCTCGTACCACATCTGTTACTTATTTTTATGCACACATTCTTTCTCTCACTCTCCTTTTTCTCCCTCTGTCCCTCTGAATATACCTCTTGCCCATCCTCTGGGTCCACCCCCCCGTCTTTCTTCCCGGACCTCCTGTCCCATGATCCTCTCGTATCCCCTTTTGCCTATCACCTGTCCAGCTCTTGGCTTTATCCCTCCCCCTCCTGTCTTCTCCTATCATTTTGGGTCTCCCCCTCCCCCTCCAACTTTCAAATCCCTTACTCACTCTTCCTTCAGTTAGTCCTGACGAAGGGTCTCGGCCTGAAACGTCGACTGCACCTCTTCCTACAGATGCTGCTTGGCCTGCTTCGTTCACCAGCAACTTTGATGTGTGTTGCTTGAATTTCCAGCATCTGCAGAATTCCTGTTGTCTGCCTTTTTTGTGGCAGTCAGAGAGAAGGTGCTGAACTAAGTGGTCCCCTATTTGCGTCAAGTCTGACTGACATAGAGGAGGCTGCACTGAGAGCATCGGATCCAAAAGATGATCTCAACAGACGCAGGGGCAAGTTTTGCCTCACCTGGGGGGACTTTCTGGGGCTCTCAATGGTGGTGAGGGAGGAGATGTAGGAGTAGGCGTAGCACTTGTCATGCCTGCAGGGATTAGTGCCAGGAGCAAGATCAGCGGGAAGGGAAAAGTGGACAAGGGTGTCGTGCAGAGAATGGTCACTACAGATGCGGGGGGGGGGGGCAGGAAAATATGTGCTCAGCGGTAGGATCCCAGTGTTGGAAGTTATGGAGAATAACGTGCTTGATATGGAGGCTTGTGGTGTGGTAAGTAAAGACAAGGGGAACGTTGTTATAGCATTGGGAGGATGAGATAAGGGCAGATGTGCAGGAAATAGAGGAGATACAGCTGAAGGCAGCATCGATGGTGGTGGTAGGCAAACACTGTTCCTTAGAAAAAAAATAATATCTCAGATGTTCTGGAAAGGAAAGCCTCATCCTGAGAACAGATACAGTACAGCAATGGAGGGACTGAGAGAAGGGAACAGCATTTTTACAAGTGACAGGGTGGGAAAAGCTGTCAAGAGAACTGCTAAGAGTCAGTAGGTTTGTAAAAAATGTCAGTGGATAGTCTATCTCCCGAGATGGAAACAGAGATCTTGAAAGGTGAGAGTGGTGTCCAAGATGGACAAAGTAAGTATGAGACAGGGTGGAAGTTGGAGGCAAAGTTGATGAAATTGATGAGTTCAGTATGCATGCAGGTATCAGTACAAATGCAGTCATCAAAGTAGAATAGAAAACATTGGAGAACATTACCAATTTAAGCTTGGACCATGGACTGTTCCATGTAGTCAACATAAAGGCAAGCATAGCTGAGGCCCAAGCGAGATCCATGGCTACACCTTTGGTTTGGAGAAATTTGTGTACAGCTAATTCCCACAAGCAGCTTAAGGGACAGTGACCAGACAATTTACTTTACTGATGTCAACCAAAGCAGACATACATCACCCAACATGAGAAAATGTGCAGATGCTAGAAATCCAAGCAATGCACAAGAATGCCGGAGGAACTCAGCAGGTCAGGCAGCATCCACTGAAACATCAACTGTTTACTCTTTTCCATAGATGCTGCCTGACCTGCATTTTGTGTGCATTGCAAAAGTCAGCCAAGATATCTGGAGGCATCTAAAATTGCTCCTTTAAAAGTATCATGGGGCATTTTATATCCTTTAGAAGTGAAAATGAAGGCTCATTAGGAAAATACTGCCTCCAACAATGCAGCTTTTCTTCAGTGCTGCACCACAACATCAACCTTTGCCTTTGTATTGAAGTCTGTGCAGTAAGATGGGAATCTACAACCCTTTCAGGTAGAGGCAAGTACTGCCACTGACACATAATTCCTCTAAGTTTGTCAGATCATTTCCAAACACAAACTAAGTAGACTGTAGACCACCCCTCAAATATCTAATAAGATTATGATTTATGTGATTACCACCACATTCTTATCTACCCAACATTTACCTGTCAAGTATCTAATTTCCTCTGCAGTCAAAGACTGCTTCCTTTAACTTTTGAGGAAACTGAAGACTCTCAATCCTTTGAAAGAAAGAGATTCACCTCTTCACAACCTTTAATGGGTGACATTTTTATTTTTAAACAGTAACAACCCTCCACCACTATTATTCTCTGTTCTTTACTTAGTGCTCCAGGCCAAAAAGATTGTTCTCCCTCCCCCCCCCCCATTACATCTGATATTTGTTCATCTCAGTGCTCTAGAATCTTTCATTATTTAAAGATTCAAAGTACATTTATTATCAAAAAGATGTATAAATTATACACCTTGAGATTTGTCTGCTTACAGGCAGCTGCAAAGCAAGAAACCCAAATAACACAATTTTAAAAAGGACCAGAAACCACTGCATAGAGAAAGAGAGAAAGAAAAAAAACACATTGTGTAAACAACAGAAGCAAGCCAACAGCATCCTGAACCAGACTCAGTCACAGATCCGCTGGAGTTGGCCCAAGCTTTGGTCCCCAGTTCATCACACCTGTGGGACTGAAGCGCACAGCAGCCCAATCAGTTTGTCACCATGGAGAAAGGAATAAACATTTGCGGGACAGCGAGAGAAATCAGCCTGACCCTCGCCTCTGTACCTCACACTGGGGCTTCCAGCCTATCTGGGCCACATTTAAACTGTCCGAGCACTAGCTAGTGCCTCGCTCCAGGACCTTGATCCAGACATGGCGACACGCCCAGCCTGAAACCACTCTCGATCTCACCAAATTAAGACAGCATTTTCTAGACAAAGTGGACAATTTCACAATTCTCCCATTATGTTCCATTTGCCAAACCTTTGCTCACTCACTTAAAACTAACTAGATTCCTTTGTTAAACCACTTCTCTTTGTTAAGGACAATTTAACTACACCAACCAAAGTGATTTGCAACACCATTATCAATATACAAACAAATGCTCTGAAAACACAATTGTAAGGATGGTGGCAACTAGAAATGATGACTGCTCAGCTGAAAAGCCTCTCCCAATAACCCCCTTTTGCTCTGACTTTTCACCTTAGTTCAACACTCCACCTATATTACAAGCCTTTTTCTTTTACAAAAATTTCCCTGCATTTTCTCACTTTCGCCATTGTCTGCATGAACAGCTTTTGATCTACAATTGTATTTTTAAAAATTTCAACAATAATTTTATCGTAAGTAATTTTAAAATTTTGGGGTTTGTGTAAATTGATCCTTTTGGGCATGGAGCCATAAACTAGCCACTTAACAGATGTGGAGAACACAACATAATGAGTCATGAATCACAGACGCTGCCCAGAACTGAGAAATATTAAGCAATGCAAAATTCCTTCCTGGCAGCCCAATTAACAAGCCATGCAAAACAAAAGAGCAAATGAAGGGGTTAATGGCTTTATTTAAGTGCGCCAATAGCTGTCTCAGTCAACAGAGAAAATAACAAAAGAGTGGATGTTGAACGGATGTTCCCTATAGTGGGGGAGCCAAGGACCAGAGGACACAGCCTCAAGAGTACAAGGATGTCCCTTTAGAACTGAGATGAGGAGGAATTTCTTTAGCCATATGGTGGTGAATCTGAAGAATTCACTGCCACGAACAGCTGTGGAGGCCAAATTATTGGTATATTTAAAGTGGAGGTTGATAGGTTATTGATTAGTAAGGATGTCAAATGTTACAGGGAAAAGGCAGGAGAATGGGGTTGAGAGGGATAATAAATCAGCCATGATGGAATGGTGGAGCAGATTCAAAGGGCCAAATTACCTAATTTTGCACCTATGTCTTATGGTCTTATCACAAAATGGGCTGGGCAGGACTGGCAACAGATCTTGCTATGTTCTTATCCAGCTATAATAGGGAGAGTCAACATGGCTTTGTGCGTGGTAGGCCATGTTTGACCAATCTATTGGAGTTTTTTGAGGTGGTTACCAGGAAAGTGGATGAAGGGAAGGCAGTGGATATTGTCTACATGGACTTCAGTAAGGCCTTTGACAAGGTCCCGCATGGGAGGTTAGTTAGGAAAATTCAGTCGCTAGATATACACGGAGAGGTGGTAAATTGGATTAGACATTGGCTCAATGGAAGAAGCTAAAGAGTGGTAGTAGAGAATTGCTTCTCTGACTGGAGGCCTGTGACTAGTGGTGTGCCACAGGGATCAGTGCTGGGTCCATTGTTATTTGTCATCTATATCAATGATCTGAATGATAATGTGGTAAATTGGATCAGCAAATTTGCTGATGATACAAAGATTGGAGGTGTAGTAGACAGTGAGGAAGGTTTTCAGAGCCTGCAGAGGGACTTGGACCAGCTGGAAAAATGGGCTGAAAAATGGCAGATGGAGTTTAATACAGACAAGTGTGAGGTATTGCACATTGGAAGGACAAACCAAGGTAGAACATACAGGTTAACGGTAAGGCACTGAGGAGCGCAGTAGAACAGAGGGATCTGGGAATACAGATACAAAATTCCCTAAAAGTGGCATCACAGGTAGAAGGGTCGTAAAGAGAGCTTTTGGTACATTGGCCTTTATTAATCGAAGTATTGAGTATAAGAGCTGGAATGTTATGATGAGGTTGCACAAGGATTGGTGAGGCTGAATCTGGAGTATTGTGTTCAGTTTTGGTCACCAAATTACAGGAAGGATATAAATAAGGTTGAAAGAGTGCAGAGGTTTACAAGGATGCTGCCGGGACTTGAGAAACTCAGTTACAGAGAAAGGTTGAATAGGTTAGGACTTTATTCCTTGGAGTGTAGAAGAATGAGGGGAGATTTGATAGAGGTTTATAAAATTATGATGGGTATAGATAGAGTAAATGCAAGCAGGCTTTGTCCACTGAGGCAAGAGGAGAAAAAAACCAGAGGACATGGGTTAAGGGTGAGGGGGGAAAAGTTTAAAGGGAACATTAGAGGGGGGCTTCTTCACACAGAGAGTGGTGGGAGTATGGAATGAGCTGCCAGACGAGGTGGTAAATGCGGGTTCTTTTTTAACATTTAAGAATAAATTGGACAGATACATGGATGGGAGGTGTATGGAGGGATATGGTCTGTGTGCAGGTCAGTGGGACTAGGCAGAAAATGATTCGGCACAGCCAAGAAGGGCCAAAAGGCCTGTTTCTGTGCTGTAGTTTTTCTATGGTTTCTATGGTTTCTAATATTGCTGCAAACCCCAAATATATAATTTCTTCAATGTTATCAATACCACCTTACTTAAAATCCAGTGCATGTTTCTCTGAAATAATAAATATTTTAAACCCAGCTTGCTAAAGAGTCTTGACGAAGGGTCTCGGCCCGAAACGTCCAGTGCACTTCTTCCTATAGATGCTGCCTGGCCTGCTGCATTCACCAGCATTTTTTGTGTGTGTTGCTAATTACAAAATGCTTAGTTCCCCATGTCAGATTGTAAAGCTTTGTTTCTTAAAATGATAAAAATAAATGTAACTCATTTGAAATGTAGCATCAAAAGTGTTTTCAAATACAAACATGCAAATTTGACAGCGTGTATCTGTACAAACAAAGGCTGCAAGTTACAAATGCTGTAAATATAGCCAAAGCCATAGATGTTTTAAAAATGCACCACTGAACTAAAGTGTGGGTGCTTCGTTCACCAGATGGTCTTAGAGAGTCGAATTTTATCAACCTTAAACAGATAAAACGAGCAACAACACAAAAAAAAATTCATTGGCATGATTTATTTCCCTTTTGAAGTTACAGTATTCCTAGCTAGATCAGATAGTGTTGTCTGGTTTCGGTACTATATTTCCCCAAGTCCAAGCTTACAATGAGAACATTGTCTCAACACAGGCAGCTTCACTCTCACCCACGTAAACACAGGAGTCTTTCTGTGCAAAAATGTCACACTTGGACAGTATCTAAACCACAAAAACAAACCACAGAATGGGAGAGAGTCATTGCTAGATTATAAAGCTAAAAGTCACCTTCAAAAAAGAAATAGATTTATTTAAATGGGCAGAATTCTGACAAGAAAATATCTGAAGTCTAGCTTGCCAATATCACTTAGAGAATTCACAGTAATGCGTTTATGGCTTGAAACTACTGGTCAGAAGCTCTCTGGGTGAAACACTGTAGAATTTCCACTGCCATAAAATGATTAGAGATAGAAACCAGTCATGTCACTGCACTGGTTCTGCCAGCTTTTACAAACCAAGTCAACAAAGTTAAAATAGATAATATTGGCAACAAAATTAAAAGCAACAGATGTTAGGATTAGAATAGATATAGAAGTCTGCTGGACAGTTGACCATAAGCCCACTAAAAAATAACAATTTTAGCATGTTGGACTCCAGAAAATAAAAGTATGTTCTAATCCATTGTGAAGGTGATTTAGGAATTGGTTTGGAGAAAAAAACTGGAAATAATATACAAATGTAAAATGCTAAAAGCCTATTTGTATTGCTGTTTTATTAAACTCAACCTATCAAATCTGGAAAAGGCCAAACTCAAAGATGAACAGAAAAAAAACTGAAGAAGATGAAATCACCCTTTTTTCTTGACTGGAGCCTGAAATGTTGAGACCTGATAAAGGACCCCAAATGTAAAAGATTGAAGATTTTGCATTCTTGATATGGCTCTTTAGCATTTAGTTGTGGTAGAGT
Organism: Mobula hypostoma; assembly: GCF_963921235.1. NCBI lineage: Eukaryota > Metazoa > Chordata > Chondrichthyes > Myliobatiformes > Myliobatidae > Mobula > Mobula hypostoma. The sequence goes on along the minus strand of NC_086106.1, from coordinate 111,147,443 downwards.
GACTTCAAATGGCTCTACGACTAAGCCATGATTCTTATCCTAGTACACAAGCAGGAAATTTTACAGCTAGAGACAACACTACTAAATACAAGGAGTCAAATGGAGATGAAGTCAACCTGCCACTCAGCCCAGGGTCCCTGTTCACTGGATGTATCTAGATTAGATGCAAAGAATCAGTTCCACTAACGGGACAATAGGAGGACAACCAGCACAGTGCAATGAGACCAGCTGTCAAAGCCTTGGAAACAACCTTTAAATGTGGCTGACCTTTGGAAACATTTATAAGCCGTTGCAATTGAAATCACATTTTGAGTAATAATCTCCATGCCAGAAATCTCTGTTATGTTTTGTAACTTCAAAACATTAAATTAATTCAAAGGAAAACACAGGAACCCAAAATCAGTCGAGCCTGATGTTTACTTTTGACCAAGGCGCACACGTATCATGTGGTAGCGTGATGACGTATGCAATTCGTGTATTTATATATAACCCGTAATTAATAATTTAAATGAACAAGAATGCTTAACCAAACAAAAAAAATACACACACAAGGTAATTCAAATATCACTGAAATATTAAATACACAAAACCTTCCATTTACAAGAATAGGGACTCCAAATTCATCACCAAGTTAACAAGAACCATGGCGATATGTTGCAGGCTGCTTACAAAACTTCTAAGTATCCCTCCTCTAAATTACTCTCACTGCAATCTGCAACCCGTAATTTCCCTCTAAGCAAAGTATTTTTGAACTGCCTTAATGAACTAGTGTCTTCGTGAACTTCTGAAGGACTTGCCGGGCTTAACTCTCAAGCATGCGGGTATGGCACCTTTAAGTGGACAAAGGCACATCACCATAGTCAAAAGACAGGGAGGAGAAGATTCCAAGCCAGGCTGAATCTTTCTCTACCCAGCATCTTGTTAGTAAATGTACAGTCACTGGAGAACAAGACTGAGGACCCAAGGGCAAGACAGCTTTCTCAGAAAGAAAAGAGGAATTGCCATGTTCTGTGGTTCATGGGGACTTGGCTCACTCCGACCACAATGGATTCAGCGATCAGACCAGACAGCTTCTTGATATACAGGATGGACCAAACAGCTGATTTTGTGTTTCATGATAAACTCGCTGTGGTGCTCAAACATAGCAATCTTGGTATTGTTGCACTCTTGTTCCAGGTAAGGGAAACATCTAATGATTAAGTGTAACTGTTCTACTCACCAACAGAGTTCTCCTCCATGATCCTGACCACAGTTTATAAATCATTAGCAAATAACGTGCAGCACCAGGGGTCTCAACATTCTAGACCACTGCAATACTACAATTAGGAATACCTACTATTCCATGTCTAGACCACATTTCAGTTAATCTAACCACTTGGCTGCGCATCTCCTACCTGCATACAGGCAGCGGCTGAAGAGCAAGGCTCCAGAGATAAGGACTACAAAGAGGTGGCCATGGGAGGCAAAGTAGTGGGCTACAGGATTGCTTTGAGTTAGTGGACTGGGCTGTGTTCAAGGACTCATCGGTGGATCTGAGGGAATATACCACAGTTGTCAAGGGCTTTATAAACCACCTGGGTGAACCATCTACTATCTGCTTATGGCCAGATCAGTGGTAGTCAGGACTGGCAACCATGTAAGATAAAAGAGGTCCAGGTATGATCTCTGGAAAGCTATCTCATGTGCATATTGGCCATTCCGGTCCAAACTTGAGACACTCGGGGATGCCTGACAGCAGACTTGAATGCTGTTACCTGTTACAACGTGAAACCTAGTGACATAGGTGACAACAAGGTTTTGCTACCAGATGAGCTCAATGCTTTCTATGCTTGCTTTCACCGTCAAAACATGGAGGAACTTCACAAACTCCCGTAGTTCCCAATAATCCTGTGATATTAGTCTCAGAGGCTTATGTGAGAGCATCGTTCAGGAGGCTGGCACAGAAAACATCCAGCCCCAGTAAGACCAAGCAGCTAATTGTTCACTTCAGGAGGAGGAAGCCAGAGGTCCGTGAACCAGTCTTCATCAGTGGATCAGAGGTGGAGAGGGTCAGCAATTTTATATTCCTTAGTGACATCATTTCAGAGGATCTGTCCTCAGCCCACAAAGGAAGCACAGCAGCGCCACTACTTCCTTAGAAGCTTGCAAAGATTTGGCATGACCTTTAAAACCCTGACAAACTTCTATAGGTGCACGGTGGAGGGTTTATTGACTGATTGCATCAAGGCCTGGTATGGAAACACCAATGCCCTTACAATGTCCAATGTCCTACAGAAAGTAGTGGATACGGCCCAGCTGATCACAGCTAAAGCTCTCCCCACAACGGAGCACATCTACGCAAAGTACTGTCACAAGAAACTACTATCCCTCAAGGACCTCCACCACTTAGGCCATGCTGACTTCTCGCTGCTGCCATCAGGAAGAAGATACAGGAGCCTCTGGATCCACACCACCAGGTTCAAGAACAGTTATCATCCCTCAACCAGCAAACTCTTGAATCGAAGAAGATAATTTCATTCACCCCATCACTGAACTGTTCCCACAACCTATGGACTCACCTTCAAAGACTATTCATCTCATGTTCTCAATCTTTATTGCTTTTTTTTAAATCTCTCCTTCATATTTGCACAGCTTGCTGTCCTTTGCACATTGGCTGTTTGTCTATCCTGTTGGGTATGGTGCTTCTTGGATTTACTGTGTATGCTCGTAAGAAAAAGAATCAGGGTTGTATTAAGGTGACATATATGCACTTTGATCTTTGAAGTTTAGTGAACTGGGATTCACCATCTGATGAATCCAATTCCACTACTGGAATTGCATATGGACTGAAGAGAAAACGGCTCAGCACATCCGTGACTAACCCAGCACCATGTAACACCAGCAGTTCCCTTTGGAACCATCGGCCACAGCAAACATAATTCAGCCCAATAGGGATAATGGCAGCTCCTCTTAAATTCTTAAGTTCAATTTCCATACAATTCCAACAAACTTATACTGGTTATATGATAACAGCTGCATGCATGTTTATAGTCTATATACCAGAGTCTCAAATTTCACTCTCAGTTGTGTCCGACGTGACGTCACACTTATAACTTCAAGAGACTGTTAACTAGTCTATTCAAAGCTATTTTCTTTTTGTCTTAGTAGCTTTTTGATTCTTAGTTCCGAGTTTAGAAAACAGATCCATTTATATATATTACAAAGAAATCTTTGACTGTCTTAAGACAATTCACAGCCAGGGTTAGAAAAGAATAACAGAGGGTGCAAGAAATTGTAAAGTGAAGTCAAGCTTGCTTTAAAAAAAATACATGATTGTAAGCTGGAAGAAAATAACTAAACTGAGGCAAGAACAGAATTCTACCGCTTTGTGGTACTGGGGAACAAATGAGTCGTGGCCAGAATCATCAAAGAAAGTTTCTTTCAGCAGGCTTTCTCTTGCCAACACTTCCCAAAGATTAAGGGCTAGCACAGGGGTGCAGCTTTTAAGACTCAGGAAAAGAGTTCAGCTTCAGAGAGAAGTCATGTTCGCTCATGATAAATAAAAACAAGTTTTTAAAAAGTTATTTGCAAGACCCAAAACAGTAAACATCAAACAATAGTTACACCTTTATTTATGCCTCTTAGCAAATTACAAGTCAAACATTTAGGAATACATTGCCGTTTCACTTTTAAGTGAAGATTGTTCCTCCATGGCACAGCAGAAGAATCCAACAGAATGTATTCTTAATTATAGAAATGTACATGCATTTCCTGTCGGCTACACTAGAGATATTAAAGGCAAATTTTGTGCAGCTGTCTGGTCTCCTGTTTAACTCCTGTTGTCTCGGATTTCTTCCAGTTATTTGCAATGTCTACCACTAACTGAAAATGTTTTGTTAAAATGTCATCAGCAATATTTCAAAGCTCACTATTGGGAAGCAATGAGGCAGAGCAGAGACTTAACCATGTAATAATCAAATAAATTTTAAAACCACTGATCCTTTATTTTGGTCCAAAACTTTAAGACAAAATACACTTCAAACGATAAAGAAAGCTGAACGTGATAGTTTCTAATTTCAACCTGTCAGATGAACCACAATGAAGAATTCTGATACTCCATGGTGGGATTTTTAGAAAGGAATTAAGATACAAGCAAGTTATTATTAATTTAGTCTTTCCTACTTGCTTACCAAGACCTATTTTTTTAAATATTCTTAACAGCCACATTATAGCCCCTGTTTAAGTGCTAAAACAAAGTTCAAACAGAGAGGCCTGTAACACTCTCTCCCACCAATATGCCCATCTATTTTCTCTCATTGATGTAGCTGTTAGACCAAGACCTTGGAAAAATGGTTATTTGCGTAAACGTTAAAGATCTTTAAAGGTTAGCCTTGTCACATGCACATCAAAACATACGGCAAAATGCATTGTTTTTTGGGGGGAGGGGAGAGAGCCCACAAGTGTCGCCATGCTTCCTGTTCCAAGGTAGCATGCCCAAAGCTTGCTAACCTTAACTCGTACTTCTTTTGGAACATGGGAGGAAACCGGAGCCAGCAGCAGGAACTGGATTTCAATTGTGATCACTGACACTGCTAGCTGCTACACTACATGCCACCCTGACGTGGAAGTTTACCTTTGATAACTAACTGTAATAAGCTGCTGCTATTTATAAGATTTCATGCATTTCCCTGGGGTGGAGCATTGATTGGGTAAAGCAGCAAGGAAAAAAATAGGAGCCCAGAAGTACGGAGAAGGAAAGGAACCAAGTAACACAAGATTATGCACATTCAATAAAAAATATGCTATAAATTTTCTTTGATTTTAAGGATGGAGAGAGAAAACCAGAAAAACTGCCAGCCTGACATAAGTAGAAGGAAAAATATTGCAGTTATCTACAGATAACACTGCACTTGTTAGATTTGGGCAGAGCCTTCATCGACTTAACATAGAGGAAATCATGTTTGACCAATTTTTTGGAAATATTTTAAGGTCACAAACAAAAGATTGACAAGGCCAAGTTAGTAACTGGACTTATAGAAGGTCTTCAATAAAGTAATAGACAAGAGATTACTAAAACAAACATATTCCTGGTTATATAGTAGCATGGATTAAGGATTGGTTGACAGACACAACAGGAACAAACAGTTCACTTTGGGGGTGTTAACTGTGGATCCTGTAGGGATGAGTGCTGGATGGACCATGGCTGTTTACTATTTACATGAATTACAACTCTGTAATATATCTTGATGCAGGGTCTTGACCCATAGCATTGACTATCTCTCTACCTCCACTTGTACTGCTCCACCCACTGAGTTTCTCCAGCAATTTGCAGTTTTTTTAAAAATCTGGTGTCAAGCTGCTGCAATTTAGACCACAAGACATAGGAGCAGAATTAGGCCATCTGGCCCATCCAGTCTGCTCCATCATTCAATCACGGCTGACCCTTTTTTTCTATCTCCTCCTCAATCCCAGTTCCTGGCCTTCTCCCCGTAACCTTTGATGCCATGTCCAATCAAGAACCTATCAATCTCTGCCTTAGATACACCCAACAACCTGGCCTCCACAGCTGCACATGGCAATAAATTCCACAAATTCACCAACCTTTGACTAAAGAAATTTCTCCACATCTCTGTTTTGAAAGGGCGCCACTATATTCTGAGGCTGTGCCCTCTTGACCAAGACTCTCCCACCATGGGAAACATTCTTTCTACATCTACTCCGTCTAGACCTTTCAACATTTGGAAGGTTTCAATGAGATCCCCCCTCATCCTTCTGAATTCCAGCGAGTACAGACCCAGAGCCATCAAACGTTCCTCAAATGATAACTCTTTCATTCTTGGAATTATCCTTGTGAGCCTCCACTGGACCCTCTCCAATGCCAGCACATCTTTTCTAAGATAAGGGGCCCAAAACCGTTCACAATACTCAAGGTGAGGCCTCATCAGTGCCTTATAAAGCCTCAGCATCACATCCCTGCTCTTGTTTTCTGACTTCTTGAAATGAATGCTAACATGGGATTTGCCTTCCTCACCCTCAACTCCACCAGGTGTTCTGCACAAGGACTCCCAAGTCCCTTTACGTCTCAGATTTTTGGATTTTCTCCCCCATTAGAAAATTCTCTGCACATTTATTTCTACTACCAAAAGGCAAGACTATGCATTTTCCAACATTGTATTTCATTTGCCACTTTCTTGCCCATTCTCCTAATCTGTCCAAGTCCTTTTGCATCCTACCTGTTCTTGTGTGTGCCTGTAACACATCCAGGTTTCTCGATGATACAACTGCAGGTAACAATACAGATCGTGGAACGAGCAGAGGGACTTTGGCAGTATACAGTCACCAAGGTGAAAGGACAATAACAGCAAATGGAACACAATGGGAGAAAATACGAGGGCATTCACTTTGGTACAAAGGCAGCATTATTAGAGATTGACAGGTGTTGGTGTTCAAACGGACCTGGGTGTTCTTGTAAATATATCACACATTTAACCTGTAATTAGGAAGACAAATGGCATTTTTTTTCCTGTGAGAATTTGTGCATGAAGACATCTCGGCCCAATTGTAAAGAACAACATTAAGGCCAGATCTGGAATACTGGAACAGAACTAGTCTCTCTGGCAAACAATGAAATTCCTACTTAAGAAAGGAATGCATGCAAATTTCACCATATTGATTTACAGGATGGTGAGCCTGGTGTATGAGAAAGGGTTAAATAGATGAGAGTTTTGAAGAAAGTAGTGATCTCACTGCACAAAGTTCTTAAGACTGTTGATAGGATAGATGCAGAGATAGTGTATCTTGGCTCATATATCTAGTGTGTGGAGCAAATGCCTCAAAATAAGGGATCAGACTTCAAGACAGAAGTTTCTTCACCAACAGAGATGTGAAACTTTGAAATTCCTGACTGAAGAGGGCTGTACAAGTGCCCAAGTACATGTAATACAGGCTCTGGCATGTTTTCAGATACAAGGGTACTGAGAGACATGGGGGTTAGTGTGAGTAAGCAGTGCTGAGGTAAAATATCAGCCACGATCCCACTGGACTGCGGAGTGCCACTAAGAACTGACTGCACCCCCCCCCCCACATATTCCATTTCCTGCATCCTTATTTTGAAACATATAAACCAAATGGTGCACTTCGTAAAATTCTAATTTTTTCCACTAGCAGGCCACGCTCTAGTACATCAACCCCAACAGATGTCCACTTCCACCTTCCAAAAACAGTCTACTTCTCAAAATGAAACACCATCACTACAGACAGCATTCACGGAGATAACCCTTTTTTAATATTCAACGCACTCCAACTGTAAAACTAAAAATGCCAAAAAAACAGAAAATGATGCAGTAGTCGAATATGCAGTTAACCTTACTTTCATCAGAGTTTAACTGTGGGACTGTAATTAGAAGATCAGCACTCCTGCAAACCAATCCTTTTGTAATAATGACATTCTAGTGCAAAAATACAAATACAAAACGGTCCAGAATGAAATAATCTATATCCCATATGAGCCAATCTATATCCCATGCCCATTCAGCTTCTAATCACTGGCTCTGCACTGCTAAAGAAATCAATGTTCAGCTACCCATTGATCCAGTCTAAATTTCATAAACTTAATTTATTGACCAACTTCACTGAAAATGAGCAATGTAGTTTAGAAATCTCCAATGGTGAAAATATGTTTTTGCTCAGGGTTTCTGTTTTTGGTTAGTGAACTGCTAAATGAATATTAAGCAAAATACTGTGAATATTAAGTTCAGGCAAAATTTTACAGAGGGAAAAAACTTATTAACTTACTGATGTCTAATCAGTTTTGTCCATGTCTTCCAGGACTTCGCATTAATACTTAATTTTCTAGCACTGACGTATTTAGGACTTGCTGAATTAATGAACTGCATTTTTATTTTAATTTGGTAACGAGTTCCTGTAATTTGTGATATCCGATGACAGTGTCAAAGAGATCAATAAAAATTTAACATTAACTTTCTCAAATACAGTAAATATGATTTTATTCCCAAGATCTAGATGTACAGAAGTTGCATCTATGTTAATGAGTTCCCAATGCCAAAAATGTCTGTGGAGAAGGTTCTAGTCCCTTGTCAAAATGGAAGATAATACAGAAAAATAGCATTAATATAGCAGGAAAAAAGGAAAAGTGCAGTAAAAAAGCTTCATCTGGAAAATAGGTGTTGCTTAAATGTCAAACTCACATCAGCACACAAAGCAGAATGTGAATAAATCAAATACGTAAAAGTTCAAGACCATAAAGAGCATGCAGCACTAAAATAAAATGTGGCAATGCAGATAAAAATGAAGACAGTGAACTCCGACAACCAAAAGCCTGGAAGGTGAGAATAGGTCCACGCCAAGGCTACTCATTACCCTCTCAGTAGCTCAGAGAAGCCCTCCATTCGACAGGGTCCCCCATAGAAGCTGCATTCTAGCTGTGGATATATAATTATATATCTAACAATAAATAACTAGTTAAAATAACTATCATAAGTGCTCCACAGTACAACTGTAGAAATTGAGAGGGTCTTTGGTGACACAACAATTCTCCTCAAACTCCTAATGAAATACAGCTGCTGTCATTCCTTCTTTGAAATTGCATCAACATTCTGGGCCCAGGATAGATCCTCAGAGATGCTGACACCCAGGAACTGCAGACTGTTCACTCTTTCCACTTCTGATCCCTCAATGAGGACACATGTCTGTTCCCCCAACTTTCCCTTCCTGAAGTTCACAATCAATTACTAACATTGAGTGCAAGGTTATTGCCACGACACCGCTCAACCAGCTGTCCGTACGCCTCATCACCATCTGAAATTCTGCCAACAGTAGTTGTGTTGTCGGCAAATTTATAAATGGAATTTGAGCTGTGCCTGGCTACACAATCATGGGTGTAGAGAGAGCAGATCAGTGGGCTAAGCACACATCCTTGAGGTGTGCCAGTGAGGAGGAGATGTTATTTCCAATCCATATGGACTGTGGTGACCCAGTGAGGAAGTCAAGGATCCAGTTGCAGAGGGAGGTACAGAGCCACAGGTTTTAGACTTTGTTGATTAGAATTGAGGGGATAACTCTTGAACGCTGAGCTGTAGTCAATAAACAGCAGCCTGATGTAGGCATTGCTGCTGTACAGGTGATCCAAGGCTGAGTGGAAAGCAAGTGGGACTAGTCCGCTGTAGACCTACTGTGATGATAGGCAAATTGCAGCCGGTCCATGTCCTTGCTTACGCAGAATTGATGCTAGCAATGACCAACCTCTCAAACTACTTATCACAGCAGACGAGTGCCATTGAGCGACAGTCATTAAGGCACCTCCCCTTGCTCCTCTTGGGCACTGGCATGATTGTCAGCCTTTTGAAGTAGACGGGAACCTCTGACTGCAGCAGTGAGGGATTGAAGATGCCCCTGAACACTCCTACCAGTTAGTCGGCACAGATTTTCAGAGCCTCATCAAGACCTGAAGCCTCGCGAGGGTTCACCCTCTAGAGATGAAACTTTGAAAGATGTTCTGACATCTGCCTCTGAGACAGAGATCACAGGGTCACCAAATGCTGCAAGGATTTGCACAGGTGTTTTATTCTCCCTTTCAAAACGTGCATAAAAGGCATTAAAGGTCATCTGGGAGTACAGCCATTCATGATGTTAGACATCACTTTGAAGGAAGTAACAGCCTGCAAACCCTGCCAGAGCTGAAGTGCATCCGATTCTGTCTCTAACCTCTGTCAGAATTTTTTTTTTGTTGCCCTTAAAGTAGCCTTCCATAGGTCGTACCTGGATTTCTTGTATAACCACCAGTCTTGAATGCCACATATCTAGCCCTCGGCAGACTACGAATCTCCTGGTTCATTCATGGTTTCTGGTTTGCGTATGTCCGGTATGTTCTTGAAGGCACACATTCATCCAAGCAACTACTGATTCCAAATGAACAGCAGATACAGTTTGGCACCCGAGACATTGCACTCATTTGCCAGTCAGCATTGAACTCAACGTAGGACTGCCTTGGGGACTCCAGCTCTGGATTTTTCCATGAATGGGTATAGCCACAAGTTTTCCTTTTCCTAGATGAGCCGCTGACCCCACGGCTGACGAGCCCCATCAGCCCAGAGCAACTGGTTTTAAGGTGCCAGTTACTGGCCTTTGCTCATTCTCCTGTCAATAGAAACACTTCTTCCAAGCACAGTAGCTGAGTCACGTGTGAAGGCCAGAAGCTGGACTTGGTTGTCAGGGGCTATTTGAGAGGCATGCCATTGGGAGCACTTAAAAGGCAATGGGAGCTCATACACACTACGCAACCCCCCAGCGGTTATGACAACCTTAAGGATGTCCACCCCTTTTGTTCTCACAACCCCCAAATCACTGGCAAAACCAGTCCATAGTGCTAATTCAAAGAGAAAGTAGGAGATATAATTAGGGTCTTAAGTTATTGTAATCAATAATTAAGCTGGAGGGCTATAAAGTTTCTAATACATTGACATAACTCTGACCTTCAGCCTGCAATGAATTTCATTCCAAAATGTGCTCAAAATTGGTAGGAGATCAAAGCGAAACAGGATATTGAAGTAGAAAGCAAAATATGTAAAAAAAATTATTTGAACTGGGGAGGGGCAGGTTGGGAGAACAGATGGAGACAGAATATAGAGAAATGAAAAAGATGTAATCAAAGCTACTGTATACATACCAAAGTGATAAGATCAACTGAGGGATGAAAAAGAATACTTTGAATGCCCAGTTGTGAAAGCCATATCATAAAGGAAAATGAGCTTTTCACAAGGTAACTGAAGGGAATGGCAATTTCACCAGAAATGGGGTCTGCTCCAGAGCTATAGAGTGAGTTAGTTAATGATAAATGAACATATAAAGTCTAAGAGCAGATATGAGAAACAGATTGGTTATGTTATAGGGTAGAATTTAAGCAACATAGAAAACCTACAGCACAATACAGGCCCTTCGGCCCACAAAGTCATGCCAAACATGTCCCTACCTTAGAAATTACTAGGCTTACCTATAGCCCTCTATTTTACTAAGCTCCATGTACCTATCTAAAAGTTCCTTAAAAGACCCTATCGTATCCGCCTCCACCACCGTTGCCAGCAGCCCATTCCACACACTCACCACTCTCAGTAAAAAACTTACCCCTGACATCTCCTCTGTACCTACTCCCCAGCACCTTAAACCTGTGTCCTCTTGTGGCAACCATTTCAGCCCTGGGAAAAAGCCTCTGACTATCCACACGATCAATGCCTCTCATCATCTTATACACCTCTATCAGGTCACCTCTCATCCTCCGTCGCTCCAAGGAGAAAAGGCCGAGTTCACTCAACCTATTCTCATAAGGCATGCTCCCCAATCCAGGCAACGTCCTTGTAAATCTCCTCTGCACCCTTTCTATGGCTTCCACATCCTTCCTGTAGTGAGGCAACCAGAACTAAGCACAGTACTCCGAGTGGAGTCTGACCAATCTATTGAATTTGTTGGTAGTTTGTCACCATCTGAATGTATTTTTTTTAAGGGAGTAAGTATGGGATGTGGATTTAGTATAGGAAAGTAATGCCAAGGTAAAAACCACAATAATATTGATTGGCTGAAGTATATGGATCTTAATTTATGTTCTATATTCTAATTGTTCTTTGCAAATAAAAAGAAAAAAAATGTACAGCATTCAAAAGACAAATTAACAACCAAAACAATCAATGCTAATAAATGGCCAATGGCTGACAAATTTCAAAGTTCAAGTTCAAAGTAAATCTATTCATTATCAAATTCCAAATACCTTATGTTGCCATATACAACCCTGAGACTCATTTTCTTGTGGACATACTCAATAAATCTAATAACCATAATAGAATCAACGAAAGACCACACCAACAGGGTGGGCAAGCAGTGTGCAAAAGACAACTATGCAAATACAAAAAGAAAGGAAAAAAAAAGTTATAATAATAATAATTATGCAATAAATAAACAACACAAGATGAAGAGTCGTTGAAAGTGAGTCTATAGGTTGTGGGAACAGTTCAGCAATGGGGCAAGTGAAGTTCTCCCCTCTGGTTCAGGAGCGCGATGGTTGAAAGATTCCTGAACCTGGTAGTGTGCGTCCTGAGACTCCTGTACCTTCTTCCTGATGGCAACAGCAAGAAGAGAGCATGACCTGGGTGATAAGGGTCCCAGATGATGGATGCTGCGACAATGCTCTGTGTAGATGTGGTCAATGGCGAGGAGGGCTTTACCCATGATAGACTGGGCAATATCCACTACGTTTTGTAGGATTTTCCATTCGGGCATTGGTGCTTCCATACCAGGTTGTGATGCATCTAGTCAATATACTCTCCTCCACATATCTGAAGAAGTTAATCAAAGTTATAGTCATCATGCCAAATTTTCGTAAATTCTTAAGGAAGTAGAGGCACTGCCGTGCTTTCCTTGTAATTGCACTTGCGTGCTGGGCCCAGGACAGCACCGTTGAAATAACAACACCCAGGAATTTAAAGTTTCTGACCCTCTCTACCTCTGATCCCCTGATGACTGGCTCATGGATCTCTGGTTTCCTCCTCCTGAGTCGATAATCAGCTCCTTGGTCTTGCTGACATTGAGTGAGAGGTTGTTGCTGTGGCACCACTCAGACAGATTTTCAGCCTTCCTCCTAAATGCTGATTTGTTAACACCTTTGATTGGCCTATGACAATGGTGTCATTGGCAAACTTAAATATGGCATTGGAGCTGTGCTTAGCCACACAGATGCAAGTGTAAAGCGATTAGAGCAGGGAAGTAAACACACAGCATTGCAGTGCACCTTTGCTGATAGAGATTGTTGCCAATCCAAACTGACTGGGGTCGGCAAGTGAGGAAATCAAAGATCCAATTGCACAAGGAGGTATTGAGGCGAAGGTCTTGAAGCTTACTGACTAGTTTTGAGGAGATGATAGTTTTGAATGCTGAACATCCTGATTTATGCATCTTCACTGTCCAGATGTTCCAGGGTTGAGTGAAGAGCCAGTGAGATGGCATCTGCCGTGGACCTGTTGTGCCGGCAGACAAATTGGAGGGGATCCAAGTCGCTTCTCAGGCAGGAGTTGATATGTATCATCAACAACCTCTCAAAACACTTCACAGTAGATGTAAGTGCTCATGGACAATAGACACTGAGACAGGTTACCACTTTCTTCTTAGGCACCGGTGTAACTGAAACCTGCTTTAAAGCTGGTGGGTACCTCAGGCTGCCAAAGCAAGAGGTTAAAGATCTCAGTGAACACTCCAGGCAGTTGACCAGCAGAGGTCTTTAGTACCCAGCCAAGTTCCCTATCTGGACTGGATGCTTTCAGTGGCTTCACCATCCTCAAGGATGCTCTCATGTCAGTCTCAGAGAATGAAATCACAGGATCATCGGGGGCTGTGGGAGTTCATGATAGTTCTGCCATGTTCTGATGGTCAAAGAGAGCACAGAAGGCATTGAGCTCAACAGGAAACGAAGCCCTGTTGTCACCTACAGTATTTTGCTTGATTTCACTTTGTAAGACGTGACTGCATAAAAACATCCTTCATTGACTCACGTTTAGTCTGCAATTCCTACTTCACCTGTGAGATAGCTTTCCGCAGAACGTGCCTGGACTTCTTATAACTTTCTTGATCACCAGACTTGAAGGCCTCTGATCTGGCTCTCAGCAGATCGCAGATCTCATGGTTCATCCAGGGCTTCTGGTTGGGGTAAACTCTGTATGATTTTGTGGGGACACACTCATCTACGACTGTTTTTACAAAGTCCGTGACAACAGTGGTGTATTCATTCAGATCCACAGTTGAGTCCTTGAACTTGGCCCTGTCCACCAACTTGAAACAATCCCATAGCCATTCCTGCCTTCTACAACCACCTCTGTTGTCCTAAGCTCTGGAGCTTTGCTCATTAGTCTCTACCTGTATGCAAGTAGGAGAAAGACAGCAAAGTGATCAAATTTCCAAAAGTACGGTCTGGGCACGGAATGGTAGGCATTCCTTATCATATTATAGCAGTAGTCTAGTGCCCCAAGACCTCTGGTGCCATTTAAAAGAGGTGATTAAATATCCAACTTCTAAAATCACAAGAGTGGTGACAAAGCATTGTTTTCTGATCTTATAGAAGTGACAGAATTCAAAACCAGGTGAAAATATATAAAAGGAATAATTACTGTGAAATTAGCCTGTGGCAGTTTTGATTAATTCAATCTTAAAAAGGGATAACACACATGAAACTAGCCAACAGAACAACCATGTTTTATCATAATGTTCGTGTACTTTTAAAACAGCATATTCTTCAACTTGCCATTGGATACCCAGCAACGTTTCCAAATTTGACATATTTTCAGTGTCATAGATTAGTGAGGAGATGAACCTTTCTGAAAGTGTATCAGTAAAGTGTATTTTCTTTTAAGTAGTCCACGTAACTACAAGAACACAGCCAGTGAGACGTGACGCCAAGCCTGGAAACGACTTCTTAAGCTATCCACTACTGTCAGAGCTTCCCAAATAATGCTATGACAATATTTTGGCTAGTAATGGAAAAACATTTAAAATTATGCTTGGCTAACAATATGCTAAAATTCAAAAGGTCCTCACAACAGTACTCGTGACTTAATCTTATTTGTTTCATGTGCCTGTTAGCTCATTAATAGTAATTCACATCTCAAATATAAGTCATTTACCCAAAAGCAAACCAGTTTATGCCTGGTCTCTTTCAAGGTAACTGAACTCAGCCAAAAAAAAACAGCAAGGGCAGTAAATCTTGCCCTGTAGCAAATATGCAGGGATTTTTCTAATAATCAAGGATACTTTTTAATCCTAGAAGTGTGATTGACAATGCTGAAAATATAATCAAGATTGCAAAGTCTTCCAATAATTTTGTTGACAAGCTTACATTTCATCACCAAATGGGTGAAAAAAGTAACGAACTGCTGCTAATTCTCTAGCTGCACCTAACACGGGCCAACTCTGAATGATACGCATCTTGTTACTTCAGCTGCAAGCAAAAGCTATCTTCCAAATACTTACAAATGCATTATTAATTAGGGAAAGAGAACAAGGAGAAATGAATATACAGATTGGCCCACAACTTCTGTCGAGCTCTGCAGCTGCTGAATTCAAGGTTAGCTCATCTATCACTTAATGCCACAAGATTCCTCTAATATAAACATTTTTACATCAGGATTTATTGGAAATTACATATAATCAGAGTATTAAAGCGCAGAGACAGGCTAACCTTTTTGTCCATCTACTCTAGTCCCAATTGCCTGCAAACAGTTTTGGATCATTCATAAGCCAACAAGTATCAATGCGAAATCTGACAAAAATGGCCACATGGAATTTGCCTTGATGTTTAGAGATAGAAGTCATGCAGTTAACATTGAAACATTCTGGACAGGCCACAAGCCAGCAAAGTATCCCGGAGGAGACGATTTGCACTGTTACAGATATCAAGTTTGAGGCCGTAAACCAAAGTATTGTTCCTTATCACCTTTTGCAATACAAATAATAAGTATGCACATTTAATTATTTATCAAAGCTGTCTTAAAGATTGAAATGTATATGAAATCTTACTTTAAGCTCTTGGAACAAATCCCAGCATGGAATGTTCAAAAACTAACATTTTATCCACTCATCCCCAAAATAAACTGAATTCTTACCTTCCACCCAGCTGAACTGTTGCTATCTCCTTTGTCCTTGAAGTAAGGCACAGATTTGACCATCCAATCATAGATCTGAGACAGTGTCAGCCTCTTCTCTGGTGAGCTCTCAATAGCTTTGGTGATAAGGTCTGCATAAGATTGATGGCCCCATGCATTTCTTCGAGAAGAACTCTTACGCTGTGCACTTGCTGCAGCACTCTGGGAAGAGACCTCTGCACTCAGGCTAACTTCACTCTCTAGTTTTATAGCACTTGAATCAGCAACATCCTGCTTTTCTTCTTCAGTGGGAGTTCCTGTGGCAGAATCCTCCTGCTTCACAGTTGTCAGTTCTGGTCTTGGCAAAGGCCAAGTGCAGGATCTAGGACGAACCTGTGGTTTGAAGTCAGGGTCAATCTCAGCTTGTCCTGATTCTTCAGCCATCATTTGTAAATTTTTTTGTCAATTAAATTCCAAATGAGAATGGTTTCTTCCTCTTCACAAATTAAAGTTCGTGACTTCTGTCTTACAAAATACATATAATTGATTTTTCATACAAATCTCTCTACATCTTCAACAAAATAACTTGCATCTTACTGAAAAGGGAAACAAATTTGGGTGCTGTTCCCGATTATTTGCAGAATTTAGAAAGTTACAACCACCACCACCTATCCAAATATACTGATACTTCTTTTCTGCAAATATTACTTTGATTTCAAACTGAGGTTAGTCCCAAACAATTAACACACTGTAATTCCCCATCAAGAGGAATAGAACTGGCATCCACTGCAATACGTTCTGACACGTCCTTTCCAATGGCTTGCACCCTCTGGATTCAAAGCACAGTTACAATTAAACACTTTGCATCTTTCCCGGAATTCAGAATCTGACTTTATTATATGAAACCATATAATACTGAAGAGGTTTAAACAGACATGTTTACCCAGATTTTGATCATTTAGATTTTTTAAAAGCAACGTCCACAAAAATTATTTTCCTATCTTAATCAATCTCAGTGACTTTCGATAACAAGGTAATAGAAAAAGACAAGAAGTATTCTGGTTAACAATTTCCTTTTAAAATGCTCAGAATTCACAAAATCATTGCAATTCTGAGAAGCTTTGTTTTCTTCTTCTCTAAGTAAATCCAAAACGATGCGCTGCAAACAGTTTGAGAACGAGTGGCAAACAAGAATCTTCTTTCAGCTGACGTTAAAAGGCAGTGTAAAAGAACGACTGTGAAAACGAATGTCTGATGCTACATGATCACGAACACTCATGACAGATATTTCACCTTTACTGTTCTATAGTGTCCACGATTAAAACTTTGTTTTTAAACCAACGAAAGGACGGGAGCAGGGGAAGAAGAGAGGAGCAATCTGCATAAATTCCTTCGTCGCGAAACAATCTCTGTTCGAGAGGTGCAAGCGTGCAAAACGTTCATGAATCCTCAAGCAGCCACTGGAGTCTGCAAAGCCTTTCCAGGAGGGGGGTTGCTGCTCCTCTCTCTCTCTCTCTCACTTACTCACTCACTCATCCCCCGTCGGCCTTTCGTTGCAGGCCCCGGCCACAAGGCGCCTCCACTCCAAGCTACCATCTTGACCAGGAGGAGGGGTGAGGAGGGAGGGGTGAAAGCGCCACTGATCCAACCTGTGCCTTCAGCTACGCGTGCGAGCTCCTCCGAGTGGTTTGCAGGGCACCTTGGCCGCTGCAGCCTCGGCTGGCGGTGCCCTCAAGCTTCATTGGAATCCACCCACCGCAAGCCGCGGGATGTCCGTCTCAGGCGAATATTTCAATCACTCTCCGTATAACAAACATTTGCTTTTCATTTTTTTTTTAATTCTATTTCCACCTTCTCCTCTGTTTTGATCCGTCTCGTTCCCTTTGACGTGTTTCAACGCATAGTAAACATTGCCGTCCGGTGAAATGGGGGCGAGGCTTCGAGGCACGATGGGAAATGTAGTCCATTTACCAGCGTTCAGTGGGGACTCTACCATCTTTTAGACTACAGGACCCAGAATGCAGATGGTCTACAACAACATCTTAACACGGCGCCACCAACATGGCAAAAACTGTTTACAAAGCTCCTCAAATGAGTGCAGTCACACAGTTGGATCGTTAACCCATTTTCTTTGAATATTTAGTTGCTGATAATTGGATCCAGTATTTGTCACATTGAGGAGATTACAAGCCCTCATTCATGTTTTCCTTCATTCTGCCGACAAAAAAAAATGCCACGGTGACGACATCGACGTCAGACAGAGTAGTTGGATGGTGCGTTGCCTTCTGGGAGTTGTAGTCATGATCTTCTGACGGCCCGCGACTGCAGCAAAGGCCTACAGTACCCAGCAAACATTAAATCGTACAACATTGGAAAATAATCTCTAATTAAGCACTCTAGTTACACCTCGAGTAAAACATCTCCTGGTTGTGACTGATTTTCCAGCTAAACAAATATCTTAGTATTGTAAAAACAAGTGATTCTGCAGATGCTTAAAATCCAGAGCAACAGACACACAGTGCTGGAGGAACTCAGCAGGTTGGGTAGCAGAATCAGAATGAAGTCTAATACCACCAGCATATGTCCTGAAATTTGTTAAAATTGCAGCAGCAATACAATGAAATACAGAGAAAAATGTGAATTAAACAAATTAAATAAGTAGTGCAAAAAATAGAAATAGGAAAGTAGTGAGGTAGTGTTCATGGCTTCAATATCTTACGGCAGAGATGAAGAGGCCAGACATCCCACCTCTCCCGGAAGATCTGGGAGTCTCCCGCATATCGATTGTGGCTCCCTGACACCCGGAAATTATATACAATATCCCGGAAATAGATTTTTTTTGAGAGGGAGAGGGAGAGCGAGCATCCTGATTGGTCTCTCTTTGTGCTAAGAGTGGTCCCCAACCACTGGGCCGTGAGGAAACGATATGATTTGACGATATGAAACGATATGAGTCATTTGCACCTTTCCTCATTCACTGTCAAGCACTGTTGAACTTGAACGCACACGAGGTCATTACCCGCGCGTTATCCGTGTCAGCGCGGGAAGAAGATCAACTCCTCAAGCTTGTAAATGACGGCGGGCTAAAAAGTGTGTTTGACATAACATCTCTGCCGGCATTCTGGATCAAAGTCAAGGCTAAATATCCTGAGATAGCCACAAAAGCACTGAAAACGTTGCTTCCATTTCCAACATCATATCACTGTGAAGCAGAGTTCTCTGCAATGAATGCAACGAAAACTAAATTGCGGAATAGACTGGACATAAGGAACCCCCTTCGAGTATCGCTGTCTCCCCTCACCCCTCGATGGGACCATCTTGTTGCATGAAAACAAGCCCAGGGCTCGCACTGATTCAGCGATATTGGTGTGTTGCAATGATTTTATATGTTCATACGGGGAAAATATGCGCTGTGTGTATAATATCCAAATGTTACTTAAAATGTTATGATGCTATTGACTTATCACCTATATTCCGGTCGTGATTAACACCCCCCACCACCCCCCCCCCCGGTCGGCCGGTCCGCAAGAATATTGTCAATATTAAAGCGGTCTGTGGTGCAAAAAACGTTGGGGACCCATGCTAAGCAGTTTTCTCTGTGGGCGGGCTTTACAGTCAACCTCAAAAGTAATGACAATGTTGCTCGCTGCACTGTTTGCAACAGTGACTTTTCTGTTGCCCGTGGTGGGTTAAAATGTAAAAGACATGCTGAGGTGAGTTTAACAGGTGTCACTACAGCATAGCTAACGTTATTTAAACCAGCTGGCTAGCTGCTAAGGAGCTACGTTATTGATGTCCTACGTGATGAGGCCAAACTCCCTGTGAACTTGCTTAAAGTTGTAATAGAATAAACATGGTAATATAATATAATATAAGCACATATTTTAATGTCACATTTGCTGCATATACCCAACTTGGTTTACAGATTAGACAAAATCACTAAACAAAGTATTACATACACCCTTGGAGGTCAACGGCGCCGTGGGGGCGGGGGGGGGAATATGGTGTTGCGGGGGGGTGGGGGTGCTACCTCCCTGAAATGGTGGTGATACCTCCCTGAAATGAGTTTTTGCAGGATGAGATGTCTGAGAAGCTGTTCCTGAATCGTTGACTGGATGCCTTCAAGCTTTTGTATCTCCTTCCTGATGGTAGCAATGAGAAGGTGGCGTGTCCTGAGTGATGGGGGTCCTTAATGAGGCACCGCTTCTTGAAGATCTACGGAATGTTCTGGACCGAGACCCTTCATCAGGACCCTTCAGATCCTTCAAATGTCTCAGCACTCAAACATAGTATGTTATTTGAGGAATTCAGCCAATGAAAAGCAGATTGAAATTGTCACACACACTTATCCAGAGAGAGTGGAGTCCATATTCTGTCTGGTGCTATCAGTTGCTGATGTTACCCCCAATTTGGATAAACATAGTTCAAATAAAGCATGTTTCCCAGGTTCCTGAACAGATTGGGATAGTCAACCTCTACCTCCCATATTAAAATGCTATGTACTGCTGTTCTAAGGCAGAGAGGTCTGCATCCAGGATGCATAATTCTAATGAGTCCCTTCTAGATTATTTTTATTGACAATCAGGCTGGAGGTATATATGTTGAGAGATGAACTGAAGCTCAGTGTGGCCAATGCTAAAGGTCTGTGGGGAAGGACCACAGTATAGACTCCTTCCGCTACCACATATTCAGGGGACCACATGATGCTAATGGTGCTTTCTTTATTTGCGTTTCTTTCTCACTGTCTTTAAAGTTTACACTACATAATGTACTGATCAAGAAAGTAATTTTGCACTATTTCTCCCTTTTGTATATATTTTTAATCATTAATAATGTCTATTTCTGAAACTAAAGAAAGATAACAAATGACATCAAAGTACAGGAAGCTTAACAATTTTGGAGTACATGAAATTGGAGGGCGGAAACTGACATTGAATAAGAGTTGGTTAATGGACAAGTAGCAAAGGGGGTCTTTCTCATGTTGGCAGGCTGTAACAAGTTGGATACTACATAACTCTGACCTGGAGTTTACACAGTCTATATCAATAAATTGGCTAAGAGGTCCATGGTCACATCTCCACATTCTTGGCACATTTTTACATGGATTTTTATATAGTTTTGATCCTGAAATCTGCTGCTGTTTACATAGAGTTTATACGTTATCGCTGTAACTGTAAGGGACTGCAGATACTGGAATCTGGAGCAACAAATAATCTGCTGCAGCATCTCTCAGCAGAGTTATGTTAATGTAAGTGTACATTAACTTATGTTTGTCATGTACTGTGCTGCTACTATAAAAAGCACGGCATTTATATCCTGCGTATGTGTGCCTATGCCAATAGGCTTGAACTTGACTTAAACTCAGTGATACATATTTTAGCAAGTGCTGATAACAGGGTTTGGTCTGAAATATCGATAATTGCTTTCCCCTCAAAAAAACTGCTTGCAGATTATATTGTATGCTGTTCCCTGTGAATGCATGAAATTTCCCTGGGGGCTCCAGTTTCCTCAGGCACCCCAAAGAGTTGTTCAGAGTTGAATTAGCTGCTGTAATTTGTCCTTAATGTAAGTGTGTGGTAGGGAAATCAGGAGAGTTTACAGAAATGCGAGAAAGAATAGGTTACGAGAAAATAAATGGGGACTGTGTTTGCTCTGAGAGTTGGACACATTGGGCTAAATAGCTTCCTTCCATGGCTGAAGAAAATATAGAAAAAAGTAGGAGTATGTAAAGAAATTTCAAGAGGATGCAAGCAAGGAAAATGATTGGGCAAGAATGTAGTAGATCGAATATGATGTGGGAAAATGTGGCATTATTCTTTCTGAATCACAAAGCAGGAATATAGTATCTTTTAAAGTGAAAATGGCCTGGGACATATGGATGTTCAAAGTGACCTTGGTGACTTGTTCCAATCTTACTGAAGGGTAATATTCAGGGCCAGCAAGCAATTAAGATTTCAACAGATCTCTGCATATGACTGGATATGGGGGTGTGGCAGGAAAATGGTGCTGAGGTACAATATCAGCCATAATCTTTACAAGCAGCAACGTTGATTGAAGAGAGAGAACAAGATTCCAAATTTAGGTCATTGACCTGAATCACTAGCCTTGTTTCTCTTTCACAATTATTGCCAAACTGTTGACGAAGCCAAACATCTGAATTGTCTGATTTAATTTCAGATGTTTGGCTTCGTGAACTATGACTTCATTCACTATGTTTACTTCAGAACTGTTTCTCCTCAGAGTATTTTAAAATGAATTTCCACATGAAGAATTTAAGTATATAATCCAATACCTCATTGAAGGGATGTTGAATGTCAGAAGATCCTTTATTTGGATGATTTAATAGTCCTACCTGCTAGCCTTTCTGGTTCATTTGGATATAGACTTTGGAAAAAAATTAAGGTCATTTTTGCATTGAAGATTGTAGGAGCTGCTTGTGTATGACTTGACAACAGTGCACTCATTGGCCAGTCAGGTGCTTTGAGATATCCTGTCAATGACACCTCAGGGACATCTCACCACCATCAAGAATGCTTACCGTGCTATTCCACGCCATCACTTCGGGAAGTCTGATCACCTGTCTGTACCTCGACTCCCTGAGACTGAAAACTGCAGCACCAGTAGTGAGCACCAAGAAGGTATGGACAAGGGAAGCACAGGAGCGCCTACAGGAACGCTTTGAATCGGTGGACTGGACTGTATTCAGTGATTCATCTTCAAATCTGGATGAGTATGCTGCAGTTGTTACCGACTTCATTAAAACCTGTGTGGATGAGTGTATGCCCACAAAGACTTATGGTACATTCCCAAACCAAAAGCCGTGGATAAACCAGGAGGTACGTCATCTACTGAAGGCTAGATCTGTGGCATTTAAGTCTGACAACCCAGGTCTGTACCAGAAAACCTGGTATGAATTGTGGAAGGCTATTCCAAGGGTGAAGAGATGATTTCGAATGAGGTTGGAGGCGACATCGGATGTACGACAACTCTGACAGGGTTTGCAAGACATTACTTCCTACAAAGCGAAACCCAATAGCATGAATGGCAGTGATTTCACTACCAGATGAACTCAATACTTTCTATGCCTGCTTTGAAAGGGAGAATATAACTACAGCTGTGAAGATCCCTGCTGCACCTGATGACCCTGTGATCTCTGTCTCAGAGGCCAATATCTTTAAAGATGGTGAACCCTTGCAAAGTGGAAGGTCCCGATGGTGTACCTGATAATGCTGTGAAAACCTGTGCCAACCAACTGGTGGGAGTATTCAAGGACATTTTCAACCTCTCACTGCTATGGGTGGAAGTTCCCACTTGCTTCAGAAAGGCAGCTATTATACCAGTGCCTAAGAAGAATAATGTGAGCTGCCTTAATGACTATCACCCGGTGATGAAATGCTTTGAGAGGTTGGTCATGACTAGACTGAACTCCTGTCTCAGCAAGTACTTGGACCCATTGCACTTTGCCTATTGCCACAATAGGTCGACAGCAGATGCAATTTCAATGGCTCTTCACACGGCTTTAGACCACCTGGACAATATAAACACCTACAAGCAACACACATAAAAGTTGCTGGTGAACGCAGCAGGCCAGGCAGCATCTCTAGGAAGAGGCGCAGTCGATGTTTCAGGCCGAGACCCTTCATCAAGGACTCTTGAGTCCTGACGAAGGGTCTCGGCCTGAAACGTCGACTGCACCTCTTCCTAGAGATGCTGCCTGGCCTGCTGCGTTCACCAGCAACTTTTATGTGTGTTGCTTGAATTTCCAGCATCTGCAGAATTCCTGTTGTTTGCGAATATAAACACCTACATCAGAATGCTGTTCATCGACTATAGCTCAGCATTTAATACCATCATTCCCACAATCCTGATTGAGAAGTTGCAGAACCTGGGCCTCTGTAGCTCCCTCTACAATTGGATCCTTGACTTCCTAACCGGAAGACCACAATCTGTGCGGATTGGCAATAATATCTCTTCCTCGCTGACGATCAACACTGGTGCACCTCAGGGGTGTGTGCTTAGCCCATTGTTCTACTCTCTCTATAGCCATGACTGTGTAGGTATGTATAGCTCAAATACCATCTATAAATTTGCTGATGATAAACCATTGTTGCTAGAATCTCAGATGGAGACGAGTTGACTTTATTACTCACATCCTTCATATTCATGAGGAGTAAAAATCTCTATGTGACGCCTCCGCCTAAATGTGCAATGTGCAATTTATAGTCATTTATAATAAATATTATGTACAACAGATGAGAGGGCGTATGGGAGTGAGATATGCCAACTAGTAGAGTGGTGTCACAGCAGCAACCTGGCACTCAGCGTCAGTAAGACTAAAGACCTGATTGTGGACTTCAGGAAGGGTAAGACGAAGGAACACATACCAATCCTCATTAAGGGATCAGAAGTGGAGAGAGGGAGCAGTTTCAAGCTCCTCGGTGTGAAGACCTCTGAGGACCTAACCTGGTCCCAACATATCGATGCAGTCATAAAGAAGGCAAGACAGCGATTATACTTCATTAGGAGTTTGAAAAGAATTGGCATGTCAACAAGTACACTCAAAAACATCTATAGTTGTACTGTGGAGAGCATTCTGACAGGCTGTGTCACTGATGTGGAGGGGCTACTGCACAGGACCAGAAGAAGCTGCAGGGGGTTGTAAATTTAGTCGGCTCCATCTTGGGTAAAAACCTACAAAGTAAACAGGACATCTTCAAGAAGCAGTGTTTCAGAAAGGCAGCAACCATTGCTAAGGATCTCCAGCACCCAGGGCATGCCCTTTTCTCGCTGTTACCATCAGGTAGAGGATACAGAAGCCTGAAGGCACACACTCAGCAACTCAGGAACAGCTTCTTCCCCTCTGCCATCCAATTCCTAAATGGACATTGAACCTGTGAACACTACCTCACTTTTTAATATATATTATTTCTGGTTTTGCACTGTTTTTAATCTATTCAATACACATTTATTGTAATTGATTGATTTATTTATTATTATTATTTAAATTTGTATTCTTCTTCTATATGATGTATTGCATTGAACTGCTGCTGCTAAGTTAACAAACTTCACAACACATGCTGGTGATAATAAACCTGATTCTGATTCTGAAAGGTGCAAGAAAAAATTAAAATATTTTAAAAACATTAAAAGCATTCATATAACTAATAGAATATGTCCTTCTGACACCTTTCTATAAGACGTATGCAAATCTGTGTCTTTATCGATGCTTTACTGCACGCTTGGGTGCTCGGTGGAGGGTGCTGATGCTTTTTTTGTTGGTGGGGGTGGGGCCGTTGCCTTGCTGCTGCTTGTGCATGGGAGGGGGGAGCTGGGGGGGTACTTTGGGGATCTAACATTTTAACTGTCACTCATTCTTTGGGACACTCCTCTGTTTTTGCGGATGTCTGCGAAGAACAAGAATTTCAGGATGTATATTTTATACATTTCTCTGACATTAAGTGTACCTATTGAAACTATACAAATGGCTCATTTTTTTCATTTAATTATTACTTTATAAAGCAAAATTGAAAAGTTATTTTGTGACGCTTGAAGAAACTTATGTAATTGTGTATAACAAGATCTGCAAGGTATAGAAGTAACAAATGAGGGGAAAAGTTATCTATCCATATAATTTACACATTTGAAGTATTTTATTGGCTACAAAAAAATTTCTTGAGAATGTGAAGACTCACTTTAATTATATATCCTGGTTACTAAATTCTTCAACTGAGAACAACAGTCACAGCTACATACTGAGGAGCACCACACTGACCATCCAAATAACTTCTGAAACATCTTTTATTTTAATCTTATGAAACTAGATACTGCTGTTTTAGTATCTCTCACACACACATGAAAACAGAAGTTTTAGGGGATATTATTAGCCATTTCTGTTCAGAAAGCTTTCAAGCAACACAAACCCTGTAGTGGTTTCCTTATTTAAATTATGTCTGGTACTTTATGGCTTTGCCAGCATAATATGATTGAAGTCCTTTCAAAGCCACTTTCAGCACTGATAACAATCTCAGTTTCTGGTTCATTTCTAATTTCCAATTTTAATGTTTTCTATGCCATACATAATGAACATAACTGTGCATATATATGTACATAAGGATCCTTATATGTACATTTTTCTCCAGGGCTTGGAGAACTTTACATCTTTACAAAGTTTATTTACTTCTGCATTTTTGAAACATATTGAATGGTGAAAGTCTGTGATGGAGTGGATGTGGAGAGTACTTTCCTATGGTGGGCAAGTCTAAGACCAGACGACACCATCTCAGAATAAACGGGCATCCTTAGATGAGGAGAAATTTCTTTTGCCGGAGAGTGGGTGAACCCGTGGAATTCTTTGCCACAAGCAGCTGTGTAGGTCAAGTCTTTATGTATATTTAAGGCAGAGATTGAAAGATTCTTGATTCATCAGGGCATAAAGGGATACAGGGAGAAGGCAGGAGATTGGGGCTGAGAGGAAAATTGGATCAGCCATGATGAAATGGCAAAGCAGACTCAATGGGCCAAATAGCCCTAATACTGCTCCTATATCTTATATATTTATATCTATCTATCCAATTACAATGACAATTAATGTAAGTCACTTAACTTCTTCCAGCCTAAAACACCAATTATCCAATTTCTTACAGAACCATTTGATATGAAGATGCCAACAGACAGAATCAAGATGAAGCTACAGAGGGTACCCAGCTCCATCATGAGCACTAGCCTTTTGCCATCGAGGACATCTTCAAACAGGTCAGTGTCATACTTTATTAGGTACATGTGTATACTCGCTCATTAATGCAAATATCTAATCAGCCAATCATGTGGCAGCAACTCAATGCATAAAAGCATGTAGGCATGGTCAAGAGGTTCAGTTGTTGTTCAGATCAAACATTAAAATGGGGAAGAAATGTGATCTAAGTGTCTTCGACCGTGGAATGATTGTTGGTGCAAGCCATGGTGGTTTGAGTATCTCAGAAACTGCTGATCTGCTGGGATTTTCACACACTGTAGAGTTTACAGTGAATGGTGCAAAAAAAAAATCAGTGAGCTTCAATCTGTGGGTGTAAACATCTTACATGCGTCACAACAGTGGTGTGCAAAAGGGCATCGCTGAACACACATGTCAAACCTTGAAGCGGATGGGCTACAGCAGCAGAAGGTCATGAACTTGCACTCAATGGCCACTTTATGACGTAATAAAGTGGACACTGAGCACATTTGTTGTCATATTGTATAGTATTTTTTACATGCATTGCACCTTACTGCTGCACAAAGTAAATTTATTATCAAAGTACATATATGTCATCATATACAACCATGAGATTCATTTTCTCACAGGCATACACAATAAAGCCATAAAAGAATAATAACCCTAATAAGATCAATGAAAGACCACACCAACTTGGGCAAACAACCAATGTTCAAAAGACATGAAGCTGTGCAAATGCAAAAAGAAAGAAATTATAATAATAAGTAAATGAACAATAAATATCAAGAACATGAGATGAAGAGTCTTTGAAAGTCAGTCCATAGGTTGTGGGAACTTTTCAATGATGGGCAAGTGAAGCTGAGTGAAGTTATCCTTTTTGGTTCAAGAGCCTGACGGTTGAGTGGTTCCTGAACCTGGTGGTGTGAGCCCTGAGGTCCCTGTACCATCTTCATGGTGGCAGCAGCGAGAAGATGGCAAGTCCTGGGTGGTGGGGGCTCTTGATGATGGATGCTGCTTTCCTGCGACAACATTTCATGTAGATGTGCTCAATGGTGATGGACTGTGCCGAATTCACTGCTTATTTTTTAAAAATTCCTTCAATGCAGCCCATCAGTATACTCGCCACTACATGTCTATAGAGGTTTGTTAAAGTTTTAAATGTCATGCCGAATCTTGGAAAACTCCTATGGAAGTAGAGGCACTGGTCATGCTTTCTTCATAATTGCACTTACACGCTGGGCCCAGACAGGTCCTCTGAAACAATAACATTGAGGAATTTAAGGGTGCTGACTCTCTCCACCTCTGATCCTCCAGTCAGGACTGATTCATGGACCTCTTGACTTCCTCTTCCTGAAGTCATAATCAGCTCCTTGTTGGCCTTGTTGACATTGAGTAAGAGAATGTTGTTATGACACCACTCAGCCAGATTTTCAATCTCCCTCCTAAATGCTGATTTATCACCACCTTTGATTATGCCTACAACAGTGGTGTCATCAGCAGAATATGGCATCAGCAGTGTGCTTAGCCACACTGTCATAAATACAAAGTGAGTAGAGTAGGGAGCTAAGCACACAGCCTCGTGATGCACCTCTGCTGATGGAAATTGTGGAGGAGATGTTGTTGTCAATCCCAACAGACTGGGATCCGCAAGTCAGGAAATTGAGGAACCAGTTGCACAAGAGGGTATTGAGGCCATGGTCTTGAAGATTATTGATTAATTTTGGGGTGATGATAGTATTGAACGCTGAGCTGTAGTCAATAAAGAGAATCCTATGAATCTTTGCTGTTCAGATGTTCCAGGGTTAATTAAAGAACCAATAAAATGGCATCTGCTGTGGACCTGGTGTGCTGGTAGGCAAATCGGAGCAGATCCAAGTCTCTTCTCAGGCAAGATTTGATATGTTTCATCACCATCTTCTCAGAACACTTCATCACTGTTTAAGTGAAGTCTTCTTGAAGCAAATGTGTACCTCAGAGTGCCGAGGTGAGAAGTTAAAGATCTCGGTGAGCACTTCAGCCAGTTGATCAGCACAGAGTTTTAGTATTTGGCCCGGTACCCCATCTGGGCCAGATGCTTTCGTAGTTTCACCCTCCTGAAGGCTGTTCGCACATCAGCCTCAGAGACTGAAATCACTGGATCATCGGCGGAAGTGGGGGAGGTGTTTGTTTAAGGGAGTTCATGATGGTTCCTTCAAAGTAAGCATAGAAGGCATTGAGTTCATCTGCAAGCAAGGCCCTGTTGTCACCTATGTCGCTTAATTTAACTTTATAAGAAGTGGTATTATTCAAGCCCTACCACAACTGTCTGATATCCTTTGTTGATTCAAGTTAGTTCTGAGTAGCCACTTCACCCGTGGGATAGTTTTCCGGAGATTATACCTGGACCCTTTGTAATTTCCTTGATCACCAGACTTGAATACCTCTGATATGGCTCTCAGCAGATTGTGGATCTCATGGTTCATTGAGGACTTCTGGATGAGGAAAACTCTGATGATTTTGTGGAGACACACTCATATGTGACAACCATGGTGAATTCATTCAGAACCACAGATGAATCTTTGAACACGGGCCGAGTCTACCGACTTGAAGCAATCGTATAGCAACTCTTCTGCCTTAAGCAACCACCTCTTTGCTGTCCTAATCTCTGGAGCTTTGTTCTTTAGCCTCTACCTGTATTCAGGTAGGAGAAGGGCAGCCAAGTGATCCAAAATGCAGTCTGGATATGGACCGGTAGGCACTCCTTATCTTGGTATAACAATGGTCTAGTGTGTTGAGACCTCTGGTGCTGAAGTGTGTATGCTGATGGCAATTGGGCAGGGTTTTCTTCAAGCAAGGTTGGTTGAAGTCCCCAGCTATGATTTGAAATGTATTGGCATGGACTGTTTCTCGTTTGGAGACGACATCATGCAGTATCTCAAGTGCTTGATGTCAGTGGTAATAAACCTGATTCTGATTCTTATTCTGAAAGAAGTTATTTCCCCCTCCCTATAAATCTTCTGCCCACCTCTATTCCCAACTCCTTTTGAAGTTGATTCTATTGCAGGTTCAACAATTTGAAACTTTTAATCACTAATAGAAAAAAAATTTTCACAACTGTGGGAAGGATCTACAAACTGAATGTTATCATTTTCTGTGACATAGACCACAAGTTGTTTCAACGTTCTCATATGTGCATGATCCCAGTTAAGCATTGTCTTTATAAGTGAGAATCAGAATCAAATTTATTGTCACTGCCAGGTCATTAAATTTGTTGTTTTGTAAAGGTAAAGGCATCCGTTAATCTCGCGAGACCATGGATCTGCGCCTGGAAAGTCTTCACTCTCCAGGACACAGGTTGGGCAAGGTTGTATCAAAGACCAGCAGTTGCCCATGCTGCAAGTCTGCACGACACCAATGTTGGTCCAAGGGGAGGGCATTAGGACCCATACAGCTTGGCACCAGTGTCGTCGCAGAGCAATGTGTGATTTAGTGCCTTGCTCAAGGACACAACACATGTTGCCTCGGCTGGGGCTCGAGCTCACGACCTTCAGGTCGCTAGTCCAATGCCTTAACCACTTGGCCACATGTTTTGTAGCAGCAATACATTCTGGGCATTAAAAAATTCCTATAAGTTATGTCACGTACCCCGTGACGGGAGTTAAGAACCAGCAGAGATGGAAAAACAGTTTGGAGTCTCATATTGCTATAAACTACTAATATTTATTAGTACCTACGCAATACAGTAATATAAATGTAGATAAATCAAACAGGTTAGCAATGATTATATATATAAGTAAGTGTGGAATATATATGTATGAAAACCAAGCTTTGTTAAGTCTAGGGGTAAAAAGATACAGTCTTACGATATTGAGTAAAGTTCAGTTCAGTTCAGTTCGTGGTATTTGGTTGAGTAGTGATGGAGAGAGAGAGAGAGAGAGAGTTGAGTCTTCAGGTGAGCAGATGCCGTCGATCTTCTCGTCGTCCTCCGAAATCCTTTACAAGTCACCGACTGTGACTTTAGCCAGGGGGACCGGTCTTCTGTGGTGGAGCTATTAGCCCAGCAAGGGTGGACACATAGACAACTCCCCACCAGTCAACCCCTTCTTCACCGCTGGAATAGCAATTTGGATCGATCTGCCAAAAACCCACTTTCTCTGCGGGCACAACAATGCTCATTCAGTGTCCAGATCATGTGTCTGAGGTCTGTATCATCTGACCTCCCATTTATTTCACCAGGCTGAGCATCACCTGTCATTCAAAGAGTCCCTCCTTCCTTTGTCTGTGAAGGAGTGCACAAGCAGGCAACCAGTCCTTGGAAGTAACATCAACAACCTGCTGAAAATCATAACATCGAGTGTCCATTAAATAACACTGCCTTCGGTCACCATAGCAACTTACGAGCTGCTCGGTGCTGTCTCCAACTCCAAACTCAGCAGGAATCCAAAGTTACTTCCAACGCCTTAACGTGACAGTCCAACTGTTAATCTTCATCTCTCTCTCTCTCTTTTCCAAAAGCAACATATCAGTGGTAAATAACTCTGTCTCTCTCCTTTCAAACAAACTATCAATGATAAGCGTCTCTCTCCAAACAGTTAGTAGGGGTACTCCTGGATCCCCTCACAGTTACAATATAAAAAAATAAATAATAGCAAGGGCTTGTTCATGAGTTAATGGAACTTCAGAAGTCTGATAGCAGAGGGGAAGAAGCTGTTCCTAAAGCGTTAAGTTTGGTTCTTCAAGCTTCTGCTACTTCTCTGTGGTGGTAGTAATGAGAAAACAGCCTGTCCTGTAAGGTGATAACGATGGATGCCGGCTTCTTGATGCATTTCCTTCGGAAAATGTTCTTGATGGTGGGAGGGCATGTGCTGGCTGACTCTACAACCTGATCCTGTGCATTGGCATCCCCATACCAGACAGTGATGCAACCTGTCAGAATGCTCTCTAGAGCACATCTGTAGAAATTTGCCTTAGAGTTTTAGTGACATACTCAGAGAGTTGGGAATATGGGTAGTGGTAGGGTGAAATAATTAAAAATGGGGCAGTAAAAGCCTATAATTCATCTAAAATTCCATTTGCTGCGTTGTTCTGTTCTGTTTGATTCCAAGTACCAGTTGGGATCTTAACTGGAGCTGTGCAAGTACTCTTCCCCTGTGGCAATGTATTGTGAGTGGAGATACCACAAAAAACTGTAGGTGAAAACTGAATGCAACATCTTAGAGTGATATCTAAATATTAAAATTAATATTGCTATTAAAATCAGATTAAGACATTCGCTGTGTATGTTTGTCACTACAATATTCTCTGATACTGATGTTAAAAGTACATGCCACATAGTGTATGGAAATATTGCTACTGAATAATATTCAGTAATTTAAATACTGACACGTGTCATAATGCATGATCTTATAATTGTGCCTAAGTTCACAAATAGAAAAGCTTTATTTGAAGAGAAAAGAATTATCAAAAAGAAATAAAGAAGCAAGAGGATACTATTTACTATTGATCTATTTAAAAGTCAGAAACAGTTGTTATCACAATTACCTGACTATTGAGAAGATATGCCAAAGGTGAAGTATTTAGCATTAAAGTCAAAGAACAATCCATAATCTCCAATTTCCACTTATCTCTCTCATCCATGAGAAAGAACTGCAAGAACAGCTTGTGTGTTTAGGCTAAAGGAAGTTAAATGGATTTTGGATTTTATCTTATTCCATGGTGGTTGATGTATTATTTAAGTCCATTATTTCACTTTGAAAGCATATGGCATGTATTTTCATCAATTAAATGGAAATACATTCAAATATATAACCCACAAAAAGCAATTCCATTAAACTGTTCTATACTGATGTTTACATTCCACAAAACTCTGCTCCATTTCACTTACTTATCTCTACATCTCGGAACCTCTGCTCCTATTTCTCTCACTTGCCTATCTGTGGTAAGAAATCATTCCAAAATCATGTAATGAACCTGTCCCCAAGCCTACCCTTGCTAATTTATTTTTCAGTCTTTAAGATAATTAAAAAACAACTATGATGTTGTAGGAATAACAGAGACATGGCTGCAAGAGGACCAGGGCTGGGAAATGAATATTCAAGGTTATACGTCCTATCGAAAGCACAGACAGATGGGCAGACGGGGTGGGGTGGCTCTGTTAGTGAGGAATGAAATTCAGTCCCTTGCGAGGGGTGACATAGGATCAGGAGATATAGAGTCAGTATGGATAGAACTGAGAAATTGTAAGAGCAAAAAGACCCTAATGGGAGTTAGGTATAGGCCCCCAAACAGTAGCCTGGATATAGGGTGTAAGTTGAATCAAGAGTTAAAATTGGCATGTCGCAAAGGTAATGCTACAGTTGTTATGGGGGATTTCAACATGCAGGTAGACTGGGAAAATCAGGTTGGTACTGGACCCCAAGAAAGGGAGTTTGTGGAGTGCCTCCGAGATGGATTCTTAGAGCAGCTTGTATTGGAGCCTACCAGAGAGAAGGCAATTCTGGATTTAGTGTTGTGTAATGAACCAGATTTGATAATGGAACTCGAGGTAAAGGAGCCATTAGGAAGTAGTGACCGTAATATAATAAGTTTTAATCTACAATTTGAGAGGGAGAAGGGAAAATTGGAAGTGTCAGTATTACAGTTGAACAAAGAGGACTGTGGAACCATGAGGGAGGAGCTGGCCAAAGTTGACTGGAAAGATACCCTAGCAGGGATGACAGTGGAACAACAATGGCAGCTATTTCTGGGAATAATACAGAAGGTGCAGGATCAGTTCATCCCAAAGAGGAAGAAGGATTCTAAGGGGAGTAAGGGGCGACCGTGGCTGACAAGGGAAGTCAAGGACAGTATAAAAATAAAAGCGAAGAAGTATAACATAGCAAAGATGAGCAGGAAGCCAGAGGATTGGGAAACTTTTAAAGAGCAACAGAAGATAACTAAAAAGGCAGTATGGAGGAAAAGATGAGGTACGAAGGTAAGCTAGCCAAGAATATAAAGGTGGATAGTAAAAGCTTTTTTAGGTATGTGAAGAGGAAAAAATTAGTTAAGACGGAAGTTGGGCCCTTGAAGACAGAAACAGTTGAATTTATTATGGGGAACGAGGAAATGGCAGACGAGTTGAACAGGTACTTTGTATCTGTCTTCACTAGGGAAGACACAAACAATCTCCCAGATGTAACAGTGGCCGGAGGACCTAGGGTAATGGAGGAACTGAAGGAGATTCACATTAGGCAGAAAATGATGTTGGATAGACTGACGGGACTGAAGGCTGAATCCCCAGGGCCTGATGGTCTGCATCCCAGGGTACTTAAGGAAGTGGCTCTAGAAATTGTGGACGCATTGGTAATCATTTTCCAATGTTCTACAGATTCAGGATCAGTTCCTGAGGACCGGAGGGTAGCTAATGTTATCCCACTTTTTAAGAAAGGAGGGAGAGAGAAAACAAGGAATTATAGACCAGTTAGCCTGACATCAGTGGTGGGGAAGATGCTGGAGTCAATTATAAAAGATGAAATAGTGACACATTTGGATAGCAGTAACAGGATCAGTAACAGAGCCAGTGGAAGTAGTGTACCTGGACTTTCAGAAAGCCTTTGATTAGGTTCCACATAGGAGATTAGTGGGCAAAATTGAAGCACATGGTATTGGGGGTAGGGTACTGACATGGATAGAATATTGGCTGGCAGACAGGAAACAAAGAGTAGGGATTAACGGGTCCCTTTCGGAATGGCAGGCGGTGACTAGTGGAGTACCGCAAGGCTCGGTGCTTGGACCGCAGCTATTTACAATATTCATTAACGATTTAGATGAAGGGATTAAAAGTAACATTGGCAAATTTGCAGATGACACAAAGCTGGGTGGCTGTGTGAAATTTGAGGAGGATGTTATGAGAATGCAGGATGATTTGGACAGGTTGGGTGAGTGGGCCGATGCATGGCAGATGCAGTTTAATGTGGATAAATGTGAGGTTATCCACTTTGGTGGCAAGAACAGGAAGGCAGATTACTATCTGAATGGTGTCAAGTTAGGAAAAGGGGAAGTACAATGAGATCTAGGTGTTCTTGTTCATCAGTCACTGAAAGTAAGCATGCAAGTACAGTAGGCAGTGAAGAAAGCTAATGGCATGCTGGCCTTCATAACAAGGGGAGTTGAGTATAGGAGCAAAGAGATCCTTCTGCAGTTGTACAAGGCCCTGGTGAGACCACATCTGGAGTATTGTGTACAGTTTTAATCTCCAAAGTTGAGGAAGGACATTCTTGCTATTGAAGGAGTGCAGCATAGGTTCAAGAGGTTAATTCCCGGGATGGCGGGACTGTCATATGTTGAAAGATTGGAGTGACTGGGCTTGTATACACTGGAATTTAGAAGGATGAGAGGGGATCTGATTGAAACATATAAGATTATTAAGGGATTGGACACGCTAGAGGCAGGAAATATGTTCCCGATGTTTGGGGAGTCCAGAACCAGAGGCCACAATTTGAGAATAAGGGGTAGGCCATTTAGAACGGAGTTGAGGAAAAACTTTTTCACCCAGAGAGTTGTGGATCTGTGGAATTCTCTGCCTCAGAGGGCAGTGGAGGCCAATTCTCTGGATGCTTTCAAGAAAGAGTTAGATAGAGCTCTTAAAGATAGTGGAGTCAAGGGATATGGGGAGAAGGCAGGAACAGGGTACTGATTGTGGATGATCAGCCATGATCACAGTGAATGGTGGTGCTGGCTTGAAGGGCCGAATGGCCTACTCCTGCACCCATTGTCTATTGTCTATAAAAATGTCCATGATTATTCCATAACTGTTCTTACACCCCAACCCCATTATTTCTTGGATTTAAACTCCATCCAATGGTATGACTAAAGTATGCTAAAGTTCAAAGTTCAAAGTGCATTTATTATCAAAGAATGTGTAAATTATACAACCTTGAGATTTGTTTGCTTCCAGGCAGCCTACTTCCACTAAGGATTTCTATCCACCCACAATGATTGTGCTGCTGAGCTTCCGAGCCAATATCACCGCTGCGGCAATCTCTTCCTTTATTAATAGTGCCATCCCGCATTTCCCTTTCTGCATAGGGCAGTACAGTAGCATAGTGGCTGGCACAATGCTATTACCGGCAATTGGTGATCAGGGTTCACTTCCCACCTTTGTCAGGAAGGAGTTTGTACGTTTTCTCCATGACTGTTTTGATTTCCTCCTGGTGCTACGATTTTCTCCCACATTTCAAAGGCATATGAACTCAGGATAATAAGTTGCGGGCGTGTTATGATGACGCCAGAAGCATGACAATACTTGCGAGCTGTCCCCAGCATATCTTCAGGCTGTGTTGGCTCTTGATGCAACAGATACATATCACTGTATGTTTTAAAGTTTTGATGTACATGTGACAAATAAAGCTAACCTTTATCTATACCTTTTCTTTATCTTTGTCTGGGAGGTTTGACACAAAATGTGCCAAATTTGACACACATTTTGATACACAATCCACTTCCCAGCCTTGTCCACCTTGAAACTAGTTCTCTCTGATGTAACTATTGTATACTTAATATTTTAGTAGTATTTGAGTAATATTGCAAATACATCGTTTGAGTAAACATTCTTGTTTTTAATTACGGGTTATACAGTGGTGCGAGAAAGTTTGTGAACCCTGTAAAATTTTCTCTATTTCTGCATAAATATGGCCTAAAATGTGATTAGATCTTCACGTAAGTCTTAAAACTAGATAAAAAGAACCCAATTAAATAAATAGCATATAAACATTATACTTGTTCTTTTATTTATTGAGAAAAATGATCCAATATTACATGTATTTGTTGGAAAAGGTATGTGAACCTTTGCTTTCAGTAACTGGTGTGACACCCTTGTACAGCAGTAACTTCAACCAAATGTTTCTGGTTAACTGTTGGTCAGTTCTGCACATCGGCTTGGAGGAATTTACAAAACTGCTTCAACCCTGGGGTGTTGGTTGGCTTCCTTGTGTGAACTGCTTGCTTCAGGTCTTTCCACAACATTTCTATAGGATTAAGGTCAGGACTTTGACTCAGTCATTCCAAAACACAAATTTTCTTCTTTTTAAACCATTCTGATATTGATTTACTCTTGTCTTTTGGATCACTGTTCAACTTCTATTAAGCTTAAGGTGATAGACTGCTATCTTGATATACTCCTGTAAAATGTCTTGATACAATTTTGAATTCATTGTTTCCTCAATGACAGCAAGTTGTCCAGGCCTTGAGCCTGTAAAGCAGCCCCAAACCATGATGGCCCTTCCACCATGCTTCACAGTTGGGATGAGGTTTTGGTGTTGGTGTGCAGTACCCT
Organism: Mobula hypostoma; assembly: GCF_963921235.1. Taxonomy (NCBI): domain Eukaryota; kingdom Metazoa; phylum Chordata; class Chondrichthyes; order Myliobatiformes; family Myliobatidae; genus Mobula; species Mobula hypostoma. The sequence continues at coordinate 111,110,830 of NC_086106.1, read as the reverse complement.
TTTCCCTCCAAACATAGCAATATGTACTCCTGCCATAAATATCCACAGAACATTGTCCCAGAAGTGCTGTAGAACTTTGCAAACTTGAGATGTGCAGTGATGTTTTTTTGGAGAGCAGTGGTTTCCTCCGAGGTGTCCTTCCATGAACAACGTTCTTGTTCAGTGTTTTTCTTATAATGGAGTGGACACATGAACAGAGACTTTAGCAAGTTCTAGAGAATTCTGCAGGTTTTTGCTGTTACCCTTCAGTTCTTTTTCACCTCCTTCAGCATTGCACGTTGTGCTCTTGGTGTGAACTTAGCAGGATGCCCACTCCTAGGGAGAGTAGCAACAGTACTGAGTTTCCTCCATTTGGAGACAATTTCTCTTACTGGGGACTGATGAACAGTCAGGTCTTTAGAAATGCTTTTGTAGCCTTTTGCAGCTTGATAAATCTCTACAATTCTTCCATGGTCCTCTGAAAGTTGTTTTGATCGAGGCATAGTGCACGGAAAGAGATCCTTCTTGAGAAGAGCAGACTCTGGTAGTAACCTGACTTTCTGTGTGTTTTTTATAGGGCAGGGAACCTCTACAACCCACACCTCCAATGTCATCTCATTGATTGCAACACCTGACTCCAAATAGCTTTGGTGGAAGGCATTACCCCAGAGGTCCAGTTTTCTCAATAAATAAAAAAAAGTATAACATTTTTGTGTTATTTATTTAATTGGGGTCTTTTTATCTAGTTTTAAGACTTATGTGAAGATCTGATCACATTTCAGGTCATATTTATGCAGAAATAGAAAAAATTCTACAGGGTTCAGAAACTTTCTAGCACCACTGTATGTGTTGTGACTGAACAAAATCACCAGAGAAACACCAAAGCTGGCGATATAAAATTCGTTATTCAGCACAACAAGCAGCCCTCATACTGGAAACACTCAGCTCCCTGACCCCAATATCACATCACATTTTATACATTAAGGAACAAAGGTAACAACAGAACAATTTTTATAGTTACAATGCATTCATAACGGTTCCTTTGAGTTGCACATAATTTTCAAACACCCAGATCTTCACACCAACACACCCAAAATCAGTGTTGATCACCACAGTCTCTGGGTTGCATTCATGCATATGCAGACATTTCAGGCAAATGGGGTCTTTCCTGGTTTGCAATTAACCCCAGTCAGCAGCTGCAGGAAGACCATTGTTCTGAGCTGCATTTTAAATTCAATCTACAATCCACATTCAGGTCTGAAGACTGGTCACTGTTGAAATTAATATTTGCTGTATTCCATAGCTCCAGAATACACCCTAACAGTCCCTCCTCTTGGCCCTCCTGGACAAAAATAAAATTGTTCTAGGAAAGTCCGAACTTTAAGGAGGAGCTAATCAAGTAGTGCAGCAAATAATGCCCTGTATTTCGGACTCCCTTCCCCAATTACCTATCACACCCCTATATGCATCTACATCAACACTATCGTCCCTAATGGCTACCTACAAGACTGTAAACAGAGATTGTTCCAGAAATTTGATCAACAAGTCTTTAAAATATAGCGCTGTCATTCGTATGACTGTTGCCTCCTTCCCTGCTGGCGAACTGTGGCTTAATCATGTTTGTATCTTCACCCCTCCATTTTCTGATAGCTCAAACTCAGCAGAGGCTATCAGTGGTTACTTTCTGGTCAAGGGCACCAGCCAGGTAAATGTAGCAGGCTAACAGTTCACACTACATGACAAAAGATTGTCAGAATCTTGACAGCTGGTCTCTCAGACTTACAGGCTGGGTTGGAGTGGTTTCTACATGAATGACGGCAAGCACCTTGCCTCCTTCTGGACTGTCCAGTTGATCACTGGCCCAGGCACTAAAAGGGCCATGCTCATTTGTATTCACTCCCCATTCAGGCTGGGGTGACTGCCTTCAGGTGCCGTAATTTCTGCTCCTCTTAATCATCTACCTTCAGCAACCAGCCTTCATTATAGAGTAGTTACCATTGTACTTCAACATGCTGTTCACAGCTTGCTTTCACACTCTCTGTATCATCTGCATTTGTGTTTGTTGTGGGTCTGCCTCCATCTGGTGCGGTCAGATCTGACAGCCGGCTGGTGTTCATCACTGAGGTTCTCTGCAATGACACTGTTACAGGGCACACTTGATCTCTTCTTCTGTCTGTGAGGGTGAGAAGAAGGGGAGTCATATGGTTTAATCTGAGTCCACTGGCTGCCTCTCTGAGACTGTAAACCAACAGAGGCATCATTCATACAGAACACTACCTTTGGCCCTATCCATGTGGGAGTGAAACCTGTCTTTTCAGACTGCTCCCTTGCCATAACTTGGTCATCTGGCTGTGGGAGGACTATCCTTCCTCCCCCCAGCTCTCTCTGATCAGCAATAGGTTGCTGCTGTTTTGCTCGATCCCTCAATGTGTTACCCTGGTTACTGTGTTATTATGCGTGCATAATAAAGAACTTCAGTTTCCAGTGGGCAATGTGGCGGTTCACTCGGAACTGGAAGCTTCGACGGTGAGCTGGTCACACCCGCTCAGTGTTGAGGTGATGCAGTTCAGAATAAAATATTCTAGTGTTTACCCACACAAAGTTTGTCTTTAGTAAGAACAAACATAACATGGTGTTAGAAGTCGGCGTGAGGTCGAAACATGGAGGGTAAGTGAGTACCGTGTACGACTGAGAAAAAGGCTGCTTGACTACGAAATGTGCTTGCAGCAAGTGAGGTTGGACGGCCAGTGAGGCAAGAGAGCACGTTGTGTTCAGAAGTTCACTGGATTCACCGGGAAGTTCAGGTAAGAGGCAAATAATTTCCGTCATGGATAACCTATGTTCTCCTGCACATTTGCAGTCTACCAGCAACTTAACGGATAACTGGAAATGCTTCAAACAGCAATTTAATATATATGTAGCGGCTAATGAAATGAGAGGGGCTGATGAAAAATTGAAAGTGTTTATTTTACTACATGTAATTAGTGAAGAAGCTTTGGACATCTATAACAACTTTCAAATTGAAGAGACAGATTTTACATTGGACACTCTCATGACAAAATTTGAGGAGTATTTTTTCACAAGTAAAAACATCTCGTTTGAGAGATAAAAGTTTTTTTCCTGTGACCAGAAACATGATGTTAGTTTTGACAGATACTTACGGAGCATCACACACACTGAGTAAGCCCTGTGAGTTTGGAGAATTGAGAGACTCACTAGTTAGATACAAAATAGTTTGCGGAATCCCAAATAAAGGGCTCAGAGAAAGATTGTTGCATGATAAAGATTTGATGCTGGAAAGGGCTATGGATATGTGTAGAGCTGCAGAGACCACACAAGTACAAGCTAAGGAGCTGCACAGGGGAGACACAACAGTGCATTCTGAGAGCATCCTGTCTGGCTATCTCACCGCCTGGTATGGGAACTGTACTTCCCTCAATTGCATTACTCTGCAGAGAGTGGTGTGGACAGCCCAGCACATCTCTAGATGTGAACTTTCCACTATTCAGGACATTTACAAAGACAAGTGTGTAAAAAGGGCCCAAAGGACATTGGGGACCCGAGACACACCAACCACAAACTGTTCCAGCTGCTACCATCCGGGAAATGGTACCGCAGCATAAAAGCCAGGACCAACAGGCTCTGGGACAGTTCTTCCACCAGGCCATCAGACTGATTAATTCATGCTGATACAATTGTATTTCTATGTTATATTGACTGTCCTGTTGTACATACTATTTATTATAAATTACTATAAATTGCACATTGCACATTTAGACGAAGATATAATGTGAAGATTTTTACTCCTCATGTATATGAAGGATGTAAGTAATAAAGTCAATTCAATTCAAAACAGAGGGGCAGAGCACAAGGCATTTCGCAAAGCAACAGCAAAGCACAAAGGAAGGCTCGAACAGCAAGTGCTGCAAATGTGGAGGTAGTCACAATCCAAAGATGTGTCCTGCTTCTGGAAAGTCCTGCAATAATTGTGGGAAGAAGAATCATTTTGCAAAGTGCTACAAAGCTGGGGCTAGCAAGAGAAAGGTGCACATGGTTCATGAGGAAATGGAGGAAGCCTTTGTAGATTCTCTACAGCCTACGGGTACTTGTAAAACAGAATGGATTGTTCCAGTGACTGTGAATGAGACAATAATTCTATTCAAGCTTGACACCGGAGCCCAGGTAAATCTATTATTCATGGATGATTACTCAAAGTAAAGAGCAAGATTTACCCAGTGAAGTTAAAAGTGACAGGCTATACTGGAGAGAACATTCCAGTAAAAGGGGTCTGTATTGTGACCTTCAAATACAAGAGCCAACACCTAAAATCACAGCTACTGATTGTAGAAAAGACAGTACAGCCAATATTATGAAAAGTGCATGTGGAAAACTCAAGCTGGTGAAAAGAGTTTTCATAGTGGCTTCACAGTCCAAAGACGACTACACTTCACTCATGGAAGAGTACGCAGATGTCTTTGAGGGGCTCTGATGCTTACTTGGTGTGCGCAAAGTTCATGTAGATGAGATAGTGGCTCCTGTTGTCCATGCATGCAAGAAAGTTCCGTTTGCACCTGAGGACAAACTTAAACAGGAACTAGCACATATAGAACAGATAAATGTCGTACGGAAAATCAATGAACCAACAAATGCACTGACTTTCATAGGATATGTCACATTGGAAGTGGGAGTGAAGCCTGACCCAAGAAAGACATCAGCAAATGAAACCATAGCGAGGCCCCAGAACAAGGAGGAGGTGAGACATTTCTTGGGTACGGTGACTTACCTGGCTAAGTTCATCCCACAACTATCTTCTGTGTCAGCATCACTTAGATCATCCCTTGAACAGAGAAATGTGTGGATTTGGTCTCACAAGCAAAAAGGGTGTTTCCAGATGCTGAAAAGAGTCTGAACTGCAGAGCCTGTGCTGGAGTTTTATGATTCGTAAAGGGTACTAGGATCTCAGCTGGTGCGTCCTGGTATGGCCATGGAGCAGTACTACAGCAAAAGTATGATGACACATGCCAACTTGTGGCCTATGCATCAAGGGTTTTAATAAGTGTGGAAGACATTCGTAAGGCCAGTGATGTTGTGGGGATGGAACTGGACTCTCTGACGGTGGTGTCTGAAAAGAGAATGCTGTCCAAGTTGCATGCCATCTTGGACAATGTCTCCCATCCACTACATAATGAACTGGTTGGGCACAGGAGTACATTCAGCCAGAGACTCATTCCACCGAGATGTAACACAGAGCGTCATAGGAAGTCATTCCTGCCTGTGACCATCAAACTTTACAACTCCTCCCTTGGAGGGTCAGACACCCTGAGCTAATAGGCTGCTCCTGGACTTATTTTCCTGGCATAATTTACATATTACTATTTAACTATTTATGGTTTTATTACTATTTATTATTTATGGGGCAACTGTAACAAAAACCAATTTCCCCGGGGATCAATAAAGTATGACTATGACTATGACTATTACTAACCATGCACAAATAGAGAAAGAGCTTCTCGCCAGCACATATGCATGTGAATGGTTCCATCGGTATATCTATGGTCAAGCTTTTGAAGTGGAGACAGACCATAAACCCTTGGTCTCAATTATGTCCAAACCACAGAATGACTGTCCCATGATGAGACAGCACATGTTGATAAGGCTGCAGAAATATGATGTGAAGATGGTCTACACAGCAGAAAAATATATATTTGCTGCTGCAGTCAGCAAGAAAGAAAAGAGTGACCTAAAGATTAGTGCAGATATACAAGCCTGTGTTGAAATGATTGTTGCCTCCATTCCAGTATCTCCCAATAGAGCAGAGAAGATTAGGACAGCAACAGGGACAGAGGAAACAAGGAAAGTATTCAAAGAGACAATACAGAAGGGATAGCCAGCAACTAAGAATGGCTGCCCAATGTGTAGTCAGGATTACTGGGCATGCAGAGCTGAACTGTCAGTAGTGGAAGATATGGCCTTCAAAGGAAACAGATTTGTGATTCCAGTGTTGCCATGCAAGGAAATGCTCCAGTAGGTACACAAAGGACATCTTAGTGAAGAAAATGGAAAACGTAGAGCTCACGGAGTGATGTACTGGCCAAAAATGAACCAAGACATCAGCCAAACCACTGCTTCATCTGAAATATGTCTTACCTACAGGCCAAAGCAGTAAGCAGAACCATTTACACCACACCCTGTACCAAACAGACTGTACTTCAATATAGGAAGAGTCATATTGTTGTACCAAACTATTTCTCCAATCACCTAGAGGTTGCAACACTACAATCTGCATCCAGCAAAGTGGTCATCACCTTCCTGAAAGCTGTGTCTGCGAGGCATGGAGTTCCTTGTGAGGTTGTATCAGACAATGGTGCACAATTTTGAACGAGTCCTTTGCCAATGATTAGGGGTTTTGACATATAAATTCAAGCCCACATCACCCAAAATCTAATGCATAGTAGAGAGTTTGGTCAAGGCAGTGAAAGGTTTCATTAAGAAAGCATAAGATGGATGAGAGGATTTCCACAAAACCCTAATGATTTACTGAGGTGTGCCACTGCAGAATGGACTTTCACCAGCCCAAATGCTGATGGGTTGACACATACGCACTAACCTTCCTGTGCATGAAAACTTGTTGACACCTAGAAGAGTACTCAAAGTCAAACTGGCTAAAGAGAAAGGGAAAGAAAAGCAGAAACAGTGTCATGGCAAGACTGCGAAAAGCCTACCAGTCCTGAAGCCTGAAAATCAAGTGTGTGTCTGCAATCACTATTCTGGTACATGGTCCAGGCAAGGATATGTGAAAGAGGAAGTAGCTCCATATTCTTACCAGATCCAAATGGAGTGAGGGACACATCTGAGAAGAAACCATATGGATTGATGACCACAAGCTCCAATCCCGAGCTGTGACATGTCACCAGCCAGTACACCAAAGAGGCCAGCAATGTAAAAAATGAACATGTTGATCAGAGTTCTCAGAAAGACACAAATATTAATGCACCAAATACAAGAAGTACACCTGTGGCAAGAAATAGCAGACCAAGAAGAATCATTAAAACACCGCAGAGACTGATTGAAAGTTGATGAGTAGAACAGGTCTCGCTACAGAATGTAGATATTTTGTTGGAAAGAATTATTGTTCCTTGCAGGTTTATGAGTGTATTGTGTTTGTTTTTCTTTAAAGGGGGAAGGTGTGTTAATATGTATGTATAATAAAGAAGTTTGGTTCCCAGTGGGCAATTCACCTGGAACAGGAAGTTTCATGGTGAGCTGATCACACACGCTCAGTGTTGAGCTGGAGCAGTTCAGAATAAAATGTTCTTGTATTTACCCATGCAAAGTTTGTCTTTATTAAGAACAAACATAAGATACAGTGGTCCTTCACATCTCCTTATAATCTTACTAAATTGCCATCTGTAGCTCCTTCCTGTACACTTGTAATTTCTATTGCTTCTTGTTCTCCTGCTGCCTTCTTCACACTGATGTCTGCCCACTAGTTCCTTCTCTGCTCCTTACTATGCCCTTTCTGGTGAGTCTTTGCTGTAATCACTGCTACCTTCTCAGGCAGCTGCTACTTCTAACTGCTCCTGTCTGTGCTTTGCTCCTATCCTTGGGACCTCCTGACATGATTCCCTCACATGGGTCTACCTCCCCTCCCTGCTTGGGGCTGCTGTTCCTCAATAGGCCACGTTAGCTGCTGTATTGGTCACACATGTTCTCTGTTCCTGTCTTGTCCGTGTTATTACTCCTTTTCCTGAGTCCATGATAGCACCTTCCCTACTCAGTGTGTCTATCCTCAGGACAGTACCTTCATTGTTTGGGCACACTCAGAAATCTACAGGGAGCTGCAATTCCTCAATCTCAAGACCCTGGGGCTGACTTCTCCCTGTACTGGTAATGCAAATCACCTCTCCAGTCGTGGGCAGGGGTAGATCAGTTATCGACACTGACAACCTCATGTCGACTAACACTTTACATTGCTGGCCCCCTAATAAACATCTTGTGTACATCTGTGGATGACTATCACTGGTAATAGAGGCTGCCTTCACCAGCTCTATAATCTGGTCAACAGATAAATCGGAAAGAGAGGGTACTGTTGTGTACTCTGTCTGCTTTAGTGAGTGATTCTCAAACCTTCCTCTCTTTTCAGGACACTGCCTCCAACCATGACCTGAGAGGCCACAGCTGTAATAAATCATCTCCTTTACCTTTCTACATCTTTTCCCGCAGTCCCTTGCTCGGTGCCCTGTTTGCTGGCACACAGAGCAAGTCATCTGTGATGTTACAGCAGCTATATCCACTGCAGCTACTTTATGACCTCACTTCCCCATCCTCTGGTCAATCTCACTGGCCCATAATATTATCATGGGGTGGGTCAATCCCACCTCTATCATGGGAGGAGTTAAAGATAGCACCAGGGTCTTTGCGGCTCTGGGTGACGTCTTCCTGTTCATCCATGAAACAGTTTAATTTCTTCTCTTCTCATGTCTCTTTTTCCCTTCTCAAGGTGGTTGGGGTCCTGCCAGAGTCCATGATCTACAGCTGGTGCTCAAACTATGGTCCTTCACGGGTGGTGGGCTCTCGCTCTCAGAACTTGCCAAGCAACCTGGCATTTCGGTATCTTGAGGTGCAACCTAGAAGACGTGCACCTTTAGGGTGCAGTCCTGACCTGATTCCAGATGATGTTGCTGACTGAAGCATCGTGGGAGAGTGAAACATCGAGACAGCGGGCAGTGTGCGCAGCTGTCGGAGTCTCTCTTTCTCTTGATGGAGGCTGAGAGTATGTTGGTCTTCGAGTCGGCAAGTCGGGGGTTTGATACAAGCAATGCAGCAGATTGTAACATCGAAACAATGAGCTATTTGGTTTCCGCTGTTGCAGGAGCGATACCTCTATCTCCCTTGCTAGTGAGCAGGTTGCTCCCTGTCTGAGATGTTGAAGTGTTGGGATGGACAGCAATTTTTGAAGGACTCTATATCTTGGTCTCTGAGGACTTGCTATTGCTTGCATGGTGGGTGGGGGGTGGGGGTTGATGCTTTTGCTGGAGTAGGTGGGGAGGGAGGGGGAGGAGTAATGCTTTTGCTGTTGCTTGTGCGTGGGAAGGGGGAGGGGCTTTGGGGCAATGTTCCCTCTAATTTGTAATGACCAGTGCGTGCAAAAATCTTGTGCTGTACAATTTTTTGCCCAGTGACAACAACACATGCGGCTGAATTATTTCTTCAATAAAAACAGTATAAATAAGCTCGTTCTAAAATCTGCAGACAAATCATAGCAAACTCCATATTGTCAATACAGCCTGCATCAGAAACTGGAAAAGGAAATGTGATTGTGTACGATCATGAAATATACTTAGCATGCTGACGAGGTAAAGGGTGATAACTTTTGTGCAGTTTAAATTCCTTTGCGTGCTAGTTGCAGAAGATGTGTACACACACACATGCGCAAACCTTCGAGGGAACATTGCTTTGGTGTTCTAACGTTTCCTGTCATTCATTCTTTTTGGTTTTCTTCAGTTTTGTGAAAGTCTGTGAAGAGTAAGGATTTCAGGTTGTATGGTGTATACATTCTCCGATATTAAATTGAACCATTGAAATCTAAAACTTCCTGGTGGGCGGAGCTCAGGCCTTCTTTCAGCATTTTCAAGAAGATTGGGTCATTCTTCCCTGATTATCCAACCCTGAATACAACATTTATGTTCCACATAATCCATGGTTGTCTCATAATCTCTCTGAACCATTCACATTATCGTTTCCCAGTTACTCCCATCTTTCCCCACTCGCTGCCTCACTTCCACCTTAAATAAGCAATATCTCTCTTCATTGCTAGCATTCCCAGTAGTTGCCCATGTACCATCTTGTCCCATATATTCCTTGGGCACTTTGCTTTTACCAGTATGTGTACATCATTGGGGTGCATCTAGTGAACTTCAATCATTTCCTCGAGCTTGTGCCAGAATTCTGCATTCCCACAGGCTACTATGAGTGAGGGTAGCTCTGACAAGATGCTCTGTTTCTCTCTGGGAGTGAAGGGTCTATGGATGGTTGTAATCAGGGTCAAGGGCTGGCTTGGGTCATCAGGGTTCTGGAACTAACGTTGCTATCCTGACAGATATATCTGTGTATAACCTCTACTTCAAGTACCTCCACATTAATTTCCACACTATATAAAATATAAATGATGGATTAAAAATTAGACAGTACATACTTAAAACCACAGAGTACATACTCTGCAATCTGCCACTTATGTGCATCTGAATTCATAATTACTGTTGTATTCCCTTGCATTTAAAACTGTTACACCAAAGTTACAGACTTATTCTTAAAACACACAAACACATTCACAAATGAGTCTGTGCTATACAATTCCCCAAACAGGTATACTCACACCCCAGTGGTGTTCCAAAAGGTCAGTAACCACCCCTCACAACTGGTGGCCCTGTCTCACCAAATTACCCAAAAATATCTGGTCTCTTACATAAAGCACTACTTTTATATTTACTAGCTCAGCTCTCTGCTGTGTTCCTGATACTTCGTGATCCCATAGTCATTGAACTGAACAGATCTAAGTGTGAGTGCTATTCTTAAAAAAGACTCATCCACTTGGACTGCTGTGATTACTGGCCACATGATGGGTCCTGAATGTATCATAGGACATAGAACATAGAAATTTACAGCACATTACAGGCCCTTCGACCCACAATGTTGTGCTGACCATGTAACTAATCTAGAAACTGCCTAGAATTTCCCGAGCGCATAGCCGTCTATTTTTCTAAGCTCCGTGTACTGATCTAAGAGACTCTTAAAGGACCCTCATCAAAGTTGCTGGTGAATGTAGCAGGCCAAGCAGCATCTCGAGGAAGAGGTACAGTCGACGTTTCGGGCCAAGATCCTTCGTCAGGACTAACTGAAAGAAGAGATAGTAAGAGATTTGAGAGTGTGAGGGGGAGGGGGCGATCCAAAATGATAGGAGAAGACAGGAGGGTGAGGGATGGAGCCAAGAGCTGGGCAGGTGATTGGCAAAAGGGATATGAGAGGATCATGGGACAGGAGACCTAGGGAAAAAGAAAGGGGGAGGGGGGAAGCCCAGAGGATGGGCAAGGGGTATAGTGAGGGGGACAGAGGGAGAAAAAGGAGAAAGAATGTGTGTATATAAATAAATAAATAACGGATGAGGTACGAGGGGGAGGTGGGGCATTAGCGGAAGTTTGAGAAGTCAATGTTCATGCCATCAGGTTGGAGGCTACCCAGACAGAATATAAGGTGTTGTTCCTCCAACCTGAGTGTGGCTTCATCTTGACAGTAGAGGAGGCCGTGGATAGACATATCAGAATGGGAATGGGACGTGGAATTGAAATGTGTGGCCACTGAGAGATCCTGCTTTCTCTGGCGGACAGAATGTAGGTGTTTAGCGAAACGATCTCCCAGTCTGTGTCAGGTCTCGCCAATATATAGAAGGCCACATCGGGAGCACCGGACGCAGTATATCACCCCAGCCGACTCACAGGTGAAGTGTCACCTCACCTGGAAGGACTGTCTGGGGCCCTGAATGGTGGTAAGGGAGGAAGTGTAAGGGCATGTGTAGCACTTGCTCCACTTACAAGGATAAGTGCCAGGAGGGAGATCGGTGGGGAGGGATTGGGGGGACGAATGGACAAGGGAGTCGCGTAGGGAGTAATCCCTGCGGAAAGCAGAGAGGGAGGGGAGGGAAAGATGTGCTTAGTGGTGGGATCACGTTGGAGGTGGCGGAAGTTACGGAGAATTATATGTTAGACCCGGAGGCTGGTGGGGTGGTAGGTGAGGACAAGGGGAACCCTATTCCTAGTGGGGTGGCAGGAGGATGGAGTGAGAGCAGATGTGCGTGAAATGGGGGATATGCGTTTGAGAGCAAAGTTGATGGTGAAGGAAGGGAAGCCCCTTTCTTTAAAAAAGGAGGACATCTCCTTCATCCTGGAATGAAAAGCCTCATCCTGAAAGCAGATGCGGCAGAGACGGAGGAATTGCGAGAAGGGGATGGCATTTTTGCAAGAGACAGGATGAGAAGAGGAAGAGTCCAGATAGCTGTGAGAGTCAGTAGGCTTATAATAGACATCAGTAGATAAGCTGTCTCCAGAGATAGAGACAGAAAGATCTAGAAAGGGGAGGGAGGTGTCAGAAATGGACCAGGTAAACTTGAGGGCGGGGTGAAAGTTGGAGGCAAAGTTAATGAAGTCAACGAGCTCAGCATGCGTGCAGGAAGCAGAGCCAATGCAGTCGTCGATGTAGCGAAGGAAAAGTGGGGGACAGATACCAGAATAGGTTTGGAATTTAGATTGTTCCACAAAGCCAACAAAAAGGCAGGCATAGCTAGGACCCATACGGGTGCCCATAGCTACACCTTTAGTTTGGAGGAAGTGGGAGGAGCCAAAGGAGAAATTATTAAGAGTAAGGACTAATTCCGCTAGACGGAGCAGAGTGGTAGTAGAGGGGAACTGGTTAGGTCTGGAATCCAAAAAGAAGCGGAGAGCTTTGAGACCTTCCTGATGAGGGATGGAAGTATATAGGCACTGGACATCATGGTGAAAATAAAGCGGTGGGGGCCAGGGAACTTAAAATCATCGAAAGGTTTCAGAGCGTGAGAAGTGTCACAAACATAGGTAGGAAGGGATTGAACAAGGGGGGATAAAACAGTGTTGAGGTATGCAGAAATGAGTTTGGTGGGGCAGGAGCAAGCTGAGACAATGGGTCTACCTGGACAGGCAGGTTTGTGGATCCTGACAGGAGGTAGAAATGGTACCAATTTTTATCCCAAATTCCTTTTTTGATAATGTTCATTCAAAAATTTCCTCATATATATGGCAGAACAAAAACCCTAGGTTAGGTAAAAGGCATTTACAGAAATCTAAAAAAGAGTGGGGGGGTTAGTGCTCCCGTATTTTAGATTTTACTATTGGGCAATTAACATTCGATACTTAAAATTTTGGTTATGGGACTTGGATGTAATTTCAAGTCCACATTGGGTAAATCTTGTATGTAATTCTTTACAAGGGTTTTCATTGGGTTCTATTTTAGGGACTTTGCTTCCTTTTACTCTTTCTAAATTGTATAAACAAATGGATAACCCAATAGTTAAACATATGGTTTCAATTTCAAAAATTTTTTGGGTTGAACCAATTCATTTTAGCAAGTCCTATTATACCTAATTTCTTTTTTCAACCTTCCACTATGGATCAAGCTTATTTAGATTGGAAAATCAAAGGTATAGTACGATTTTGTGATTTATTTTTGGATAATTGTTTTATGTCTTTCGAACATCTATTTAATAAATATAATTTGCCTAGATCTCACTTTTTTAGATATCTACAGCTCAGAAACCTTTTAATTACTGTTTCTCCTAATTTTCCACATTTATATCCAATGGATAGTTTGGAAAAAAAATTTAGATTTAAATCTTCTTCGGAAAGGCGTTGTAGCAATTATTTATAATATAATTATGAATTTATGTCCTGATGTAACTAATAAAATTAAAACTGATTGGGAAAGAGAACTTAAGATCACTGTACCGATTGAAAAATGGGAAAAAAATTCTTCAATTAGTTAACTCATCCTCTATATGTGCTAAACATGCATTGATGCAGTTTAAACTAGTGCACAGGGCTCATATGTCCAAAGATAAATCATCTCGTTATTACTCTTACATAAATCCTATATGTGATAGATGTCATTCCGAGATAGCTTCTTTAACTGACATGTTTTGGTCATGTCCTTTGTTGAAAAAATATTGGGAAGATATTTTTGATATTATTTCAACGGTTTTGAGTATAGACTTACAACCTCACCCAATTACTGCTATTTTTGGGTTATCAATGACAGAATCAAATCATTTAACCTCTTCAGCTCGTCAGATGATTGCATTTCTTACATTAATGGCTAGAAGATCTATTTTGCTGAATTGGAAAGAGATTAATCCTCCTACCACATTTCATTGGATTTCTCAAACTATGCTGTGTTTAAATTTGGAAAAAATTAGAAGTGTTGTTTATGATCCCTCTATTAAATTTGAAAAGACTTGGAGGCCACTTATTCAACATTTTCATATGACGTGATTTGACCTTTTCCAAACTTATTTCTTTGTAATATTGGTTGAGAGGAACGGAGTCGTTGAATCTAAGGTTTTCTCTTTTCTCTTTTTTTTAAACGATGTTACAAAACAGCCCATGTCTTTTTTTTTAGTTCAGTTGATTAATTCTGTTTAGAATTTTTTTGGGGGGTTATATTTTTTTTTCCTTTTCCATGATTTTTTTTAGATATTTTTCTTTGTATTATATTATTCATTTGTATCCTATATGATTGGGAGTTTTATCATTTTAGTGTTAACTGGTTTTATAATTACATGCTAATTATAACAATGTATTCCTATTAACTTTGTACAATTACCATGTTATATTTATTTTTATGAAACTAATAAAAAGATTGAAAAAGAAAGGAAGAAACAGGAAGTGCAGGGTGTGGGAACTATAAGGTTGGTAGCAGTGGATGGGAGATCCCTTGAGCGGATAAAGTCTGTGATAGTGTGGGAGACAATGGCCTGGTGCTCCTTAGTGGGGTCACGATCGAGGAGTAAATAAGAGGAGGTATCCGCGAGTTGTCGCTGTGCCTCGGCAAGGTAGAGGTCAGTGCGCCAGACTACAACAGCACCCCCCTTATCAGCGGGTTTTATAGTAAGGTTAGGATCAGTGCGGAGGGAGCGGAGAGCAGAGCGTTCGGAAGGAGTGAGGTTGGAATGGGAACAAGGTGTGGTGAAGTCGAGACGGTTGATGTCCCGTCGGCAGTTAGCGATAATGAGATCCAGAGCAGGCAGAAGACCAGAGCGGGGTGTCAATGAAGCAGAGGAGGGTTGAAGATGGGAGAAGGGGTCATCTGTGGGGGTGGGAGAGTCCTTGCCAAAGAAGTAGGCTCAAAGACGGAGTCGGCGGAAGAAGAGATCAGCGTCATGGCGAACGCGGAACTCGCTGAGGTGTGGGCGAAGGGGGACAAAGGTAAGGCTGTTACTGAGGACAGAGCGTTCTGCCTCAGACAGTTGAAGGTCGGAGGGGATGGTAAAGACCCGGCACGGATGAGAAGTAGGGAGGCTGGTGGTGTCAGTGGAGAGGGGAGGGTTGGGGTGAGAGGAAGAAGGAGCCTCCGAGGGCCCAGGAGTAGCTGATGGAAGGTGAGGGAGATGGGGTTGCAGAGTGGTGGTGGGGGAAGGGGAGACGGGAGTCACAATAGCAACATGTGAAGACCCGGCCTGGAGTTTAAGGCTGGAGTCTTGAGAGCTCGGACCAGAGGGGGGAGGGGATAGGGGGGAGGCTGGGGGTGTCAGTGGAGAGGGGAGGGTTGGGATGAGAGGAAGATGGAGCCTCTGAGGACCCAGGAGCTGACAGTGGGATCTGAGGGAGACGGGGTTGCAGAGTGGTGGTAAAGGACCCTGTTGTATCTGCTTCTACCACTGCTGGCGGCAGTAGATTCCACACACCCACCACTCTCTGTATCCTGGACAAGTCCCCAAATGTTGTGACTGTAATCAAAGTCACTGGAGAAGCTGGTGAAATAGAAGTCTTCTTCAGCACAACAAGCAGGCTTCATACTGGGAACACTCTTGGAAGAGATTCCCCAACTCCAGTATCACGTTTTTTTAAGAAATGTAACAACAGGGCAATTTCTATAGTTACAGTGCATTCACAATGCTTCTTTTGAGATGCACATAATTTTCAGAGAAATAGATCTTCACACCAACACACCCAAAATTAGTGTTAATCACCACTGTCTCTGAGCTGCATTCATGCATATGCACACATCTCAAGTGAATGGGGTGTTTCCTAGTCTGTAAACAACCCCACTCCGCAGCTCCAAGATGACCATTGTTCCGAGTTGCATTTTAATTCAATCTACAGTACACAGTCAGTTTGCAGACTGGTTGCTGTTGAAATTCATATTTGCTATATTCTGTAACTCAAGAATACGCTGTAACAATATGTGTAAATATGTGAATTGCTCAAAGTTAGACCTGCATTTTCAGACTCTTGTGCCTTCCTTAGAATTAGTTTAATGTTTTAGAGTTACAAAACATAACATTGATGACAAAGTATTTTTAAAACAAATCTGGGACGGTTAAAAATGCGGTGAGAGTAACAGCCACTAAAAAACGCGATCCAGCACATGCAGAGACAGTCAAGTTTAAAAAAGGCAGTGTAGCACATGTTCTTCGGAAGGGAAGATTCAATCGAGTTTTTTGAAATGAAATACAACGTTGAAAAATGCATGCAAATGAAAAACAATTTGGAAAATGCATGGTCATGCACTTTGGTAGTAGAAATAAATGTGCAGACTATTTTCTAAACAGGGAGAAAATCCAGGAATCTAAGATGCAGAGGGTATTGGGAGTCCTTGTGCAGAACACCCCAATGGTTAACTTGCAAATTGAGTCGGTGGTGAGGAAGGCAAATGCCATGTTAGCATTCATTTCAAGAGGTCTAGAATTCAAGAGGAAGGATGTGATGCTGAGGCTTTATAAGGCACTGGTGAGGCCTCACCTTGAGTATTGTAAACAGTTTTGGGCCCCTCATCTTAGAAAAGATGGGCTGGCATTGGAGAAGGTTCAGAGGAGGTTCACAGGGATGATTCTAGGAAAGGAAGGGTTATTATATGAGGAACGTTTGATGGCTCTGGGTCTGTACTTGCTGGAATTCAGAAAGATGAGGGGGGGGGGTCTCATTGAAACCTTTCAAATGTTGAAAGGCCTAAACAGAGTAGATGTGGGAAGGATGTATCCCCTGGTGGGAGAGTCTAGGACAAGAGGGCACAGCCTCAGCATAGAGGGGCACAGTTTCAAAACAGAGATGGGAAGAAATTTCTTTAGCCAAAGGATGGTGAATTTGTGGAATTTGTTACCACAGGCAGCTGTGTAGGCTAGGTCGATGGGTGTATTTAAGGCAGAGATTGATAGGTTCTTCATTGGACATGGCATCAAAGGTTACGGGGAGAAGGCCAGGAACTGGGATTGAGGAGGAGATAGAAAAAGAGGATCGGCCATGATTGAATGACGGAGCAGATTCAATGGGCCAGGTGGCCTAATTCTGCTCCAATGGCTTATGGTCTTTTCTTAAAAAGTCAGAAAGCGGGAGAATTCACAGGCTTATTGAGAGTGAGTACTGGGTAATAATAATCATTAAAATAACAAAAATGGCTGACTACATTGGAAAGATACACACATTTAATTACACAAAACATAACTGGAATATGAACACCGAGCTAATTCAACAGTATTTTGAGCAAATAAAATAGCCAATGAGAAACAAGCACCAGTTTTAATTCAAAGGCGTACAGTTTGCTTCGAAATTGACTGCTCCAACCAAACCAGCAGATATGAGCTTTGCTGATATTGTAAGGTGATGCAGGAACACTTAGAACCGAAGCCATTGTTGATTGCAAAGCACTTTAGGTCTCATAAGCAGAATCGTAAGGAAGTGGAGTCCATTTCAGTGTAGGTGGTTGAATTGAAGAGATTGTCTAAGCATTGTCAGGTCAATAAATGACTAAAGATTGAGAGATCATTTAGTTGTGGAATCTTAAAAGAAACCATTCAGAAATGGTTCTTAACCGAAGAAAGGTATTGGGTGATGCCACAACTGTCTCCATGCCGAACTCCACGTACCATTGCCGAACGGAGGACAAACAGGTGCTGGTGCCAACGTCTGCGCCTCTGGTTAGAAAGCATATTGGACCAACAGAGTACCATACTACTCAGAGGAATCGTGAAAGTGACAAAAGCAGTGATCCGACTACAACAGTTTTTGTCAGCAACATATCTGTGAAAGCTTCTGATATGTTAATCAGACAGTTACTTGCAAAATGTGGCTCGGTTTTTAAAGCTGGAAAAGAGCTGAAGGAGCTTCAGGAAAGCTGCTAGCATTCAGCTTTTGTGCGTATAAAGAACCAGAACCTACTCTTGTGTGCATTAAGGTTATTGCATGAACTTCAAGTGGGAGACAAAAAGTTGCTTGTAAAAGCAGATGCCTAGCTGGATGAATGGAAGGCCATAAAGAGGATTCGTTGGATGATGTTGTAGATGAGGAAACCAAAAGGAGAGATCAGATCGTAAAGGTAGCAATAGAAGGATTAATGAGAGGACACTCCAGTGAACTAAATGCACCTTCCCAAGATCAAGGTGCACAAGCTACAAGAAGAACAAAGGTAACTACTGCTGTCAGCACCACTTCCTGCGGTTTCAGAGTCAACTCCTCCAGCCATCATGGAGGAGACCCCAGAACCAGAGATAGTTTTTAAAGCCACAAGTCTCACTTACCAAGCAGAGTGATCCTCCTTGTCAGGAAAGACGTTATCCCACTAGAGTAAGAAATCTTCCACAGCAATTAAACCTCTCAACTTGAATGGGATAATTTAAAATTTCCTATATTGTGGATGTCTGTATACAGTGTTTGTATTATATAGTATGCTGTGATGCATTCTCTATTGATTTGGAATTTATAGCTAAGCAGGGAGGAGAGTTGTGTATTGAACCTTTCAGTAGTATTTGAGTAATATTGTAAATATATTGTTTGAGTAAGCATTCTTGTTTAAATTATCTTACAGGTTATATTTATAAATACTTGAATTGCATGTCATCATGCTACTATGTGATATGTGTACGCCTTACTTAAAGCAAACACGAAGTAAGTCCACATTTTTGGACTCCCATGTATTCCTTTAAATTAAGTTAATGTTTTGAATTAAGTTAAGTTAATGTTTTGAAGTTACAAAACATAACAGTAACTATAAGAACGTACCTTGTTATTTCTATTTGTGATATCAATTAAACTCGCCCTTTACAAGTGTTGTGTGTATTCAGCTTAAAAAATGCATTTAATTTTGTTTCCTTTTTCTGACTACTTTTGCCCTCTGTCCCTTCCTGAAACATTCTGTCTACTGTTACACTTGTTTTTACCTTGTACTATTATTTCTTCTTTCTCTGTGCATTCAGGAATACCCCTTCACTTGAATCCTTATTTTCTATTTCTAGCGCAACACACAAAAGAGAAATATTAAAATGACTTGGGGTCTTGACTTGAAATGGTGACTGTCCATTTCCCTCCATAGATGCTGTCCAACCCGTTGAGTTCCTCCAGCTTTTTGTGTGTTGCTTCCAGCATCTGCATTCCATCTGTGTCTTCTATTTCTAGTTTAGCTATCCTCCCTTCCAGTTACAAGGTTTCCATACCTCTGACTCCTCAAGGGTACTATCAACCCCCACATGAAAGTATTGTTCTTGGAGTGTAACCCAACTGGCTTTCAAAGTTCCCCCTTTCTCCCAGATATGGTGACAGTGCCAGCGGCCAGGGTTCAATTCCGCCACTGTCTGTAAGGAGTTTGTATGTTCTCCCCGTGACCACGTGGCTCTCCCCCAGGTGCTCCAGGTTCCTCCCACAGCCCAAAGAATGTGTGGGTTAGTCGGTTAATTGATCACAGGGATGTAATTAGGTGGCATGGGCTTCTTGGGCCAGAAGGGGCTGTTAATGTGCCTCTAAATTTAAAAAAAACATCTCCATAGATCAACATTCCCATCATCAACATAGATTCAAGGAAAGGGCAATGTTACAATGATCATGTTGGATTTCAATATGCACATAGTTTGGGAAAATCAGGTTAGTAGAATGGGGACATACAACTTTTGGTCTAGCCTACGAGGGGAAAGACATTTCTGAATTCGATATTGTATAATGAACTTGTGTGTATGTGTGTGTGAGAGAGAGAGAACAAATAAACACGCAGCACCGCAAAAAATTCAAGGCTGTGAGCTTAGCACCCCGCTCTACTCTCTGTCCACACTGGAGGAATTTTTGAGGAATAGGCAAAAGTCCAATGTCACTGATAATTATATTGCAAAAGTAATTCAAAATTCTGTTTTATTTTATATGCTGCTCTGATAGTGGAACAGAGATAACAGACGAGTGAAACTTTAGAAGTACTTAGTAAACAAACATAAAGAAAAAATTGCACTCTTGTAGTCCCTTTTGCAGTTAAAACATTTTACAGCTTGTAAAGTTTTGTTCAATGTGTAGTCATTGCTATTTAATGAAGGAATTATAGAGGCCAATTATAGAACTCACAGCAAGCTGCCAGTAGGGCACAAAAGATCTCACAGATAAAATAATTAACAGATGAGTCTATCTCACGAATATTATTTTATTTTTATTTAGAGACACAGCACGGTAACGGGCCCTTCTGCCCATCAAGCCTGTACCACCCAATTACACCCATGTGACCAATTAACCTACTAACCTGTACGTCTTCGGAATGTAGAAGGAAACTGAAGCACCCGGAGAAAACAACGCGGCCACGAGGAGAACGTAAAAACTCCTTCCAGACAGCGGTGGGAATTGAACCCCAACACTTTCCCAACCACTGAGGTTAGGCTAACTGGCCTATCATTTCGTAAACAACAGGAATTCTGCAGATGCTGGAAATTCAAGCAACATACATCAAAGTTGCTGGTGAACGCAGCAGGCCAAGCAGCATCTATAGGAAGAGGCGCAGTCGACGTTTCAGGCCAAGACCCTTCGTCAGGACTAACGGACGAAGGGTCTCGGCCTGAAACGTCGACTGCGCCTCTTCCTATAGATGCTGCTTGGCCTGCTGCGTTCACCAGCAACTTTGATGTATGTGGCCTATCATTTCCTTTCTTTTGCCTTCCTCCCTTCTTAAAGAGTGGAGTGACATTTGCATTCTTCCAGTCCTCCGGGACCATGACAAAAGCAAGTGATTCTTGAAAGATCATGACCAATGTATCCATGATCTCTTCAGCAACCTCTCTCAGGACTCTGGAATGTAGTCCATCTGGTCCAGGTGACTCATCCACATTAAGACCCTTCAGTTTTCCTGACGCTTTTTCCTTTGTAACAGCAATGGCACTCACTCCTGCTCCCTGACACTCACAGACTTCTGGCACACTGCTAGTGTCTTCCACAGTGAAGATTGATGCAAAGGACTTATTAAGTTCATCTGGAATTTCTTTATCCCCTATTACTACCTCACTAGGATCATCTTCCAGTGGTCCAGTATCAACTCTCACCTCCCTTTTTCTCTTGATATAACTGTAAAACATTTAGAATCTTGCTTTATATTATTAGCTAGTTTGCGCTCATATTTCATTTTTTCCCTTCTTAAAGCTTTTTAGTTGCCTTTTGTTGGATTTTAAAAGCTTCCCAATCATCTAACTTCCCACTCACTTTTGTTACCTTATATGCCCTTTCCTTGGCTTTTATGTTGTCCTTAACTTCCCTTGTCAACCACTGTTGCCTACCCCTGCCATTTGAGAACTTCCTCTTCTGTGGGACATGTCTATCCTGCACCTTCTCCACCTGTTCTGCCGTCATTCCCACCAGTGTCCTCCTCCAATCCACCTGGGCAAGCTCCATTCTGATGCCTCTGTAATTCCCTTTATTCCATTGCAATAGTGATGCCTGTGACTTATGCTTCTCCCTCTCAAAGTGCAGTATGAATTCAATCATATTATGATCACTGCCTCCTAGGGATTCCCTTATGTTAAGCTCCCTAATAAGATCTGAGTTATTATACAACACCCAATGTAAGATAGCCTCTCCCCATGTAGGCTCAAGCACAAACTGCTGTAAAAAGCCATCTCACAAGCATTCAACAAATTTCCTCTCTTGCGACCTGACGTCAACCTGATTTTCCCAATCCCCTTGCATATTGAAGTCCCCCATTACAATTGTATCATTACCCTGATTACATACTTTTTCCAGCTCCCTTTGTAATCTCAACCACATCTTGGCTACTATTTAGAGGCCTATATATGATTCCCACAATGTTTTTTTTAAACCTTGCATTTCTTAACTCCACCCAGAACGATACAACGTTCTCTGACCCTATGTCACCTCTTTCTAAAGATATAATTCCATCTCTCTTAACAACAGAGCCACACCGCTGTTTACACCTTCCTGCCTGCCTTTCAATACAAAGTATATCCTGTGATGTTAAGCTCCCAACTATAGCCTTCTTTCAGCCACGACTCAGTGGTGCCCACAACGTCATACCGACCAATCTCTAATCGCACGACTTATTCATCCACCTTATTCCAAATGCTACACGTATTTACTGTAAATACAGCACCTTCAGTCCTGCATTCTTTACCCTTTTGAATTTTGCCTCTGTGGTACAATTTAACTCTTCGCTCTGTCTGCATTTTGTACCCAGTCATTGGCTTGTCCTTCCTTACATTCATATTACACCCATCACCTACTTGTAAACCTGCTGGCTCATCCTCAGCTCTATCATACTGGTTCCCTTAAGAGACTTAAGAGACATTTGGGTAATCATGTGGATAGGAGAGTTTAAAAGGGGTATGGGCAAACATGGTCAAGTGGGACTACTTAGGTGAGCCTTTGGTTGGCATGGACAATGGACCTATTTCTGAGCTGTGTTACTAAATGCTTTGAGACATGCTGATTTACAGTACATTCATATAAAGTTACCTGCTACGCAGAACTTATTGATGCATTGAGACCCTAAGCCCTGCTGCATACTCTACAAACAGAACATTCTGGACTGCCTGTGGTGGCGTTACATTGCTGGAAAGACAACACACTCTGTGACTCTCAGGATCACAATATGAATATGCATATATAGATACTCTGAGAAAAGTATGCCCCTTCTTGAAGATAAACAAATTTACATATCTGAGATAAAAGTAAGAAGTTGATAATATTGTGAACACTCCCACGTACTGAGCCAAAATATTACCCTGGAATCTATTAATTCACTTGTGAGGAGAGGTAAAGATTCAGTTTAACGTTTAATTCTAAAGGCAGCATCTCCAAAATGCAACACTACTACACTGGCACATCAGCCTCAACTTGCACTCACAAACTCCTGACCATGAGCTAAATGTTATGCCACCCCCTGCATCAGGACTAACATCTGAGAGCAGCACATTTAGAGTAGTTTACCGCTCATCCTGAGAAGACGTAGCTCACTCAGGTTCGCTGACTGAGGTGAAAAGGTAGCGACTCGTGACAGTTTGGTGTTTTGAGCAGTTGGGATTGATTGACAAGAACTAATTAAAGGAAGGCAGTGGCAAGTGGAGCAGCCATTGTTGAAGTGGTCAGAGTTTGAGTGGAGGTTTTGAAGCTTTATCTCTTTGAGGCTTCAGCGAGGAGAGGCTTCAGTCAGAGAAGGCAAAAAAGCTGTAGGTTGAATTTTTCCCCCTGCAGTTTATTGATTTCCCTTCTGTATACTTGCTCGCTTAGAACAGTACTGAGGCCAGGCAGGGAAGTGGAATGCTCCTCTTGCAGGATGTGGAAAGGCAGGGAGACCTCCAGTGTCCCTGACGACTACAACTCCGAGGAGGACTGTACACCCAGTTGCAGCTTCTAACACTCCGCATTATGAGCTGGAACTGGATGAGCTCCGGATCATTTGAGAGGCTGAGGGGGTGATAGATTGGACGTACAGAGAGGTAGTTAGACCCAAGGTGCAGGATACAGGAAACTGGGTGACAGTCAGAAAGGGGAAGTGGTTTAAACAGCCAGTGCAGAGTCCCGATGTGGCCATCCTCTCAACCGCAGAGATACCACTTTGGATACTGTTGGGGTGGGGTTGACCTAACAAAGGAAAGTCACAGCGGTCAGGTCTCTGACACTGAGTCTGGCTCTGTGACTCAGAAGGGAAGGGTTGAGAAGAGGCGCGCTGTGGTGATAGGGATTCGTCAGTTAGGGGAACGGATAGGAGGTTCTGTGGACGGGAATGAGATTCCCGGATGGTATGTTGCCTCCCGGGTGCCAGGATTTAGATCATCTCAGATCAAGTCCTCAGCATTCTTAAGTGGGAGGGTGAACAGCCAGAGGTTGTGTTCCAGATAGGTATCAATGACATAACCGTAGGTCGAGTGACAGGGTCCTGCAGAGTGAGTTTGGTGCAAGGCAGGAACTCCAGGGTGTGATCTCAGGTTTGCTACATACTAATGAGGCCAGAAATAGGAAGATTATACAGTTTAACATGTGGCTAACGAGTTGGTGGAGAAGGGAAGGCATAAGATCTTGGGATCATTGGGCTCTCTTCCAGGGAAGGTGGGAACTGTATGGAAGAAACGGCTTGCGCCTGACCTGGAACAGGACTAATATCCTAGCAGGAAGGTTTGCTAGTGCTGCGGGGGAGGGGGTGCAGAGTGGCATTTAAACTTGAGTTAGAGGCAGATGAGAACCACACTGCCAGAACAGTTAGTGGAGAGATTGTGGAGACAGATGTTAAGACCTCAGACAAAGTCAAGAATCAAAAGGTTAAGCATGGTGCAACTAATGTCCTGAATTGCATTTATTTCAATGCAAGAAGTATCATAGGAAAGGCAGATGAGCTCAGGGCATGTACTAACACCTAGAGGTATGATATTGTAGCCATTAGTGAGACAGTTGCAGGAGGGGCAGGACTGGCAGCTCAATATTTGAAGTTCCATTGTTTCAGACGTGACAGAGCAGGAGGAATTAAAGGAGGGGTGACAATACTAGTCAGGGAAAATGTCATGGCAGTGCTCAGTCAGGACAAACTGGGAACTCATCTAGTGAGGCGTTATGAATGGAATCGAGTAATAAGAAAGTTATGACCACACTAACAGTCCATGGAACTATGAGGGACAAATTTGCAGAGAGATCATGGACTGTCAGAAGAAACAGAAGGTTGTTATAGTTGGTGACTTTAACTTTCCACATATTGACTGGGTGGTGCATACTGTAAAAGGTCTAGATGCGACAGAGTTTGTCAAATGTGTTCAGGGAAGTTTCCGTTAGCGGTACATAGAAGTCCCAACAAGAGAGAGTGCGATACTGGATCTGCTATTAGGGAATGAGACAGGGCAGGTAGCAGAAGTGTATAAAAGGGAACACTTTGCATCTATTCCACAATGCCATTAAAAGTTCAAAGGTTTAAAGTCTCAAAGATTCAAAAGTTCATTTACGAGGGGTGATTGATAAGTTCGTGGCCTAAGGTAGAGGAGTCAATGTTAGAAAACCTGGCACATTTATTTTTCCTACATTTACACACTTAGTCCAGCGGTCGTGGAGCATACAGATCCCTTCTTTGTAGAAGTCGGCGTCTTGGACCTCCAGAAAGTGGTCCACAGCAGGGGTGATTTATAAGTTCGTGGCCTAAAGTAGAAGGAGATGAGTTATTAACTTCAAACTTTCTGCATTTTCACTCAAAGAGTTGAACTGCACGTGCATGTAACTCATCCGGTGCTCCCGATGTGGCCTTCTATATATTGGCGAGACCCGACGCAGACTGGGAGATCGTTTTGCTGAACACCTACGCTCTGTCCGCCAGAAAAAGCAGGATCTCCCAGTGGCCACACATTTTAAATCTACATCCCATTCCCATTCTGACATGTCTGTCCACGGCCTCCTCTACTGTAAAGATGAAGCCACACTCAGGTTGGAGGAACAACACCTTATATTCCGTTTGGGTAGCCTCCAACCTGATGGCATGAACATTGACTTCTCTAACTTCCGCTAATGCCCCACCTCCCCCTCGTACCCCATCCGTCATTTATATACACACATTCTTTCTCTCACTCTCCTTTTTCTCCCTCTGTCCCTCTGACTATACCCCTTGCCCATCCTCTGGGCTTTTTCCCCCCCTCCCCCTTTGCCTTCTCCCTGGGCCTCCTGTCCCATGATCCTCCCGTATCCCTTTTGCCAATCACCTGTCCAGCTGTTGGCTCCATCCCTCCCCCTCCGGTCTTCTCCGATCATTTTGGATCTCCCCCTCCCCCTCCCACTTTCAAATCTCTTACTAGCTCTTTCTTCAGTTAGTCCTGACAGAGGGTCTCAGCCTGAAACGTCGACTGTACCTCTTCCTAGAGATGCTGCCTGGCCTGCTGCATTCACCAGCAACTTTGATGTGTGTTGCTTGAATTTCCAGCATCTGCAGAATTCCTCGTATTTGCACTATCAACCCCCATAACCCATGTCCCTGCACAAAACTTAACACAAACGTCAACCCCCAAGCCACCTCCCCCTGCATAAAACAGAACAAGAACATTGGCCTTCAAATCCCCCTTCTCCCCGCACAAAAAAATGAGAAAGAATGGCCAAATCACAAAATATAAAAAAGCATGTCCATAGTCCATTGTCAAAAATCCATACGCAGAAACCTTGGTACATTCACCAGCATTATTGAAAGAGAGAGATTTCAAGCACAGAGGTAGACCATACAGGCTTCCTCTTCAGCAGCAGACCGCTCCCACCAGCGATCAGCAGGCCATTGGTGCTCACCCTCCACATTCGCCTCGATGTTTCAATCTGCCTCGTCACTTTAATCAGCAAACAATAGAAGCTTTAATCAGCAAAATGGAGTTGAACATCGGCTGGTGCCCTGACTTATAGTTTCTTTGCCTCAAGGTTCACATTCACTGCTTCCTGGAATCTTCTTGGAGACAGCAGAGCGTTGGGTTGCTCAAGTGATCTCCAAACTAGAAATCACTGGGTTTAGCAGTCCCAGAAACACATTCAAGATGAAAAATAGCCATAAAAGAGGTGAAATAAAGTTTCACGGTTTATCCAGAAGATATTGACTGAAGAAGTGTTGTACACAGGCACCATTTTGACTGTTCATTTCAAAGTAAATATGCAAAAAGATAGATCTGGTCTGTGGGCTGGGATTCTAAATTGGAGAAAGGCCAATTTTGATGGTATCAGAAATGATCTGGCAAATGTGGATTGGGACAGGCTGTTTTCTGGCAAAGGTGTACTTGGTAAGTGGGAAATTTTGAGAGTACAAAGCTTGTGAAAAAAGGATCTAGTGCTTTCCCAGTGTATACAACGAATGAACTCTTCTCAGGATTCCAGCAGGGTACAGGTATCAATTATAACCGACGTTTCAATGACAAGCACTGTCATCTTAATCAGGGATGATGCCTGGGCATGTCTCGTCTGGTGGTATATGTACCCCCGTCATCCGTCTCTCCTGATTGGTTAGTTCCCATCCTATCAGGTTTATGCTTGCCACCTTCTTTACAACCGAATTCCAGTTCTTACTTAGAACGAGACCTTTGTCTTTGTTAATATTCTTTTCCTCTGGTTTTATTTCAATGGTTTCCTTCACCAGGTGGTCTCAAATCCATTGGCATGGCACAGTAGTTTTGTGCCATTGAAGTCAATCCTTTGGCTGTTGCCAATACAAATCTTGTATTTGCCTGTCAGAATAAAAGGTAAAGATAACAGAAAACCTAGCTTTTCAAGAGAGATTGGGGCTCTGGATAAGGAAAAAATTAGATACATAGCAGGTATAGGCAGGTAGGAACAAATGAGGTGCTAATGGAGTGTAAGAATTGCAAGAGAAGACTTAAGAAAGAAATCAGGAGGGCTAAAAGAAGGCATGATGTTCCTTAGCAGACAAGGTGAATGAGAATTCTAAGGGATTCCACAGATATGTTAAGAGCAAAAGGATTGCAAGGGACAAAATTGGTCCTCTGGAAGATCAGAATGGTAATCCATGTGTGGAGCCAAAAGAGATGGGGGAAGACCTTAAATGATTTTTTTGCATCTCCATTTACTCAGGACACAGAGTCTATAGAAGGGAGGCAAAGTGGCACCAACTTCATAGACCCTATACAGACTACAGAGGAGGAGGTGTTTGCTGTCTTGAGTCAAATTAGAGTGGATAAATCCCCAGGGCCTGGCAAGGTGTTCCCTCGGACCCTACAGCAGTCAAGTTCACAAGCTCCCCAAAAGGCTGTTTGAATTTTAACCCCGGGCTCATGCAAAGAACAAAGTACTGGCAAGGAAGGCACCTCTCCCGTCAGGGGAGCAGACACTCTGTCTGGCTGAAGGTGAAGTGAGGAAGACCCAGGCCAAAGTCAACCCACGCAAAGCTGTGGGGTCAGATAACAAGCCAGGTCATGTCCTGAAATACTGTGCAGCCCAGCTACCTGAGGAGCTGATGGACATATTCAACATCTCTCTGGAACGGTCCAATGCCCCCTTGGTTTGCAAGGCGGCAACCATCATTCTAGTGCCAAAGAAAGTGACAGTAACCTGCCTAAATGACTATCATCCTGTGGCATTGACATCAACCATTGTGAAATGATTTGAGCAGCTGGTCATGGAGAACATTAAAGCCTTTCTCCCGGTTATATTGGACCCTTTCCAGTTAGCTTATCACTTGAACCAATTCACTGATGATGCAATAGCCTCTGCCCTCCACTCTGTCCTGTTCCACCTGGAAAAGGGGTCTCATATGCTAGGTTGCTGTCTATAGACTTCAGTTCAACGCTTAACACCATCATAGTGCAAGAAACTGGTGGGGTAACTGTCCTTGCTGGGTTTCAACACCTCTTCCTATAAGTGGATCCTAGACTTCTTAATGGAAAGGCCATGGTCAGTCCCTGTGGGCAGTAATGTCTCTAGTCCCATTACGCTGAGCACTGGCACTCCCCAGGGCTGTGCGGTCAGACTGCTGTTGTTCACACTGCTGACGCGAGACTGTATCACAGGATCCAGCTCAAACCGTGTCATTATGTCTGCAGGTGGCACAACAATGGCTGGCCTCAACCACAATGATGATGAGTCGGAGTACAGAGAGGAAGTGGAGCAGCAGGTGGATTGGTGTGAGAACAACAACCTAAGTCTGAACGTGGAGGAGACAAAGGAAATCATTGTGGACTTCAGGAAGGTGCAGACTAACCACCTCCCTCTGTAAGTTCATGGCTCTTCCGTAGAGAGTTCAGTGCACCAAGTTCCTGTGAGTTCACATCACAGATGACCACACGAGGTCCCTCAACATCGCCTCCCTGAACAAGAAGACACAGCAGCATCTCCACTCTAAGGAGATTGAGGCAAATAGGGCTCCCCCCCCCCGCCCCCACCATCTTAACTGAATCTTACAGGAGCACCATTGAGAGTGTTTAGTGTGGGAGCAACCAAGCATCAGACTTCAAGACCCTACAAGGGACTGTGAGAATGGCTGAGAGGATCATTAGAGTCTCCCTGGCATCCATCAGGTACGTTTATCAGGAGCGCTGTGTACACAGGACCCTTAGTATTATCGAGGATCCCACCCATCCATCCATCATCCACTTTGACATTTGACCATCGGTCAGGAGGCACCGATGCACAGCGGCCAGGGTGGGAAACAGTTTCTTCCCTCAAGCTATTAGGCTTCTGAACTCCCAGATGCATTGCTTTCGAAGTGACACTGGTTAATCTGTTCTGTACCTTACAGTATTTAATTTATACACTTTATTTTGTTGGTTTATGTGTAATTCATCTGTAGGTATAATCCTTACTTTCCTAAGTTATTGTGTGTTATGTATACTACACCCTGATTTGGAGAAACAATGCCTCATTTGACGGTATACATCTATATAGTTAAATGACAATAAACTTGACTTGACTTGAAATTGCCGGGGCCCTAATAGAGATATTTTAGCAACAGGTGAGGTACCAGAGGATTGGAGGATAGCTAATGTTGTTTCGCTGTTTAAGAAAAGCTCTAAAAAATAAACCAGGAAATTATAGGCCAGTGAGCCTGATAAGAGTAGTGAGTAAATTATTGGCAGGTATACTAAAGAACCAAATATTTGAGTATTTGGATAGACATGGACTGATTAAGAATAGTCAGCATGGCTTTGCGCATGGTAGGTCATGTCTAACCAATCTTATAGAGCTTTTCAAGGAAGTTACTAGGAAAATTGATGAAGGCGAGATAGTGAATGGTGCCTACATGGACTTTGGCAAGGCCTTTGACATAGTCCTGTATGAGAAGTTGGTCAAGAAGGTTCAGTTGCTCGGCATTGGATTAGATATTGACTCTGTGGGAGAAGCCAGAGAGTGGTAGTAGATGGCTGCCTCTCTGACTGGAGGCCTGTGACTAGTGGAGTGCCACAGGGATCAATGCTGGGTCCATTGATTTGTCATCTACATCAACAACCTGGATGATAATGTGGATAAATGGATCAGCAAATTTGAGGATGACACCAAGATTGGGGCCGTAGTTGACAGTGAGGAAGACTATAATGGCATGCAGTGTGATCTGGACCAGATGGAATTTAACGCAGACAAGTGCGAGGTCTTCAACTCTACCATCTACCTAAACTTAGTGCATTTTACAGGGGCTAGTTAATCGACTGCCCTGCATATCATTGGCTTGTGTGAACATGCAAAGTCCACACCAAGAATGCTGAAAGTCAGGATTGAGCCTGGGTCAGTGGAGCGATAAGGCAGCAGCTCTTCTCGCTGTGTATGCTGCATTCTGGAGCAAAACTCAAACAAGCTGCTGGAGGATCGCAATGGGTTGAACAACATCAAGATCCTCCAGCAGTTAGTGTTTTTGTCATAAGGAGATTTCCTTCAATGGGTGAAGGTAAAACCAAGGGGCCAAATTCTCATGATAAGGAATTGCCTACCTTACTCATTATTTTTCACACTATTTTTGTTGTAACTTATATTAAAATTTTACATCTTACACTAGTCTATTGTCACAAAACAACAAACTTCATTATGTATGTTAGTGATAATAATCTGATTCGGATTCCCTATCCCTGAGTGTATTCCTTTGCACTTTCAAATCTTGCAATTGTTGCTCACTAGAGGGTAGGTCAGGACCTACATGCTGGAGAGAGACACGGTGTCAAGAAAAACCACTTGGGACAAGCTAACAAGTGTGGTGGAATCCTTTGGATTATAAACTTACACTAAAAACCTCCTGACTCTTGGCCAATCTGGCTCCAGAAACATATAAAATCTCTGTTTTGGATGTCCCAATCTACTGTCAGGGATGAACATTTTCGAGACACTGGTTTCTGTGTCTAGTTCTGCTGCTAAAGTTTATTCAAGGTGTGAAGGATTTGCAGAAGAAATTCATTGAAATTATTCCAGGGACGGGAGACATTAGTAATGTGAATAAACTGTAGAAATTCAGGTTGTGCTCCTTTGAACAGAGATGTATGTGAAGATATCTGATAGCAGCATTTAAAATCATACAGGCTATAGACAGTGCTTACAGTGCGAAACTGCATTAGCGGAGGGTTTAGAACGAAGTGTTCAAGGTTGTAGGCGATTACCAAAGGAACCAGGAGAGACATGGAGTCATAGAGTAGAATCATTTGGCCATTTGGCCATCTAGTCTGTGATGACCTGGTCTTCTGCATAGTCCCATCAACCTATATTTGGATCATAGCCCTCCATACTCCTCTTATCCAAGTACCTATTTAAACCACTTAACATTTACAATTGAAATTGTATCTACCACCTCTACTGGCAGCTCTTTCCACACCCGTACCACCTTTTGAGTGACGATGATCCCCTCAGATTCCCCTTAAATATTACACCTTGCACCCCAAACCTATGACCTCTAGTTCCAGTCTCACTCAACCTAAGGGGAAACAGCTTCAATGCAATCACCCATTATGCACCCCTCATAATTTTGTATAACTCTTTAAAAATTCCCACTATTCTCCTGCATTCCATGAGGAAAGAAATCTTACATTTTTTGTGAAAGGACTGAGTCTGGAAAGTACTAGTACTAGGGGAACTGGTAAAGATATGTTCAGTTTTGGAGTTGAAATTATTTGATTGTGTGTCACAACCACAGATTCAGCAGCACAACAGATACAGCAATTGTGCTTGTGAAAATGCACGTCTCAGCTAATTATTATTTTGTTGTTGTAGTATTTAACTCCATTCATTCCGTCGTAGTATTTGTCGAGACTTGGACATGAACATAGCCATGCTTCGTTATCTCCATTCCGCCTTGCCTGAGAAATTGGACTGTTGAGTCAACTGACTGTGAGGACTAGCAATATTTGCTTTATTCTTAGTTGTTCTTTTCAATCGCAATGTAGGCTTCGTTTTCCAGTTGAATGTTTTAGTTAACAGCCCTGTTTGACCTAGTGTTTATTGTTTTGTTTTCCCTTTAACACTGTTTGCATTAAAGTCTGTGAACTATCGACCCACTTCAGTGTCTTTCACTCCGCACTTGGGCCATGTCCGAACCGGGTGACATTGTGGGCACATGTGCCAAAAGGCTTTTTCCCAGGGCTGAAATGGCTAACACGAGAGGACACAGTTTTAAGGTGCTTGGAAGTAGGTACAGAGGAGATGTCAGGGGTAAGTTTTTTACGCAGGGAGTGGTGAGTGTGTGGAATGGGCTGCCGGCATTGTGGTGGAGGCGGATGCTATAGTGTCTTTTAGGAGACTCCCGGACAGGTACATGGAGCTCAGAAAAATAGAGGGCTATGGGTAACCTGAGGTAATTTCTAAAGTAAGTACATGTTTGGCACAGCTTTGTGGGCCGAAGGGCCTGTATTGTGCTATAGGTTTCCTATGTTTCTATAACATTGTAGGCCAAAGAGACCATGCCGTGCAGTAATGTTCTATGTTCTATATATGGTGTAAAGTTTGCCTTGCATACCAGTCATACAGATCAATTCATTACATAGTGCATCCAGGTGGTACAAGACAAACAAACGACAGAATGCAATATCTATAGAGAAAGGGCAGTGCAGACAGACAATAAGGTGCAAGATTATAACAAGGTAGATTGTGAGATCAAGAGTCCAGCTTGTGGTACTAGGAAGCTATTCAATAGTCTTATAGCAGCAGGGTAGAAACTTCCCTTGAGGCCGGTGGTACATGCTTGCAGGCTTTTGTAGAAGAAGAAAAGAGAATGAACAGGGTGGATGGGACCATTGATTATGTTGTTTTACTGAGGCAGCGAGAAATATAAACCGAGTCTAAGGAAGCGAGGCTGGATTCTATGCAAAGCTAAGCTGTGTCCACAACTCTCTGCAGTTTCTTACAGTCACAGGTAGACTATGGAGCTGGATTAAGAGTCCATAAGACCATAAGATATAGGAGCAGAAGCAGTTCATTCAGCACATCGAGTCTGCTCCGCCATTTAATCGTCAACTGATCCAATTCTTCCAGTCATCCTCACTCCCCTGCTTTCACCCCATACCATTTGAGGTTCTGGCAAATCAAGAACCTATCTATCTCTGCCTTAAATACGCCCAATGACTTGGCCTCCACAGCTGCTCGTGGCAACAAATTCCACAGATTTACCATGCTCTGACTAAAGTAATTTCTCCACATCTCAGTTCTAAAAGGACGTCCTTCAACCCTGAAGTTGTGCCCTCTTGTCCTAGAATCCCCTACCATCGGAAATAACTTTGTCATATCTAAGCTGTTCAGTCCTTTTAACATTCGGAATGTTTCTATGAGATCCCCCCTCATTCTCCTGAACTTCAGGGAATACAGCCCAAGAGCTGCCAGACGTTCCTCATACTGTAACTTTTTCATTTCTGGAATCATTCTCGTGAATCTTCTCTGAACCCTCTCTAATGTCAGTATATCCTTTCTAAAATAAGGAGCCCAAAACTGAACACAATACTTCAAGTGTGGTCTCATGAGTGCCTTATAGAGCCTCAACATCACATCCCTGCTCTTATATTCTATACCTCTAGAAATGAATGCCAACATTGCATTCGCCTTCTTCATAACTGACTCAACCTCGTGGTTAACCTTTAGGGTATGTTGCACAAGGACTCCCAAGTCCCTTTGCATCTCAGCATTTTGAATTCTTTCCCCATCTAAATAATAGTTTGTCCATTTATTTCTTCCGCCAAAGTGCATGACCATACACTTTCCAACATTGCATTCCATTTGCCACTTCTTTGCCCATTCCCCTAAACTATCTAAATCTCTCTGCAGATTCTCTGTTTCCTAAACACTACCCGCTCCTCATACTGTAGCCTAAATTCTTGACATACATCGTAAAAAGCAGCGGTCCCAACACTGACCCCTGCGGAACTCTACTGGTAACTGGCAGCCAGCCAGAATAGGACCCTTTTATTCCCACTCTCTGTTTTCTGCCCACCAGCCAATGCTCCACCCACACTAGTAACTTCCCCGTAATTCCATGGGCTCTTATTTTGCAAAGCAGCCTCGTGTGCTGCCTTCTGAAAATCCAAGTACACCACGTCAGCGGTATCTCCTTCTTCATTCTGCTTGTACTTTCCTCAAAGAATTGCAGTAGGTTTGTCAGGCAGGATTTTCCTTTCAGGAAACCATGCTGGCTTTGGCTTATCTTGTCATGTGCCTCCAGGTACTCCGTAATCTCATCCCTAACAATCAATTCCAACAACTTCCCAACCACTGAAGTCAGGCTAACAGGTCTATAGTTTCCTTTCTGCTGCCTCCCACCCTTCTCAAATAGCAGAATAACATTTGCAGTTTTCCAGTCATCTGGTACAATGCCAGAATCTATCGATTCTTGAAAGATCATCGTTAATGCCTCCACAATCTCTCCAGCTACTTCCTTCAGAATCCAAGGGTGCATTCTATCGGGTCCAGGAGATTTTTCCACCCTCAGATCATTAAGCTTCCTGAGCACCTTCTCAGTCGTAATATTCACTGCACAAACTTCACTTCCCTGACACTCTTGAATGTCCGGTATACTGCAGGCATTTTACACTGTGAAGACTGATGCAAAATACGCATTCATTCCTCTGCCATCTCAGCATCTCTCATTACAATATCTTCAGAGTCATTTTGTATTGGTCCTATATCTACCCTAAACTCTCTTTTACCCTTTATATACTTAGAAAAGCTTTTAGTATCTTTATTGAAATTAGTCGCCAGCTTCCTCTCATAATTCACCTTTTCCTTCCGAATGACCTCCTTAGTTTTCTTCTGCAAGTTTTTAAAAGCTCCCCAATCCTCTATCTTCCCAGTAGCTCTGACTTCCTTGTATGCCCTCTCTTTTGCTTTTACTTTGGCTCTAACTTCACTTGTCAGCCACAGTAGTGTCCTTCTTCCCTTTGAAAATTTCTTATTTGGAATATATCTGTCTTGAACTTCCCTCATTTTTCACAGAAACTCCATCCATTGCTACTCTGCTATTTTTCCTGCGAGTTTCCCTTTCCAGTCAATTTTGGCCAGTTCCCCTCTCGTGCCACTATAATTTATTTTATTCCACTGAAATACTGACTCATTGAATTTAATTTTCTCTCTTCTCAAAGTCCAATGTGAACTCGATCATATTGTGATCACTGTTCCCTAAGGGTTCCTTAATCTTAAGCTCCCTTATCACCTCCAAATCATTGCACAACACCCAATCCAGCACAACCAATCCCCTAGTGGGTTCAACCACAAGCTGTTCTAAAAAGCCATCCTTTAGACATTCTACAAATCCTCCCTTTTGAGGTCCAATACTGACCTGGTTTTCCCAATTCACTTTCATGTTAAAATCCCCAACGATTGTCATGACATTGCCTTTTCTATCTCCTGTTGTAATTTGCAATCCATATCCCGGCTGCTGTTTGGAGGCCTGTATACAACTGCCATTGGTGTCCTTCTACCCTTGCCATTTCTTAACTCAACCCATAGAGACTCTACACCTTCCAATCCTATATCATCTCTTTCCAATGATTTAATATTATTTCTTATAAACAGAGCCACACCACCCCCTCTGCCTACAAACCTATCTTTCCAATATACTGTATATCCTTGGACGTTAAGCTCCCAATGGCAGCCATCCTTTAGCCAAGTTTCAGAAATGGCCACAACGTCATATTTGCCAATCAGTCGAAGGTAACATAAGGGGAAAACAAGTAGAGAATTTTCGTAAGAGTAGATCTAGATGAGTTATTCTTTCATTAGGTTGGCAGAGACTCAAAGGCTGAATGCATTCCATCAGTGCTGTAATCTTCTGTCAACACTACAATATTCTATCAGTAGTTTAGACCATAAGATGTAAGAGCAGAATTAGGCCATGTGGTCTATCACATGTGCTCTGCTATTTTATCATGGCTGATCCAATTTTCCTCTCAGCCCCAATCTCCTGCCTTCTCCCTGTATCCCTTCATGCATTTGCCAATCAAGAATCTATCAACTTCTACCTTAAATATAGATAAAAACTTGGCCTTCACAGCTGCCTGTGGCAAAGAATTCCACAGATTCACTACTCTATGGCTAAAGGAATCCCTCCTCTTTTTTCTAAAGGACGCCCCCTCTATTCTGAGGCTGTGTCCTCTAGTCTTAGACTCTCCCACCATAGGAAACAGCCTCTCCACATCCCTTCGATCAAGGCATTTCACCATTGGATATGTTTCAATTAGGTCAGCGCGCATTCTGCTGAATTCTGGTGAATACAGTCCCAGAGCTTTGAAATACTCTTCATATGATAAGCTGTTCAAACCTGGAATCATTTTTGTGAAACTCCTCTGAACCCGCTCCAATTTCAGCACATCATTTCTAAGAAAAGGGGCACAAACATGCTCACAATAATCCAAGTGAGGCCTCACCAGTGCTTTATAATGTCTCAACATTATATCCTTGCTTTTATATTGTAATCCTCTTGAAATGAATGCTAGCATTGCATCAGCCTTCCTCACCACAGACTCAACCTGCAAATTAACCTTTAGGGAATCCTGCACAAGGAATCCCAAGTCCCTTTGCACCTCAGTTTTTTGTATTTCCTATCCACTTAGAAAATAGCCAACCCTTCCATTTCTTTCTACCAAAGCGAATGAGCATCCACTGCCCAACTCTCTACTCCATCTGCAATTTCTTTGCCCATTCCCCTAATCTGTCTAAGTCCCTCTGTAGCCTTTCTACTTCTTCAAAACCATCTGCCCCTCCACCTATCTTCATATCGTCTGCAAACTTTGCAACAAAGCCATCAATTCCATAATCCAATTCATTGACATATAATGTACAAACAATTGGTCACAACACAGACCCCTATGGAACGCCACTAGTCACCAGCAGCCAGCCAGAAAATGCACCCTTCATTCCCACTCTTTGCCTGCTGCCAACCAGCCACTGCTTGATCCATGCTAGAATCTTTCCTAAAGCAGTCTCATGTGTGGCAGCTTGTCAAAGGCCTTCTGAAAATCCAAGTACTTAACAGCAACCAATTCTCCTTTGTCTATCCTGCTTGTCATTTCATCAAAGAATTCCAACAGATTTGTTAGGCAAGATTTTCCCTTGAGGAAACCATGCTGACTATGGCCTACGGTATTTTATTGTGTGCCTCCAAGTACGCTGAGATCTCATCCTTAGAATCGAGTCCAACATCTTCCCAACCACTGAGGTCGGACTAACTGGTCTATAGTTTCCTTTTCAGTAGCTGGATGACTCTCAGGAGATGGAGTGGAAATGTAAATAGGCAGTTTGCACAGAACACTCCTGTGGACATTCCCCTTAATAAAAGTATACCATTTTAGATACCTTTGTGCGGGATGCCCTCCCAGGGGAATGCCACAGAGACCAGGTTACTGACACTGAACAGGAGTCTGTGGTGCAGAAGGGAAAGAAGAAGAGGGAGCAGTAGTGATCGGGGACTCAAAAGTCAGAGGAGCAGACAGGAGATTCTGTGGACGTGAATGGGACACCTGGATGGTATGTTGCCTCCCAGGTGCCAGGGTCAGGGATGTCTCGGATCATGTCCACATCACCTTGGAGGGGTAGGGAGAGCAGACAGATGTCTTGGTACATATTGGTACCAATGACATAGGAAGGAAAAGCAAAGAGGTCCTGAGGAGAAAATTTAGAGACCTAGGCAGAAAGCTGAGAAGCAGGACATCCAGGGTAGTAATTTCCAGATTGCTACCTATGCCACACACCAGTGAGGGTAGAAACAGGATGATTTAACATGGCTGAGAAACTGGTGCAGAGGGCGGGGCTTCAGTTCTTAGATCATTAGGATCTCTTCTGGGGGAATGTGACCTATACAAAAGGGACAGGTTGCACCTGAACCCAAGGGGAACTAATATTGTTTGTGGGCAGGTTTGTTAGAGCTATTGGGGAGTGTTTAAAATAATTCGGCATGGGGATGAAACTGGAGTGAAGGGACCCAGGATAAGACAGATGGTAAAAAAGCAAAGATAGCATGCAGTCAGACTGTTAGGAAGGGCAGGCAGATGATAGGACAAAACTGTAGCGAGCAGGGTGAGTATCAGTGCATTAAGGATGCAGAATCGAAAAGGGTAGCAAATACAGTACTCTAAGTGTGATATCTCAATGCACGAGGTATAAAAATTAAAGAGGATGATCTTCTTGTACTTTTATGGATTGTCAGGTATGATGTTGTGGCCATCGCTGAATCGTGGCTGAAGGATCATTGACATTGGGAGCTGAATGTCCAAGGTTACACATTGTAATGGAGGGACAGGGAGGTAGGCAGAGGTGGTGGTGTGGCTCTGCTGATAAAGAATGGCATCAAGTCATTAGAAAGATGTTATGTAGGATCAGGAGATGTTGAATCCTTATGGGTTTAGTTAAGAAACTGCAACGGTAAAAGGGTCCTGATGGCAGTTATGTGCAGGCTTCCCAACAGTAGCTGGGATGTGTGATACAGATTATAATGGGAAATAGAAAAGGTGTGTCAAAAGGGCAACGTTATGATAGTCGTGGTAGATTTTAATGTGCAGGTAGATTGGGAGAATCAGGTTAGTAATGGATCTCAAGAGTGTGAGTTTGTTGAATGCCTACGAGATGGCTTTTAAGAGCAGTTTGTTGTTGAGCCTACCAGGGGATTAGCTATACTGGATTGGGTGTTATGTAATTAACCAGAGGTCATTAGGAGCTTAAGGTAAAAGAACCCTTAGGAACCAGTGACCACAATATGATTGAGTTCAGCTTGAAATTTGATAGGAAGAAAATAAGTCTGGAGTAGCAGTATTTCTGTGAAGTAAAGAAAATTACAGTAGTATTAGAGAGGAGTTGGCCAAAGTAAATTGGAAGGAGATGCTGGCAGGGATGACAGCAGAGCAGCAATGGCGTGAGTTTCTGGGAAAAATGAGGAAGGTGCAGGAGAGATGTATTCCAAGAACAAAGAAATACTCAAATGGCAAAGTAGGTACAACTGTGGCTGACAAGGGAAGTAAAAGCTAATGTAAAACTAGAAGAAAGGACATACAACAAAGCAAAAATTAGACGGAAGATAGAGGAGTGGGAAGCTTTTAAAAACCTGCAAAAAGCAACTAAAAGAATCATTAGGAAGGAAAAGATGAAATTTGAAAGCAAGCTAGCAAACAATGTCAAAGTGGATAGAAAAAGCTTTTTCAAGTATGTAAAAAATAAAAGAGAGATGAGAGTGGATATTGGGCCGCTAGAAAATGAGGCCAGAGAAATAATAATGAGTGACAAGGAGATGTCAGATGAACTAAATGAGTATTTTGCATGAGTCTTCAGTCTTCACTATGGAAGACACTAGCAGTATGCTGGGTGTGAGGGAAGATAAGTGAGTGCAATTTCTATTGCAAGGGAGAAGATGCTGAAAAAGCTGAAAGACCTGATGGTGCATAAGTCATCCAGAACTATGCAACAGGGTTCTGAAAGAGGTAGAGGTAGAGATTGTGGAGGCATTAGTAATGCTCTTTCAAAAATCATTGGACTCTGGCATGGTTCCAGAGGACTGAAAAATTGCAAATGTCACTCCACTCTTTAAGAAAAGAGGGAGGCAGCAGAAAAGAAATTATAGACTAGTTAGCCTGACCTCAGTGGTTAAGAAGATGTTGGAGTCAATTGTTAAGGATGAAGTTGTAGAGTACTTGGTGATTGAGGGCAAGATAGGATAAAGTCAGCATGGTTTCCTCAAGAGAAAATTTTGTCTGAAGAACCTATTGGAATTCTTTGAGGAGTTTACATGTAGGATAGATAAAGGGGTTGCAGTGGATGTTGTATATTTGGATTTTCAGAAGACCTTTGACAAGGTGCCACACAAGAAGCTGCTTACCAAGTTAAGAGCTATGGTACTAGCATAGTTAGAGCATTGGTTGATTGGTAGGAGGCAGCGAGTAGGAATAGAAGGATCCTTTTCTGGTTGGCTGCCAGTGATTAGTGGTTTTCCGCAGGGGTCAGTTTTGGGACCGCTTATTTTTATGCTGTATATCAATGAATAAGATGATGGAGTAGATCACAATCAGAATCAGAATCAGGTTTATTATCATTGGTTTGTGACGTGAAATTTGTTAACTTGGCAGCAGCAGTTCAATGCAATACATAATATAGGAGAAAAAAATTAATAATAATAAATAAGTAAATTGTATTCAGTATACTTTTATACAGTATATGTATTTTGAATAGATTAAAACTCATGCAAAAACCAGTAACACTATATATTTTTAAAAAATAAAATTATGTCCAAGGGCTCAGTGTTCATTTAGGAATCAGATGGCAGAGGGGAAGAAGCTGTTCCTGAATCGCTGATGGCTTTGTTGCCAACTTTGCTGATGACATAAAGATTAGTGGAGTGGCAGGTAGTGTTGAAGAAACAGGAGGCTGCAGAAGGACTTAGAGACAGATTAGGAGAATGGGTGAGAAAGTGGCAAATGAAATACAATGTTGGAAAGTGCACGGTTATGCACTTTGATAGAAGAAATAAATGTGCAGACTTTTCTAAATGGGGAGAAAGTCCAAAAATCTGAGATGCAACTTGAGAGTCCTTGTGCATGATTCCCTAAAGGTTAATTTGCAGATTGAGTCTGTGATGTGGAAGGCAAATACAATGTTAGCATTCATTTCAAGAGGACTAGAATCTAAGAGCAGGGATGTGATGTCGAGGCTTTATAAGGCACTGGTGGGGCCTCACCTTGAGTATTGTGTACAGTTTTCAGCTCCTTATCTCAAGAAGTCACTGCCATTGAAGAGGGTTCAGAGGAGATTCACAAGGATGATTCCGGGAATGAAAGGGTTATCATATGAGGAACGTTTGATGGCTCTGGGCCTGTACTCACTGGAATTTAGAAGGATGAGGGGGGAGATCTCATTGAAACCTTTCGAATGTTGGAAGGTCTAGACAGAGTAGATGTGTAAAGGGTGTTTCCCATGGTGGGAGAGTCTAGGACAAGAGATCACAGCCTCAGGGTAGACGGGCATCCATTTAAAACAGAGATGCAGAGAAATTTCTTTAGCCGGGGGTGGCGAATTTGTGGAACTTTTTTACCACAGGCAGCTGTGGAGGCCAGGTCACTGGGTGTATTAAGGAGATTGATACG
This sequence comes from Mobula hypostoma, assembly GCF_963921235.1. NCBI lineage: Eukaryota > Metazoa > Chordata > Chondrichthyes > Myliobatiformes > Myliobatidae > Mobula > Mobula hypostoma. The sequence continues at coordinate 111,069,837 of NC_086106.1, read as the reverse complement.
TTCTTGATTGGCCACGCCGTCCAAGGTTATGGGGAGAAGACTGGGGAGTGTGGCTAAGGAGGGCAGAAAAGGGTCAGCCATCATTAAATGGCGGGGCAGACTCAATGATCCAAATGTCCTAATTCTGCTCTTATGTGTTCTGGTCTTCTTCTCTCTCTTTCCCTTCTTGAAGTGTGCAGTGACATTTGCAGATTTCCAGTTTTCCAGAACCATGCCAGAATCTAGTGATTCTTGAAAGATCATTACTAATGCCTCCACAATCTCTTCAGCCACCTCTTTCAGAACATCAGGGTGTACAGCATCTGGTCTAGGTGATTTATCTTCCTTCGGACCTTCCAGTTTCCCATGAACCTCTGTCCAGCTATGGATATTTCACACACTTCATGCCCTCTGTTACCTGGAACTTCTACCATACTGCTAGTGTCTACCAAAGTGAAGACTGATGCAGAATGCTTATTCAGTTCATCCTCCATTTCCTTGTCCCCCTTTACTACCCCTCCAGCATTGTTTTCCAGTGGTCTGATATCCACTTTCACCTCTCTTTTACACTTTATCTATCCGAAGAAACTCTTTAATATTATTGTCTAGTTTACTGTGGTATTCCATCTTTACCTTCTTAATGACTTTTCTAGCTACCTTCTGTTGGTTTTTAAAAGCTTCTTAATCTTCTAACTTCCCATTAATTTTTGCTCTATTATATGCCCTCTCTGTGGCTTTTATGTTGGCTTTGACTTCCCTTGTTAGCCACGGTTGTGTCATCTTTCCTTTAGAATACTTCTTCCTTTTTGGGCCTTCCGAATATATATTGTGCCTTCCGAATTGCTTCCAGAAATTCCAGCCATTGATGCTCTGCTGTCAATCCTGCCAGTGTTGTTTTCCAATCAATTCTGGCCAACTCCTCTCTCATGCCTCTGTAATTCCCTTTACTCCACTGTAATACTGATACGTCTGACCTTAGCTTCTCCTCAAGTTTCAGGGTGATTTCAATCATATTATGATCACTTTTCCCTGAGGGTTCTTTTACCTTAAGCTCTCTAATCAGTTCTGGTTCATTGCACAACACCCAATGCAGAATAGCTGATCCTCGAGTGGGCTCAACCACATGCTGCACTAAAAGGCCATCTCGTAGGCACTCTAGAAATTCCTCCTCCTGGATTCCAACACCAACGTGATTTTCCTAATCTACCTGCATATTGAAGTTTCCCACAATTATCGTAACATTGCCCTTTTGGCATACATTTTCTACCTCCCATTGCAATTTGTAGGCCACATCCTTACTACTGTTTGGTTGTCTGTATACCACTCCCATCAGGGTCTTTTTACCTTTGCAGTTCCTTAGCTCCATCCACAATGATTCAACACCTTCCCACCCTATGCCACCTCTTTCTAACGATTTGATTTCATTTTTTACCAGCAGAGCAATGCCACCCCCCTTGCCTTACTGCCTATGCTTTCAACATATTATGTGTCCTTGGACATTCAGCTCCCAGCTATAAATTTTCAGCCATGATTCAGTGATGCCTACATCATACCTGCCAGTCTGCGACTGTACTGCAAATTCATCGAACTTGTTCCGTATACTTTACGCATTCAAATACAACACCTTCAGTCTTTTCGATTTTGTTACACCATGCTGTTGTGATGGAAATGAGACAGATTCTTTGGATCTCAAAGGCAAGGATTCTGGACACACAGTTTTAACAATAAGGAGTTTATTTACAAGGGGAGAAGAGCTTGGGGACAACACAAGCAGCTACAATATTCGCACAAACATGCTTAGAATAGACGAGCGAGGGAAAAGTCGGGTCGGCAGTACAATACACAGGAAAACGGTGTGGGGACAGAGTACAGGTACATATACAAGCAAGGGAAAAGTAACTACAATACCTGCCACCTCTTGACTATGGGCAGGCACGGCTCTCTGCTACAGAGATAACAATAAGCGCTCCCAGAACCCTATTCAATGCACAGCCCAGCACATGTCTCCAGCGCTGTTCTGCAGTCTTCAGCCTGGAGTGAGGCAGGGTGGTCCCTCGAGGATGGCAAAAAAGAGAGCGAGCCAAGCACATGTAGCACCCTTTATAGGTCAGGGGGCTGGAGGATCCAGCCCAGGTGATTCACCAGGGGGGCCAACGGCTTGGTGCTAGACGGGTTAATCCAATTAAGGTGCTCAATGGTTAAGTGTGCATTGATTAGTTGGGAGGGGTGAAATGTTGACTGGCATGTGGTGTGCCTTCCGACCAGGCAGAGGGCAGTGCTGAGCCGTGACAGGCACGGCTCTCTGGATACACGTGCTCAACCTTTTGATTCCTAACTTTGTCTGAGGTCTTGCCAACATCTGCATCCACAACCTCTCCACTAACTATTATACATTATAGTTCCCATCCCCCTGCAACTCTAGTTTGAACGTCATTGTGCAGCATTAACAAACCTTCCCACTAGGATATTTGTCCCCCTCCAGTTCAGTTGCAAACTGTCCCTTCTGTACAGCTCCCACCTTCCTTCAAAGAGACCAAAATAATCCAAAAATCCTATGCCCTCCTTCCTACACCAACACCTTAAGCCACATATTAAACTATATAATCTTCCTAGTTGTAACCTCACTAGCACATGGCACAGGTACCAATCCTGAGATCACAACCCTGGAGGTTCTGCCCTTTAAATTAGCACCTAATTCCCTGAAATCCCTATACAGAACCTTGTCACTCGTCCTACCCATGTCATTGGTTCCTACATGGACCACAACCTCTGGCTGTTCACCCTCCAACTTAAGAATGCTGAGGACTCGATCTGAGATAGATATCCCAGACCCTGCACCCAGGAGGCAATATACCATCTGGGAATCTCATTCTCGCCTACAGAACCTCCTGTGTGTTCCCCTAACTAATGAATCCCCTATCAACACAGCATGCCTCTTGTTACGGACCAGCAACAATAGATGCAGAATGGAGTCGGGGAATTAATGCAAAACAACTAAATTTATTGACGTTTACGCAGAAATATAGAAACTTAAACAAACAACTAACTTAAGCAGAAGTTAACGGTGATATGCGTCTATAGCTCCCAAACAATCAAACTTAGAAACAGTTCTTAACAAAGTCTTACTCAAGCACAGTCTCACAGTGGCAGTTCAGGAAGTCCAGGTGATTCATGAAATAAGTGAGAGGAGAGACTTGTATATTCACGATGCAATGAAGAGACGATCTTGGAGATTCACAAAACAGCGGAGAGGCAATCTTGAAGAAACAGTTACCGGAGTTTGCAGCCACGGAGTACCTTTTTCGAAGAGTCCAAGAAGAGCGGGATTTCACAGAGTAACTGACAGGGAATGTCCCTTTCGCCGAAATGGTCACCACACAACACCCGAAGCCTGCAACCTTCACTCTCACTCTCTCTTCCCGTCGATTTCTTAACGACTCCCAAATGAGCGACTGACTCACTAAATGACTGCGACTCTTTCTATACCGTCAGGAATATGTCATTACGTGACTCTCACAGAAACAAAGTCATGGATTCCCAGTAAACCACGTGGCGCCCCCAGGAATCGAAACTGCAAGCTTCCAGCAAAGCAAGAGTATAGATACAACTCACTTAGTAAATGAAACTAATATCGCGTGACATCCACAGGAATTGAAACTGTGGACCCATAACACTCTTTTTCCCCCTTCCCTTCTGAGTCACAGAGCCAGATTCAGTGCCAGAGACCTGGCCGCTGTGTCTTTCCTCTGTTAGGTCATTCCCCTGACATTATCCAAAGTGATATACCTGTTGTTGAGGGGGATGGTCACGGGGGTACTCTGCACTGGCTCCTCAATCCGTTTCCCCTTCCTGACTGTCACCCAGTTTCCTGTGTCCTGCACCTTGGGACCTCTCCATATGTCCTATCTATCACGCCTTCAGCCTCCCGAATGATCTGGAGTTCATCCAGTTCCAGCTCTAACTCCTTAAAGCGGTTTGTTAGAAGCTGCACTTCTTGCAGTTGTAGTTGTTAGGGAGACTGGAGGTCTCCCTACCTTCCCATGTTGTGCAAGAGGAGCTTTGCACTATACAGCCTGACTGCTGTACTGTCCTAGCTGAGCAGATATAAAGAAGAGGAGGAAAAAAACCTGAGCTTTTCCTTCCTCTGCTTTCTCTGATTTTACTGGAATTTCAGTGTAGATCTCTGTGACGAGGTTTCTGGAGTAGGACATGAAACTAAAACCTCTTAACATAAATGCAACAGCCAACACCTAAAGGAAGGGAAATAGAGATATACAAAAGTGGTTCAAGATTTGAGTGTGTTTGCTACCCTAAGTTGTCACAAGCAACACACACAAAGTTACTGGAGAAACTCAGCAAGTCAGACAGTTCTCTGGAGGGAAATGGACAGTTGACATTTCAGGCCAAAACCCCTTCATCAGCCCTGAGGGAAAGATCTCGTTCAAAACATTGACCGTCATTTCCCTTCAGTGATGTTGCTGTGTTCATCCAGCATTTTGTTACTCAAGATTCCTGGCATCTCTCTTGTTAGCCTGAGTTGCTACTGTGCTGGCTTACCAGCGATTAACTCGCAGGGGGAGCCAAGAGGTCAAAAGAGGCAGCGGGCGATTGCAGACTCAGCTATCTCGATCATGAGCACAACCTCCCCCATTGTCAGGGGTATCTACAAGAGGTAATCTTTCAGGAAGGCAACATCCATCATAAGGACCCACACCATCCAGACCATGCCCCCTCCTTGCTGCTATCAGGTTCTTCAATATTTCTGAAAAGCACTAATGCTTCCTCATACTCTGCTTCTTTTCACACCCCCTCAACTTGCTAACGTCATTATGTTTGTTCCGTCATGCAATTTATGAATAATTTACATTTATGTTAACTTATGTTTGTCGTGTTGTAATGTTGTGTTTATAACCACACCGCTATTTGTTATTTGTGTTTAGGAAATAAAAATGTGGACTTACCTTTTTTCTGTATTAAATTACATACATTCATAAGCAAAGCAATTTAATACAGAAAAAAGGTAAATCCACATTCTTATTTCCTAAACACAAATAACAAACAGCGGTGTGGTTATAAATCCAAGTATGCAGCATTATTTATTAAAAATAGAGTACTGCAGATGCTGTAAATCTGAGGTCAAATAGAGAAGGGTGAAATACCCAGAGACTTAAGAAGCATCTGTGGGGAAAGAAAATAATATCAAAAATATAAGTATGATTTGGAAAGTTTATAATGAATGTAATTTTTTAAAAAAGCAAATGTCATGAATACTTAAGACGATTAGGTTACATTTGGAACTCACTGTGTATCTTCTGTCCTAGCTATAAGCGACTGGTCCTCGGCAAAGTACACATTTACTGCTATTATACCAATGATGCAGATTACAATATTCATAGGAAATTTCAAAGAATGATCCACATTTGGGAATGTAACTATATTCTTGCCAAAAGCCATGTAGCAGATTCTGCTTTTAAAATGTTGTTTTTCCTTCAGAACTGATTGCTTCTACAATGTGGAATTTTTGGAACCAATTTCATTTATTTTTAAGTTAATTTTGTAACAGAGTTTTTGATGCATATGTAGTCTATTTTCTTTTCATGTAATATTTTCTGTGAGAAAATTCAGATATTTGGTCAAATAATTGGGTAGCAATGCTCATAATAATGTTAACTAATTGTATTTCTATACAGAGAAAAGAGAAGATGGAGAATCAGTTTGGAAGATAAATTAATTTCAGGGATTGGAATCAGGTAAATATATAAAATGTCGCACATAAACCTCTTGATATAAAGCGGTTTTGCTTAATAATCCAAGAAACCAACAGTTCCTTTTCTTTGTCTTCTTGAAAAGTTTAATAGCAGTTGGCAGACCAACATAAAGTTCATTCCCATCACCAACTAAGTTGGAGTGTGGAGCAAAGAGAAAAGTATACCCACTAAATTACACCCCCCTAAAAAAAACTCAAATAATATTAAAAAATTCAGATGCTTTTCAGAAAGTCAAATATGCATTAGTAATCATTGCGATGGCAGTGATATCCTAACAAACTTTCTATGTTAATCTGTATCTGTCCCAAAGATCTCAATTTAGCAATTAAATGTTTCCTTTGCACCTCATAGGAATTGCATTCAAAAAATATATGCTGCACCATTTCTTTACAAGTGCCCTCCCTATAGATGCACATATCTTGTATAGTAATTCTGAATGGGAAATTATTCAACCTAATATGTCTAATACATCAACGTGTAACTATAATTTCTTCTCTCCTTTTATACCCATCTCCCAGTTGAGTTCCCACTATCCTCTGAACTTTATATAAATGCCGCCCTTTTGTTTCCTTATCCCAACTTTATTGCCATAGTGATTGAATAGATTTTTAAATTCAAGCTTTCATCTCACCCTTATGGAAATGCACCGCTACATTTATACCTCTAATTTTAAGTGATTGCTTGGTTAGGATGTCTGCCACCTCATTACCTCCAACCCCAACATGGGTAGGAACCCATGTGAAATGTATACCTAGACCCTGCAGCCTTAACAGATGTTGTCCAATCTCAAGAAGAATTTTTTGATAGCTAAAATGATTGCAACCATCTCAGACATGAATACTGATACTTTGTCTGATAATCTTTTCTTAATAGTGACCTGAAACTTTGGAACGTAAACAGCAAAACCTGAACGACCTGTCACCGGAGCTTTTGAACCATCTGTGTAGATACGTAAGAAACCATAATACTGCTAAACTTCCTGTGCCACTGATAAACAAATACTCCTCATCTTGATCTTTTATTTAAGTCCCAAATCAACCACAAGCAAAGGGAAAACCCATGGAGGTGTTACAGAAACAGGTAATCTGGTACCATAATCCACATTAAACAACTCAAGATTCTGCACCTATTCATTTCCCATCCACTGAAAACTGAAGACCTTACAATTACAGTGCTGCCAACACTCTACCAATGTTCCCAAGATTGGATGACCAACTTTATGTCCTCTTACGTTAACCCAATAAACCATTGTTAACTCTAATCTGTGTAGATGCAAAGGTACTTCACCCATTCACACCAGCAATGTCGAATTTGGGATGATTTAATAGTACCACAACATAATCTCAATGCTTCAAGACTGCTGGTGAGGCTGACCCATAATCAAAGACAAATCTAATTGGAGGAATATACATTTGTTTAAGTGACCTTCTACTCACACCCCAATCACACCCAGTCAAGCACCTGAGCACATTAAGGGCTTTTTTACACTTCTCTAGAATTTTATTCACGTTAGCCTTGTGTCCATCTACATACCTAGAAACTTTACCACTAACTCTTATTTAAGAGATTTATCATATAACTTAAGACCAATTGTGGGTATAATGTTCCTTTTAGAAAAACAAATACTTGAATCTTTGCAACAGGAAATTTAAGTCCCCACTGATGTCCCCATTCCTGAACTTCATTAAAGGCTGCCTACATTCTCCTAACCATGAAATTTATATTCCTGCCTCTGTTCCACACTGCACCATCATCAGTATGTAACAACTTGGAAATATCTGAGCCAATATTTAAGAAAATATCATGAATCATACAATAAAAAAAGGAGCGGGCTATTCACATTCCCCTGTGGAGTTCCATTTTCTATCTCATACTCGTTAGGGAATCTTGTTCCCACCCTAACTTCTATCTTTCTATCACATGAAAAATATTGACTCCAACTGAACATTCTACCACCTATTCCCACGTTTTCCAGTTTAAGCAACAATTCTTATGTCCATAACCTTTCACAAGCTTTCTCTACACTTTTGGAATGTTGTTGCTCGCTTCAATTGTTTGCATGATTTGAGTACTTTTTTCTTTCTCTTGCGCATCGGGTGTTGGTCTTTTATTTTTATTTTTTTCTCCAATTGGGTTCCTTTGGGTGTCTTTCTTTGAGGCTACCTGTAAGCAAACAAATCTCAAGGTTGTATAATTTATACATTCTATGTACTTTGAATTTGAATCAAAGAAAATTACTACCACCGTTTCTTTATTAATTTGAGTCTTATGAATATCAGATTCCAAACTTAGATAGACGAAGGAGAATTGGTTGATGTTCTGTATTTGGATTTTCAGAAGACCTTTGACAAGGTGCCACACACGAGGTTGTTTAACAAGCTGTGAGCCCATGGTATTGCAGGGAAATTTCTAGCATGATAAAACAGTGGCTGACTGGCAGGAGGCAAAGATGGGAATAAAGGGAGCCTTTTCTGGTTGGCTATCGATAACTAGTAGTGTTGGGACCGATTCTTTTTACGTTATATGTCAATGATTTGGATGATGGAATTGATGGTTTGAAGCAATATTTGATATGAAGTTAGGTGGAGGAGCAGATAGTTTTGAGGAAGTAGAGAGGCTACAGCAGGGGTCCCCAAACTTTTTTGCACTGTGGACCGGTTTAATATTCACCATATTCTTGTGGACCGGCCGACGGGGGAGGGGTGTTCAAGTTCAACAGTGGGCATGACAGGGAATGAGGAAAGATGCAGCTGACTCATATCGTTTCTTAATGCATGCATTACTAAATGACAATAAAAGAGGACTATGTGTCTTCATAATTATATAAATCATATCGTTTCCTCGTGGCCCGGTAGCACATGCTTTGCGGCCCGGTGCTTGGGGACCACTGGGCTACAGGACTTAGACAAATTAGGAAAATGGGCAAAGAAATGGCAGATGGAATACAGTGTTTGGAAGTGTATGGTCATGCCCTTCAGTAGAAGACATGAAAGGGATGACTATTTTCTAAATGGAGAAATAATACAAAAAACTGAGGCGCAAGATGTGAGATTCCATAAAGGTTAATTTGCAGGTTGAGTCTGTGGTGAGGAAGGCTAATGCAATGTTAGCATTCATTTCAAGAGGACTACAATATAAAAGCAAGGATGTAACGTTGAGACCTTATAAAGCAGTGGTGATCCTCAGTTGGAGTATTGTGAGCAGGTTTGGGCACCTCATCTTAGAAAGGATGTGCTGAAACTGGAGAGAGTTCAAAGGAAGTTCACAAAAATGATTCCAGGTTTGAACAGCTTGTCATATGTAGAGTGTTTGATGTCTCTGGGCCTGTATTCACTAGAATTCAGAAGAATAAGTGGTAACCGCATTGAAACCTATTGAATGGTGAAAGGCCTTGATGGAGTGGATGAAGGAGAGGATGTTTCCTATGGAGGGAGAGTCTAAGACCAAAGGCACAGCCTCAGAACAAAGTCTTAGAATGGAGATGAGGAGGAACTTATTTAGCCAGAGACTGATGAATCTGTGCAATTCATTGCCACAGGCAGCTGTGGAGGCAAAATCATTGGGTATATCTAAGGCAGATGTTGATAGATTCTTGATTGGCCAGGGCATGAAGGGATACGGGGAGAAGGCAGGAGATTGGGGCTGAGAGGAAAAAATGGATCAGCCATGCTGAAATGGCGGAGAAGACCCAATGGGCCAAATGGCCTAATTCTGTTCCTATGTCTTTGTGGTAAACCATATAATATGTTGTAACTGGGTTACCTGTCTGGACACGCCCCTCTGCTGACTGACCCTGTGGCTCCTCCCACAGACCCCTGAATAAAGGCGATTTCGCCCTGCTCCTCTCCCTCAGTCTAGGGGCAGACACTCAGCATGCTGGAAATCACATTTTACTGCGAATAAAAGCCTTTCAGTATTTACCCTACTTCAGTCTTTTGGAGTAATTGAAGGCGCAGTAAATTTTAAAGCATGGAACACACTCTGAGACCCGACAAGTTAGACCTTGATCCGCAAACACCTGAAGCTGGAAACGCTTTCGAACTCTGGCTGGCCTGCTTCGAATCGTACCTAGAGGAGATTAAAGCGACCGACTCCGCAGTGAAGCGCAGAGTTCTACTCTAGGGTCAGTCCACGGGTTTATTCGCTGATCAGAGACCAGCCGAGCTACGACGGCGTGATGAGCGCACTCAAAGAACAATACCTGTGGCCGGTAAACAGCGTCTACGCGCGACATCGTTTAGCGACTCAGCACCAGCGGCCCAGGGAATCAAATGCTGAGTTTGTCCGGGCGCTACAGACGCTCATGTGAGCCTGCAATTGCCAAGAACTGACGGCAGGACAGCATGCAGAGCTCCTAGTGAGAGACGCCTTCATCACGGGGACCAGGCCAGTGTATGTGCGCCAGCGGCTGTTGGAAAAAGCTGATCTTACCTTACGTTCGGTGATCGAGCTGGCCGACACACTGGAGGCTGCTCTGCACAACTCTGATGCTCTCCATGCACGCGATCCCCCGATGGCCTTGTGGACACCGCAGACCCCGCAACCCGCCGGCGACTTGACCTCGGCTGCTGCCAGTCGCGAGTCCGCGAAGTGCTACTTCTGCGGACTGGAGAAGCACCCCCGGAAACGTTGCCCGGCCCGACAAGCTATCTGCTCCAGCTGCGGAAAGAAGGCCCACTTCGCCAAGCTCTGTAAGTCCAATCCACGAGCGGGATCAAGCAGCGCCGCGTGCAAGACATGGGGGTTGCCATCTTGCCTGCCGCCATCTTCCCTGCACGCCACCACCACGTGCGAGACATGGAGGTCGCCATCTTGGTCGGAGCCACCTCCCACCGCCTACGACCAACGGGTGCTCACAGGGCACCCCACCACACCGGAACAAGACAGCGACTCAACCCTGGCTTCTGTGACCCTCGACCAAAGCGCTCCCCACCAGCTCGCAAGGTCAATGATGCACATCCTGGTGGAGGGGCGCAGGACAAGCTGCCTGTTTGACACGGGCAACATGGAGAATTTTATCCACCCGGACACGGTGCAGCATTGCGGACTCGCGATTCGGCCGGTAAGTCAGAGGGTCGCCATGGCTTTCGGGTCGCATACAACAGACATCCGGGGGGTTTGTGTAGCGGTGCTAGTGGTGCAGGGCACAGAATATCGAGACTTTACGTTACTGGTCATGCCTCAACTGTGTGCCCCTGTGCTACTGGGGCTCGACTTCCAGAGCCACCTGAAAAGCGTGACAATGGAGTATGATGGGCCCCTCCCACCAATCACTGTTGTAAATCCCCAGTTTTGTAGGACTACGTCACATACCCCACTACTGACCACACACACACACACACCGACCCGCACATCCCACCCAACACCATGCCAACTGCCGCACTACCGACACCACTTGCGGCCTCTCCACCCTCAAGATCCCACCTCCCCCACCGCTGTTCGCCAACCTGACCCCCAACTGTAAACCTGTGGCAACTAAAAGCAGGAGGTACAGCGCGGGGGACAGAGCCTTCATTAAGTCGGAGGTGCAGCGGCTGCTCAGGGAGGGGGTCATTGAGGCAAGCACAAGTCCTTGGAGGGTGCAGGTGATCGTTATTCAGAACGGGGAGAAAAATAGGATGGTTGTGGACTATAGCCAGACCATCAATAGGTTCACACAGCTCGACGCGTACCCTCTACCCCGCATCGCGGATATGGTCACTCAGATAGCACAGTACAAGGTGTACTCGACCATAGACCTAAAATCTGCTTACCATCAGCTCCCCATCCGCCGGGAGGACTGCCCTCATACCACCTTCAAGGGGGACAGCAGGCTTTATCACTTCCTGTGCGTCCCTTTCGGGTCACGAATGGTGTATCTGTCTTCCAGAGGAAAATGGACCGGATGGTGGACCAGTGCCAACTGAAGGCCACATTCCCATATCTGGATAACATCACCATCTGCGGTCACGACCGACAGGATCACAAGAACAACCTCCAAAAATTTGTCCAAGCGGCCAAAGCTTTCAATCTCACCTATAACAAGGACAAGTGGGTGTTCGGGACCACCCGACTTGCTATCCTTGGGTGTGTCCTGAAGAACAGAGTCATTGGCCCTGACCCCGACCTTATGCGCCCCTGTTGGAACTCCCTCTTCCCAACACCCTCAGAGCCCTCAAAAGGTGCCTGGGCTTCTTTTCATATTACGCCCAATGGGTCTCTAACTACGCAGACAAGGCCTACCCCCTGGTCAAGTTCACCACATTCCTCCTCTCAGCTGAGGCCCACGCGGTCTTCAGCCGCATAAAAGTGGACATTGCCAAAGCAGCAATGCATGCAGTGGACGAGGCCATTCCCTTCCAAGTAGAGAGTGACGCCTCCGACTTTGCACTGGCTGTTACCCTCAACCAGGCAGGAAGACCGGTGGCGTTCTTCTCCCGTACCCTTCAAGGCCCTGAACTTCGACACTCTGCGGTAGAGAAAGAGGCCCAGGCCATAGTGGAAGCTATTAGGCACTGGAGCCACTATCTCACCGGCAAAAAGTTCACCCTGCTGACTGACCAGCGCTCAGTCGCATTCACGTTTAGTAACCAACAGCGGGGCAAAATCAAAAACGATAAAATTCTGAGGTGGAGAATCGAACTCTCCACCTACAACTATGACATCATGTACAGGCCTCGGAAGCTCAATGAGCCTTCCGATGCCCTATCCCGTGGAACGTGCGCCAGCGCGCAGATCGACCGGCTATACGCCCTACATGTAGATCTTTGTCACCCGACTTCTCCACTTCGTGAAAGCCCGGAACCTGCCTTACTCCCTTGAGGAGATCAGGACGATGACCAGGGACTGCCAAGTCTGCGCAGAGTGCAAACTGCACTTCTACTGACCCGAAAAGGCACAACTAATCAAGGCCACCCGCCCCTTTGAGCGACTGAGTGTTGACTTCAAGGGCCCCCTTCTCTCCACCAACTGCAATGTGTACTTTCTTAACGTTATCGACGAGTACTCGCGGTTCCCCTTCGCCATTCCCTGCCCCGACACCACTACCATGTCAGTTATAAAAACCCTGCGCAAGCTCGTCACTCTGTTCGGATACCCATGCTATATCCACAGTGACAGAGGGTCCTCGTTTATGAGTGACGAGCTGCGCCAATACCTACTGGCTAGGGAAATTGCAACTAGTAGGACCACGAGCTAATATCCCCGGGGGAATGGACAGGTGGAGAAGGAGAATGGCACGGTGTGGAAAGCCACACTCTTAGCCCTCAGGTCAAAGGGACTGCCGGTCTCCCACTGGCAGGATGTCCTTCCCGAGGCACTCCACTCCATCCACTCCCTGTTATGCACGTCCGCCAATGCCACCCCTCATGAGCGGCTCTTTTCCCAGAAAGTTGACCACTGGGACTACCCTACCAACTTGGCTGACGTCCCCGGGGCTAGTGTTGCTCCGGAAACATGCGAGGAGCAATAAATACTCCCCAATGGTCGAGAGGGTTCACTTACTTCATGCAAACCCCCAGTTCGCCTATGTGGTTTTACCTGTCAGGCAGGAGGACACAGTCTCCATCGTGACCTGGCGCCCGCAGGAGCACCGGGCTCCTACCCTGAACACTCCACGGTGACTATTAACCCCGTATCCACCGACTCCATGGTGACTATTAACCCCGTATCCACCGATATGTATACCCACCAGACACTGCGCACTCCAAGCCCCACACAGACACCACCAGACACTCCCATACCAGGCGCGACGCACGTGCACGAGGGATTACCGACACCCAACGTGCTGGTACCTCAAGTCAGGCCGGAGCCAGCACAACCGCCGTCGCCGGTGCAATCATACCGGTGCTACGTAGATCACAGCGATGGACTCGACCGCCTGATAGACTTGACCTGTAAATATACTTGTTTTAAATATTGTCAGTCACTTCACCCCACGGGACTCTTTTAAAAAAAAAGGAGGGGTGCATGTGGTAAACCTTATATATGTTGTAACTGGGTTAACTGTCTGGACACGCCCCTCTGCTGACTCCCCCTGTGCTCCTCCCACAGACCCCTGAATAAAGGTGATTTCACCCTGCTCCTCTCCCTCAGTCCAGGGGCAGACACTCAGCATGCTGGAAGTCATGTTTTACTGCGAATACAAGCCTTTCAGTATTTACCCTACTTCAGTCTTTTGGAATAATTGAAGGTGCATCAGTCTTATAGTCTTAACACCAGTCTATAGTCAAAACCAACAGTTCCGTTCAAAGAAAGGTAATACAATGCAATGGGCGTTGCCTTCTGCTGTGGCGAAGGTGGGCAAACTAACACTCGGAGTCTGAATAAAACATCTCCAACATCATTTAGATAGGACACTGTATCACAGGAAGGCTACACCCTGTAACATGGATAATCAATTTTCAGTGTGGTGCAAGCCTTTAAGGGCAAGGTGCACCCGGTAACATGAATATACCATGTTCTCGTGTGGCGGCGAATCGCAGTGCGGGAGAATATTCCGAGCTGGTGCGAAGTGCAGCGAGCTCGCCCTGTACTATGAATATTCAAGCACCCCTGTGACAGAGAGACGTCGATGTTGATTTATCCCCTCTCATGGGTTCCAGGGAACGGTCCGCCCGATTTTCAGAACGCTGAATAAGTAATATGTGCGGATGAATGTTGCGTTATTGGTTTATGCCGGCTGCGGGTGGAGTCTGTCAATCTTTTGCATTTTAAAACGCCTCAGACCGAGCGCTGGCGGTAAAGTAAGCAGAGCGGGGTTTAAAATTTAATCTGTCCTCTCTGGAAGATGGCGGAGGCGCTCGGGGTGGCCGACACCCGCAGACTGCACAGCAAACCGCAGGATCTGAACGATGCCTACGGTCCCCCCAGCAATTTCCTAGAGATCGACATCTTCAACCCGCAGACCATCGGCGTCGGGAGGAGCAAGTACACCACTTACGAGGTCCGAATGAGGGTGAGTGTTCCGCCTCTGTCCTGCACAGCCGGGCAGGGCTGGAAATCGAGCCCGAGGCTTCCGCTGTGGCCTTCATTCTTTCTCCAGACCATGGCAGTCTTTTGCCTCTGTGGGAAAGGTGTTTTATTTTTGGGAGAATGAACGTAGGGTCATTCCTACTGACAAAACAACATTATCTGTACGAATGTATATTTGGCGTTTCTACATTAATTTAGGCATTAAAACAACCAAATGTAGGCTCCGGAGTGTTATTTTCTGTATTGCAATGTCTGCTTTCCGTTTATGCCTTTATATAACCGCATACATTTTATTTGTAAGGGCGGGTCAATTAGCGAGTTGATCTTGTAACTTTTTCATGGTTTATTTTCAGTATTAGCTATAGAGATTTCTAGAAGGACCAAACAATCTCCTGTAAAATCTAACGTTAGTTTACGTCGCTGACAGGCGGTGTGTATTGTCGTTCCAATCACTTAACTTTCTAGTGAATGGAGACATATCTTAGAAGAATTCCTGCTATTCGAAGAATGGACTGAAGGTGCAAATATGTCTAATAATTCAAGATTCTTTAACTGGCATTCACGACATTTGAAAGTAAATTGCGCAGAGCACCACTAGATGCTTTATAGAAAGGTCTGTGGTCTGATTATATCGTGTTTATCTCAACTGTCAAAATTTGTTTTTGGTCCTAGTTCTCGTTTTGCCAAATCCCGTTTTTTAAATAAAACGTGGAATTGTAAAACTGTATCTCATAGTGTATTTTATTTTGGGCTTTACTGAGGAGAGTTTAACAATTGAAATGTAGAAAACAGCATCACTATTGGATAAACAGCACAGATGCTATCCTGCAGCATGGAAAGGTATTAATAAAGTGGTGTGTCAGAAAATGATGTTGCCTTCATTTGTTCATTTGAATTTTCTGTGCTAAGTATGTATATGAAATATTACATTGGAAGTGATTTTTAAAAAAAAAATCTGTCAAATGAGTATGGAAATATCTTAGACCTGTCATTTAGGTGGATGTAGTTACTTCCAAACTGATTTTCTTGAGTGTTTTGTTCCTAATGCCTGGGGGAGGGGGGGGGAATCTGTGGTGCTGACCTAAGTTTTGCTTAAGTGTTAGTAATTTTTCTATCCAGATTCTGCTGAAACACTAGGAAATAAAGGTTGTATAGCAACTCCTACCTGAGAAGCAACTTGGATCCACTCCAATTTGGTGCAACAAGTCCACAGCAGGTGCCATTTCATTGGCTGTTCACTCAACCCTGGAACAGCTGGACAACAAAGATACATACATCAGGATGTTCTTTATGAACTACAGCTTGGTATTCAATACCACCATCCCTTCAAAACAAAACAATAAACTTCAATACCTCCATGTGCAATTGGATCCACTATTTCCTCACTTGCAGATTCTAGTCAGTTTGGATTGGTAACAACCTCTCCACAATCATCAGAACTGGTGCACCACAAAGCTGTGTACTTAGCGTCCTGCTCTATTTGCTTTATACTTATGACTGTGTGGGTAAGCACAGCTCCAATGCCATGTTTGCTGGTGACACCATTGTTGTAGGCCAAATCAAAGGTGGTGACTAGTCTGCATTTAGGAGGGAGATTGAAATCTGGCTGAGTGGTGCCATAATAACAACCTCTCACTCAATGTCAGCAAGACCAAGGAGCTGATTATTGACATCAAGAGGAGGAAACCAGCAGTGCATGAGCTAGTTCTCTTCTGAGGATCAAGGTGAAGAGGATCAGCACTTCCAGTTCCTTCCTGTTGTTTGAAGTGCTGTCCTGGCCCAGCACACAAGTGCAATTATGAAAAAAGCATGGCAATACCTCTACTTCCTTTTGTGAAGATTGACATCTAAAACTATGACAGATGTCTATAGATGTGTAGTGCAGAGTATATTGACTGGCTGCCTCACAGCCTGGTATGGAAACACCCTTTCCTTTGACTGGAAAATCGTACAATTAGTAGTGGATATGGACCAGTCTATGGGTAAAGCCGTCCCCACCATTGAGCACATCTACACAGAACATGAAAACGGCATCCATCGCCAGGGATCCCCACTCCCAGCTCATGTTGTCTTCTCCATACTGTCTTCAAGAAGAAGGTTCTGGACCCTCAGGACTCTCCAGCAGGTTCAGGAACAGTTATACCCCACAATCATCAGGCTCTTGAACCAATAGGGATAACTTCACTCAACACAAACAAGAGAAAATCTGCAGATGCAGGAAATCCAAGCAACACACACAGTGCTGGAGGAACTCAGCAGGCCAGACAGCATCTGTGGAAAAGAGCATAGTCGACATTTTGGGATGAGACCCTTCGGCAGGACTGGAGAAAAAAAGATCTGAGTCAAAGGGTGGAGGGAGAGGAGGAAGAAACACAAGGTGATAGATGAAACGGGGGGGGTAAAGTAAAGAGTTGGGAAGTTGATTGGCGAAAGAGATACAGGGCTGGAGAAGGTGGAATCTAATAGGAGAGGACAGGAGGCTATGGAAGAAAGAAAAAGGAGGGAGGAGTGCTAGAGGGAGGCAATTGGCAGGCAAGGAGCTAAGGAGAGAGGGAAATCACGGTGAGACCCAACATAGATTGGAAGACTGCTTCGCCAAACATTTTCACTCCATCCGCCAGAAGTAGAGGGATCTCCCAGTGATCTCATTTTAATTCCACTTCCCAATCCTATTCCGACATGCCCATCCATGGCCTCTACTGTCATGATGAGGCCACACTCCGGATGGAGGAGCAACAGTTTGTATTCCATCTGGGTAGCCTCCAACCTGATGGCATGAACATTGATTTCTCAAACTTCGGGTAATGTGCACCCCCACCTCTCCACCATTTCCCTCTCTGTCTCCTTATTTCCTTGCCTGCCCATTGCCTCTGTCTGGTGCTCCTTCCCCCTCCCCCTTTCTCCATCCCTGTATGTCTTTCACCAATTAACTTTCCAACTCTTTACTTCACCCCTCCTCCTGGTTTTACCTATCATCTTGTGTTTCTCTCTCCCCTCCTGTCCCTTTACTCTGACTCCTCATTTTTTTTCTTCAGTCCTGCTGAAGGGTCTCAGCCTGAGACATCGACTGTACCCTTTTTTTCCATTGATGCTGCCTGACCTGCTAAGTTCCTCCAGCGTTTTGTTTATGTAACTTCACTTGTTCAATGACTGAACTGTTCTCACAACCTGTGGACTCACTTTCAAGGACTCTTCATCTCAAGTTCTCGTTTATTTGTTTGTGTTTGCATTTACACCTTGTCACTTGCACACTGGCTGAGTGCTCAAGATGGTGCAGCATTTCATTGATTCTATTACAGTTATTATTCTATTCTGAATTTATTGAGTATGCTCACACGAAAATGAATCTCAGGGTTGTAAATGGTGACATATGTACAAACCCCATTTCCAGAAAAGTTGGGATATTTTCCAAAGTACAATAAAAACAAAAATCTGTGATGTGTTAATTCATGTGAACCTTTATTTAACTGACAAAAGTACAAAGAAAAGATTTTCAGTAGTTTTACTGATCAACTTAATTGTATTTTGTAAACATACACAATTTTAGAATTTGATGGCTGCAACACACTCAACAAAAGTTGGGACAGAGGCATGTTTACCATTGTGTTACATCACCTTTCCTTTTAATAACACTTCTTAATCGTTTTGGAACTGAGAATGCTAATTGTAGTAGATTTGCAATTGAAAATTTTGTCCATTCTTGCTTGATATAAGACTTCAGCTGCTCAATAGTCCGTGGTCTCCGTTGTCTGATTCTCCTCTTCATGATGCACCATACATTTTCAATAGGAGATAGATCTTGACTGGTAGCAGGCCAGTCAAGCACACACACTCTGTGTCTACAAAGCCACGCTGTTGTAGCCCGTGCAGAATGTGGTCTGGCATTGTCCTGCTGAAATAAGCATGGACGTCCCAGGAAGAGACGTCGCCTTGATGGCAACATATGTCTCTCTAAAATCCTAATATACGCCTCAGAGTCAGTGGTACCTTCACATACATTCAACTCACCCATGCCGTGGGCACTGATGCACCCCCATACCATCACAGATGCTGGCTTTTGCACCTTTCGCTGATAACAATCTGGATGGTTGTTTTCATCTTTGGCATGGGGAACTCGACGCCCGTTTTTTTCTGAAAACTAGCTGAAATGTGGACTCACCTGACCACAGCACACGGTTCCACAGTCTTTCTGTCCATCTGAGATTAGCTCGGGCCCAGAGAACTCACCAGCGTTTCTGCATAGAGTTGATGTATGGCTTCCTCCTTGCGTAATACAGTTTCAAGTTGCATTTCTGGATGCAGCGATGGACTGTTGGGTGACTATGGTTTTCCGAAGTACTCCCAAGCCCAGGTGGCTATAATTGTCACAGTAGCATGACTTTTCTGTGCACTTTTCAATCTTATTTTAACTCTGTCCCAACTTTTGTTGAGTGTGTTGCAGCCATCAAATTCTAAATTTGTTTATATTTACAAAATACAATCAAGTTGGTCAGTAAAACTATTGAAAATCTTTTTTTTGTACTTTTGTCAGTTAAATAAAGGTTCACGTGAATTAACATATCACAGATTTTTGTTTTTATTGCATTTTGGAAAATATCCCAACTTTTCTGGAAATGGGGTTTGTACTTTCAACTTTGAAATCTGAAGAACTTACTGAACCCTGGGTAAGGATTCATGGGAGTAACTTGCTGAAACATTTTAGCAGCACCAATCAGACTTGGGGGCTGGGGTGGGGTGGAATACTAGCTATGCTCAGCAGGTCTGTTATCTGCAAAGAAAGATTTGACCTTTTCACCATGCTAAAGGAGTTCTACAGGGTACATCCTACAGAACTGTTCATGATGTAATCTACAGCTGTTAAATACCTGGCTGCTAGATTATCCTAGCTTTTAAAGGTATGCAAGTAATGACAAAATGAGTGGTTAATGTTGATGAAATGGCTAAAACTCAGACTCCTGCTCTTGCCTCAGCAATTGTTCATGGTGACACTCTTAACAAGTTTGTGGCTTTTGTTGGTGTGAAAGTTGAGACTGCTTTAAGTGAAGGACATGAATGAGGCCATTGGTATAAATCTTCCACAGGAGAGTGAGTTTACTCATTTAGATACTATCCTAAAGCTCATCAATTAGGACCTATTTAGTCATTGATCTTAATAATGAAAAATACTATTCAAGTATTGTTTGAATGATTTGTATGTTTTTAAATGAATTTCGCTATACCATTCATAGTAATTCAAATGGCCTTGGTCTAGCTGAGTCTGGCTTTCAAAGCCACTTATCTGTCTTGGAATAAAATGTTTATGCCATGACTTTGCTTAAAGCTAGAATTTTGACCTACATGCTACTTAACCAAAGAATACATCAAAACCTGTGGTCAGTTACTATCATATGCTTATTTTTTTTATATATGACAAATGGACCCATGAAGGAAGGTCACAATTAAGATGGAGATACTAAGAACAAAAGTAGAGTGACTAATTCAGAGGTGCATCAAGCAAATGGCACCATGATAGAATCTCAAACCATCTCCCCCCCGCCTCCCCCAACCTTATTCTGGTTTCTGCCCCTTTTCTTTCCAGTTTTGAAGGTCTTGGCCTAAAACATCAAATGTTTATCCCTCTTCTTAGATGCTGCCTGACCCACTGAGTTCTCCAGGGTTTTGTTTTACTTGATTGGGTGCACAAAGTTTGGCAGCAACTCGAGTGCAATGGCTGTCAGCTAATGATAATCAATGTAATATCGGCTTAAACAGTTGTGGTCCTGTTGCAGGAGATGTATGCTGGTGATTTTATACAGGAGAAAGGAATTGATGTTAAAGGGCCTTTTATTCCAAACTCCTACAGCTGGCTCTGACTACTGTCTTCATTTAAGGTAGGGGTAGCCAGTCTGGGGTCCACAGACTCCTCTGTTAATGATAAGGCTCCATGGCATAAAGGTTAGGAACCCCTGCTCTAAGGTCTTCATACTCCAGTTTCTGTCTCTGCTGTGACAAGATTCTCTACACCATTGCCTTTTGCATGTGTAGGGACAACAATGATTGTAGTCTCATTTCACTGAGTGGTGCTTTGTGTCTGAATTTCTAAACCACTAAATTTTGAATAATCTGTAATCCCCAAACACAATTCAACTAAGTGACTATTGCTTGAATATATTCAGTTTACCTATTGTTGCTTTTAATAATTGGCTACTTTGTTATATTTGTGGTGACTTTATGGATAACTGAAAGGGTGGAAAAATTTCTTGTGTAAGAATTTCAAGATCCAGATATTTCTGGCAAAATATTCAGTAGAAATTTCAAGAAAATCATTTGGACTTGTTGGTATGTTTTGTCTACTTGCCATTGTAAACAGTAATTGTTATCAGGCTGGAAGTGCATTTTTAAAAATACTGAATTTTGCTTTGCCAGAAGGTGCATAAATTAAAGTTGATTTTAAATGGCTTCAGACTTGCTGCTGTTTTATTGTTTCCATCTGCTGGAATAATGTATACTTTTCAATTGCAAAACATCATGATAAGGACATGAGCCCAAAGGTCTGGAAATATACCAGCCATTGGAGAAACTTGTTAATGGCACTAGTGGTGTGTTTGAAGCTAATGGTTGTTGGCATCATGTGGCCATGTAGACATTCTCAAATAGTTTTTTGCTGTGCCTATGTGATTCTTCCCACCCCCCCACCCCCGAAATCTTATTTTTTTAAAAAATTGGTCACTACTTCCATATTCCAGTTTTATAACAAAAATACAATGACAAGTAGCTTTTACTGTACCTTGCCTCAGTGTTCTTGCACACTTTTCCCCAACACCTCACTTTGCAAAATGGTGTGCCTCAAGAAAAGGCATCTGTCCTTGCAAGCTGCTATTGCACTTTAGCCTTTTTAAGAATACTTAAACATGTTGCTTGCTTTATCTTGCCCCTCTTCCTTTGCTTTGTATTTAAGCAATTTGCAAAGTATGCATTGTCATGAGATATCTACTAAAAAAATATACAATCCTACTGTGCCTTTACTGTAATCGCTATGAATTGTTACTACTTCAGTGATTGTTTAATCCATCAGATTGGGACTGACTTGATCCGGCGATATTTTCCCTCTGACACTGCTGCACATTTACCTCAAGTTCTGTGGAGCTCTAAATTTAGCTGTATCACCTTTTCATGCTGCCTTGTGGCTTTTCATCTTTAGATAACTAATTCAAAGTTTATAATTAGCATTTGGCTCTATCATCATCATCATCAGGTGCCATGCCCAGTTTGAGCTTTGTCTGCCATGGCCCACACACTCCTGTTTCTGGTCAAGTGGATCAATTTATTGGTATTCATTTCCAGTTCTCTGGCTGCTTTCTCCATTATCATTTGTCTTTGTCTTCCTCTTGCTTTCTTCCCTTCAATCTTTCCCATAATTACCATGCAGTCTAACTCCTCTTTTTGTGTTTGCTCTGTTCATGACATCCTTGTTAGATATTCTTTGCATCCTCCTCAAAAACCACATCTCTGCTGCTACAATTCGTTTCCTCATGTTACCAGATATTGTCCGACATTCTGAGCCATGTAACATAATTGGATAAATGTTAACATTTCAATACTCTGAGGTGGGTTGTCATGCCTAGTTTAGTGTTGGTCAGTATACTCTTCATTCTCGTAAAGGTGTCTTTTGCCATCCCTATTCTTCTTTTGATGTCCATGTCGCACCTGCCATCTGATGTCACTCAGCTTCCTAAGTAGCAAAAGTTCTGTAATTGTTTTATATCTTCCCCGTTTATTCTCAGCCTGCAGATAGGATTCTCCTTTTTCGATATCACCATACATTGTCTTTTTGTAATTGATGAACTCATTTTTGCACTTCCTTCAACAATTTTATCAATTAAGTTTTGTAGTTCTTCCTCCGTACTTGCAATTAACACAGTGTCATCTGCATATCTGAAATTATTGATTCCCAAGATGTTTCTTATCTTTTTGTAATATCAGACAACCGGGTGACCCATTGGGGCACCTTTTGAGAGAAAGGTAGTGCAGTGTGATGTGATGTGCTTTGGAAATTAAAGAAGTAGTAGTCAGTGTATTAAAGAAGAAAGACGCGTAGCAAGACAAATATTGCTCCTCGTTTAACAAATGACACTCTTTATGACCACATCTCTCGCAATAATTACTCTGTGCCACATATTGTCGAGTTGATCTTTCCTTTTCTCCTCTGTCTCTTCCTCTCTCCTCCTTCTCAGCCTGTTTTTGTCATTCTGGAGACACGCAACCCTTTTATCCTTTATCTCTTCTACCATTTGTTTTTTCCCTCCGATCCTGGAGTCGTGCGGCCCTGGCCTGATTGGATTCTTGTTCTGTCCTCCGTCTGTGCCTATTGTTGTCGTTTTGAACACGTGTATGCCTGACCTCCTCTGTCTCGTCTTCTCTCATCTTTTTTGTCCTAACTCTTTGATCCTGGAGTCGTGCGGCCTTGGCCTCATCTGATTGTTGTTCTCTCCCTCTCCTTGCTGCTTCCCGACGATGTTTGGCATCATCTCTTGACCATAATGTCCCCTTTCTTTTTCTACACAACATAATTAGCTATCCATATATTTTTACCCTAATGCTTGATAGAAGATGGGAAGCAGTAACACCAAAGCCTCCAAGATGCTGTTGTTTCTTGATGATGTGGTTGGTGCTCTCCTAAATGGACGTGATAGCCCTGCCATTTTGCTGCGGTTGGTGTGGCTGCTGTGAGCATCGTGAGGTGCTGCTGAGGCTGGCCGTGCTCATGCGTCGGGCTGTTGCATCCTGATTTCCATGGTGGCCGATCGGGTCTTGGGTGAAAGGCAGCTTGTTGATTTTTGGCGAATGAGCAATTTTATACGAATATATAACCCTGAACTTTGCTTGCATTCTGTAAGTTAGCGCATTTTAATTCAATTTAGCCGAAAAAAGTGCCGCTGTAATGCAGCTAATTGAAGGTCACAAACAGACAAACAGACAGACAGAGCATGAGAGTTTTAGTATATAGATTGTTTCACTGTACACATTAAATAAATCGGGGAGAAAACACACCATGGTCTAACGCCTGTCTTGATTTTCGTAAACTGACTCACTTCTCCATCTACTCTTACAGTGGCAGTTTGTTCCCAGTACAGATTTCTGATTAGGCAGAGGTCTTTCGAATCTAGATCTAGAGTTTTCTGTAATATTTCAAATGACTTACTGTGCTTCACTTTATCAAATACTTTTGTGTAGTCGATAAAACAAACAAATCTTCTTGCACTTGAATAGCTCGTTCTGATAGAATCCTTAACATCAATATAGCTGCTCTATACATGTTTTAAAATTAAAATTTCCACAATCTGATTTCCATTTCCAAATGACCTTTCTTTTTAAAACATTCTTCAAATGAAAACCTTCCACATCATTTAAACCTCAGTACACTGAGCCAAACTGCTCCACACCTTGGTATTTCTGACTGTTTTTCTGACTTTGCCCTCTAATCAGCTACATTGAAAAATCATTTTGGTCTGAAAGAGAACTGGTTATGTCTATTTAATTTGTACTTTCTGCTTTGGTTAAAGTTAACATGAAGGCCTGGTATGATTTTTAAGGATGCATTGACTAGGCCAGGAATAAGTCTTGCTTATCCATTTTAAAGCAAACAACAGACCATGGATTTTTATTTTCCATTCTCCAGGTTTATGTAGATACTGATATCTTTGCTTGGGAGGTGAGATGGATGTACAATGAGATTTTGTCAGATGTTGTTGGGATACATCTATTTTCTGACCCAGGAATGGTGGACTTTGTGCTTCAATTCATGATTCTTCCTGTTCCATTTTGTATATGACATATACCTTTTGCCACTATGGTTATTTGTGTGTATTCTGAAATGTCTAATGTGGAAATGCTCTACATTATTTAAACTTATTAGAATATTGATTTTCTGAAGTAATTTCCAAATTTTGCAGGAAACAATAGAATCTATTTGAAATTTTATTTTATTGTACTTGCGAGAACTTGAATATCCACTTGGTATGGCACCAGTTCTGAGTGAGATTGAAAATGGACTTTGCAGTCTGGCTAGAACAATGTCTCTTTGTCAGACAGGTTTAAACAATTGTGTTCTTGCACAGTAATTTAAGATAGTGTAGGTTCTGAAGTTTTTTTTAAAAGACTTGCTGGCATGTCTAGAGTGATTTTAAGAATTGAAATTGGACATTATGATTGGGCATATTACACCCTCCAGTGCTTGTGCGAAAAGTGGGGAGATTCAAAGTTCAAATTAACTTTATTATCTAAGTACACATGTGTCAATATACAACACATATACAACCCTGAGATTAATTTTCTTGTGTGCATACTCAATAAATCCATAATGGAATCAATGGAAGTCTGCAGCAACTTGCATGTTCAAACAGTGTGCAAAAGACATCAAACTGCAAATACAAAAGTAAAATAATAATATAAATACTGAGAACACGAGTGGAGTCCTTGAAAGTACATTCATAGGTTGTGGGAACATTTCAGTGATGGGACAAATGAAGTTCAGTGAAGTTGTCCTCTTTGGTTCAAGAGCCTGATGGTTGAGGTGTATTAACATTTTCTGAACCTGGTGGTGTGGGTCCTGAAGGTGCTACAGGAGCTTCTTGATGGCAGCACAGAGAAGAGAGCATGGCCTAGGTGGTGGGGATCACTGATGGATGTTGCTTTCCTGGACACCTCTCTGTGCAGAGGTCATTACGTTTAAAGCATTCTGACTGATTTTTTTAAAATCCCAAAACATGTGTCCTTGGCTCCATAAAGTACAAATTTAAAATTTTATCTACCCAAATTTGAATTGGAGTTTATAGTGTATATCAAAAAGACTTAATTTAAGTGGACATTATAATGATCAATTTAAAGAAATGCCACTTTAAAATCTAAACAACAGGAATTCTGCAGATGCTGGAAATTCAAGCAACACACATCAAAGTTGCTGGTGAACGCAGCAGGCCAAGCAGCATCTATAGGAAGAGGCGCAGTCGACATTTCAGGCCGAGACCCTTCGTCAGGACTAACTGAAGGAAGAGTGAGTAAGGGCCTTACTCACTCTTCCTTCAGTTAGTCCTGACGAAGGGTCTCGGCCTGAAATGTCGACTGCGCCTCTTCCTATAGATGCTGCTTGGCCTGCTGCGTTCACCAGCAACTTTGATGTGTGTTGCTTCCACTTTAAAATCTGTTGGCTTGAACTCTGTACTGCTGCAATCAATGTCTAGTGTATTTGCATGGATCTCAAAGGCCAAGTTGAGTTTATTGTCATTTGCAGAAGTACTTGTGTATATCGCTGCAGTCAAAATCTTGCAGTAGCATCATAGAAGCTGGATTCACAAGAAAACTATTAAGAGATGGCATCACTATTGCTTGACTACCTACAATGAGCAGTTTTCCTTAACTTTTTTAGTCAAGGTTTACTTGGATTTTCAGAAGACCTTTGAGGTGCTGCACATGAGGCTGCTTGGCAAGATAAGATCCCATGGCATTACAGGGAAGTTACTAGCGTGGGTGGAGCATTGGCTGGTTGGCAGAAAGCAGAGTGGGAACAAAGGGATGCTATTCTGGCTGGTTGCCAGTTACCAGTGGAGTTCCGCAGGGGTCGATGTTGGGAATGCTGCTTTTTACGATGTATGTCAACGACTTGGACTACAGTGTTAATGGACTTGCGGCTAAATTTGGCCGCTGATACAAAGGTAGATGGAGGAGCGGGTAATGTTGAGGAAACAGAGCCTGCAAATGAAATACAATGTTGGAAACTGTATGGTCATGCACTTTGGTGGAAGAAATAAACAGGCAGACTATTACAGGTTTTCCCCGCCATCCGAAGGTAGAGCGTTCCTATGAAACAGTTCGTAAGCCGAAATGTCGTAAAGCGAAGAAACAATTACCATTTATTTATATGGGAAAATTTTGTGAGCGTTCGCAGACACAAAAATAACCTACCAAATCATGCCAAGTAACACATAAGACCTAAAATAACAGTAACATATAGTAAAAGCAGGAATGATATGATAAATACACAGCCTATATAAGGTAGAAATACTTCTCTACAACGATTGCCTGCTCAGATCTCCGTAGTGAAAATCTCACGCAAGCGCTGTTGGCATAATCGCGCTCTCCAGTAACCTTTAAACTATGAAGCTGCCAAATCTACCAAATAACACGTAAAAATACACAGCCTATATAAAGTAGAAATAATGTATGTACAGTGTAGTATCAGTTACCGGAATTGGGAAAACAGTGCCAAGCACACTGATGATGGTGTGTTAGACTGAGTCATTGCAGGCTGGGTGGTGCAGTGGCCCCCACCCTCCGGGCTGCCGACCCGATACATTGCAGCGAAGAACACAGTGGTAGCCAGCAGGCACCCAGCACATGTTTAAGAAAAAAGCTGAAATAAACATGCTAATTAATTAGGTGCTGCTCGGCACATAAATGTCGGCGCAGATCAGAGGCGATTGCCGATTGCATCGCCTCTGATCTGGGCCGACAATTACGTGCTAGGCAGCACCTAATTATTAGCATGTTTAGTTCGGCTTTTTACCTAAAGATGTACCGTGTGCCTCCCGGCTACCGCTGCGTTCTTCGCGAATCGGTATCTGTCCGGGGCCCAGGTGTTGGGGTGGTGGGACACGGGGGTGTCATCTCATCGTCGATCAGGGCAGGCAGCTCATCTTCTCCTATTACTGCCCGCCTCAATGTCGAAGGTTGAGGTTCGTTGTCTGCTGTGGCTGATGTGGAAGGCTTGCTTTGACTGCTGAGCCTTGCACATTTTTCTATCATAGAGTTGTTTGTAAGCACTCAAACCGTCCTGCAAATATCCCCTAAACCTACGTACTCTTTCAAAATTAAAGTCGTACTTTATCATTGCAGCGAAAATCTCATGCAGTTGCTTCACTTTCTGCATTCGGTTTCGATTGTTATCCTTTCCTCTTCCAATTGCATCAGCTCTTCATCTATCAGTTCTTGGTCATGGGATGCCAAAACCTCTTCAACATCATCTTCGTCAACTTCCACAAGTCAAACTCACTTTGTCCTTGCTTCGTTCACCACGATCGAAACGCTTAATTATGTCTAGTTTTATGCTAAGTGTAACACCCTTACGAGCTCTTTCAGGCTTTTCCGATACCTTAGAACTCATCTTGCTAATGGCTGCTCAATGCAATGTATTAAAGCAATGCCGTTCTGAATCCGGGGGAGAGCGGCTGCTCAGGGCGCGTGCTGCCTTTTATCGCGCGCTGCCTTTCACTTTCTGAAAGCAAAAACAGGATACTAATGTAGGTCTTTCGTTACAGTGAGGTTTCGTAAAGCAAACGTTCGAAAGGTTAACCTCCAGGTTGAGTTGGTTGTGAAGAAGGTGAATGCAATGTTGGCATTCATTTCTAGAGGTATAGAATATAAGAGCAGGGATGTGATGTTGAGGCTCTGTAAGGCACTCGTGAGACCATACGGAGTATTGTGTGCAGTTTTGGGCTCCTTATTTTAGAAAGGATATACTGGCATTAGAGAAGGTTCAGAGAAGATTCACGAGTGATTCCAGGAATGAAAGGGTTACCGAATGAGGAACATCTGGCAGCTTTTGGGCTGTATTCCCTGGAGTTCAGGGGAATGGGGGGGATCTCATAAAAAATATTCCGAATGTTAAAAGGCCTGAACAGATTAGATATGGCAGTTATTTCCCATGGTAGGGGAGTCTAGGGTAAGACAGCACGACATCAGGATTAAAGGATGTCCTTTTAGAACTGGGATGCGGAGAAATTACTTTAGTTAGAGGGTGGTAAATCTGTGGAATTTGTTGCCACGAGCAGCTGTGGAGGCCAAGTCATTGGATGTATTCAAGGCAGAGGTAGGTTCTTGATTAGCCAGGGCATCAAAGGGTGAAAACGGGAGTGGGAATGACTGGAAGAATTGGATCAGCCCATGATTGAATGGAGGAACAGACTCGATGAGCCGAATGGCTTACTTCTGCTCCTATGTCTTATGGTCTTATGATTTTGCAGTCAGTAAATGTCATCTTTCATTGATTATGGAAGAAAATGACTTGCAAATCAGGATTTCCTTTTCCTGTATTGTTAATCTGATGAGTAGTAACGGTCAGGTCATCAAGCAGGGCAAACAGTCACTTGCATTGAAGTTTTCTCTAAACAGCAAAGCTGATTGTATGTTTTTTTTTGCAGGATCATAATCATTCCTTAAGATTTGATGTACTTAAAACCTGATTTTTTTTTGGGTCAAAATGGCATGAAGAAATTGTCATTAAAAATTACAGTCTGAGATTACAAGCCATTGCGGGTAGTTGGAGATGGCAATAATGCAGGCATTGCCAACTGATACTTCTGTTCTACACTTGTCAAACCACTCTGAACATAATGTGCCGATTAGGTAGGGATTGTTTGTCCTTAGCTGCTGCAAAACAGCAGTGTGAAATATTGGCTAATCCTTCCATTGCTAGTTAAAGTTCAAGTAATTTGTATTGATTTTGTGTCTGCTGTGTTGATTTTGTAACTTAACTGAAAGAGGATGCTATCTTGCAGTTCCATATTTAATCCATGGGGCATTTATCCAGAATTGTTTTGTACATTTACATACTTTACTACGGGTTTTTAACTGCACTTGGAAATCCAAAATTATGCAACCCTGTCCAGGGGTCTGCGCCACTATGAAAGTCTTCATGTCTGAAAATTAACTCCCATTCTTTAAATCTAGGATAAGGATGTTGATCTTTCCTATTCATTCAGAAGCTACAATGGCTTGCAAAAGTTTGGGCACCCCAGTCAAAATTTCTGTTACTGTGAATAGCTAAGTGAGTAAAAGATGACCTGATTTCCAAAAGGCATAAAGTTAAAGATGACACATTTCTTTAATATTTTAAGCAAGATTACTTTTTTTATTTCCATCTGTACGGGGTCTTTCTTTTTTGTTAAATTTAAAATGGCTTCTCTTGTTATGTTATACTGGGGAATGCTGAGAAAGTCTCTAACTAGACAGTTGCTTGGGTTAATACAGACAGCAGGGTGCTATTAGCCAGTGGGTGGTCATGTATCGTTTTGTTTTCGGGTGATAATGCTGTATCATATGACTGGGGACGGGGTTTTTGGCGGGGAGTCGGAGGAGAGACGGGGAGGACGGCGGATGGGGGTTTTTGGCGGGGAGTCGGAGGAGAGACGGGGAGGACGGTGGACGTGCGGAAAGGCTCCGGTCGATCACTCCGGGTGGTCCCGAGCCGTGAGTCGACAGGATCCGGGTAGTTGTCAGGAATCGATTGAGCTCCAGCGGTTGCGCGCGAAGAACTGGACTTTGATAAGTCTTGGCGCCTTTTTTTGTCATTACTTTCCTCTCTGTATCAAAGTTATATTAATGTCATAGAATTAGTAACATCTATAAAGTGTACTTGTTAAAATTTACTGGGTGTGCTGGCTGAGGATTGATGTTTGTGATTGATTCGGGCAGCGACCGACCCTGTGGGGAGTGTTGAGGCAGGTGCTGGGCGGGATTTCCCCTAGCCAATATAACAGAAAGTTACAAGTGGGGGCACCGTCCTGGATTTGGATTTTCGGTAAAGCTGTAATAGTCGTCGCGTTAAGTGGTGCGAAGATGGATCGAGGTAAGAATGTAAGTTGGTGTGAATTGGAGGAGGTACTGGTGAATCATGCGTGCGTGCTAAGTGGGGTCGATTATCGCATTCCGGCAGATGTACTGGTGCGAGGGTTGAGTTTGATTAAAGGTATCGGGCAGGTAGAACTTATAGCTTGAAGGTGTGGGAAAGAACTGGAGTCCAGCTGGATGTTAGTGCGGATGAGTGCCGACGTCATGACGTTGGAACTACCAGCGACAGTCCATGTCCAGGGGGAGGCAGGGCCGTGGGGTCTCCACACCCTCCTGGAGGACGAAAGTGAGGAGGTGCCGGAGGAGGAACTAGATGAGGCCCCAGGGGAGGTGCCAGTAGCCAGGGGTGGAGGTGTGGAGCGGGAAAGCTTGGCCAGGCCCCATCCCCCAGTTAGGGCTGAGACCTCCGAGTTAGCGGCTGCCATTACCTCCCTGACGAGAAGGGTTGAGGGGCCCCGCCTGAAGCTGAGAATTTTCTGGGGAGCCAGGCCCACCCCGGAAGGAGAGGATGAATATGAGACCTGGGTTGGGTTTTGTGTTTTACAAGGAGCCCTGGTGAACTCTGTTAACATCATGAGGGCATGACTTTTATTGGTGGGGGGGAGAGTGTACGGGGTCTTTCTTTTTTGTTAAATTTAAAATGGCTTCTCTTGATATGTTATACTGGGGAATGCTGAGAAAGTCTCTAACTAGACAGTTGCTTGGGTTAATACAGACAGCAGGGTGCTATTAGCCAATGGGTGGTCATGTATCGTTTTGTTTTCGGATGATAATGCTGTATCATATGACTGGGGACGGGGTTTTTGCAGGGAGTCGGAGGAGAGACGGGGAGTTGGAGGAGAGATGGGGAGGACGGCGGATGGGGGTTTTTGGCGGGGAGTCGGAGGAGAGACGGGGAGGACGGTGGACAGGGGTTTTTGGCGGAGAGTCGGGGAGGACGGTGGACGTGCGGAAAGGCTCCGGTCGGTCACTCCGGGTGGTCCCGAGCCGTGAGTCGACAGGATCCGGGTAGTCGTCAGAAATCGATTGAGCTCTAACGGTAGCGCGCAAAGAACTTGGACTTTGATAAGTCTTGGCGCCTTTTTTTTTCATTACTTTCCTCTCTGTATCAAATTTATATTAATGTCATAGAATTAGTAATATCTATAAAGTGTACTTGTTAAAATTTACTGGGTGTGCTGGCTGATGATTGATGTTTGTGATTGATTCGGACGGCGACCAACCCTGTGGGGAGTGTTGAGGCAAGTGCTGGGCGGGATTTCCCCTAGACATATACAAGCCAATATAATGGAACGTTACACATCTTTTATAGTTTCAAAATAACAAAAAAGGAAAAGGGCCTGAAGCAAAAGTTTGGGCACCCTGCATGGTCAGTATTTAGTAACACCCCCTTTGGCAAATATCACAGCTTGTAAATGCTTTCTGTAGCCAGCTAAGAGTCTTTCAATTCTTGTCTGGGGGATTTTCGCCATTTCTTCCTTGCAAAAGGCTTCTAGTTCTGTGAGCTTCTTGGGCCGTCTTGCATGCACTGCTCTTTTGAGGTCTATCCACAGATTCTCGATGATGTTTAGGTCGGGGACTGTGAGGGCCATGGCAAACCTTCAACTTGCGCCTCTTGAGGTAGTCCATTGTGGATTTTGAGGTGTGTTTAGGATCATTATCCTGTTGTAGAAGCCATCCTCTTTTTATCTTCGGTTTTTTTACAGACGGTGTAATGTTTGCTTCCAGAATTTGCTAGTATTTAATTGAATTAATTCTTCCCTCTACCAGTGAAAAGTTCCCTTTGCCACTGGCTGCAACACAAGCCCAAAGCATGATCGATCCACCCCCATGCTTAACAATTGGAGAGGTGTTCTTTCCATGAAATCCTGCACCCTTTTTTCTCCAAATATACCTTTGCTTGTTGCGGCCAAGAAGTTCTATTTTAACTTCATCAGTCCACAGGACTTGTTTCCAAAATACATCAGGCTTGTTTAGATGTTCCTTTGCAAACTTCTGATGCTGAATTTTGTGGTGAGAATGCAGAAAAGGTTTTTTTTCTGATGACTCTTCTATGAAGATCATATTTGTGCAGGTGTCGCTGCACAGTAGAACAGTGTACCACCACTCCAGAGTCCGTTAAATCTTCCTGAAGGTCTTTTGCAGTCAAACAGGGGTTTTGATTTGCCTTTCTAGCAATCCTACGAGCAGTCCTCTCCGAAAGTCTTCTTGGTCTTCCAGACCTCAACTTGACCTCCACCATTCCTGTTAACTGCCATTTCTTAATTACATTACGAACTGAGGAAACGGCTCCCTGAAAATGCTTTGCTATCTTCTTATAGCCTTCTCCTGCTTTGTGGGCATCATTTATTTTAATTTTCAGAGTGCTAGGCAGCTGCTTAGAGGAGCCCATGGCTGCTGATTGTTGGGACAAGGTTTGAGGAGTCAGGGTACTTATTAAGCTTTGAAATTTGCATCACCTGGCCTTTCCTAACTATGACTGTGAACAAGCCATAGCCCTAACAAGCTAATTAAGGTGTGAGACCTCGGTAAAAGTTATCTGAGAGCTCAAATCTCTTGGGGTGCCCAAACTTTTGCATGGTGCTTCTTTCCTTTTTATCACTCTAAAATTGTACAAAACAAAAATAATACACGCATGTTGCTTAAAATGTTGAAAAGAATGTTTCATCTTTAACTTTATCACTTTTGGAGATCAGTTCTTCTACTCAACTATTCACAGTAGCAGAAATTTTGACCAGGGGTGCCCAAACTTTTGCATGCCACTGTATTGCTGGAAAGTTCTGCGTGGAATGCCCATTCCTAATGATCCCTTGAGTAGTTCATTTGGATACTTATAGCTCATCTTCAACTTTCATGTTATAGGCTTGAAGTTGCATTGGCTGCTGTAGCAAAAGATGCTGAAATCTAGTGTAACAATCTGCTGGAGAACCTCAACGGGTTGAGCAGCAACTTTTTTTTAATGTGGGGGCAGGCGTGGTGTTAGAGGAAGCAAGTGTTGCTTTTTCAGGACAAAACCCTGTGTCAGGACAATTTATTCCCTCAATACAATTTGCTTTAATTTCTTGCAGATCGTAGTGGTAAAATACTAGTGTATAATCTGTCAAACAACAGGAATTCTGTATGTCTTTGCGATGGAGTTCAATGTGAATTTGAATTGCCAACCATAGGCAGGATTTGAATTTGTTTCCAGATCTCAGTTTGTAAATACTCCTCTGCAATGCCCAATGATGCTATAGCCAGTCCTTAAGCTTTTCCATTTTGTTCCAGCCTGGTGACTACGGAGAGACTGGGAATTAAAGGGGGGAGAAAACATAGTATTTATATTTATCTGCAAGTGTTTGGAATTGTGGAGTACTACAATGCAGAAACACGCCTATCAGCCCATCTAGTCCATGCCAAGATGTTACTCTGCCTAGTCCTATTGGCCTGACACTGGACCATAGCCCTCCATTTTCTCTTTAAGTGTTGCAATTAAATCCTCTCTGTCTAAATAATTCTATATCCTGTCTCTGATTAATGAATGGCAAAGCAAAAGTGAAAGGTAAAACTATTTTTGTCAAATAGTCTCCAAGCCTCCCGGACGTCTACATCTGCGCCAAGTGCATCGAGATGCAGCTCCTAAGGGACCGTGTTACGGAACTGGAGCTGCAGCTCGA